>NC_134178.1:41980695-42580695 GCF_964188355.1 Buteo buteo
GCAGCCCCAGACTCCTCTCATGGGCTGTGCTCCTCATTACCACCTTGGTTTCTGAAATTATATCAGAATAATACGTACTGCTGCTTCAAGGATCTGCAGGTAGAAATGGCCTTTGCTACAACTACGATGCATTGTGTTTGGACAGGTTTGAGTGACTTCATAAAATAACCTCTAAGAACTTGCCTCAATGCCCCAAGGCTGCACGGAAGGAGTCGGCAGGTTCCAAGCACTGTCCCAGCTAATTTTTACACTCCAAACAGCCCCAGATGCAGTTCTACAGCCTCCTGCAGGGTGCCAGACCTCAAGGCACTGACTCAGAGGGTATCTCAGTTATTGCTACCTCCCATGGGCAGGCAGAACCCACGCTGCCAGCCAGGACCCTGCTCTGCTGCTCCCGTAACCAAACGCTCACGAGGAATTGAACCAGAGAACTGTTACGCTCATTTCTGTTGTGACTGTCGTGACAAGGTGAGAAGCGGGGACACGCACCGTGGCTAATGGGAAGGTTTTTGCAACATCTTCCAGCCAAGAGGGATCCACCATGGGCTGCCCACAATATGTAGCTTCTGGCTGACTGCACCTAACACGGCACAGCACCAAAACCATGGTAGGGTCTTTAAAGATTCACAAGACCAGCCGTGGCTCGGGCGTTCAGGATCCTTAAAGGCCTTCCAGGCTAACTGAGTTTGTGTCACAGGACCAAAGTGACCACGCTGGGACCTGAACAGGTACCTCCAGGTGAGGAGCGTGCCAGTGTATCAGCCTCCAAGCAGACCAGGCTGTTGCAATCTCTCCTCTCTCACATCCAAGTCTTGCTTCCACGCTTCACACCCCAGAGGTGGGGAGGGAGTTTTACTAAAAAGGAATCTTCTAATTTTTTTTTTTTAATATATATTTTCAGCCTCTGAATTTGTGTGTAGCGAGGAATGAAACAACATCATTTTCTGCTTTGCTTACCACAGAGTAAACAGACAGCAGCCTCCCCTTCCCCCTCCTTGGCAGGAGTGGCTGATGGTCCTTTTGAGGCAAAGCTGCCTACGAGCTAGGTGGGGAAAAGGGAAATGAAGCCTGAAGAGAGCAACTCACCACTTCCAGCTGCGTTGCTGGATTCACAGGAATATTGTTTACAACCCACAGCTCATTAGCCCCTCTCCGTCGGCCCCAAATTCATGGGCAACGCTTCAGCATCTATGACCGTGGGACCCCCTTGGAGGGATAGGGGCTGGCAGTGCTGTGCGGGATGGATACAGGCTTTTCGGGAAAGATAGGCTGAAAAGGCGAGGGAATGAGGTGTGCTTTCTGCAAAGGAGTGTCTGGAGTGCACCCAGCTCTGGGCGGTGAACTAGCTGGGAGCTTTGGCATAAGGATCAGAGGATATCACAGTGTCACCCTTGTTGGTTGGTGTCTGCTACCAACCATTTGATTAAGCAGCAGCAGTGGACAAAGACTGCTTTAGGCAGATAGAAATAGTCTCACAATCACAGTCCCTGGTGAGGGATTTCAACCACCCTGATATCTGCTGGAAGGGTAAAAGTGCCAGGCTCAAGAAGTCCAGGAGATGTGGGGGTCCAACAGGTTCAGCGCGAGTTAGCAGTATGCCCTTGTGGCAAAGACCAAGCATCCCGGGTTGTATTACGCAAGAGCGTAGCCCCATAAGCAGAAGGAAATGTTTATATCCTTTTAAATGGTGCTTGTTAGACAGCATCTGAAGCACTACATCAGTTTGGGGCTCCCCAGTACAAGGCGACCATTGACATACTGGAGCATGTCCACTGGAGGGCTCCCAGGACGGTCAGAGGGCTATAGCACCTGACGTACAAGGAGAACCTGGGAGAGCTGGGTCTGTTCAGCCTGAAGAAGAGAAGGCTGAAGGGAGATCTTATTGTTGTCTACAAATAATTAGTGGGAGGGTGCAGAGAAGAGAGGCAGGCTTTTCTCAGAGGTGCAGAGCGAACAGCAAAAAGCAGAAGACATGAGCTGCAACTTGGGGAAAATTCTGACTCAAAATGAGGAAAAAGCTTTTACTTTGGGGAGGTCAGAGACAGGAACAGGTTCCCCAGAGAGTTGGTGGAAACTCCATCCCTGGAGACATACAAAACTCACCAGGATGAGGCTTGCTCTAACTGGTACCGGGAAGGAAGAAGGGACCTTGGAAGCTGGTTTGCTGCTCAAGAGCTAGAACTGATGGCTCGTCAGCTCATGGCAAGGAAACCAAAGCAAGGCACGTTGGGGGAATGGTTGACTGCACCAGGGTCCCCTTCCCTGGAGAGAAGGAATTTCGGAGTAGGGACACTGCCCTAGCAGCACAATACTGGGTAAAGAAAAGCATAGCAGAAAATCAGCCTCTCAAAATCAACTTCCTCTGAAAGCAAAATCCCCTGACAAACACAAGCCCTGCTACATTTTACGTTGGTGATTCACTGCGAGCCATTGGCAGTTTGTCTGCGCGTGTAGGAAGACGTAGGAGGCAACGGAACAAAACAAAATAAACATTGTTGGAGAACGCTGACGTTGTCAAAGAATTTAATCCCACCATACCGAGGGGTACGTGAGAGTTCCACTGACTGTAGATCCATTTTGTGCCTCCTCCCCCTTTATCACACACCCATTCTGCACAGCAAATGCCTGCCAGTACAAAACAACAATCACACGGTGGTCTTGGAAAGTAAGCAAGTGCCTTTGCCAACCAATACCCCAAGACCGCATAAAGGGCAGCAGAAAGGAAATACTCCAGTTGGGAAATTAAATACCCTGCCTCGTCCAAGAGATGCTTGTGGCTTCGTTGTTTCATGGCACACCAAAGCAGAGAGGCGGCTTGCTGCATCATGCCGAGATCTGGCTCAACATGGAGTCAGCAGGACTCAGAAGCGCTTTCTCCTTCTCCTTTCTGTCCCAGCAGATGAGGGGAGTCCCCTGTCCCACGGCTCAGGACAGGCAGACCCATCGCTCCTGCCAGCTGAGCTGCAGGTTGGGAGAGCTCTGAAAGTTCTGGTGCAGAAATCCAAGCTGCCGCTCTTACTACAGGGAACAAAGCAACGTGGAGGGCCACCTCAGTCCTGCAGCAGCACAGCTACCTGTAGTACATACTGCGTTGCAGATCCGAGACCAATACGCACTGGAGAGGACAGAGGGGCTTAGTCTGGGAAAGAAGAAGGGAGGTTGCTATTTCTGCAAGAGTTGTGTCCCAGCGGCTCTGGGATACAAGGACGGTGACTTCGGAGCGTCCTCAGCACAGCTTCTCCATGGTGTGGTGGCAAACATGGGTAAGCAGAGCCCAGGAGTAAAACCAGTGGCTAGACCACATTTTGGGATTTGATCTTAACCTCAAGGGGTTAACATTTGCATCAGGAAAAAAGCCATACGAACAAACCAAAAAGGACTAAGCTCAAGCAGGACTAGCAGATAGAGCCGTAGGCCAGTTTGAGGTCCTAGCAGAACGGTGCAATGCCAGCCAAAACGGTTGAGGAGAGAGCAGCAAAAGCCGCTACGGGGCCCCAGCAACAGCGCTGCGGTTAGGACGTGTACCCTGCCACTTTCCAAAGCCATCAAGTCATTTTAGTTTGCAGACGATCAAGTAAACTCAGCAAATACAAACAGATCTGACCATGCCGACCAAATGCCCAAGAGGAGAAGCATGTGTCCAGATGGTCCTATCTGGCATGCCGCTTTTTCAGATGAGGGAGAAAAGGGCATCCAAAGGCTGAAATCCTGTTAGAAGTATAATGGCTGGTTCCTTTTAGCTGCCACCTTGGTCGGAGGGCAAGGAAAGGCTGAGAGGAGGGGAAACAGGGCAGGAAATAATTTCCCTGTGAATTTGAAACCTGATTTGGCTTCATCTGCTTAGAATCCAAAGCCAGCTGCATTAAAAATGACTGGATCTTAGTGGACAGTAATTTCACTCAGATAAAAAGTCAGAGACTTTTAATTTTCAGGGTGTCAAGCCAGCATGTTAAAATGCCAAAACTGTCAGCACCAGCAACAGTTAGCATTGCCTCCTTGGCGCTTGTCATTACTTTGCACACACCTTTTTAGGACAGTCTTAAAATGAGAAGCTTTGACCTTATTATTTTTTCCCATGTGTGAGTTGTGTTATGTTTTCACAGTTCCCAGACTGCTGGAAGAAGGATTGCTGAGAATAAAACCTCCCGGGACCAGGATCTTCTGGGTGTCACAGCGTCCTTTTGCCCAGCCATCTCTCGTTGACCCTCAACTGGAAAACTCTTTTGTGTCTGGCCTCTCTGAACCTCTAGCATAGGCAAAGCCAAAGCCTGCAGACCTACAGCAGGGGAAGCACTACAGCTAAACAGTGCTTGAGGGCGTTTTCATCCTCAGCCTAACAACTTGTTGCTCCAGGAGAGACCAGGCTGCTGCTGGACCCTTCCGGCTCCAGGGACCATGGGAAAGCACTGCCAGGCTCCCTGGTACTGTTCAAAAAGAGAAAATGGCCAGATTTTTTCCTCCCTTTCAGCATAAATGTAATATGGGGTATCCACTACCCTGTGCTTAGGATCCCCCTGGATGGGGTGGGGAGCAGAGACCGATGTGAACGGAATCGCAGTGTAATACCCCGCTGTTCCATCCCTGGAAAGGTAGGATGCCCTACCCACACCAGGGACAGATTCTGGAGAGATGGAAATGACCTCCAAGAAGAATGGCTTGAAACTCACTTATTTGTTTCTTCTACATTTCACACCTACAGGACAAGCCTGATACCAGCTCAGCATCTCATCTTACATGTCACTGACAGTAAATAACAAACCCCAAAGTAACCAGTAGCCATTCTCCTCGAGAAGCTCCCATTGGAAGAGCAGGGTGCCTGCAAGGCAGGAGCGGGACAAGGGCAGAGATGCTTTAGGGCACCCTGGACTGGGAGAGCTGGGGGGGGACGACTGCAGGGCAGGAGGGATGCGAGGGCAGAGCTGGCACGGGAATTCAAGACCAAGGCAAGGCGCAGTGGTAGAGCTAGGTAGGACGGGCTTTGCGCAGTACCTGCTTACACCAAGCCCGTTCTAGTTAATTGCCGTCAATCCTTCACTTTCATGACAACTGCAACTCACATTAATTTAAATAATAAGAAAGCCGGAGACATGAAAAATAGAGCGCGCTCCCCCAGCGCAATCACTGTTGCTCTCAAGATGAAAGCAAGTGATTTGTTTCCACAAAACATTACCGTGTCTCAAAAACACCCGCTATAGCAGTCATTACAAACTAGGGGCCGCATACGGGAGGTGGCAAGGAAACCACAAACAAGAGAACACGCAAACATCAGATGTTGTTATCCTTGCCTTTTATGACCAAAACCCTTCAGAGCTCAAAACTCCTCCTGAGATATTACCTGGGATTGTGTGGGCGGGCCGGATCAGCTTTATCATTCAAGGCTATGGAGGAGGTAGGCAAGGAGTGGTGCTACACCCCTAATCTCCTAGTAAACGAGTCAGCCCAGTGGCTACAAGATGCGAGTTCCCATCCAGAAGACCAACTCCTGAGTACCCTTTCAGGAATGCAATGGGGAATGGAACAAGAAAGCATCAAGGCCACCCTTGCTGAAGGCTATAACCAGCAACGCTTCTAGAGGTCTTTTCCTAACTTAGTTTATACTGGAACTGGCCATGCCACAGCTCCCAAACAGCTCAAATACCTGCCTTTTGATCAGAGCATCTAGACACAGCACAGGCACAAAGTGACAGGAACGCAACCGCCGCTTAGCATAAGCTGTACTTATATGCAAGGGATACTTACAGGCACGGGACAGCGGTTTCTGGCTCCTGCACCGGTTGCCCTCCGCTTCCATGATGCTTCACACAAGACCTCAGTGCAGGAGGAGGGAAGGTTTGCAAGACAAGGGCAGGAAGCACGGGACTAGGAACTCGAATCAGGTATGGTAGGATGAAAAAATGGGAACAGAGGGACTTGGAGATCTAGTTGGAAGATGGCTCTGAGCCCTGTAAACACTCTCACACGAAGTTCACAGTCAGAGGGTCCCACTGCTCCCTTTGGGCAAACAGAGCTTTGCATAAGACCCTTAGATGCCTTCTTATACCACGGGGCAGCTATTCCCCAGTCTGAAATTACAAGACTGCTTAACAGTCAGGTATTTTGTCAGTAAGTCACAAAATACGTTAAAAAAAAAAAATAAAGCTCTTACTCCTACTCTACGGACCTAAGATACAGCAAAAGCTATGTAATCCCTCCAAGACATAGAAGCAAACAGCACTGAAAATTCCTAAGAAAGCCCATAAGCTCCATTTAAGCGCTCTAACTGCTTGTCCCGAGAAGGGCACCTTCGACACAAATGGAGAAAGTCACCCCAACCCCTTCCACGTATCCTCATTAATTAGTTGCTTCCTCCAGCCTGTTTACCTTCCTCTCTATTGGCAAGTAGGACCCACACCTGTTGCAGAAAATTAAGATTGCCACCCACTAATCCCCAGGAGCCCCTGGCTTTCAGGGCAAAAAGAAAACATCAGGACTTCTCTCCAAAGTCAAAGGAACTTTGCAGCCACTAAAGCCCTCCGCAGGTGCCTATCAATTAGCCTGGAGAGTTCTCACTTCCTCGTCCCCAGCTCCCAATTAACAGCACTTTGCAACAAACACAAAGATGCTAATAAGCCCCAAGGCAGAGGTAGGGGGGACGCTGACCATCATATGGCCCTCGAATGCTTTAGAGCTGCCACCTTGCTCACCACAATTACAGGTCCTTTCCTGGGGCAATTAACTGACAGCAAATTGGCCTCATTAGTCATTGTTTAGTTGAAGTGTTTAGTGGGGAGAGAGGGCCTGAAGAAGGGGCTGAGCTGCTAAACACAACTAAATGGTTTAATTTCCCTCTTATGTGTGCAGCAGGCTAATCACAGCTCTTTACAGCAATAACAAGAAACAGCTTGTTGCTGCTTAGGTCCGCAAAGGGAGCAAGCTGAGGGCTGGAAAGTAAAATCCAGACACCCTTTGGGATGCGGCATGCTAATGTTTCTGAAGCACTTTGCAGACAAAATGCGACATGAGACCCAAGATGTGTTTTTTACGGTCTGATTCATGCCGCAGCCTCAGCCAGAGGGAGACAAAGCTGTCGCCAGGGCGGGAGGGCAGAGACTGAAGTTGTTGAACTTCATTAAAGAGAGTGGACTCTGAAACATCCTTCTGACCTTCTGCTCTGCTCGGCTTTTTTCACCCTGCCAGTGCCTCTCTCGGCATTAAAGCTTCTGGTGAAGTAGCGGCAAACGTTGAAGGCTTGGTTTTGTTTTTTAATCCCCTGGGAACCAAAAACCTCTCAAAATACACTATGGTGTTTTTACAAGGTGTAAAAATTGCTTCTTTCTACTGTCTGAAAGGGGGTGCCTTGCTATGTCCACCCCTGGTGGCCTTAAGGGAAGGGTCCATCCCAGCCAGAGCGTGGAAACCACTTAAGAGATCTGCAGTTCCCAACCCACGCGTGTCCCCACACCGCTCTGCCCCAGGGTGGCCGATCCCCATCCGAGCATCGCTGCTGATGCCGAGAGAGGCCGGGCCGAAGGAGGCACAGGGGCTGCTAGCTTGGGCCTTACATCTTGGCGAGCTTCCCCCACCGCGCAGCTGAGCCTCACCCACTGAGACGCCACGCAGGAAATTCTTTAAATCCAGCTGGGGGCTGCACATATTGCACCGACTGGGAGCAGAGAAGCAGACGGGATGCTGTAAATCAAAGCCATGTGGAAAGCCCTCCCAGTTTGCTGAGCTGGGTAGTGTGTCAGAGCTCACCGCATTTGAGAGTAAGAGCTGACAAACCAAACCATTTTGTCCGAAAAAAGGCGCTGCCTCATCCAATATACAGTTAAGTGTCTGGACTATTTTTCCACATAAAATTGCATGGGAAACATGTCCACTACATAATTTCTTAGCAGAGAGCAGCACGGAGAGTAAAGCTGTTGGACTGTCCCATCCCTGAGCTGTTGGAAAGTCAGCACAGAACTGGGCTCTATTGCTTACACTCATTCCCACTGATTTTATTTTTTTTTTTAAAACTTGTCTCCATGAAATTTTCAGGAGAGAAATTATTTCACTTCCTGACTGAGAAACAGAGAGAACAGAATAGCTTACGTCGCACGCCAACCTTGTTTTTCAGTGCACTAAGGTGACACCGTGGGACAGGGATAAAAGCAGTCAGTCCTGCTCCTAGCCCAGAACCTCAGCTTTAAACCCAGACGCCAGCCTTTCACCCTAAAGCAGTTCCAGCTCCAAGCCTGAGCCCCAGGCTTCACCCAATGCTGATAGCATTTCACCCACACCTGGCTTTTTGGTGTCTCCCCACCAAGCGCAAGGTCGTGAACCCGCATTTGTGGATCCTGATGCAGCCCAGGAGAGCAGGTTCTGAGTTGCATGCTTAGCATGGCAACGAAAGCACAAAGCACAAGCCAGGCATATGCCTGATATCCCCTTATCACCGTATTTGGACCTCTGGATGTGAAGTGTTGGTTCTTTGCTACAAAACTTTTTTTTTTCTTTTCTATTAACATAGCAAATTTATGCCGGGACTTCAGCGATCCACTTATCTGCGGTTCATCTCTTTAAAGGACAACTCTGTGCATTTGCCATTCGTGTTGCTCTGGTTCTTTCCGCTTGTAAAACTGACTGCAAGCGCTTTATGGCTAACCCTCCTAGAGAGGCCTGCTGTGGAAAACAGGGCCTTCTTCACAGGACATGTGTAAACAACAACACAAGTGTTTGCCACGCTAATCCCCAGGGATTAACCCTTGGAATGCCGCCTAATCCCAAACACTTTAAGGACTACAGATGTACACAGCTTTTGGTCTTTGTTTCAAGTGTGTTTATATATTCCCTTAGACCATTTTTTAAATCTGGGAAGCATTTACTTGTGGGACTGAAACAATACAAAATCTTTCCTTCTGCAGATATAATCAGCCATCCTGGAAGATAAAGTCTGTGACAAAAGTTGTCCTTAGTGTCCAGGTCCTCCAAAGACATCTCTGAGAATTTTGTTATGAAAAGCTTTTTCACAGAAACATTAAGCATGTCGGATGTACACGGTATGCAGCTGAGTCCTAATACGCAGCCTTTCTAGGGCTTGATTCAGAGCCCAGGGAGCTCCTCCTTTGATGTTAATAGCCTTTGGACAAATTCTTATACACCAAGAATGGGCAATGGCTTCACGGAAGTGTTGCAGCCAGAACAGGGATGCTTTATTAGCCAATTGAGAGCAAAACACAAGATTATGGTTTTTTAACTGAGTCGCAGCAGTCCTTGGCTCCTACCTGTTAACTCTTTCTTTGGGAAGTAGACTAGGGAGCACAGGCCAGGTATGAGAGGAAAGAACAGAGAAAAACCTATGTCATTCCAGGGCAAGAGGTACAGGCTCAGAGAGGGTATCTATGCCTTAGGAAGACGACTGGGATTTTTCTGCTTAGGCAAGCAGAGGAGGAAGTTAATTTCAGCTAACGCCCCACTCTGGATGAAGATGAGGTTGTCCATCGTAGCTTTACATGCAGGAGAAACAGAGCCAAAGTTTTTGTTTGTTTGTTTTCAGATCTTATGCTGTTGCTTATGTTCAGCTCATTAGGGACAGAGAGTAGAACCAACAGACCAGCCTTCGTGAACCACCTCACGGACATCCACATACAGGCTGAAAAGAAAAGGCAGCTCTCTCCAAACCCTGTTCTCTGATTCCTTTGGCTGCCTGTGGTTTATCCCACAGCCTCTGCGATAAGCCACAGGGTGGCAAATACAATGCTCTAAGTGTCTTGTGCATACCACATACCCAAGGATCTGGCTCAGTTTCAACTGAGACAGACAGCTTCTCAGCGACAAGCCTCTCACTCAACTCAAATGCATGCGGTACATGTAAAACATCTTTTATTAGCAGGGTTTCCTTCCTTATGCATTGAATTGAGCAAAATGGAGCGGGATAGCTTGCTGTAACCACCTTTCAAGATTGCTTTCAGGTTTCTAGGGGAGCAGAAAGCTAGAGTAGCATTTTGGAAATGCTGGTTTTGCTTCCAGTCAAAAGTATAAAGAACAAAGCTAATAGCCCCATACTCAGACCTTTATATGCTTTGGATAAAATTCACTCTTGCGTTAAGTGCACAGATTTGGAGAAGAGGGTAAAGTACTGTGCACTGCCTTTGATCTATAACTCTCCAACTCATGGCCTAGGACATCTGTCTAGTAAAAACCACTGCTGTTTCCCCAGCAAGAGGATTCACTTTGTCCAATTCAGCAAGTGCTGGACAATCTCTAGCACAAGCCACCAGAGCTGCTTCACCGAGTAGTCAGATCAGCAATCAGAAGACTAATGTCTTAGCAGAGAGCAGCTGCCTCTTCTGATGCCAAAAGCCCAACCAAAAACATTTCAAGCAACAACGAACCTGAAACAAATGCCCATCTCCCCCAAAAATCGCAAATTTGGAGTGTGAAAAAGACTGAAAGAGCAACTCCGTATTTTTTTCAGCTTGGGCTGCTCAGCACATTCCTGTGTTGTCACTATTGCTGGATCCACAGATGGTGGCCTTCCCCAGCACACGCAGTTGTGAAATGCCAGCTGTGAGACCTTCAACTGTTAGCTATTGTTGAGCTTGGTGATAGCTGCAGCAGCATATTTTCTAAAGGCCAGGGTGTTATCATCAGCCATCTGAGAAGGCAAAGTCAAAGAGTTCAAGGCAAAGAAGCCGTTCTGTCAGAAACGCTCATCTACCCAAGTCTGATCCAGGAGAAAAGAGGTAAAACCAAAGACAGTACTCCTGAAGCAAAGGTGTCCTTGAACAAAGTAAGAAGCTGGCTAGAGCTGAGATGTGATTGCGGTGATCTTCCCACAAACCAACCCAGAGCCAAGGTTTCTTGGGGAGGAGAGTTTCTGCTGCCCGAGGTTTCCTGCCAAAAGAGAATGCTCTGTTTTGGTTCAGCCACGCGCAGCAGCACCTTGACGTCCTGGAATTTTCCCACTGTTTCCTTCTCCAAGCTTTGTTGTGTGGTAAAGATGTGCTCTATAGGTGCAGACAACTGCAAGGGAGGGGAGGGATGGAGTCCAAGAACTTTGCTCTGTAAACACATTACCAGTGCCATTTCAATTAAAGGAGAATCTCTCCCAGACTGCCAGGCATGAGGCTTATTCCTTGTAGCCTGCAGCTTTAGCAAGACATGTAAAAACACTGGCTGTCCCTCTTCCCCTAGTGGAGTTCAAGTCTGCCCTCTTCAAAATTGACAATTTTTTTGCTGGTCTCAGTGTTAGCAAACTGAGGTAATTAGCACATTATAGGCTAGGATTGCAGAGAAACGCAGGGGACGAGAGCCTCGGGTACTCAATTTCCACTGGAGCCAAACAGGATTACCCACCCAAATTATTCCGAGAGGCCGGGAGGAGGCTGGCTGTCAGATGCCCAGGGTTAGCTGTAAATGCCGTGCCTACAAGAAAGGAGCAGCAAAATTTGCTAAGAAGTTTCAGAATAGCAAGTATCAAACAGAGGAGAAATAGGTAGACATTGTCCATTCTGGAGGATGAGGTTACACCTGGAAAAGGTCACCAGCTTTTTTACATTGAGTGGGACAAGAGGTTTACAGACAACTTTTCTCTAAGGTTCTGCAAGCAAATACTCCCCACCCCAGAAATCCAGTGCTACTGGCCAGACAGCAGGAATGAGGTGATCTCCCCTGCTGATCAACAAAGAACACTAATAAAAAAGTGCAAATACTTCCAGTACAGCAGGGGATCAAAAACTAAGTCCCACGGAAAACATAAGCCACGTCTCTCTGCTGTAACAGCACATCCATGTCTGAGCACTTGTAATATCACAGTTAGCAGCAGGGTCAGCAACACTACTGAAAAATGAAGGGAGGAATGACTTTGTGAAGGACTTAGTAGATCTGGTACTCCAGGTTCAGTGATTGTTCTGCTACACACTTGTGCTACAACCTTGAGTAAGTCAGTCCACCTTTCTAAGGCTCAGTTCCCCTTCTCGCTCTTAGGGAACTACTGTTTACAAGATGTACGGCATCCCCAGGAACTGGTACCCGACTGGTGTCACGAGAGGTGTGATGCCTTACCACCTACAGCTCCAACAGGTGAGTGGAAGGAGCAGGGGAGGAATATCTGCAAAGCCTCAGAGTGTTAAAGGGAGTTCCTTATGAGGAATTATCGTGCTGCAAAGTTCCTTGGTACAGCAAAAAGGGCAAATCCAAGGCAGACCTATCCACAGGCAGATGAAACAGGCCTGATTCTTCACTGCTGGTATAAAGTAAAGATAAAATACTCTTTTACATGAATGGGAATGCAAAGGAGGAGAAAATCAGCCCTGTGGTTCATAAGCCCAAGGGAAAAAGCAGGACCCACACAACATCGTGCAAACTGAAAAGGAACAGAAGTATAATCAATATAGTTAGGGATGCTGATGGATGATAGGGATACACTCATACACTTTCCGTTCTGATGGTCATGATATACTGGAGTCTGCAAAAATGATTTCCTTAAAGTACAAAGAGTGATAAAAAAAATAAAGAAACTTTGCATCAGAACGCAATGATGAAAACTCTGCCAAAGCCTGAGGAAAAGCAGAGATATAACCGAGATGGCATCACACTATGGATCAACCTGCCACTGGATTGGGCGCAGACACTCATGACAAATAGGCACGAGGGATGCAGCGCAAATACAGTGTGACACTATATCCTGGGCATACGCTTGATGTATGGAGGATTAAATGCCACACACACACTGTCCTGGGTAGATTGTATCTAGTGCTGACAGATACCTGAGGGATCTGTCTCTTTCTTTATATACTTTGGCAATTGCCATGCCAACAAAGGATTATGGGATCGGGGGGGCGAGAAGGAGAGATCATTTGCTACTCTGTTTAACAGAGACTTTATCCTCTGGGGGGATTTTGTCAAGATGTTGGATTTCTTCTTAAATGATATTTCTACCTGCCTATCCACATTTGGGGTTGATGGGCTTTTCTCCTTTCCTGTGTCCCTGTGACACAACCGCTCGCTCTTCTGGAGTCCCCAACCAACCTTAAAGCAAACATGGCTTCTGTAAGTCAGTTTGGAGACTGTTGCCCTCAACCCCCACCCCTGTGCATGCTGCAAAGGCAAGAAACAGCCAATATGCTGTAAAGACCAATTCCTTTGCCTCTCTGGTGCGCCCTCTGATTGACGGCTCCGTTTGTCAAGAGAGACAGACTGTCTTGAGTGTGAGATAGCTAACTATCACCTGGGGAGACTATTAGAGGGAGAAGGAGGGAGAGAGGGAGAGACAGACAGAAAGACAGACAGACAGACAGAAAGCAGAGCTGAGGAGGGGGGAAGAGGAAAGGAGCGACAGAATAGTGCCGATGAGAGAAAGACAGTAGCACTTGATGAATTAAGTTGTCAACTTCGGCATCACCTGTGTACCTTGTCATGCCAATAAATTCATTGAAGCTGAAGCTGCACTGCGAGTCAAGAGTGAGAGAGTGCTGATGGAAGGAAGAAATAACAGCCCATTTAAAGACTCAGAGCAATTTATTAGTTACCTCGGGAAGGAAGTAGTGACAACGGGGAAGGAGAGGTGCTTCCCCATCACGCTGGGCAGGAAAGCTCGTTTTGGATTCAAGCTGTCCACCCAGCAGTGCTGCAGAATGTAAAGAGATTGACAGAGACCTGGTTCAAGAAGGAGAAATACAGGGGAGAGGCTTGCCGGAGTCCAAGGGGAACAGCGCAGACACTTGCCTTCGCATAGTCTGTGTGCCGTGGGCCATCCCTTGACACGTTGAGGGAAGATGTTGAGAACAAGCAGCCAAATACCCCCGGTGTGAGAGGAGGCAAAGGGCACTGAGCACGGTCAGCATTGCAGGGCCAAGGGAACGTGATGGAAAGCAGAAATGGAAACCGCATCTCTGGCACAGAGGGGGTGCTGTGATGGAAAGCTGGGAGGGAGATAAAGCCTTCTGCTGACTTTGAAGTCGGAAGCACGGCGCTGAGATGCAGAGCTTTGGCTGGCTGTACCAGGGAAGCATTGCGCTAAGGTGCCTTCCTGCAGAGCTAAGGAGATTGTCACTAACTCGGTAAAGGATCCTGCACGTTTCTTACAGGAGGAGCTCACGGGCTCCTGTCATCCCCTAGAACTCCAGTGAAATCTGTTGGATGTGACTGAGGAACGGGAAAACTAATGGTACAATGTCCTCACCTGCTGCCCAGGCAGCAGAATGTAGAGCCCAGAGCCACCCAGACAAGGGGTAAGTATATGCTTTCTCTCCCCCTACTATCCAAACCCCCCAAACTGAACAGCATCTGTGCCAGCTATTTGAGAAAGGCGTCTATCTACCTCTTCACACCCTTTCTTTCTTTCCCCCAGCTCACCAGTCCCCACACAAGAGCTTGCACAACCCCTGTGCTTATATGGAAGATGGTCAACTCCTGTCCAAACCTCCCTCCTACCAGCCACAGAGCCTAGGAGTTCCGGAGGCTGATTTCCAAAGCAACCCGAGACCCCCTGTAACCTCATTTGTAGCCATCCAAAGATGTTTACGTTTATGTGATGAGACGTGTCCGCTGACCCTTCCTTGCAATGAGCTGATCTCAACCAACTGCCAGGCTTTGCACCAAGAAAGAGAAGGACACCACCTGCTCTGAGATTCATTCCTCCCATGGCCTCTGCTGCTGTGTGCTCCACTGATGCCCCAGGCTTGGACAGAAGGGAGGGAAGGAAGGAGGAAGGAAAAACCCCAGATTCCTCCCTCGAGCAGAAGCACCAGAGGTATCTCCTTCGAACAGGGAGAAATTCCGACTCAGCCATAAAAGCGGAGAAGCTAGTCTTTTCAGCTTGAGTGAAACACTGAAGACTTAAAACTGTCCAGGGTATTTGGAGAATATGGGTAGAAGAGTGTGCACATGCATAGCATTTGACAGCTCCATGAGGAGAAATAACACGTATGGCATAAAATTATCATAGGTGGATATCTCTGGGTGTGTATATACATATAAAATATATACATACTTAGAATATGTATATATGTATAGATAGATACATACTCATATATGCACATATACACATACTGCCACTTGCTCCTGAACCTGTCGGCCTCTTCGAGAGCTCTCATTTGGCTGGTGGTTTGTAAGCTGCAGAACAGCCACGACAAAGCTGTCCTGACTGGGGTCCCCTGAGCTGCGCGGTGTAGCTCTGTTGGCTGCCTTCAATTTGATATCAAATGAGAACAGGGATCTCGCTGAGCCGAGCTCCATTCTGATCTGGCTGGTCCCCAAATCAGATCAGATGCAGTGCCCTCAGGCTGTGGCACTGTATTAAAGTTGAGGGCAGCTTTAATCTGCTTCACCATTTGCACAGTGGAAGCTGTGCTTGGCCTACTGGGAAATTACTGGTAAGTTCCTCATTCAAGTAAAGTGGACATTTCTTTTCCAGGAGTTGTGATCTTTGGGTTCGTATAACTTAGTTTAAATGATCTAAACCGGTGGCTTCCGACTTTTCTCATTCTGAGGGCACCTTGCAATCATCTCCCAGGTAAGGTACACGCACCGTAGAGTGAACTCTCCTGACAATAGGTTTGGTTTTTCTGAAGTCCACAGACTTCCCGGGAGTCACAGACTGAAGGGGGAAGATGACTCATTGAAGGAACTCGGAGTGAGAAGGTAGCCTGGTGCTCAGCTCAGCCTGCAAGCAGCCTGCAGCACAGCTGGACACCCATCCGCATCCATCACACTCCCTCCAGGGAAATACCACATTTTCCCCATGACATCACCACAAACCGCATCCCGGGGTGCATCAAACACAGCATAACCAGCCAGTAAAAGAGGTGATTATCCCACCGTATTCAGCACTGGTGAGGCCTGACCTTGAATACTGTGTGCAGTTCTGGGCCCCACAGTTTAAGAAGGAGGTGAAGGTCCTTGAGTAAGTCAAGAGCAGGGCAACAAAGCTGGTGAAAAGGGCTGGGAGGCATGTCCTCTGAGGAGCAGCTGGGGACTCTGGGCTCGTCTGGTTTGGAGAAGAGGAGGCTGAGGGGCGGCTTCCTCGCTCTCTACAGCTTCCTGAGGTGGGGGAGTGGAGAGGGAGGTGCGGAGCTCTTCTCCCTGGGATCCGGGGGTAGGACGCGTGGGAATGGTTCAGAGCTGCGCCAGGAGACGTTTGGACTGGACATCAGGAAGCATTTCTGTACCGAGAGGGTGGTCAGACACTGGAACAGGCTTCCTAGAGAGGTGGTCGATGCCCCAGCCTGTCAGTGTTTGGGAGGCATTTGGACAATGCCCTTAACAACAAGATTTAACTCTTGGTCAGCCCTAAAGTGGTCAGGCAGTTGGGCTAGATGATCGTTGTAGGTCCCTTCCAACTGAAATTATTCTATTCTATCAGGCACCCGACATCTCAGTTTCTTTTTCTCTGTCCTGACAGTACCTGTTGGGCCACCTCTTCCGCTCTTCAGGTTTCCCCACAAAGGTGAGTGGGGGTTTTTAGGTTGGTTGTTTAATAGTCTGGGGTTTTTTTGTTTGTTTTGTTTGTTTGGTTGGTTTTTTTAAGTGGAGAGGAGTTGGGAGAAGGACAAAGCCAGAGTTAGGTGCCTGCTAGGATGCCACTGGCAGCCAGAGAGAATGGGGAACTAGAAGGGTGGGTTGAGGAGCAAGGCTGCCTACAGAAAAAAAGTTGGTACTGAGATGAGCTAAGAGAAGCCATAAAAACTGATGGTAAGCTGCCCTGTGCCCTGTCACACCCAGAGATCCTAACCTGCACAGTGCAGCACTATCTTAGCTGAGGGACAGAGAGTTTCGAGCAGGTCCATTTACCTAGAGAAAAGGCTGGAAAGTGAGGAATTCCCAGGAATCAGTACTTGCTATTACATGCCAGAGTTGCACACACAGATTTGACAGACAAATGACAGGAGTAAGGAATACTTGATGAAGAAACAGGTAGTGACAGCTGCAGAAGATATTGGGGGTTGGCAGAAGGGGAAAAGGGATGAGGAAAGCAGAAACGAATAGGTGACTGAGAAGTACTTGTGTAATTCATCTTGAAAGGATCTTCTTGCAAAACACAGCAAGAAGGGCATGGGTGAGAAGGGCCATGGAAGAGGCGCAAGCCTGCAAAAGCGTGCCCACACACACTGCCTCACTGCCAGCAACCTTTGGCGCTTGGATGTCCCTGTGGCAGTCTGATGGATTTTCACTTACTATGGGGGAGAAAGGAAAAAGCCTCACAGTTCTTAGTCGTCTTCTGTCAGAGGTATTGAGTTGATTATCAGTCCTTTAGCAACAGGAGTAGAAACATGAAGCCACGGTCATGGGGGTCTTTTGCTACATGTAGGGGCTTGTGATACACTTAAGCATCCCTGTCTCCCTGAAAGGTTACTGGGCATGTCTTGCCCCAAACAAGAAGTCGCTTCTAACCACACACACGCCCTAATGGGCATCGTTGCTCCTGAAGTCGCCCCACTGACTCTCTGCAGTGCCTAGAACTAGCTCCCTTCCACAGAAGAAAGGCATTGGGACGCACATGTAAATCCCTGAGCACCAGGATGCTAGAGTGGGTACAACAGCACCTACACCATTAATAGTGTCCTGTCACCTGGGTGCTGGCCCTGGTGGCAGTGCTCACGGCTGTAAGAGGGCTGGGCCACTTGCTAGCTAAGCAGGGCTTTGGGTAGTGCAAAGTTGAGAAGCAAGCAGGAAAATTTCACTTCAGACAGCCTCTCCGTCCAGCTAGAGGTACATGTGTATGGAAGGTACCCCCATTAATGATTTCCACTCGAGCCCACCAGGCTGAGGAAGCACTGACTTCAGGACCGTGCCCAGAGAGCCACTCTCAGGGAATGCGGGATCCTCTGTCACACTTTAAAAGTTCACGAGAGGGGCTGGCGTCATGATCCCAGCGTCACAGGAAAGGAACACGAAGCACCTCAGAGGTGACGCGACTTGCCCAAGGGAACAGAGGGGACCACAGTTGATGCAGGTGGCTGCGAGGTCCGTCGGTGGGACACTGGGTTGGGGGTGAAGAAGGCCAGCTTCTTACTCTGCCATGAGCATCGTGTGGCTCTGAGCCACTTGTCCACCCCTCTTGACCCTCCTTCTTCCTCCTTCCCCTGCCCCTTCTCTTTTCCAAGTCTTTTGACCAAGGACTGACCCAGCTGTGTATGGGTGCGTACGCACCAGTAGCCTGGGTGTCACTTGAGCCTTTTGGTTATTGTATAGTGTACAAATGTAACAGCCCAGAATTTCAGACTCACCGCCCTACAGTTTGACCAGGGTTGTGCTTTTGCAAAGACCAGTCCTGTATTCTGGGCCTATTTATAAAAAACCCTAATTTGTAGGCATGATACCTTGCAGAGGAAAGAGTATTAGCCAGAAAAATTCCCTTCCTCGAAAAGCCATTTAAAACCAACCATGACCAACTTGCTCTCCGGGAACTGCTGAGGAGCCCAGGACACCTCAAAGGTGGCTTGCCTTTATCTGTGTCTAGCCAAGGAACAGATAAAAGTATTGTAAAGCAGTGATGGGATCATGCGAGAGCCTACAGAAAGGAAGAAGGACTTTTATTTGGAAAGACTGTTCAATAGTAGGTATGCCAATTAATAAATAAATGAAAAGAGGTGACATTCATGATGACATTTAAATGACTGAGGTGCCAACTGCTTGTTAAAATACCACATGGTCTGGAAGGAGGCAAACAAAGAAACAGGGCTTGAACAAGCAGTGAGTAATGGTGACCCAATCAATTTAACTATTGATAAAACACAGGTGAGGAAATGTTCAGGAGAAAAATCTCTGCAAATTATCAGCTAATGGATTAAATGCATCTGAGTGCGAGAGAGAAATTAACTGATCAATTCACTCAACAGCTGCTAATTATATGTGACAAGGCACACAGAACTCCAAAAGTATATGGAGCTCAGAGGAAAGAAGCGCTGGTAGAAATATTTGAAAGCTGCCTCTTGCCACTGTGGGGTAGGACACTTGCCCCAGTGGGAGAATGTCACTGTTGCTGATGAAAACTTAACTCTGCAATTGTTTGAAGTCTGTATTTCAAAAACATAGGAAGGGGGGTTCTTTCCCACTGCTTTGTAACAATTTGCAACATTAGGTATAAATATACGGTATCAAAATTAACGTGCCAATCTAAACAAAATTAAATGTAATGGTACAGTCAAAAGAAAACCTTTTTGCCTCACTGCAGTTAAACGTTTTGACATTAGTGAAATGAAACTATAAAGTTAAAATGATTTGTTGTGACACTCATCTGTCAAAAAAATTTGTTGCATCACCAAGTTCCTGCAAAACGCTTTGACGCCAACAGAACTGATCTTCCAATAGGAAGCTATCTCACATTTTCTGATCACTACTTTCCCAATTTTATTTTGACTCATCATTCACAGTAATACATTCCTGACCACTTCCATTTTGGCTTGCACCTTTTAGGAAATGGTCATAGAAATAGCAACTAGCTCTTCTCTCTCCTTTGGCTTACTCTTCTCACATATTGACCCTTTGGGACTCCTTCAAAGTCATGCCCTTGGAGAGTCAGCAGATTGTAGGAAATATAGAAAATCAATAAATAGTAATGATGAATTAATTGATCACCAGGGAAAATTTAGTACCAAAGTGTGATTTTTCCCTGAACGAGACCAGAACGGGAACCTCACTGGTGCAATTCTCACCCTGCACTGTAGCGCCGAGTTTGGAATCCACTTTTGGAGCAAGGATAAGTGCTAAGCACAGATTTAACTTACTGCTTATACCAGCAATTAAATTATTAATTCAAAGGGGAAAACCAGTGTGGCTTCTAAACGAGATGAAACTTCCAAATCAGGTAGCTCAGGCCTGACATTATGACACAAGCAATGTCAATCCTGGAGATGATGAGACCTGAGCCAGGGCAGTCTTCCAGATTCATCACGCTAACAATATTTATTATCTGTTCTCAAGCCCCAACTCTATAACTTGTGAGGGTCCAGTATGTTCTATGCATGGCCTATGATGCTATTTTTAGACTGTTTTTAAAATTCATGGTTGAAAGGAATTCAGAGGATGCAATGTTTAATACAGTGCTTCATGAACTCCTGCTAGCAAATTTAATTCAATCTGTCTTGGGTTAGGAGCACTGTCACGGATTGGCAATTGCCTGAAGAACCATAAACAAGGGATAATGACAAGGGGCATGTAAGAGCAAAGTTGTAAGCAGGTGTGTAAGTGAGGTGCTGTAGGAATCCATGTGAGGTCTGCTTTCATTTAACATCTTCATTAACAAGCCTGAAGAAGTAGCTTACTAATAAAAGTGGTGGATGATGCTCAACTGGGAGGAGCTGCAAACATCCATCAGGGCAGATGACCATATAGGGGTACAGAGGGATTAGGCACAGGGGCAGAAAGAAAAGAATGGAAGAAGTTAATTAGCTCTACTGGTGAGAAAAGTCAGCTCGTGGCTAGGAAAGATCATGGGGAGTGAAGAGACCTGCACATCTTTTCAGACAGAATGGGTGTGCAACTTTGGATCAGATTTCTCAAAGCACTGAAGAATGTAAAACTGTGGGTTGTCTAAACTCAAGACAAGAGTAATGGTAAGGCAGCCTGGCATGCTCTTAACTAGATGGCAATGTTATCTAAGGCCCAATCTAGAATGTACCTGTACTGGGGATGGCACATCAGCCCATAGCTATCTTCATAGGTGGATTAAAGTATATCAACTTAAATAATGCTTCAAGTATAATGCTTTCCTCATTTGAGGAAATACCACACTGAAGAAGAGGGAAGGAGCATGTTGAAATTCATGCATTCAATATGCTTAACAGCAATGCTGAAGAAGTAAAAGGTGACAGCAAACTCCCTAGGACCTAGACAAGTTACATGGCAGAAGAGTAAAGTTTCAGACGAATTATGAAGGCACCATGTGGTGGAAGAATAGCTCTCCTTAGCGGCGCCAAGATTACATATTCAGTGGAACAAGTCATTCGGGTCTGCTGCAGCACCTAAAAGATGAGGAAAAAAGCAGGAGGGGCATTCCTCAGCTTGCTAAATCTGAACATAAAAGAGGACAATACAGCAGCTCCTGCACAACATCTCACTTCAACACGAAGACCAGACTAGATCAATGCTTATTCCACAGTATTCCACAATATGCCCGAGAAGAGCTTGATGTTTAACTCCCCAGCTAACCCAGCGCTGAAGTGTCCCCCCTGTGCTCCCAAAAGCTTGGCCAGAATTGGCCCTCCTTACTGTACATGCAGGAAGCCACAGGACTGCATTTGAAAGTGTTAACTGTTTCATGGTTGTGAATCCTTGCAATTTTGCATTCCCCTTACAAGACTACAATACTTGAAAGACTAGCTCATCCCCTATGACAGCTGTGTTCCCTTATATTTAGTACTTGTATATTCAAAAAATTTTTAAGGGAAGACAAAACAGAATAAGCAATCCAAAGAGAATAACTTATCAGGAATGAAAAGAAGTCATTTTGTCTGTCCCTTCTTCCCATCACCTGTGGTCCATTTGTGCCTACTCCAACTCCTTAATTTAAGGTATTTAAAACTTAACTGGGCAAAAAGAAGCAGAAAATGTATGTACACTAAAAAATGTATGCTTATGTATGCTAAAAAATTCTGAATGGACAGGGGTGTCAAGGGACAGAGAAGACAAGGAAGTTATCAAAAATAGAATATTCTACTGATTACAGCAGTTCAGAGCCAGGCCCTGCCACTCATTTGCTCTTATTTTGGGCAATTTTCCATATGCCTCAGCTCACTGGGAGTAGCAACGCTTTTTTTTGTACCACTTCTTTTTTTATCTGGTCCATTTTAACTGTAGACTCTGCAGGGCAGAGACTATCTCTCAGCCTTTGTTTGCAACTTTGTAAGGACTTACTAGATCCTGCAGACAGTACACTAGTTTTAATTGGAATAAGCGAAATGAAATTCTGTTCCTTAGTCTGTACCATACAAATGCCAAATGTAAAGTTAAAAAAGAAGTCTATTTTTTAGTTAGCTAAGAGCTAAATAAGGAATCTGAAGTATTAGTTCACTTGCAAAGGTTTTAATTCTGCATGGTGTTCATTGCAAAATGGCAAAATTAAATATTAAACCCTTGCTAAAAAAAAAATTGCCACTGGGCTTTGGTAAAACATGGCAACTCAGCCTGAAATGTATTTTTTTCCCTCAGAAAATGATAAGCAGGGTGCTTAAAATAACATTTTTTGAGGTAGGTTAGTACAGTTTCCTTTTTAAAGGTGATGAGGTGAAGAAGGGAGAAGCAATGGGGCCCAGAGGATGTAAGGGACTGGCTGAAAACCACAAAGGACATGAGTGCTTTTGTCAGGAGGCCTCATATTTTCAATTTTGGGCTTAGATCCCAGGGTCACAGGGTCTGAGAAGAAATACATTTTGCACATTAAAAGTGCGACGCCGTGAACCGAGTGCTCTAACGCACGCACGCACAGAATATCCAATAACAAATTCAGAACCTAACCCCAGGGGCTAGATTTCAGGTACACAGGCACTCCATAGGGCACCTGGCTGCCAGAGGTGGACTGCTAGTTTTGATTCCTGAGGTTTCCTTCTCCTCTTTTTCAAGCTAGACTTCCAATTTAGCAGAACAGCTCTCCTCGTCCTGACAGGCAAACACGTATTGTCCCCTTTTCCATCGCCAGCTGAGGGTGGGAGGAGGCGAGAGAGGGTTCAGATGGCTTCCTGGACAAAGGAGGTTTGTAGCTACAGCCCGATGAACATCCGAGATAAGAGCAGCAACAGCAAATTGGCCCCAGTGGGAACGGCAGCAGCACTCTTTTCACCTAAAGGCAAGCCAGCAATTACGCTAGCGGTGCCCAGCGTCCGTCTGCCTGCTCCTGCCCTGCCCTCCCACCGCTGCCCCCGTGCCCCCCATCCATGGACCGGGTGTGCTCAAGGCTACTGCTACGTCGTGCGCAGCTTGAAAAACAAATCTTCCAGTCCTTTCCTTCTCCTGCTCAGGTACCCGGAGCTGGAGCTCGGAGCCTTACCACGCTGGGGAACAAAACGGAGAGGGGGGTTTGGGGAGGGAGGAAGGAAAAAGCATGTACTGCTATGTGCGTGGTTCTGTTCCACCTGGGTAGGCACAGCCCACGGGAGAAGGCTGTCTCAGCCCTCGGTATCTCAGGGAATGCTCTCCTGTCTCCCCAGACCAGGAGCAGAGCCTTTGGAGATCCCACCCCGGAGGGCAGCGCCTGCCACCAATATTACAGCCGCTCCAGAAGCATGTCGGATCCACTGTGCGTGGGCATGCAGGGGGCTGGAAGCACTGCGCTGGTCTCCACAGCCAACAGGAGCATGGGCGTCTCTCCAGCCTAAGGAGTTCAGTTTGCCATCAGCCATGGGGAACTGGGAGGAAGAAAATGGGAAGGATGGTGTCATTCTGAAAGCCCAGCTTCCCTGTCCACAAATGACCTGGAGAACAGCAATGCGCGTTACCTGACTTCCTAAGCTGCAGCGCAACCACCCAAGATCTCTGACAGCAAAACTACAGCAGAAGTAGCCCGGGACCACTATCTCCCTTCCAGGCAGCTGGACTGCAGAGTTTGCTGACAGAGGGCTCTGAGATACTCAGGTCCCAGCATCAGCTCCAAGGCCGGCTGAGTGTCTGTAGTGTCTCCTTCTGGCACACAAGAAGTCAATAAAGAGATTCTCAAAATGCTCCGCATGCTGCGAACCTCCTCTGAGCTCCTCCTTTTGTCCCAGCTCCCTTCCTTATCCTGAGTCAGCATGGCTCACAGCACCCAGCTACAGGAAAAAGGCTTAATAGGATAGCTGGACAAAATTAAAGGGGTGTTATTAATTTGACAGGTGCTGCTGCCTGGTGTCATGTCCCAGGTTTGTCCTATAGCTGTGCTGATTATTTTCTCTCCTTGGATCAGGGACATTTCATTTATTAGCACTGAACTTCCCCCTCACTGCCTGCAGCCACTGCTGCTCTGATCTCCCCAATTCACTTTGCAATTAAATTTTGTCCTCTTGTGAAACGACTATGCAGGAAAGGTCTTGTCATTTGTTTTGTTTGTTCCCCCCTGCCCCCCCCCCCCCAAAAAAAACAACCAAAACCAAACCAGTTCTACTTGGTCAAAACAGCCTCTGGAAATCCTAGCAGAACCCCAAACAGAGTAAAACTGGCTGGAAACAATAGTATATGAAAAGGAGTCTAAAAGCCATAGGTTTATGTACCTAAACCACTCATCTCAACAGGGAAGAGGGAGCAGGGGCACAGGAGGCCACTAAGTCTTAGCTGTAGAGGTATAAATCTGACGTAACCATGGAGCTGATGGAGATTTACATGAAGGTGGCTTGGAAGGAGACACAGGGGGTTTCGTGTTGGGAAAGCCTGAAATGAGGAGCATCAAAATCATCACATTCTTCCCTTTACCAACACTGGCAGTCAAACCAACTGATGGGCAGGAAGACTGGAGAGCATGATTGCTACCGTTTAAGTGATTTACTTTATTATCCCTGCTGCTAACGCCCTTCTCTTTTTTTCCCCAGGAATCACATTAACAACTATAAAACTGCAAATTTAAATGAACTCTGCTCAGGATCTGGTTTTGCTCCATAAAACTCCAGAAGTCACAAGGCGTTTTGTTTGTTTCTTCTCATCCCACTCCTCCTCTACGTACACATCCCCAGAAAACTTCATATCGGTAATAAATGACCCCTTTGCTGCTTTGGCTTGTGAAGCCTTATATTCAGGCCTCCCTTCTCTTCCTCTCGTGCTCCCCAGAAATAAATACCATCTTCCCTTGAAGCACTCCTGCCAACCCTTTCATTCATTCCTAGGACTACCCACTAGCAGGTATCGGTCTGACATTCCTGGTTTTGTGGGACTGGACAACCTCTCATAAGCCCTGGCTGTCTCACAATCTTTAATTAAATGCAAACACTTTTCTCTAGGCTTCCTTGGCATTCCCTAAGTCCCTGTTCCCTTTCCTATCGCTGAATATGTCAAAGGCTGGAGATAGCAGAAGTCATATTACCCTTCCCTAGGAATGAACGCTTTTTTCCAGGACTGAGCTGGCCTGCATTAATGCCAGTTGCACCAGCTTTTTTATGACTTCATTACTGCTAGAGCCACTATAAAGCGTAGCATCGAAAGACCGGACCAGCCTTTTTAATTGCACAGAAGTACCGATCATTGTGCTTTTATGTGCTTGAGATGTTCTTTCTGATCCTCCACTTCCCCAAGCCAAGGATAGCTCCCCAGGCTAGGCAGAACAGAACGAGGAAAACCTGAGTAAAGCAGCTGGCATAAGTTGCCTCTCTCTGGAGATCTCCATGTGAAAACCACAAAGCACTTTGGGCTGTTTTAAGCATGACAGCTGGCTGAGCAGTAAAGGTCAATACAGGCAGGAAAAAAGGGAGGAGAGAGCTCAGCATGAAGGATTCACAGAGCATCACAGGATCTCTCTCCAGCACAGCAATCTGGCCATTCCCAAAAGGCAGGGGGTCAAACTCTGCTCCTACCCGCAGCAGCGTGAATAGAGTTAAGTTCCCTGACTGCTGCATATCGCAACACTAAATAAATGCATTTGGAGGGGAACCAAAGGAACAGTAAGGGACTGCTTTATGAACTGCTTGAGCGTTGTTGATCCCTGGACGAGGGAAGGTACGAGAAAAAATCCAGGGTGTCTGACACCAGCTTCCTTGGAGAAGCTAAGGGCACCAAAGGGCTGAGATGTTTCTCCAACTGGGGGGTATCCCTAGGACACAAGGTTATGCGTCCTCCTGAGTTGGGAGGGCACATGAGAAGCAGGTGCCTCCTAGAAGCCATAGAAGATGCTGCTGCTTCTTCAAGTGACTGGGGCTGCTGTAGTTGAGCGTGGCCAACCGTAGCGGAGGTTGAGTCGAGTGAGGCGAGTTGCTGAAACCAAGCTCTCACGGGGAGCAAAGAGCAGCCTGGTCTGCGACACGGGGTGTTGGGATAGAAAGCAGGGCTGGATGAACTCTCACTGGCGTGGGCAATTCTCAGCATTGCCACGGAGGTGCAGCTCCTTCCTCTCTCTTTCTCTGTCTCCCCGCAAAGGGCACTGATGGCTGCCTGCTATCCGCCTCTCGCTGGTGGCAAGATAACGCAGCACCTCTCGGTCCGATAGCAGTGTGGCACATACCCACGGGGACTCGTGAGAGCGTGTTAAATCTTTTCCAGCACCGCGTGCGATCCTGGGTACTTTCTCTATTACAAACCCATTGGAGGTTCAGTTTTGATTTGGTCATGGGAACTGAGCTGGGGCGTTTGGAAAGAGCCTGTTCTGGCTGCTGGGCTAGGGTGGTGAGCAGTAGGATGCAGGATCTGACACGTAGGATCTTGCAACCAGAAAAAGAGGAGGATTTCAGCACCTTTGTGGCTGGACTTGTGAGTGGGGAATGGCAAAAGGTTGTAGTAGCTCTGAATAAAGAGAGACCTTCTGACAAAGGGGTGAATGGCATGGGGGGCATCTTTTTTGCTCTTGCACCCTGCCTAACTAACCTTCCAGCTTCCCTTCTCATCCCCACCTTGAGTTCACCTCCAATTTTCTCCCCTCAGCCTTTATAGCAAAGGGAGCACTGGGTTTCCCTCAGCTTTGAAGCAGAGCTGCACCAGGTAGGAAGAAACACGGAGCCTTGGCACCGGGGGGGCACCCCACCAGCCTTGCCACCAGGTCTGGGGGAAAAAATGACTGGGGTGCTCGGCACACGCCTGTGCTGCTGCTTCCGTTCTATGTCCTCTCTGCCAACAACTTCACTTCCCTCATTAACTATTCCCAACAGTCCCACTTTCTGTGTGCGTGCTTGTTTGGGTAATTCTTGTTTCCTCCCATTTAGCGCATAGGAAAAAGAGCATTAGCAACACTCTTGGTTTTAAATGAACCCTATTAATATTCGACTCTGCAAGGAACTGTGGGATAATTTTGATAAATGTGGCTGGGAAGCCTAGCTGACAGAACCAAGCGCAACGCTAGCGTGTGTTCACAGCCCATCGCTGCACACACAGAAGGGGGCAAGAGGTGGGCACAGCGTGGGGCTGGGGGTGAGCCAGGCAGGAGGGAGAGCAGAGGCAGGGGGGCTGTTGAACGGGAAAGATGCAGTGCTGTAGGACAGACTCCTCAAAAGACTGAGAGCAAAACAGGCTTAGTGAGATATGAATGGGGAGAGGAAAAGAAAAGCAGAATGCAGCTTGGAAAAAAGCAGGCTAGAGTGACTAGAGAAACATCATTTGAAACACAGACGCTTAACGGCGGAGGGAAGAGAGAGAAGGAGAAGCCAGCAAACCGTGATAGCAAAATGGAGTTAAAGGTGACAGCAGGTAGGAAATCAGACGCAAGCTTGCAGAGAAATGAAAAAGGGGTTTGAACAGGACCAAATGCACCTAGGCCACAGTTCAGCAAAGCACACAAATTATTTGAAGGCATTTCCTTTGGTCAATGTACTTGCACACTCGAAGTAAATGCTTCTGCGGTTCACTGATTGGCAACCTCATGCAGCACCATCTTACAAGAAACATACTGAAAAACTAGAGGTAGGAGTGAACAGAAATGCACTCGAGGGGTATCAGCAGCTGAGATGAAGAATTACCTGTGACAAAACTTTTCTGTAGACCCCTAAGCACTAATTGTTCTCAAAAAGTAGGTGCAGCTAAAGGAAAGGCGGCTGAAACTAGAAACGAGTTCAGAAGGACTTCTGTGAAGGAGTTGTTAAGCATATGATTATTCCTGATGGTACGCGCTTTTAGACAAATCTCCCAAAGGGAATCGCTGGAGTCCACTGTTTATTTCTACAGGTGACTGCAAGTCATGCATTTCCACTTCATGCATGAGGTAAGTTCAGCCTGGAAAGAAACTGCTGGGCATCCTCATAAATGAAGTTTAGCCTTCAGGAGCACACAGCAGCAGCTGGGATATCCCACAGTCTTTGGAGCTGTGCAAGAATGCTACACTGCTACTGAACTGCCTTCAAATTAATACAAGTAGCTTCTTATTTTTTTGTTGGCTTTTTTTTTTTTTCCCCCAGATGCATCCCTTTTCTTCAGTCCTGTGGAATTACAGACTTACAGCCAGAAGATTGAACTTTTATGGAAATTAGACTTTCCTGGCCAACTCTATGCATTATGGCTAGATCTGGTCTTCAAAACTGTGGCCAGTGCCCAGGGTAGACCAATTCAGCAATAGCTACTAGGAAGATGGTCCAGATGGGACTGAGAATGCTGGGAAAGGCCAATAGTCATTCCTACATACCTCGAAACCAATCTCTCTGAGCACCTCGGTATTTCACTTGCAAACAACATTGCTGATTTTGGGCCTGTGACTCTGAATTTCTTTGACAAGCAACATGTGAAACCTGTTTAATTAAAAACAAAGGTAAAACGTCTATGGGGCATCCATAACAATCTATCGTGAGCTTTAGTGCAAGGTTCTTGAAAAGAAGGACACAATAAAGCTACAAAGCAGCACGCCTTCCAGCAGCAGATCTTCTGTTGCCCAAGAAGTGTGGGAACTACATTTCAGGATTCATGTCCTCTGCTTCCCAACCTCTCCAAGAACCTTTCCTACACCGCGTGAGCCCCAGCCATGGTTTCAAGCACTTCTGAGCCAACACGTCTATGTGTGCCAAAGCCTGTTTTGAACTCTCTGCAAGATGCTGCTCCACAAGTGGTTGATCCTGTAAAACTAATTTGCTTTTCCTGCGAAGCAGGCAAACACATGAAAAATGCCAGGATCGTTTAGCTGCCTCTGACGTGCCGGCTGTACCCATGCTGCGAGGTTCTGGAGAAGCGTGTACCTCTCCTTCCAGAGAGCAGCTGCTGTTCGCCTGCAGCTGGTGGAGCCAGCTCCATCTGGAGACCAGATCAGAACCCATTAAGCACAGAGGTAGACCGCTTGGAAGTGGAATTTGCAAGGCAGGGAGGCAGGCAAAGGCTTGGCTGCAAAATTTCACCTCTTGTAAAGAAAGGAAAGGGAAAAGGGGAAAAAAAAAAAAGCAACCCACACAGCCTATTGAGCAATTGTTCCTGCATAGCCTCTCCAGTCTAATTGATTTGGACACCACAGCTAATTTTTGCTCAGACATCTGTTAGCACACATTAGCGCATGTCATTAGACAGGGAAGCACAGATTAGATGGAGGGGCAGAGCTCAAAGGCCCTAGTTTGGGATGCTGCAACAAGCAAGAGGAAGGACGAGAGGGAGAAGATGTTTGTGCACGGCTGGAATAGTTGGAAGGAGCCTGGAGTAAAGGGGAAGGATTTGGCTGGCTCAGAGCATTCCGACCAAAGAGTCACATATGTTCCACCCGCTTACCCATGCCACAAGCACGCCCCTTTCATTTACAGGCATACCACAAAGGTTCTCATCCTCAGCAGCACAGAGGCAATAAAGCCAGAGCTCCCATGAGGAACCCTAAAGTGTATTCTTCCATGTTCTTGCAGTTTGCAGCTGCTTTGGTTATGATTAGAGGTCTCGGAGATAAAGGAAAGGGACAAGAGAAAAAGAAAATGACCTTTCTCCCCTCACCTCACTCTAGCACTGTGTCAGATTGCTCTGGAAATATTCTATATTTAAAGCTTTACAGATATGATGAGTCTTTCCTCTAGAGAAGCAGACCTATATGAAAGGTACTGGCTGGGAGCATGGGACAGAAAGGAGATAGTAGGACATCAGCAAACCCAATAACCAACAGTCACGACCTTCCTCAGGGCTGTTTTGCAGCCTATGAGTGGCTGCAGTTCATTCTTACCACCCCTGACACTAACAGGTCAGGGAGTTGATAATTTCAGCCTGGCTAGGACTGGGTGCACACCAGCACCACCACCTGATACAGCCTAATTTGTCCGCTTGTGAGAAAACACCTATTCCTCCTCCTACCCAACCATTTCTTTTTCAGGAACAATGTAAACC
Source organism: Buteo buteo (assembly GCF_964188355.1). Lineage (NCBI taxonomy): Eukaryota > Metazoa > Chordata > Aves > Accipitriformes > Accipitridae > Buteo > Buteo buteo. Next base: position 42,010,534 of record NC_134178.1, read on the forward strand.
CTCTGCCTTCTGGCACCGCAGCGATACGGAGGCATGCGCTCAAATCCAAATCCAGTCTGCCTAAGCAATTCCCCAGCTGAAATCCCACAACACAATGTTCCCGTCAGGAGTGGCTGCCGCCGCAGTCAGCGCGGGTTCTGCAGCCTACGAGGTGCTGCGACTCTGCTGGCAGCATGCCGTGGCTACGCCAGGGCTCTACGTAATTTGGAAAGGAGTTATTTGGAGTTATATCTGTCCACGTACGGGGAAGCAAAGGTAAAGATGAAGCGCGTAACAAAGTTTCTCTGAGCACATTTCTGGTTTCCCGCAGCTTTGCCATGAAAGGTGGAGTTACTGTATTGATTTGCTGATGTCTGAAAAAGAGTTGAGCTCATTCTTTTGTGTTTTTGCTCCATGAAGGTAATAAAAGAGCCTTTCTTTCCTTTTGGGTCATACTTTGCAGAAAACACATGGGAGCTCTAATAGCCTTGAGGCTTTTACTCCTCCACCAATTGTGGTGGAAATTAGCCAACAGGCTTTTGAGTTCAGAGGACTGACAGTCACCATGACCATGCAATATTAATTTCCTTTGAAACAACAGGCCAAAAGTTGATGAAACGGCCTTGCTTTGCTCTAACAGACTGCTTGGGAAGGAGGGAGAGGCAGGATTTGTCAGCTGAAACTCCATTGCTGGAGTGAAGAGGTCAACATCTATTACAGGGATGATGGAGATGAAGATAAGTCTGTCAGTCACAGGGTGAAAAATGAAGCCCCACCTCCCATCTAGTGTATAGCACCTCTGCTTGGTCACAGTGAGTCTCGTCCTCCATTCCCTTGCACTGTTTTTGCTTTGGTGTAGCTCAGCTGACTTTAGCAGAGTTGCTCCCACACCTTCCCAGGGATCGTGCTCTGCCCGACTTCGGCAGGCATGTCACTTCCAATTTAGAGAAGGACTGACGCATAAACATCTGCACAGCCCTCTGCAAAACCACCCCTCTCGTACAAGCATCTGCCAGCTGAGAAACTCCAGCCCACTAGCAAAGCACTGACCAGGGTGGTGGCAAGAGGGGAAAATAAAAGCCAATATCCCCACCCCAAAGGGGTGACTCCCTGGAAAATACCACGCAAACGGCTCTCAGGCCAGCAAACCGCTGCAAAAGCATCCTGGGTTTGATTCCCTGATGAGACAGAAAGCACATGGGAAGAGCTGAACGCGGACTCGTAAAAATAAGCAATTAGCCAGTGACCCACTCAGATCTGCTTTGCTTGCCCAGCAGCTGTGCAACACACGCAGATACCTGCACCATCGGGGGGAAGTGCGGGGCTGGCACCTTGCAGGACTGCCCTTCTTTTTGCTTGTAGACCCCTTTTCGGGCATAGCTGCGGAGGGAGGGGCACAGGGTGCCCCGTGTGAAAGACGTCAGGGGCTGACCCGTACTGGTCCCAGTTGGTCCCGTCGGCTCTGCAACAGCCAGCACTGACCCACTGCACTCCAACGCCACGGCCGCTCAGAGGGGTCCCAGTCCCACCGCCCCAGCAGGGGTAGGGGAGGGTGGCACCACTGGGGCAGGGGGCTCCGGAGGGGACAGGCGGGGAAACGTGAGAAGAGAAACAAGAAGAGACATGGGAGGAGGCATGAGGATGCACAAAAGGAGACACAGGAGGGGACGGAGAAGCAGATACAGGAGGATGCGCGTGGAAGGGGATGGTTGCTGGGGACGGGGCTGGGAATGGCTCTTGGGGGAAGGCATGCTGTGCTGGGGGTACCTCGGAGGGACTTTGGTTGTGGGGGGACACACACACAGGAGCAGGGACACCCCCAAAGGGACTGCAGCCCATGGAGGACCCAGGCTGGAGCACCAAAAGAGTCAGAACGAAGGAGCAGGGGAAGAAAAGAGTAAGAAACCAGGAGCAGCAGCAAGAAACCATCGTGTACCGAGCCAATTTCTTGCGCTGCCTGTTGTGTCATCCAAGGGACTGGCAGGGACTGAGCATAACGTGGTCAAAACAGGGAGAGAGGGGACTCGGGGCAGGGAGAGGTGTCGGAGTAAGGCTGAGCCTGGGGAAGCAGTTGGAAAGGGGTCTCACTTGGTTGTTTCACTGTTTCTCGTCTTTGTTTCCCAATAGCCAAACAAGTAATTACAAGTTTGTGTTAATGAGCAGTAAATGAAGTGAATTTCCTGAGTTCAGACAGTTTTGCCCCCACCAGCCCCCCAGGCTGGTCTCCAAGAGCAGTCGGTACTGACAAGAGAAAGCTTTCTGCGGCTGCTCGAAGAACAGTAAGGTGAGGAAAAGTCTGGGGTTTGTTCCTCCGCCTTATGTTATCTACTTGGACACCATGGCTACCAAAGTCTATGAAATCCATCATGAAAGGGAACCGAAAAGGGGGTTTGTTTCAGTCTGTGCCACGGGCAGCGTTAATTCTGTGTGTCTTCCCACAGCCTGACTGCATGGGCTTCATTACCAGTGTGTATCAAGGACCTCAAAGCATGCTGCAAACATCATCTGTTCAAGCCCTCTAATTCCTGCACTGGTGAAACACCTAATTATCATCCTAAATATACCCAGGGAGAAATTGAGGCATTAATGAGGTAGGGTGGGGGAAGTGACTGACTTACCATGGGCAACAGGAATGACTGACACACCAGAAAGGCGACCCAGCAGCAACCCCCCCCGGGCTTGTACTCCAGCAGAAATGGGCGGTGAGTGGGCAGGGGGAGAGATGGACAACGGGAAAAGAGGGAAGGAAAAGGAAGAAATAAATGCAAGACAGAGAAGGAGAGAGCACACAGAGTGAGGAAAGCTGTCAATGGAAAAAAGGGCTGTTTCAGTGCATGCCAAGCAAGAAATGGAAGTGACAGCCTGAGCTGCAGAGCGAAAATGCCCCAAACTAAATGGGAAATAGCCAGAGTGGCCTACCGTGACTTCCACAGTAGAAAACACTTTGTATTTGGGATGCCTGTAGAGGAGGCAGGAATCCCTCTGACATTTGCATGCCTCAGGGCTTCCCTGAAGGGCACGTTTCCATTGGCAAGGAGAGCGTTTGGGACAGTTGGATAAGATGCTGTGAACAAGGCTTGCAGCATTTAACCTCCATTAGGAAGTAACGATTTACTCACTTGCTACCAGTTACCAGGCGCCAGGGCTCAATTACATGGGAGACTTTAAAGGAAGGAGCGTCCATACATTATCACAGCAAACAAGTCAGTGTGACTTCGTTCAAGGGTATCATCCACCCTGGAACCTATTTCACATCTCGTTGGCTAGCTGAGTGAGAACTGATTGCACATGCTCCCTTGTTTCTCTGTCTGGGTGTACGGTGGAGGAAGACCCCAATTCATTAAAGGAAACAGAGCGAGGTAAAGAGCTGAGCCTCTCCTTGTTAACCTCCTCCGGAAAAGCAGATTCCTGCATAGCCAGGAGTCTCCTGGGGAGCGTTTGCATCAGCAGGAGAGGGAAAAGCACGTCGCTTTTCCCCGGTCTCTCCAGCATTATGACACAGCAGTGACATCACAGGATCTCTTATGTAATCCCCCTGCTGCTTAATTAAACTCGGTGAAACGCAGAGGTTTCCTCCACTGACCCGCTGCACTCAAGGGGATTCTTCTGCCTCTTGCCCCCGCACCCTCCCCATGACAGGGACTCTGGCTGGGTCTTCCGAGTGCACAAAGCAGACTAGCCTCCCACGCCTTCTTTAGCTACACCGTCACACAGCTTCTCCTTCCCTGTCTCCGCCACCCAAGTAACAGCCTTAGTACCACCAGCACTGCTTCCCTGGGACATTCCTCCAATGTGATTCTCTCTGGAGATAAAAGATAGGATGGGTCAAGAACAAGAGGGTGGAATTTAGGCTGAAATCAGGAGGAGATTGGCCATCAGAACCCTTGGTTTCTGCTACAGCCTTCCAGTTAGGGCAGAAAACCCCACCTGCTTGTGCACTGGAGCTTTTTATATTCATTACAGTTGCCTGTGATAACACAGGATCGCTTCTGAGAACCTGCAAGGCCCATACCCCGAGTCTACAAGCCTTCTGCACGCAGCCTTACAATTAAAGAGTCGAGGCTCAGAGAAAACACCCCCAAAGCTACTTGGGAAGCCTGATGCCCAGCTGCCTTGTACCGGGAGCGACCACTGCAGATCCCCACTGAGTATTTTAGCAGGAAAGAGCGCTGCCTCTTTGCCGGCTGCCCGTCACACACATTTTGTTTGCTCTGCTCCTGTACTCCCTCAGTGATGAGGCGAAGCTTGCCCACAGCTGGCATAGCGGGACGAGCCAGGGACGGCCCGGCTGCCAGAGGAGCCCTACCTCACCTTCACGCTCGACGAGAAGGCAGTGCCAGGTAATAGGAAGGTAATGGCAGCTGGGAGCCAGCTGCGTGTGCTGCTCTCCTGGCCAGCCTGGGTTGCTCTTCTCCAAATCCCACAGCTCACAGCAGGCGGTTATGAGACACGTCATATTGTGATGACTCCAGGCACAGAAACTCTGCCAACAACTAGCGACTTGCGCTGGAGGAACAGGGAGAATGCAACTTTTTTTCTTTTCTTTTTTTTTTTCCCCCTTGTGGATGAGGTGCAACCTATTTTTTTAACCTATTTAAAGGCTTTGAATCTGCTGTCTGTCACGGTATTTGACTATCTTCCACAAGAGTCAACAGTAATGTGGAAGTCCCCAATGGTCTTCTTGGGGCACTAGACAGAGCAAGGCAAGCCTAACACAAGGAGAGATTTAATTCCTTCTTTTCTTTGCGTTGGTTGTCAGTCTGCAATGGTTATGAGAGCAAACCCAAATACGCGTGTGCCCTTTGCACCCCAAACAAGGAAAGAAGTCAAGCCTCTCGGGTAGTCCAGCTCCAAAGAATTAGGGAACAGGACTGGGAGTGTCGTATCGTCAAACCTCAGAAGATCTGGCCTTACCAGACCAAATCTCCTAGGGATGGGGAAACATGCTATAGTAGCTGCTCAGGGAAGCTGTCTTCCTAATTGCTCCCAAGACTTACTGCCGACACTATACTACTGTAAGTAGGGAGCTCCAGTAAAGGGTTTGGCTGAACGTTTGAGATGCATCTCTTCTTTTGAGCTGCTCTATTGGCTCAAGCAAGGGGATCCTTCTTCTTATCTATAAAGCCCAAACCCTTTTAAAATCAAAAGACAGAATTACAATCCTAATTTCCACCCTGGCCTTCAGTAATGTCATGGTCAAACATTGAGTCAAGTACCAACAGTACGCTACACTCCCTTCCCTGTTGTGAATGTGCAGTGGGAGAGTGGGGAAACCCTTGGGGACTGACAGCAAGACAGAGGAAAATGCTTCTAAGAATTCCTAATAATACATGATGCAAGCTGCACCTCTATACAAGGTTCCCTCTGATGCATAAACCAGAACAGATGTTTTTAATGTTGAGCCAAAGAAGGACTGGGAGGCCCACAAGCACCTCGTTAGTGATAGGCTGTGATGAGGAAGAAGCTGTTTTGTCTCAGGTTATTGGGAACCTTTAATGCTGATCCAGTTCTCCTCCCGCTTACACAAACATCACCTTATTTGCTGTCCTAGGGACAGTCAGAATCAGGCTGTCGGTAGAGGCGTAAACTCAATTTTCTTAAGAAAACAAACTGGACTATAACTTATACATCAAGTTTAAGCTGGTAAGGGTGGTAGTCGTAATTCACCTCAGTTAATTTGCTCTCCTAAAATAAGATGTTTAACATTAAGTGCATTTTTTAACCTAACCCTACAGTCAATGAAGAGAGAGGGAGAGATTTTGAGAGGTCCATTCATTCCAAGCATTTCCAAGACTACCTTAGCTTAGATACCTATTAGAAGGACACAGTTCAGTGAGGTAAGTCCCACCCAAAATTTGCAGAGTCCCACAGGATCTGAATAGGGTGGATAAAGCCAGGTGCTGGTATCACAACTCATCAACAGGCCCAGACATGGTGCGATGGTGAACCAGATCCAGGGTCCACGCAGGGAGACAAGGCCAGAGACAAGGCTAGACATAAGCTACCTACCACAGAGGTCCAAGGTCCATCCAAGAGATGGTACCAGAGACACAGCTGGAGACAGGTACACCTAACACGCAGATCCAGGCCTGAGCTTACATGGAGCCCCTGGTCAGAAGGTAGATGGATACGCCTGGGGAGACTGGTCAAGGTCTAATTAGTGCACTCAGGGCCCCGGCAGACAATGCATTTCCTGAAGGAGTAAAAGTCCTTCCTCCCCTTCCAGTAGGGAGGAAGATGATGGAGCTGTCCAGAAAACTAACTGGGGCACATGACATCTCCAACACTAACCCAGCACCAACTTTTGTGTTAATAACAATATCCAGTGGGGATGTATTTAGTTATACTAATGTCTTTCCCCACTAAAAGTAGAGTCACCGCGAGCATTTTATATGCAGAATGACTAATTGGAATAAGCTGTGCAATTTTCAGCTTATACCAGCTGCTTTATGCTCAACATCCGCCCAACATCTAATGACACAGTTTACATTTTCATTGAGGATTCAGCATCCGGGCGAAAAAGAGAAAGCTTTACGAGTCTTCACTCTAAGTCAATTAGAATTTAAATGTAGGTCGAATGCCAGGGAGAAGAATGGGACCTGCAGCAATTCAGATCTCAGATGTTCACATACTCTAGAGACAGAAGAATCATTTGCACACTTATTCCATCTTCCAGAGCTGGGGGCATTTGGAAAGGCAGGTTTGTTCTCTGCCGCATATCTAATAGTGTTTTGGCCAACTAGTCTTTAAAGTTTCTGGGAAATGACTCTTCTACCTTTGCCCTTGGGAGGCTATTTCACAGCTGAATACATCCCATTCCTGATCTGCCCTTGTTAGTCCTAGCTATGACCTCCACAGAGAAGTACACACCTTCTTTAAATACTTGGTGAGTCTGAGAGTTGTTTGCAGGGTGTTTTTGCACCTCGATCCAATCCAGCACACGCCAGCACTAGCCTGGAATACATCAGGAGCAACTTCTGCAAAGTCAATGAAGTTGCATTGATATAAACCACCTCTCAAATACTACACCTTCCACTGCACTATCATTTAACCAGGATTTGCAGATCTCCATCTTTTAAATTTTAGCATATTTGTGCTTGTAGCTTGCTACAATTCTACTTGTATTGATTGATGTCGCTGGAGAACAGAGAGGAGGAAGCCACGGAAGAAAGAAGGGCCGGGATGCAATCACTGGCGTGACAAGGTTCCTGGGGAGGCCTGGCAAGCCACACGGATATTGCTCACTTCATTTCGATACTTCTGTACACTAGCATGGACACACGCGTGCACGCACATATGTCATCCACGACCAAAAGTATCGCTTCCACTCTAAACAGCTTTCTTTCTTTTCCCCTCTCCACTCCCTCTGCTGCTCATTAAAACTCAGCTCTCCTACCTACAATGGTGAAGAGTCAGCAGGCTGCCCAGGTAGCATTAGCTAATGGGAACTGACAGCCTGCCACCATTTTCCAAAGGCTTATGTTTTTGATATCTGCCTGTCTTCCAGCCTGACTAATTCTATGGAAGACTTTTATCACAGGGAGATTGACCTCAGGCAGGAGACATTTTGTGTCACCGAACAAGTGAAATGAAGACACGATGGGGATGGCAAGAACTCACTCGCAGCAAAAGGGAAGGAGAAGAAAACTGATGTATGACAAGAATACCTGCTTTACCACGGCAGGCAACTCGGTGATTGGTCCTCTAATGAACAAACTCACTGAAGACTCTGAACTGTGGCATGCTTTGAGACCCTGTAAGAGGCAACCTTAATTGATGATAAACTAAAATACCAGTCAAGTTATGAGAAGCATTTTCCCACTGATTTACAACACTCTGGATCCAATTAAAGAGTTCCTCCTTCCCTCTGCCAGCTAGTGCCTCATGAGGTTTGTAGGCTGCCTCGCAATGACTTACGGGGACACAGCCTGGAATACCTCTGTACTTGGGTTTTGGCACAGTCATTTTTACTGCAATTTATCGCAGAGATGAGCAAGTAAAAAAATGTAAAAATGTTCACAGCGTGTATACCTGTTCATACTTACAGAAAGTAAACAATGCTGTTAGTGTATTTGCCTGCTGGGGTGCTGTGTCCCACAGGAGCTTTAGTCTGGAGGACTAGCTATCCTCTTTATTTCCCAAGCTCAACATCCCTGGCTGAACTATGTTCCTCAAGATCCACTTCAACCTCCTCTCCAAGTGAATGGCAGATCCATCCCAAGAATCACAATTCCTTCCCATTCAAGGCTTCTGAGGCTGCCATAAAAAGAAAAAGCTATTCATCCAAAAAAACCTACATTCCTTCTCTCCCTGCATGGTGTCAAGTGTGCCCCACTTATGCCTTTCAAAAAAATCAGGTCACTCTGCTGTTAGCTCTATAGTACTGGGTTGGAAAGCTCCTGGGAAGGCATGACCGTACAACTCCTAAGAGCTCAGGACAGCTCTTTCCGTCAGTGGTCTGAGCTTCCCCTTCCAGAACAGGCCAATAGGTGAGCGTACCAGACCAAGGAGGAACAGAAACTACAAAAAACTGGGAGGATTAGCACCCACGACAATTTCCTATTTCACGTGTTCCCTTCATGTCAGGCACCATGGGTGCATTTTGCCTCTGAGTCCCCTCCAGATCCTAAAGAAGCCTTCACGCACCTAAAGCTTATGTGTAGCCAAGCAACTGCTCCTTGTGCGGAGCTCCAGATCAAAAATATCAACGAGGATGGATACAAGGCTTTTATCTCCCCCGACTTCTCCGCAGACAGATGAACGCTATCGCCACTTCCCTCCCACCTACCTGAATGCGCCTGCATTGTACTTAACCCGTCTGTTAAGAGAGAGAAGGATCTCTACATCAGTTATTCTGCTTTCGCCTATCTGTTGGATTTACTGCATTCCCAAGGAGACGTGATGCCTCCTAGATGAGCTTCTGGCAGATACATACAAGACGTTTACCCTTATAGATCCTTTCCCTCAGGCTGGGTGGCACAGTCAGCAGTCTCGGTTTGCCCTCATTAGCAGCTACTGTGCAGTAGAAACCGTCTGAGTTTGCAACCTTTCATCAAGATTAGGTGTTCACTACTTCATTAGTAGGCCAGCAGACACATAGCAACATATATGGTGCATCAAAAGCTGGAATTTGCTTCCTTAAAGAGGGCTATCACTCAGAATGGGCTGTAACAATCTTTGAAGAGGCCAAGTGCCCTGTAGCAGCGATGAATAAGGAATAACCAAGTGGTTGGGTAGAGCTGCAAAGCTGCAATTCAAATTCATGCAATGCTGAGGGAGGCCTATCTCTGGGACAGTGGTTTAAGCTCGTCTTGAGATAGGGGAATTGGGGCTAGAGTAGAAAAGAAATTGTATTTTTTGTATATTACCCAACACTGTTCACTCATCCCTGCGATCATCCAACATGCCCTAATTGCTTCAGTATGTCCCTGCAAAACAGAAACTGAGAGTGACTTGGTAAGAGACATACAAAGACACAGATCTAAGATGTACACAGAAGCAGTCGTCCAATAACGATGACCAGCTGTCACAGGCAGCAAAAACCTCCTGGCAGTTGGCACCGGTGAATTTTCAAATACCCGCTGGTCACTGCTACCCCATTAATCGTGGGCACTTTGCCCAGTCTACATTCCTGAACAGCTTTTTTCTTTCTCTCCCCCCTCTCTCTTCCTCACAGACTTCTAACACAGTTAATAAAAAATTTATCAGGGCAATGAAATAAACAGCAATTTGATTTGATCTGGGAGCCAAAGAGAGAAGAGTTTCTGCTGTTCAGGTGCAGACTTGGGAGTTTCTGCAACTGCTGGCAGGAACGTGCCCACAAAACCAATAGGATTAGAAAAGTGGAGATGTAGCGGGTTTGGGGTTTTTTTAGGGGGTTTGTTGGTTGGTTTGTTTGTTTGTTTTAAGGGACTGGAAAGGGCTGGCAGGGACACTAGTCAGCAGTGTGCTCCTGAACCCCGGGAAGAAGAGGGTAACACTGTGAAATCCATAAGGAATGATGGACTTTGCAGCACCAGAGATGGAAACAAGCATGGCAGCACCCAGCACTGATACGCAATGGTCGCTGCAGCTCCCAAGAACTGCAGATGCAAATGACTAAATAACTGGAGTTTCTTTTTGAAATTTTATATAGCTCTCCCTTCAGGGAGAAGAAAGAAAAGAGGAAGAAGCACTTGGGTCTAACACTAGTGATGTCTCAAAGGAGTACAAGGACTAGAGAGACAGGGGCAGCATGAAATCCAGGACAAAAATGGAGTACCCTGGGACAGTTTGGGCTAGAACAGCATTACTCATCTAGTGAGAAATCTAGGCTGTGCCTCAGGGCTTTGCTGGGCTGGTGGCTCTGGCAGCGGGAAGTGCAGAAATCTCTTCAGGGGAGTCCCTTACCCTCTGGCTCAGTGGGAAATGGCAGGCAAGAGTATCCAGGCAAGGAGATGGCAACCTTCCACTGGGAGAGCTTGCATGAATTTATGTCAGGCTTAAAGCAAGAGACATGGAAGGGAATGCAGCTGGCCATTGCAAGGACACAGAAGTTTATCAGGGCTTATAACCAAAAGTGTTATCCAGTGTAGAACAGATTACAGACTAAAAGAAAAGGTATTGTTATACTATTTAAAGTCACGCAGTCCAGCTTATGGCAAGAGGAAGAGTCAAGGCCAGTCAATGCTGCTGAGGAGACAGTATTAGATTGTGGGTAATGTCGGAGTCTCTAGAACTAGTCTCTTAACACAGTTTATTCTTTCCTGCATAGACATACAAAGTGGGTTCATGTCACCGAATTTTAGACATTGGAAAGTTTGCTGTGTAAATCCGAGGTAGTCATTCACATTCCTCCTGTAGTCCAAACAGAGAAACAGGGACTTCCAGAGGATGATCCATCACATTATCTCAAGGCAGACAGCAGAAAGAGTAAGATGCCAACTTCTCCCAACAGACTACAGATGCGGGCCAGATGACTAGCTTAGATTTGTGCTACGAACACTTAGGTGTCTAAGACTAAGTGTGATGAATCTCACCTGTAGTATACGACTTCTGTTTGCATGACTAAGTGTCCGTACAGACAAGAGATGCAACACCTTAAGAGAGTTACACTTAAAAGACTAAGTGACAGAGATGTATATCTCTGGACTTGGATTTTAGTCCTGCCTCTGATAGGACACCTGTGCAATTTATCTAGCAGAACCACGTACACACCCTGGATTTGTTAAAATGTGGTGAACCTTTTATGACCTTGGATGGCTACGTCTCTACTGTCAATGTGGTTCGTTCTCCTTTGCTCCGGAGAGCGAACCACAGGCTCTCAGTTTTGCCCCAGTCCTTTGGACGGCCGTGCACACAAACGTGAGATCAGTCCCAGGCTCTTTCCTGGAATGAACTAGCGCATCCCCTCTCAGAGGAGGAGCAGGCACAGCTGACACGGACGGCCCGCTCCAGACACGCAGACAATGCCAAGTTCAGCTTCCTCGACCTGCGAAAGTCCTCCGACACCAACTCCACAGGCCCTGGGCTTTCAAATTCCTCCATGCGCTCTTGTGCCATGTAACACACACTCTTGGCATCGAGTTATAAAAACACCGGTCTGCCAGACTGTGTCCCAGCCTTCTCATTATTTCAGGCACTTTTAACCAGAAAACATAAACTAATCAACCAAAAAAGAAGCATGTCTCAGGGCCACGGGGGCACCACAGGGAGCATGGAGGAGACCAGGCCCTCCGTCAGTGCCCAAGGCAGCGTGGACATGATCTATCCATTCCAAAAGGTAGTACCCTCAACTAGCACGAACACAGGCCAGTCTATGCCATCTGGCCCGGAGTCCAGGGCTTTCTCTGATACTATCCACAGAGGGACTATAGGTGTAACCACGGTGTCAACCTCAATTGCAAAGATGGTCCACAGGCTTTGCACAGCTCTAAATATTCCCCTGGAAGACGGTCATGCCACGAATTTTGTGAAACATATTCACAGTGGTTAAAAACACAGTAGGAGAAGCAGTTGCTGGCACCCTGTTAACGCTAACATGTTAAAGAGGGGTGGTCTCCGTATGAACTTCTGTTCTTAACCTCTTTCCTGTAGGCCAACAAGTGGATTAATCTTTCAGGTAAAATCATGAATTGGGAGCTCTATGCGTTCATAATCCCCAAGATCATCGTTGGATTTGTATAGTCAAGGTCATAAGGCTTCTACCCTGCAAAGTCTGTTCTGTGGTTATTTGGGGAGATTTATCCTACTTCTTTGCAAAGAACTTTTTTTGGATTTTTGCATTCAAAACAGGAACATACCCAAAGGTCACATTCCCATCAGTCTAACGAGGGGACGATCATTTTGAAGAGACTCTCCAGACTACAGCTGCTGCTGCAGCACCTGCGTGAGGGCCATGTGGAATTCAGGTTTAGGATCTTGCTTCTTGGCTTCTCTTTACTCTGTGTGTTTTACTTTGCCCACACATTCAAAGGGAGTGTCTCCTTACCTTATTAAAGGCAAACGGCTTTTCTTGTAATGCTTACAGAGAAGACTCAGAAAGAAATAAAGAAGATAATAGGCTGCCAGAGGCCCAGTTTATGCACCCCAAAAGTAATGAGTCATTCCAATTAAATTATTTGCCCTAAATTAAAACTTATCACCAAAATCCAATTCTCATTTCATTAAAGAGGACCTCCCTAGTTATCTTTTTTTTTCCACAGTTGTTTTTTTTTTTTTTTAGAGGTAACCTTCATGGAATGGGAAGAAAAAATGTAGTTGTAGTCTACTTCTCTGTTTAAGAAGCCATAAAAGTTTTATTTTTTAAGAGCTGTTCCTCATTCTTATATGTATCCACATAACAAATTCAGATGTTCCTAGAAGATTCTATGGAAGACCAGAGAAGTACAAGCTCATGCCATCAAATAGATGGTGTAAGGGAAATCTGACACAAGAAGAAGGAGGGAATTTTAAAAGTGGCATTGCCCAAGCCTCAGCAGCCTCAGCCTTTTGATACCAGAACCGAGAAAGCTCACAACCCCCATCTGGGGATCTCCAAAGGGTCTTTCAGAAAAAGGCAGGCAGACAAACGATGGTAGTCCCAATGGGTCTTTGAGAAACAAGCCGATCTTTTTATCATAATCTCAGACTTTCACACACCACTACGACTTCTGAAGCAGGGCTCGGTTCCCTCTACCACAGGTCTGCCCGCTGACAGCCTGAGCTGTGACAGGCAGAGATCCAGCGCCGCCGCCGAGAGCAGCCACGTGCTCCCGCTCCCTCCGACTGCCCACGCCAACCTTTGTTTCCTTCCCAGGAACAACCTTTCTCCTGTTTTCTGTTGGAGATTAACACTTTTTAACCTAATATTTGGTTTTTTTAAAAGACATTTTCAAAAGCTGTGGTTGGATTTTGAGAAAGTGCTCCCTGTCTGAATACTCTGTAAATGGAAGCCATATGTCTAAGTATCTGTTTCTTTTTTGTCTATTTTGTTGTGTGCACATTTGGCAAGTTATTTTTTCCCCTTAACTATCACATCTCAGGCTTTATTAAACCAAGCTGCTATTCTGTTATTTTGGAGGGTTTTTTTCCCAAGCAACTGACTACTGACATTTTAGCGGCTATGCAGGAAATGTGATATTAAGTCATTATTTTCTCAGAATGTTTCTTCACTTTCTGGTGAGTACGGAGCTGCTACTCGGGTAGCAATTCCAATGTTTCTAAAGATAAAAAGAAGAGCTAGAGCTCTGAAAAAACCATCAAAATCCGAACCCTGAAAACCTATTACTTAATGCAATTTATCATTCATTGTTCTTGTGGAAAGCAGCCGGAGGCTTATCCCACCAGACATAGCATGCATACACACCAAAAAGACAGACTACGCACCCGTTCAGGAGTGATGAGGGCCAGCAACTGGATAGAGACAAATGGTGGGAGCACACGGTTACCACCGGTCGGCTGCGCTCAATACGCACCACGCAGACACAAGGATGCAGTATGAAGGCACAGCACAGACACCATGCCTACCTGCTTTCCCCGCTCTTCGAATCCTCAAGTGACTTTTAAAAGTTACTTGAAATGAAAAGTGACTTGAAAGTGACGTACTGTCTCCTTGTTCCCTGCCCCGAAATGCCAATTTCTTTCTTTCTGTAATTAATTCATATTAAATAGTGAAATGGAAAGCTCTTAAAGTAGGAAATAGATTTGCTTTTTTCTACAAGTCTTGATGTTGTTTTTGAACTGCTGGCTCAATTTAGGTTGATTTTACAATCTGTTTCTAGCCAATTCCAATTTCAGATGAAATCTTGGCTCCAATGAAGCAAAATTCCCTTTAATTTCAGTGGAATCAAGATTTTGATCCAGGTTCTCATCCACTAACATAAAGCTACGATGAGTGTAGACAGTAACACAGCAGCCAAAAACACAGAACATGAGCTGGTGGACCCCAGGAATCTGGAATTTCATCCCATATGGAGTTTTGAGCATGGCAGATTTGCAGTATCGACTCCACTGGCACCAGTGAAACAAGAAAAACAGACAAAAGGAACACACTGTTCCACAAATGCTGGAATTTGCAAGGCCTGGCTTACCGCAGCTACGTGTCCTAGGTCCTGATGCCTCGTACCTCGGAAAACCTTCAAAGCTCTTGACCGGTTTTAGTCGAGGTGGCACCTGGCAGCTGGCATGTGCTTGGCTCCAAACCACCCTGCACCCACACAGCATTTACGCACCCCACGGGTGAGGGATGCAGGAGGAGACTGGGGGGCCCCCAGTGGGAATTTGAGGGGCAGGAGCTCTTGCTGGGGCAAGGGCACGGCTGGTATGAGGGCTGCTGGAGCGAGCTGAGCGGAGGACTGCCAAGAGCAGGCAAACAGCATGACCACGCAAATCGACCCAAACACACTTTGTTTCCTTAGGAAGCCGAGCTACTCCCAGTATCTCGAGGGTTCGGATATAATAAAAGCTCAACTGAGCAAACCTCAACCTGGCAGTAAAGCTATGGAAAAGGTTGATCTGAGACAGAGAAATGTGGAGCATGATTAACCTTAGCTTTTATCTGTATTGCAAGTAAAAAGAGAAGCTGATCCTTTACGTTTCTAGTGGAGACTAGCTATATATCTTTTCTCATTATTTTGGGTTAGAAATCCAAAGCTTCAGATCAGACCTCTTTGAGAAATTTTTTAAAACACATTTTTGCTCATTTTCAAGCTACTAAGCAGTTACAGGCCTGCTATGTAAAATGAATGAGATATTTATTCCCGGTTATACTAGCACTCTTTTTCTGCAAAAAGATCTTAAGAGGACGTGGCAAATAAATTGTTCGCTTGCTACTGACAAGACACTGGCCATCATGGAGGGAGCAATGACTTAGGATGTCCAAGGGTCTATACCCTGTTGTGGGCAAATTGGGTCAAATTTCAAGGCTCGCAACAGGTCAAGGCAACTCTGTTGTGCTACCGCGGCCACTGCTTTTTCAGCAGTGGGAGCAGGAACACACTTGGCTTTACAGTTAATGGTTCTTTGCACTTCCTCAAGGGCTAGCAGACTCGGTGGTGGGACTAGGTTCTTGCTGTGGTTGGAGTTGAGAGCAAAATACTGTCGCCACTCCACTGTCTTACAGTCCAGGCTAAGACTTGGGACAGCAGACGGAGACAATCAGGCCGAGAAATAACAAGGCAAAATCTTTCACAGCACTGGTCTGAATCTAGAATCAGCTGATCAGACAAAATAACACAAAATCAGCTGATAGTGCTCTAAAGAGACCACTCAAGCTAAGCTGATTTATATCACTAAGGAGTTGGATTATCATATCAAGATCCTTCCTCCCAGCCATAGGAAAGCATTCCGTGTATTTTATGCAATACTTCTTTCTCCGAAATGAGTAAACATTTTTTGAAGTATTCTGTTTTTGTCTCCTGCCTGCACCTGCAAAGCAAGCACCAAAATATTTCCAGAAAAACCTCCTGATTTATGCACTAAGAAGTGCTGAGATCCAGCCTATATAACAGAGCCAAACCCTATGCTGCATAGTAACATTCCAGCCATGCCTGGAGATAGGAAAACAGAAGTTCAGAGGCATCAGGACACTATGGGGAGGCCATAAAAATACTGGATGGGGAGCGGCAGGAAGTTCCTTGGTAACCTATGAAACACCAGCTGCAGTTTTCTGCAATTTATGAGTTTGGGCAAAACAAACCAGCACAGAAAACCTAGAAAGATTGCCACCAATACTACTGTGTGCCTGAAATTCTGGAATTATTTTGCTGGTAGGAAATTACGGTCCATGGTAACAGTGGAAGGGGGGCAGCAAGATCTACCGTGCTACAATTCCCCAAGATGACTCTCTGCTCTCTCAGCTTATTTTCCCCATCAAACTGATCCGCTGTCACTTCCTTCTGAGCACACTGGTCCTGTCTCTCCCAGTCCCCATAGTAATCTGAATTTATCTCCTTCCTCCAATCTTTTCTTCTTCTCCCCCACCGCTCCCAGTAAAATGATCTTTTTTCTTCCTCCCAGAAAATTCATACTCCCATGTTATCTCATTATTCTTTGCAACAGCATGCCAAATTCGCTGTCATTTTCCCACTGGGGCTATGTCCTGAAAAAGACAAAGTGGTCTGTGCTCATTCTTACCTACTGCAGACTCCCTGGAATTGAAAACACTACAGCGTTAGTGCTCAGAACGATCCCTCCGAATTCTGGGCTCTGCGCCCACAAAGCGGGGAAGCAAACATCTCTCGGAGAACGGCATCTGACTCCAACATCCTTATTGTCTGGCTAGCAATGGAAAAATAGCTTCAGCTCTCTTCAAACCGCTCTGCTTCCAGTGCTGGCCGAAGAGGTGGGAAGGCCAGGCATGCCAGGGAAAGGCAGGATCCCACCACAGCTCTGTTGAGCAGCAAAGCAGCCCGGCTCTGGCCTCCCAGCAACCCGCCGCAAGCACTGACAGCCACCAAGCCCATATTCTGGCAGGGAGGAAACTCCGGCGGAGAATGACAGAAAGGGGTCTGGAAAGACTGAAAGGATGCGTAGCACCATATGGAGTGCTCACCCTGGGCTCCCCTCTGCAGCCAGTGGAGGGACACTGTCAGGTCCACTGGTCAATTCGTCTGATGAATTTTGGATGGCTGCTTTAGGATGAGTTGGACTGTGTCTGAGAAGAGCCTGCTTCTCCTCAGTAATGTCAAAGGAAGTCCAAGGTGACCCACTCCTGCGGTAACATCTACATTTGGTCGGATGAATGCCACCCTGGCTCGTTGCCTCAGGTCCCAGGCTGGTGAGAAGCAGAAGTTACCTCCACCTGATATCCGCCTTGAGGCTCCCATAAAACACGTGCCTTGTTCCAGTTCTGCCCAGAAACCCTTCTCACAGTCCCGAAGCCTAAAGCATCACCTTTCGCTATCGCTGTCCCCAGCAATGTGGGCAAGGGCTGAGCGGACGGTGGACAACACCCTCCATCCCAGCCCTCGACCCAGCTCTTACCGAGGGGCTCGCTGGCAGAGCGCTGCTTACGCAGGGGAAGAAGCCTGGCTGGCTCCAGCTGCCTTTCTGGGTAAAGGATTTCTCTCTGCAGTGCTTTCACCTGCACAAAGTCCTTGAAGTTCAGGGGAGTGGCCTCAGAGGGGGCACAGCTAATCTACCACGTAGAGTCAGTAACAAATTTTCTATGGTTAAATCCCAGCAACAACAAATACATCCTTATACCCCTTTGAAACAACGAATGGTCAGTCTGCATCTTTGCAAGCAAGGAGCTTTACAAAGGAGGTGCATAATGGAGAAAGGCTACACCCTGTGGTTCTTTTCATACATTAATGCCTATCAGTTTGAAAGAAAACTGTAGGATTTGGCCTTTAGCTGCTATACTTTTGACTTTGAGTTTGTGATTAGGGCTGGGCAGTAAACAAGAACTCCTCTTTGTGAAAATTTGCTGCTGACGTTTCCAAATTTGTTTTTGTTTTGCCAAAATGACAAAGCCCTTTTGATCTTTTTTTCATGAAATAAACATTAAAACAAGGGAGAGCCCACATTCTTTGAACAGCCAATAAGTGGGAATTGCAAGAAATGTTAGTAAGCCTGCAGGAGCCCCGGGCTCTGAGAAAAAATGTGAACGTGAGTTCTCCATACCTCAGCTGAATGCTCTAGCTTTTACATAGGCTGTGGCAACGCTACATCTTTTTCCCTTCCCAATTTTGACCAAAAAAAGCACCTCAGACCTGTAAAACCTTCCTCATTAAATTTTAATCAAAGCCAAAACCAGTGAAATGTTTTCATTTCACTGAAAAGTTCCCAACCATCACAGCGATGCCTTGCTGTAAAGGCTCTGGACAGCAAATACAGCAACCATCTGCTTGCTCCTAGTTGAAAGTTATTCCTTTAGCCTGACTTGGACAGGCCTGTCTTTATTGCAGAAACTTTTAAACCCCATGCCTGCTAAGATCTCTATGCCTTTGTGCCTGTGACCCTGATGAGACAAGTAAGGACTACAGGGATTTCTCCATTGCTATGCAATGCCTGAGGAGCGCTTGAGGATTTAGCCCTACAAGAACGAGAACCAAAGGTAATGCTGGGAAAGGGGCAACCACCGCGTCCCCGTTACGACTCATTCTCCTGGAACAACTCACTCAACATACTGGAACAAACAATTAAACGTCCCATTTATAAGCACCTAGAGGATAATAATACGGTAAAGGAAAAAATAAGCAATGTACTTTTGGCAAGCACACATCATGTCATGCCAGCCTCATTCCCTTTTTTTTTTGTAGGCTATTTAGCACAGCAGATAATGCAGGAGCAGTATGAGTGATGATGTGATATATCTTGACTTCAGAAGGCCCGACGGTCTCTTGAACAAGCTAAGAGAATATGGCGGATGTTAAATCACCATCAGGATGCTTCGAAGAGCGGCAATCAACAGATCGCTATCCACCAGGGGTGGAGGTTTTAGTGGGTTGCTGCCACAGTCGGCTTTTGTGCCCTGATCTCTTCAATACTTTAATTAACACCTTCATGATGGAACAGAAAAAAGGCACCTGACTTTTGTCGGTGACACCAAGTTGGGGGCAGCTGCAAGCGCTTTGGAGACCAGGATCGTAAGTAAATTGAAGAAGCGATCTCCATGGAGAAACCAACCAGATGGCATCCAACAACAGTGAGCATAAAGCGCTACGCTCAGGAAGGGGGGAAAAACAATTAATGCTCAAATACAGGTAGGGGATGAGCTGCAGACTGTGCTGCAGCCCAGTAACAGAGGGTTAGAAAGCAGCGGAGAGACTGAATAAGCGAAAGCAATGAGGCGCTCTTATTAAAAAAAAAAGGTAAATCTCATCTCATTCTAGGGTTAGGTAAGTGAAGCATGATATGCAAAACATGGCTGGTACTTTTATCTGCACGACTGAATCCTGAACTGGAACTCTTGCTTTGGTTTTGGACAGTACACTTAAGGAAATATGTAGACAAATCAGACAGCAGTGAAATACATATGACATAAGAGTTGGAAAACATGACCTGCGAGAAGCAGTGAGCCTGTTAAGCTGGGCTAGAGACGTCTGAGACACAGGCATTAATGGGCTTCTAGCAGATAAAAGGTAGTTTTGAGGAAGAGGAGGAGAAATTACCACCATGTGTCTTGGAAGGACCAGAAATAATTGGCAGCAAAATCAATTTGGATCATACATTCATAAAAGCTTTCTGAGTGCAAGGAGAGTGAAATAATGGCCACGCACTGGCTACGCGGGCACAGGGTGTCTTCAAAAAATACGTGTTAAGGGCAGCCGCCGTATAGCTGATCTTGTCTCACTGCAGGGGGAAGGACAAGACCACCTCTTGTGGATCCTTCCAGCTCTTTGCTCCTCTGATCAGATACCAACAGAAATATCTGGGGTAGTAAACAGAAAGATGCGCTAGCGGGCATGACACCCCAGCTGAAGCAGCACGAAATGCTTTGAGTGAGGTGGTGGTTCAGAGCGGTCTCTTCGTGGGGTCACCCCAGTGCAGAGAACCCAGTACCAGCATCTGGGAGCAACAGAGCTGGGCAGAGACAGCTGCCCCCGCTGCAAGCAGTGCTGCCCACCCGGGGCAGAAAGACAGAAGAGATGCCCACGGTTATACGAATGAATCTTTTGACAGTGAATGCCTACTTCTACCTACCAGCAGAGTTGGCTTTAAGTTTGAAAAGGAGGAAAGACTTAGGAAGAGGACTTTTTCTACTTGTAGCTGTCTATCAAGTTGTGATTTTTTTTCTTAAGTGTCGTTTCATTACCCCCTTTTTAGACCCGAGAGCAATCCCATCAGTGCACGTACGAACTTCAGAGAAGAAAAGGAGCAGAGTGAGCAGGCTGTCTATGCAGAGACTGGCGCTGGCTGACAAGGCAGAATTGGCTCTTCCCTTGGAAATACTAAAGGACATGGGCACACACATCGGAGAGGGGACGACCCTCTTTCTGCGATACACTCCTGCAGCTCTGGCCAGCAGAGCTCACCCCAGGGAAAGGTGATTTTCTCAAGGGAGGAAAGGACCTGCTCCTAGAATGCAACTCCATTAGCCTGCAGTGATCTAACCACAGCGAATCCTTCGGATACACCAAAGCCCATCTATTTCAGGCGGCACTGTGGACACAGAAGCGGTCTTCTCTAGTTATCAGGGCTCCAGCACCACTCCAGTATCTGCCTACCTGTTTGTTAGTCTCTGATATAGCTATCCCATTTGTTTCTGGGGGCAATAGGGGCTGGGTTTTCACAGTGGCTATACAGGATGAGGGAGTTGAACCAAGCCAGCAGGAGTCTCCGACCCTGGCTTGTTTCGGTTTCCCTGGGCTTGTGCAAAGGGAATCACTGACCGTCATTCCAGAAATCTTCCTGCCAGATTACCATGCAGATCAGTTGACCGCCCTGTTACTTAATTTTTCAGGAGCTGTATTTTTCTTTTCTTTATTTTTACATTTGGGACGCCCAGAGCTTTACCTAGCCGACATTTTTAAGCTTATGAACACAAAAGCAAGAGAAGTAAATAAACTACATTAAATAAATAAACCCAAAAATCTTAGCATGACTCGCTATGCAAACTCCTTTCATTTGTACTAGCGGCAGACTATTTTTCAGGCAGACAACCTGCAAATCTGAGAGTAATAATAATCAATATGAGAAAATGATACTCGGAGAGGAAAGAGATTATTTTCTAACATATACTATTTTCTAATAAATTAGTTTTATTAGTTAAGAGTATTTCAAATTAATTATTTATTAGTTTTAAACTAATAAAAATATGGTTTAAAATGATGAATGAGTCGAACTATTCTAAACCGTAAAGGATTTTTCATTTATATTTTGCTTGGGTTTTTTTTACCAGATGAAATTTAATTTTAGAAAAATCAAAGCTATGAGTTTCACCTAATTACAGGATTACAGGACCCGGGGCTTTAAAAGTAAGCACGATATCACAATGGGTCTTTTCCCAAACCTGTGGCAGGCATTTAGAACAAAGATTATCCACAGATACGTTGTTTACAAGCGTGCAGAGTTTAGGTGTGCCAAAACCTGAATTTTCTCATCCTCAGAAAGGTGGCAGTAGTTCAGATCTGGACACCCACACATTTAGGTGAAAGCTAAGCTAGAGAACTCAATTTCGCTGCTTAGGCCCGTATCTAATAGGCACAAATAAAATTAATAATACTTGTGCGTGGCTCTAAAATTCATTCGTACCTATATTTTTCTTGATAGGTAAATGGAAATTGTATGCTGTGAGATTTTACCAGCAATAAACCACCCACAGCCGGTTAGCTATGCGCCGCTATAGCGAGCGACGAGGCAGGGGACATCTCCAGGGCTGGTGAGTGCATTTCGCACCGGGCGCGCTCCAGTGAAGACTCGGACAAGCCGGGAGAGCTGCTGTGCGGGCTGGCGTGTGCTGCTCGGGGAGGATTTTGCACAAGAAGACAAACCAGGAGCCTTCTGTCTCACTGCTCTCACCTATAAAGCATCACCTCTGACCGTAGGTCCGGACTTCACCTCGCAAATAAACACTCGGTATGTTCGTTAGCCCCCAGTTTGCCCAGTAATACCAGCAAGAGGAAGAGTCCCTTCACACATGCCTTTATATCCAGAGCGATTCAAACACTTGCTGGGGGAAATAAAATCCGCAGCCTTTTGGGTTACTGGACAAATCAGGAGAAATAACAAACTCCTGCCTGAATGACAATGTAGAAGCTGAACATATCTGTAATATGTATCGAACACATTCATACGTACCTATCTTTCTAAGCTGCTCTATAAATATTTTAGATAAATAGGCAGATAGACAGAATGGCGTGAAGATTAAAAGCAAAACAAAACAAAACTGAGTACACTTGCTCATTTGGTATTCTGGTCTGGACAGGATGGAACAAGTAAATTCCATAATGCCCTTACCAGTAATTGGTGAACTCCTTAATGTGTTTACTCTCTGTTATACCACAAATGCGGGCAGACAGATAGGATGATGCCGGTTCAGATCGCCAAGTTTCCAGTTCCCTATAACGCACACAGGAGGAGGGTAGCTAAAAAAGGAGAGGGCAACATAAGGTACGCTGCAGCTATCTCAGGTACCAGGTTTCACACATGCCTAGCGACAGCGCACCCTGCAAACCGATGACCCAGCACAGAAAAACACCCAGGAAAATTAATTCCCCAGCCTTGCAAAGAGTTGACAACGGAAGGCCAAAAACCACAGCACAGTAGCTTGTTGACACAAGAAAAAAGAAAGGAAATCTGAGGAAGGAGGAGGCGAAGAAACCAAAAGACTGTCTGGGAAGAGATGAGGCAAGCACGATGTTCTGACAAGTGTCATTATAAACAAATGCTTTCCCCTCAGCGCCAGAACAACTAGAGCCAGGAGCCAGGTCTGCATTATACTAGAATATGTCTTGGCATCATTGGTGTCCCCTGCTCTGTCACCGCTTTTGAAAGGACAGACTGACAGCAGAGTAAAGCCACGCTGCGCTGCAGCGGAAGGGGACGATCCTGCTGCCTCCTTTTGCAAATATAAGCGATACACAGGCTACGGACACCGGGGTTTCTCTAAGAAAGATACAGATCCCTCCACCCACTGTCTCTTTTGCTCTTTACTCTCTTCTCAGGCATGTTGCTTACCTTGCACAATCAAGTAAACCTGGGAAGTCTTGGGGTGATGCTGTGTCTGCACTGAACACGTATAGGACCCCTCATCGTAGACATCCACTTTCTGGATCCGCAGGCTGTACTCCAGGGGGTTTCTCTTCTCCAGCTCTACTCGAGGGTCCAGGGACCACTTGTCTTCTCCAGCAAAAATGATGCCGGAACGGTTTAACCAGGCCACCTTAGAGCTTCTGTCTTCTACATAACACCTGCAGAGGATGAGAAAGGTGAGGGGAAGATTAACAAGCCTCTCCATCATCTCCATTTTGTCCCTTCCCTTTACTACTTTGCTCAGAAACTCCGTAGCACGCTCCCGCCTCGCCAGTGAACCGCAGCATCTCCTCACCATTGCTGCCCCGCGGCCATGTATTTCACAATGATTCTTTTGAAGGGTTTCAGGAACCTTTGGTTCATGAAAGCATGGGATTTGGGGCGGCTGTGCCTCCTGTTCTCTATTCCTTTTTTCTGTGGCCTACACCTGCACCAAAAATGACTTTGGAAGGCCACAAGAGATCCTGGTCACCAAATCCCTTCTAACCCTGCCAATGGGAAAAATGGCTTTGTGGGAAGAGGGATTCACTCCTCAACCACCACCTTCCTAACATCCCCCCGCCTCGCCGATGCACATCTGCCCGCAGGGAGGTGCAGGTTTCAGGCTGGGAAGGAGAGGGTGTCACCGCCATCCCAGTGACACACGCAGCACGTCCTGTGAACATCCCAGGCGACACGGGAGAGAAGGAACGACGGCTAAAGCTGGGAAGCAGAGGAGCAGCAGCAGGACCAGCAAGTCCCATAGCCCTGCTCGCCAACCGTTGCAAGGCAGAGGACAGACTAACCCTGGCGCAACTGCAGGACAAGCATTTTGCTCCTTGACAGAGAGCAGGGAAGGTGCTGCAAAGATAAACGCATTTTTGGCCGAGGCACCTGCTCTGTACCACTTCCCACCTCCAGAAGGTGGCTTGCACAGGTGAGATGAGGAGATGCCAACGAGGAGGCACATCCTGCTCGCTCTCAGCTGTGTCTCATTCGAGAGGTCCAGGGCTGAAGAAGACAGGGGGACAGAATTCCTCTTTCACGCTGGCAGCCGTACCCACCAGGGCCCGGCTCAGACAGGCTGCGAGGCTTTGCCCTGCAGCAGCTCACGCTATGTTTGTTCTGCGGATAAATAGGGAAGCTCAGTCTCCAGAGCTGTTGCTCCTTCACCTCTCACAGCTCCGCGCACAGCCTCCTGACATCCAAATAACCCAGCACCTCTCCCCACCACTATTCATGCATATGTTGTATTTGAAAGAGAAAAGAGAGAGGATAAAGAGTATTGCTTCAAGATAAGACAAATATTTGACGGTAGGCTTTCGTACAGCCTCTTAGCACGGGTCAGACGTTTTCCAAGTCCCTCTATTTGAATACATTTCATTCATGCTGTGCTGCAGCTGCGGTCCCTTGCGACGTGACCCTACTCTTATAGCCGGCACCCCTCACCTCCTCCTTTTTGCACGCCCATGGATGCTCTCCGACTTGTTCTGGGGTTACTGGTGGGCAGGAGGAAAGCCAGGCTGCGTGGGCATGGATGGGAGGCACGCCACGCTGCTGGCCAAGCTGGAAGCAGCTCTGTCTGATCCGAGAAACATTTATTTTAGAGAGCAACCCAATAGAACCCGGCCAGCATCGCCACCATCCAGCCAAGGGAGGAAAGCGAGGGTTTGCTCCTCAGGCCAAAGCCCACCCTCCCGGCCAGGCAGGCGCTTCCCGGAGGTGAGCTGAGCTGTGACCTGCCTTGTTTTTAAAAAGCTGCTCTTTGTAAAAAAAAAAAAAGAAAGGGGCAGGGGAATCCACGAGCAGCCACTTACACGTAGAAACCAGCACCACCGCAACGTGGCGGTGCCCCAGTTCAGTTGGCCGCCCCGGGCCACCACCAGTGATGGGAGCTGGAAGCAAGGACCCGGAGAGGGCTCTGTGCCCCAGGGCTGGGAGCAATGGCCCTGCAGGGACACCCAGACTGTCTCCAGAGCCAGCTGCCTTCGGGTCACCAGCCTTCTTGCAGACACATTTCTGCGTAGAGTCGTAACGGCACCGAGAATCAGGGGTTAGGTCTTTTCCAAAGCCCCTCTCTGCACATTTTGGATTTGCAAAAATCCCGAGGGGGACGGCGGTGAGAAGCTAAGCAGATTAACAGCTGAAGCTGAAGTCTGGGAGCTGAAGTTTCTCAGTCACTTCTGAAAATCCCCCGGCATACCTATCAGTGCTGCTGGGCACCAGCAGATCCAGCGCGCCGCACCAGCCCCGCCGGGCTGCTTTCCGCACCTACGCTGCAGTGCTACGTGATACAGCGTGGCACCCCGCGGCTCTGCCCCGCACCCAGTCATTATGGAGGTAGCAAAGATGCCCCTGAGATGTCCCTCGGGTCAGTAACAGCTCAGCGGCGCGGTCGGAGCAAAGCCTCGTCCTCAGGGGACACTCACCTGGGGATCTTCCCTCCTCTCTGCTGAAAGGAAAATCTCTGCTGAAGGGAAAACGTGTGTCATAACCTGTCCTACACCCCCCAACGTCAGCCCTAGGACAGTGGTCAATAGCTACAGTCAGACAATCTTGCAAGTCGCCCTGAAATAAGTTGGCGGGTGCTACGAAAATAAAGCGAGGAGGAGAGAGAAGAAGAGGGAAAGGAGGAAAATAGGAAGAGTAAGTGAAATGGTGTTGAGCTGCTCTGTTCAGCATACCTATTCCTCTCCAACTGTCAGGGAAAATCAATGTACAAATGTGGAATTTCCAAGTCCTGGCGTGCTCTGAACATGCATCCATGTGGATGATGCATCTCAGTATGTCCGTCTGCACACATGCACCCTCTTAGTCTGCCAGAGATGCCACCCAGCTGTATGGATCACGCTTTAATAAGGATTTATGGTGATGATTTTCACAGCGTAATAAGTGCTAATTCAATACTAATAGAATATTAAATGGCACGTTAACTGACACTTTAACTGCAATGCAATAGGAGCATGGCATCAGCACGATATCAAATGACTCTTATCGTTCACTAATAATCAATAATCAAGTTCACAGAGACAGTCAAACGCTTTTCATTAGGCTTATTGAAAGCATTACCATCAGCATCAGCGAACGCTAATAAATGATCTGCGATCCATCCATTTTGCTTTTCCTTACGGTTTCAGGTGTCATTTCTTGACATCTCTGATGCTGCTAATGAGAGGACCAGCTAGCGGTGGTGGTCATGTCCTGCACAATCACTGCAGGGACTCAGGAAGAGGATTTTAGCACCAATTCGAATTACAGACACAGAAGGACAAAAAAAATCTTGCTGCCGTGCCCCTTTAGCCTCCCTGGCCCTCTCGTAAGCAAACATAGCAAAGTTTGGCACCTGCGTTTTTTTAGCGACGGCACCATTTTTAGCTGCTACAGATGCGTTTCCAGTTCTCACACAGTGATTAACAACCACGTAACAACCAGCCAGGAGAGGATGGCTGGAAACTGGACGTGGAGAAAGGAACCTGGGCTATCCTCGCGTGTCTTCCTCAGCCTCAGTTTCCCCACGCGCAAATGCAGACGATGGAGCTCAGCCGTGCCGCAGGAGAGAGGGGGGTGACGCTTTCACCATAGGAGAACACTTTGGGACCTCCAGTAGGAGCCATCGCCTCGAATGGGAGGGAGGGCTGCCCACCACTGTTCCCAGTCCCTGGATTTCAGACTGGGGGGGCACATGTGGTTGGAAAAACCTAGCACGGGCTCCAACTGCCAGGGTGGTGACTGCAAGGGATGAGGAGGAGGAGGAGGAGGATGCACGAGAGCTGGGGGCTCACCAGAGTACATCTTGTTCTGCCTCAGGGAAGGCAGGACAGCAGCTACGGCCCTGGGCTATGGAGATGGAGTGGGGGTATTTTATTGCCTTCCTGGGGGGTCTTTTGTGGGTAAGTTTGGTGTTTAGAAGGGGTGGCTGATATTTAGAGCCTACAGTGATGAAGAGGCAGGAAGGAAACCCTGTAGGACCTGGTGAAGCTGCAGTTTAAATGATTACTTCAACATGGTGGGGATTTTACAGCATTATCGATGATGTATTGGGTCACCTTGAACTCGCGATAATTGTTCGGGGGGGGGTTACTGTTGTTGGAATTCCAAATAATAATTTTTTTTACAGCAGACCCAATCCCACAGTTCTCTGCCAGAGCCCTGCTAGTGAGAAGAGGCGAGCTGCTAGGATTAATGCAACGCCGCGTGCTGTTTCACCAGCAAGCCACGGCTTTTACCTCATTTGGGGGAAAAATAAATAAATAGCGTGGTTTCAGACTGCATTTTCTGCCCTCCTTCTCCAAAGCACGTCGTGGCGACAGCTCTGTGTCATAATTCCCACACTGCTCTTTAATCATCTGGTCTCTGTTAACCCTCTGATCACCTCTTCTGTAGGACAACCTCTGTGCAGCAGGCCACAGCTCGGCAGCCTGCTGCATACGCAATTAAGCACCTGAAACCCACCCCATCGCACTCACCGAGGGACACGGCCCCCTTTCGCCAGAGGATGCCGCAACCCACCCCGGATCAGATCTCCTGCCTCCCCCTTGGGTCTGTGATGAGCCTGCTCTAATCTTCGCACTTCACACACGCTCGCAGGATCCAGCTAACAACTTCCCCTGCTGTCCTCTACCCCCGGCAGCAAAATAGCAAGAGGGAAAAAGAGAGAGGGATCAAACACGGCTTGTTCGGCACAAAGCAACGTCAGCTCCCGGCTGTCAGCTCTGAACGTGCAAGACAAATTCTCCGTTGTGTTGCGAAGTATGATCCCGGAAAGCTAATGCGGTGGTTAAACACAATACCGCTCGCAGCCTTGCGAGGAAAGCTCAAGAGCAAATCACGCTCGCGCTGATTCGTCTCGTCTTCTTGTGCTCTTCGGTCCTTCCCTGAGCGGCGAGCAAGGACCTGAACGCAGCCATGGTCAACCCACAGGGGGGGCAAAAAGAGCCCAACCCCTCCGCTACGCCCCAGCAGGGACGTGGGCAGCAAGGGTTAAGGACTGACCATGGTCCTACAAGCCCTGACCCTCCCAAGCGGGGTGCTCGGGGAAAGAGCCCAGCCGGACCCCGCAACGCCACTGCGGTGCTGGACCCCGCCGGAATTTCAAGAGCAACGCAGCGCTGCCGCTGCAGCAACCAGCTCCCTTCCCCCGGTGTACGGCCCCCACCAGAGGAGTACACTGGTGGAGCACGTAGTCCAGAGGAGTAACGTAGGAGTTGTCGGCCCTGGGGGGTTTCCCGCTATTCCGGATCAGGCTCTTCTCAGCCAGAGATGCTGCAGAAGGCGGCTACGGCTGAACTTATCTTCAACTCTGCGAAGGCAAGGGCCCCCCGAGTGGATGGCAGCGGGAGACTGCATCAAGCGAGTGTCTGAAACCTCCTTTCAGCCAAGCACCCAAAGCCTCATTTTACCAAATTTGAATACGCGTGGGCATGAGGTGTTGCTCAAACTTCTCCTTCTCCTCCCTGCTGCCACTGCTCCTCTCTTTCCTCAGCCTGGTCCTGCTGCTGCTCCCCTCCTGATGGGTCACTGCGAGAGAACGCTGCACCAAAGCGGGACGGATTCCCAAAATGAGGCATAAATAGCTCCTGAGCCACCACCGCCAGCATGATAACACAGGCCCTCGGAGGGATTTAGAAAACTACTGCTCAAAGCCAGTCCTGCGCTGGAAAACTGGCAGGAGGGGGAAACTGCCGCATCTGTTCAGCCCACGCTTTCTTTCAGCCATATTATGCTGTGACCTTGGTTGTCACACCTCTCTGCGACTCCCTGCGTATCTCGGCACTCGGGTGGCAATTTGGGGCCGTCCTCCTGTTGGGGCGGTGCCGGGCTGATAGGATGCCCGCACTTCTGCTCATCCTCTTTAGTAAATTGCCACTTTGGGAGTGCGAGGCTAGGACGGGCTTCCCAGGTCAGGGAGCCCCAGCCTCCATCGGCACGGCCAGCTGTACCTTATCATCTTTTTCAGAGACGTACTTCATTCCTACTTAAGCCTACTGCATTTGGGGGGGGGTACCCTCCCCCTGCTTCGTACGGCAGGCTGTTCAAAGTCTTTCTGCTCTGCTGATTAGAAACTTTTTTTTTCTAATTCTAAGTCTAGATTTATTCACGGCTGGTTTATATCCATTCCCTCTCACACCACCACCATCCTTTAGCTTAAATAGCTCTTCTCTCTCCCGGGTGCTTATCTTCCAGCATGTTCACAGAGAGCAATCATATTCCCTCTCAGCCTTCATTTTGCCGGGCTCAACCAGCCAAACTCTCCTAGTTTCTTCTTGTATGATAGACTCTCCATTGCCCTAAACATCCCAGTAGCCCTTCTCAGCACCTGCTCCAGTCTGAATTCCTCTTTCGTGACCAGAATTCGTACCCAGCTTTCTAGATGAGGACTCCCCAGTGCCTTGTAGAGAAACGTTCCTATCTCACTCTCTCTCCCATCAACTCTTTTTAATGAAAGCAAAAAGAATTGCAACCAGTGAATATGACTATCAGTGCAGAACTGCTCATGTGCTGTGAGCATCCTCGGCTCTCAGTCCATGTGATACGCATGGAAAATGAAACCCAAGGGAATTCATCAAAAATACACCAGCCTAAAAAGACAGCTAGCTGCACAGGCTCTCACTAGCAGACACACAGCTGGTCTCACATGGGTTTTCTTTCTGTTAAAATGACTATTTAAGAGTATAAGTTCCTGTTTGCAGAGAAAAAAAACAGAAATCAAGCCCCAAATTATAGTAATTGTTATGCCAGTACTCTCCCGGGGTGGATGTAACTATATCAGAATAAGAGAACTTGCACTGGCATGATTTATTGCTCTTCCCATCTTCTGGGGATCAGTATACCTGCATAAACAACTTCAGCCCACATCCATTCCAGCAGAGGTACCTTCTTAACAGTATCAATACGAGTTGCTACGAACAAAGTTAACTCCATCCCAGCCACATCCCAGCACGGTTTAAAACTTCAAAATACAGACAAAGACTCAGGCTGAGGTCTACCACCACGGTGCTGGGTTTTCCTATATCCCACCAGACCTAGGAAAAAAACTCCATTTCTTTACAGTGTAGTCAGGAAACCCTTGGATGGCTCTTTGCCCACTCCGAGGCGCGTATCTGGAGCGACTTGTCTCCAGTTACAGGGCTCCTGCCAGAGGAGATGTGCTCCTCACGTGCGCGCAGAGGGCCCAAACCGCTCTCTAGCTGATGCTCGCAGAAATGCCAAATGCTCTGACAGCTTGCATCGGGGTCTTGCACCGCGATCAGTCGGGAGGATGAGATTTGCTGAGGAAACAGACGCCCAGCTCCCTCTTTGTCTTTGGAGTTAGCCGAGCACTCGACAGTGTTCCTTTTCGGTCCAGCCAGAAACCTGGCTCTGGTCTCGATGCAGCGTGATTAGGTGATGCTCATCAGCTATTGATCACACAGCCTTAGTGAAACGCCCAAGCAGGAGCGTATGCCTCGCTCTGCTGTCTGCGGCTTCCCGCAGCGCCATGGGGGTCCTGCACCCTCAAAAGGGGAAACCAGGGAATAGCGGAGGTGATGCGAATAGCAAGAGGGAACACCGCCAGATAAGTTGCCTTTTGGTTGCACTGCCCTTACGCTAAGGGCTCTGGGCTTTTGCCATCGATAAGTCAGAGGCTGACATTTAAAAAGTACCTGCGGTCACTTAGGAACTGAAGGTCACTGAAAGACATTAGTAATTAGTCACTTATGTGAACTGGATATTGGCTTTTATGCCAAATTCGTAAAAGGACTGGAAACCAAACAGCTATTGATGAGTTTCTGCACCCTTAGGACTTTTTTCTGGTTGGGAGATACACCAAGAAGGAGAACAGGAGCACTAATAAGGCACCCATACAGACTACCATCCCTTTTGTTTTACTTCACAAACTTCAGTACTGGAAATTGCCTATTTCTTCCACCTGAACCCCCAGTGCCTGGTAGGTAACCTTCATGTGGTCACCACTAGGTAACTCCAGAAAAGCTACTTCCAAACTTTTCCCTTGGATTTCTTCTTAAAAAAAAAAAAAGAAAAAGTGCATTTCAGAGATGTGATCTCCTCCTCTGACAGGCGGGGAGGGAGGGTTTGGCTGGGAAGTCCACGTGACTCTGTATCTGGTAATTATCCAGCCGCAGAAGCAATCTGAAACGTTCTGTGCTGTCGCGGAGAATGACAGCACCTGGAGCTCCAGCACCCAGATAAAAAGCGGAGAGACAATCGGGCAGATGGAGAAAGGCAATGCTACATCATGGGGCGACAAGCGGGGGGAGAGAAAGAGCGGGGGGGAGAGGCAAAAGCTGGCGAGAAACACCAAGGCAGCCGGCACAGCTACTGGAGAATGAGATAATGCCACAGATTAGTAATGCAAAGGGCAGCTCTGAGAGAGGGGGAAACAGAGAAAGAAGGCGTGAGGGCAGGTCAGGAGAGAGCGGGTGCAGAAGAAGGACAGTGCAAACAGAAGAGGGAATGGGAGAGTGATGCTAGACGGAGCTTCAAAGCATTTTGTGTGGTCTTGGGTCCCTTCCTCCCACCCCAGTCACAGGCTAAAAATGCAGGAGCTCTCACCAGAGGCTGTCACAGAGCAAGGGGGAGATTTGCAAATCAGCTCCTCGCAGCTGAAGAGAGACGTGGCACTGCAAATAGCACTTTCCAGCTTGTGGATTCCAGTGGTTTGCTCAGGGAAGGGGACTACAAAACTTAAGATCGAAATAACTACAACTGGAACTTTGGGGCATCACCTCATGTATTTTGTACGGCGGAGAGGCGAGAGGGAGGTTCCCCGACTCTCCTTCTCACAGGCGCACACGCAGAGGCACGTGTGAGCCTGCAAAACAGCCCGTGTGATTGACGCCGTGGTGCCACGGCCCAATTCCAAAAAGCAAGGTGCCGCACGTGCCATCCCATGCGGCAACGTGACAGCATCAGCACGCGCTCTCGGGGCTGCTGCAAACGAGGGGCATGCCCGCAGGACTGGCAGCAGCCTTCGACGGGTCTGGAAGAGCTGGCTGCCAGGCGGCCCGAAGCCATGTACCGCCTCTGGGAAGGTTTCTGATGCCGGAAAATACAGCCAAACAGGCAATCGGATTAGGGGCAAAGGCTTGTCAGGGACTGGTGTTGGCCACCAGCCTCAATGCCTGCTGGGGTAGTGAGCGAGGCACTGGCCGTGACCGACAGACCTGCAGTGGCATCCCCTCTCCACGGAGGCAGGAGGAACTAAATGCCCAGATGTCCACACCTGAACATCTGGGGAAGGAAACGGGAATGGTAGCAGCCGCGAACGGGTATCACAAGGTCTGAGCACTGGGCCGCGTGGTCCAGTGACCACCCTCCCGTGATTAGTGACAGACATTTCAAAGAAAGGTGGAACGCCTCCTAAAAGGACAATGTAAATCACCATCTACATAATTTCATGATCCTTCCCAGCCATAAAAACCTATTAATCTAGCCCCAAGCAAACGTAAGTTGGCCTCCTCTCCGAATGACAGCTTGCATTCCACCTTGTAAGTTTGTACTCTGCCTTTCTTATCCCCAGGCATTTCTCAACCCCTTGCCCCCTTTTTCTTTTTTTAAACTCATTAACATGTTCATCTTGGTGATACTTTCTGGCTGAGAATTTCGACAGTTAACCATTAATTGGTACAAGGCTGTGAAAGAATATCAGATTTAAGTGCTATGTGAAACTGGCAGGTGTCTCCTGTGTTTTGCACTACATGAAATAGTTCCTTCCAACACCTGAGGAGCATGCCACCTCACATGGTATGTGCTACTTTCTTGACCTTAACATCCATTTCGTCTCATACTGCTCCTTCTCCAAAACGGAAAAGAGAATATCGCACCTGAAGCATTAGCCCTTGACCTGGGGGGGGTGAGGGAGAAGGATCCGCGCCCAAGGAGAAATCAGTCTTGAAACTCTCTGGAGGGGCAGATCAGAATGGGAATGGGAGCAACATTAGGGAAAATAACACTTAACTTTCCCTTCTCTTCTGATGCCATGAAAGTATCAGAGGTGGCTCAACCAAGTCATCGTCCCCCCTTCCTCAGGCTGCCAGCAGCTGACGGTGAAGGGTGGTATTTTGGGATGAATGAGAAAGCGGGCCCATCCTGCCTGCTCTCTCCCAGCTGCTGCACTTCAGCGAAGGACACCTCCTTGATGTGCAAACATTCTAGTTATTATTTACAGCTGACCTTTCCCCTCTCCAGCTCCCGCTGCTGCAGCACTGCTGGTGGAGTCAGAGCTTGCAGAGATTGCGGAGACGATGTGTAGCGAAACATGTTAGCTTCCCTGTCTGTGCCAGAGCTGTCAGCAGTGCCACTGTGGATTGAGCTGCACCCGTGCAAGCAACGGTGGGAAGTACGAAGAAAAAAGCCTAATGTAGACAAAGGCTTTGAGGAGCTTAACCCCTCTTCCCCTTTTCCATCTCTCTCCCACTTGAAAGCGGAGAACAGCTTCTGAGCAAGACACACGCTCTCATTTCCATATCTAAAGCCAGTCCCGAAATACCGTTGTGAAATAATGCTCTCGGAGAGGAGACCACGAAGCAGATTCCCTTTGTGAGATTCTGCTGCTTCTCTTTTTAATTCCACCCAAAAAACAACCGCCACCAAATACCGAGCACACCTGGACTGGTGCAGTCAATCCAAGGCACCTTGTTACCAGAACGATACGGGGAAATTGGAGGGAATTCAGAGGCAAGCAACAACAAAATCCATCAAGGGCTGGAAAGGGATCAGCATCTAAGGGAAGCTTAAAAATATTAAATATGTATAACTTGACTAAGGGAGGACTTAAAAGGGACATGTTGACAAGCTATACCTCTTTGAAAGCTGAAAGCACCAAGGGAAAAGAGGAATTATTTAGCAAGATGCATAGGGGTCTAGAAAGGAGTAACAGGTCAGAAAAAGAAGAGAACTAAGTCTGTTCAAACTTGAGGAAAAACTTCTTGTCATCTACAAGTGCTAGTCTTGTGAAGAGTCTCCCAAGGAAAGCAAGGAAGCCCCTATCGTTTCAGACATTTAAAACAAAGCTGGGCTGAGGACCAGAGGATGTTTAAGCTGTGCGGGGAGCAGCTGCACAGGGGCTGCAGGGAGAACAAACTACAATGACCCAGTCTTATTACTTCTACCACCTACCTGGCAGAGTTCAGCAGTATGTCAGGAAAAGACAACTCCTCTTGCAAGTTTCTGTCAGACGAACCTATGTTTTTAGCGATTTTCACTTCACATACAGCTAAATATTTCTCGGCAAGAACTTTGACCTCTATATACTGTACCGGAGTTAGCTGGCACAGGCATGGTTTTGTTTTCCTAAACTGGATCTGTTAGAAGTCATCCACGGACAGGTAGAAAACTACTGATACGAAGAACCAAAGTGTTCTTATTTCTGAAAGCCATTGGCATATGGTTGTATTCCCAAATGTGCTGTGAGTGAAGTCATCAGGCACTTAGAAGTCACACGTGAAGCTTGATTTTTCAAAGCGCTTAGCATTGAAATTAAGAGCAGATTTGTCAAACTGCTTTTGGGCCTACCAGCTCGCAAACTAACACACAAGAACCAAATTTTCAAAACAGCGTTTGGCACAGCGAGCTCCTTCACCAATACAGCCACTTCTCTTGCTGCCTAAAATGACATACTTTTGAAAATCTGTCCCACGGGTGTTTTACAATCGTAGAACAAAGTGCTGCAAACTTCAGACTCGCATGCTGTATTTATCTTCTGTGTTGAAGAACTCCTTTAAGTGGAAACCACAGCAAAGCTGTGACAGCTAGGCAATGCTCTACTCCACTTTCTTTCCTTTATTTGCAAAAAAATTTGCTAAATTTTGGCCCTCCCTAATGCCCCACTTTTGTCCACCATCAGGCCTTGCGAAAGGAGGCATCTGAAAAAGACTTGCAGGGAAGGTAGAGAAGAGAAGCTGCTGGGAGGGAGAACTCCCAAGAGCTTTGATCTGAGCTTACCTTTATCCCCACACGCACAATATGCCTTGCAGAGGAGGACATGTTTATAAATAAATAAATAGCAGAGGAGAGGGGGAAGAGTGGAAGAAAAGAAATGTCAAGATATATTTGATGGAGTTTCTGCTGTTGGCATGAAAGCCAGGAGCTGCCTTAAAACCTCATGGTCAGAAACAGAATAGGAGGAAGGTACAACTCCTTGAGAAAGCAGGGCAGGAACAATTCCCACCGCTAGATCTCCTTGCCATCCTACTAATCATCATAATAGCTTGTGCTGTCCTTCCTCGGAGACCCTTGCAGGACTTGGTCTTGCAAGGCAACTCAGCACATGCTGCACATCAAGCAGAGTTTTTGTCAGTTGGACTAAGCACTGTGCAACCGGAGCTCTTGCGCTTTGTGGAGAAGTATTACAATGCCTGTTCTACGCATATGGGGAGACATTGGAGAAGGAAAGAAATAGGTTCTGCAAAGTCATACAATGAAATTATTTTCTAGCCGGAACCAAAACCTGACAGACCTGACCTGTCTCTTATAAAACTCTGGAGTGCATTGGTTGCGTGAGTGTAGCGAGAGGGGGGCAGCGATGGCTTCAAAACAGCCTTTGCAAACCCAGGTGCCGCCTCCAGGCACGCCTACCTTAGCGCTACTGCGAGAGATCACGCTTTGCTTTCCCTCTAATTGGGAGCTGCCCGGGGACACGCAACCAGGGCAGAAAGAACTGGCTGAAGCACAAGCTTCTCCTCCCCACGGTTTGAAGGCAACCGGCTTGGGTCACTTGGCTCTGTGCTCTGGAGCCTGAAC
Organism: Buteo buteo; assembly: GCF_964188355.1. Classification (NCBI taxonomy): domain Eukaryota; kingdom Metazoa; phylum Chordata; class Aves; order Accipitriformes; family Accipitridae; genus Buteo; species Buteo buteo. The sequence continues at coordinate 42,046,390 of NC_134178.1, forward strand.
TCCAGCCTGGCTACCAACAGCAGTGCAGGCATAACCACAGGGACCGCTCTGACTGCTTCTGCACCTTCTGACCTGCAGTCTTCTGGCACTGGCAAAACAAGCTGCGCAAATTGGCTGGAACACAGAACATAAACCCTTTTCGTTTCTTAGCGAAGACAATGTTGCTTAATCCTACTGGAAGCATTTACTGAGGGATATCTTATCAGGATCCACTGACATCCCTGCCTCTTCTCCCAAGAGCCTGCTGCGAAACGCACCCTCTCCCCTGCGCGCAGCTTATCCGCAGCACAGATAAACCATTTCCCCACAGAGTTCCCTCCTGTACAGCTGTCTGACTGGTAGTTTAGTTTCTGACACCGCTGGGTCTAAGGCTGCTCACGTGGGCCTTGGCTGGTCTGAGGCTGGATTCCTATTTCTGTTCTTCTGGCAGGTCGCTTGCTCTAAATAATTTCCAGAAGTCCAGTACTGTACAGAGAGATGCCAAACTGCGGCTTCAGCTGGCATAAATCAAGGGTCAACAAGGCGCCACTAAAGTAAATGGGGAAGCCTAGATTTACACTAGATGAGGATCAGCCCTGCTTCCTTGCACCAGACTCTAAATGAATTCATTAAATACAGCACTTCAGTCTGCTCAGCTAAAAGCAGCTCCAGCTGGCAGGAGGTTTCAGATCCAGGGAATGTTTAAAAGATGAGGATTTGTAGCCTGCTCTGAGTTTACACTTGGCTAGAGGTAGGCTCTCATCAGCCGTGCAGGGCAGATGACATCATGCCCACCCGATGGGTGCCTGTGCATCCCCAGCGTCCGCGCACAGCACGATGTTTACACGGGACCTCACAGCCTTGGGAGCACAATCTAGACCTAAGTTCTCCTGGGAAGATGCTCAATTGAGAGTCCTCCAGGGTAGCAGAAGAGAGGCCCTGCTGTACCTCCACCAGACTGAAGGGCTTGGTTTGGTTTTTTTCATTTTTATAAGTTTTCACTTGGGGGCTGGGGGTCTACACCAAATTTGAATCTGCAGCAAGGTAAGCACCAGCACCGGGGGCACGGAGAGCAGTTTGGGATCTGTGAGACAGGAGCGAAACAGTTAATGTTGACATTAAACCCTAAATGAGAGGATGTTAAAAGTTATTCTTAGCTTATGAAAAAAGAAGCTGTGCTGTGATCGTCTGGCCTGCTCTCATGTATTGTACAGATCTCGTGATTCCTGCAGTTTAATCCCTTATCCGCTCACTAAAACAGATGGTGTTGCAGGCTCTTTGCAGACTCTGACAAATATGACCGCACTGGGAACACTGTTCATATATCCACACTTGCCGTACAACCCTCAGGATGAGATACACTGGCTTGAGATGGAAGTTCACATCCAAAGCACAATCTGCAGCAAAGAAGAGAACCCATTCTCTTTCAGCATTGCTGCTGAGGTCTCTAATATGCACAGTCGCACGCAAAATAGCGTCCTATTGACATATATAAAGGTCAAAACAATGGGACCCTCCAAAACCTTTGTCCTGAGCTCCCAGTCAAGCCCTCTCCCTTTGGCCAGGACCAGGGCGCATGTTGTTTTTCCTTAAGGAACAGATCTGCCCACTGAACAACGATACCGCCAATAAGCTGGGAAGTAAGAGACCCCGAACTCAAATGGACCTGACACCGACCCCTCTCTGGCTTTACACTTACTGTTCCTTCCTTAGGCTGGGAAAAAAGGGTCAGTCCTGGCCAGCCACTGAGAGGTAGGGAGAGCACGCAAAATTATTCACTGATGCTAGACTATTACACGTCTTCTCTCCGTGATGCTTCCGTGTGTGTGTGTGTGTGGTTTTGTGTGCCATCAGCCAGTGCTCGGAAAGACAAGTGAGGTTAACCGAGCTACATGCATTGCTCCCACTAGAGCAGTATAAAATGGTGATAAACCACAACTGGAACCGCTCTGCAGTAAGTATCTGGCCAGAGGTGAAGCATGAGGTTACGGCAGCAGCTCCACTCCTCTGTCCCCCTCCGCCTGATGGATCTTTGGTAATAAACCACCCTTCAGCCTTTCCTGTCTGAAACCCAAACTGCTGGGATTCAGGGAAGATAAAGATTTCAACCACCTTTCAGAAGAGCCTTCACAAGAACTAAAAGCCCCTGTTGGCATAAAAGCAGACATGTAATGGGCTTTCTCTGTCCCTGAAAGTAGTTTAGCACCGCAGGAACGTGCAGTCCTTTTATCTCTCTTCTTTATTTAACTGGAGTCGTTAAAATAAACTGATTTCCCAGCCAATTAATTATCAAATATCTGTAACAGCTTTCAAGCCCTGCCATTACTCAGTCTCAGAGGCCCCCACAGGCAATGTTAAGCTACACTCTCCTTACCTGAGTAACCGCTGCTCCTGCAAGCCTGCTCCCTTGTGCTGAGCTGACAGCAGAAAAGCAGCGCAGGGGCTGGCAAAATCCTGGAGGAGAGCTGCGAACGCCACCACCCCTGCGCCTGCCTAAGCAGCGACTCCAGCTACGCGCGAGCCCCGAGCCGGGAAGCTTTACCGCACCGCTTGAGCAAGACGCGCTCGCCAGCTCTCAGCCACGGGCGCGCGGACCCCAGCCCCGCCGCGGGAGCAGCTAAACCCCGTCGAGGCACCTGACGCTGCCAGCGGGATCGGCTGGTACCCGACGGCAGGCGCTGCCAGCCGAGGTGAAGCGCAGATGCCGAGTACCCCGAGCTCGGCGCAGCGGGAGAGCGTAGGCTTCGGTTCAAAGCACGCGCCAGGAACCAGCTGCTCGCCCAGACGTGGACAGGGACAGCTCCCGCCACGGCCGCGTTACCTACTGAAAAACCAGTCTCCACCTCTCTGTTAACTGGATGGTTGGGCTTGCCGTGGGTACATTAGCAATGCCCCTGCCATCTATTTTATACGCAATAAACTCCACTCATATGTGGTTTCAATTAGGAGATTTCAAATGAGATTGAAGATAATGCATCCCATAATTACTCACCCTTCTCCCTTCTAGAAACTCAAGCAGAATCATTTCCAGGCCAAAATGCAGTCTCTCTTGATTGATGACGCTAATAAAATGGCTTTATTGTGATATAAATAGCCTTAAAAACGTCCTGGAGAGTCAATATCAGTGCTTGATGACCTTACGCAAGCAAGGTCCTTATCTTACGGTGTACTAAAGCTTAACGAGTTATGCTTCTGAGAAGTTTGCCGTTGGATTTGGGCACTGGTTTGGGCAACTACAGAAAGGTAGCTCCCGAATTAGACATGCAAAGCGGGAACTGTTGAAACACCTTTCCTCTTCCTTGCGTTCCCTATTAATAATCTCTTCGCTTCCTAGCTTGCCTGGTGCCAGTTCAAACACAAGCACCGGCTGAGCCCAGCAGGAGCCACGGGAACACTGTGCTCCAGCGTCTCTTTGCTGGAAGGTTACCAGCTACTGCTACAGTAATTGGAAAACCTGAAATTTCTTCCCAATCGTGCACGCTCCGAGCCGCTCACAGCCCCTACGGAGGCGTGCGGCCAGACAAAAGGCCTAAAAGCGGCTTGCTCTGGAGCACATTCGTGGCCTACATCATGGTGGCCGATATGTTTTCATTACCCCCTCGTCACGAGAGGCCACACGCGGCCTTCCCCGGCGTGCAACCGGGAACGAAGAGCTTGGTGCCTTGGGCTGCACTGGAAGCTTGGGGATGGCAGAAATTTGAAGTAATTTTTTAAATTAGCACCCTCCGTGCAGTTGCCTGCTCCAGCAGGCCAAATACAGAGCCTGCCTCAGAGAAAGAGGGAGAAGGCCTTTGGGCGTTCATGAGAGAAATGCCCACAGCTTTCTTCTTTTTTCTGAACAGCAGCGTACCTCATTCCTCATAAGGACAAAATGCTGGTTTTAAGGCCTTATTTGAGAGTGGGATATCCTGAAAACACGTGGTCAGGTCTAGTAGGACCGTAATCTTCTGCACGCAAAAATACGAGATACCGTTGACCATGCTTTCCCGTAGTGCTACCTTGGCTCAGATCCGGAGGCAGACTGGGTGCTAAAGAGCTTTGCTGGGAGCGACAGAAGCATGTACACCTGTCAGAAAACGCTGATTTCATAGCAGCCGTGACAGTGATGTGATCAGGACCTGACAGACAGGCGAAAAAGGAGAAGGAAGGATGCGCGAGAAAGGGCGACTGAGAAACTTTAAGGGAGAGCGGTAAGAGTCTGCGCGCGAGGGGACGCGAATGAGTGACGGTGCTTGTCTGTGCGTGGCAGAGGGGATGAGGACTCCGGGGCCGTGTTCTCCCCTCTGCCGGAGCAGTGCTTCATGTCACCAAAGGGCCAGGACGCTACACAGTTTCCTAGCCCTGTCTCCCTCCCCGTCACCGCCATAGTTCTATCCAGTCCCATATACTTGAGAGCAATTTTCCTCTCGGCAATAACGCCTCCCCGAGTGCGTAGGTGGCCGTGCACGCGTCCACGTGTCGTCCGCGAGAGCGCGGAGGAGCCGGGGTCTGCTGAGGTAGGAAGGTGGTTCTGCGTACCCGACAGAGCAGGAGTGAGGGTGAGACTCCTGAACATGCATGCGAGGGTACGAGGGAGGCTGTGCTTCGCAGAGAATCAGACTGCAAGAGTGAGAATGAGAAGCTGCTCGTATGAGACAGGGTGTGCGTGTCAGAGAGGAAGAAAGAGAAAGGTCTTCTTATTCACAGCCTTCCTGTACGTGTTTGATGAGTATCACAAGTTTTAACCAAGAAAAATATGTATGTATTCAAATCAAACACAAAACACCCCTTTTGCCTGGAGCGCTCCTGCCTTGCTTGTTTGTTCTGTTGCAAGCTGCTTGTTAGAGGAACACAGGAAACAAGAAGAGGGGAAAAAAACCCCAGGTTGACATATTTAAACACAGCCAGCTACCAAGGCAGTAACAAACAGTGAGAAGGGGAAAAGCAGGTGGGATAGTCGGAGGGCTGCTGCGATGATGCTAGAATGAGACATGCCTGTGAGAGTTTCTGAAGACTATCCCTCAAGTGGATTATGATCACTTTTACTGTACACATACTGAGTTGATCCTGCAGCTACCGACAAGGAAACGCACTCAAAAGCATATTCCTTGGAGCCATTTTGCGGCAAAGAGTCAAAAGACAATGCAAGGAGTGCTGGTGTCCTGGCTCAATCCCCTGCAAAGCTCTCTACACTGAGTCTAGACAGCCGCAGTCGTCAAGATGTGAACGGAGGGACAAAAGGACCTGAGCTGGATTTATCAACAGGAAGAAAAATAGTAACAACAGATCGAGTCCCAAACCTCCTGGGGCTAAAGGCCTTTCTAGGACCGCAGGTCAGACAGACAGGGGTATAGAGACAAGGATGGCTTTGAAAGTATTTTTCCCTGTTCCGTTACACTTTGTTCTTGCTGGTAACTTTAAACACCTTTACATGTCTATGGCTCTTCAGCGCTATCATAATCCACAGGCCTATGCTGCCCACAGGGAAAATCCACCAATACCCACATCAAGTCAGACTCGCTAAGTAGCTTACGATGCCACAGGCAACGCATGGGAAGAGCAGGAGCCTGCCAAGAACTGACTGTAGGAGTGGTGAAGCCACCAGATCAGAGACAGCGTGTTCAAGAGAGCCAGGGAAAGGGTCAGAAGCGCAGGTGAGGCTGTACCCTTAGGCAGCTCACCCAAGCTTTGCCCAGAGCACTGGGGATAACAGAAAGACTCTTCCAGGATACGGGCAGCTGTGGTCTTTCTGTCCCTCCCTCCCTCTTTTAAAATCAGAGTGAAGGGCTCTGGTTTACAGCTGGAAAGCAGAGCTCTCATGACACCAAGGGCAGGGAACCACTATCTTGATGTTGAGACTACAGAGCCGGTGCAGGAGAAGGAAAAGAAAGGTGCAATACAGACAGCTTGAGCTCGGGTGCAGCTTTTTCACCATCCCCTCTCCAGCATCTGACCAAACCACCACCACCTTTCTTTGGCTACTGAGACTAAAGCAGCCGGGGCCAGCGCTGGCTCCTGCTTTGGGCAGGCACCGCAGTATATGCAGCGGGTCCCTCCTGACCGGGATCCCCGGACTGCTACTGCATCCTCAGCAATATTATTGTTAAAAAATTACCCAGAAACTTGACAAATCCTTCTGCAGCGTTTGACTCTCTGACCTCCGGAGGCAGTGTGGATTTCACAGACTGACTACCTGCTGTGTGAAAAAGTGTCTCCTTTCCTGTGATCTAAATTAAGCCACCATTAGCATCTCCAAGTGACCTCTTGTTCTAGTATTACAGGAGGACAGAAAAAGGAGGGACTGATCAGTTTTCACCGCACCCTTCATTAGTGTAAATAACTCAATTATAAGCCTTTAGCGTGGCTCTTCTGGGAGGCTGCGGATGGCCGGTGCTTGGCATCTCCCGTTGGAGCGGGCCGGGAGCGAGCGGAGGCAGTGCGAGCTCGGGGACGGTAGAGGGCACGGCGGCAAGACAGGCGACGGGAGAGAAATGGCGCTTGCACGTTTTTGCCAGCTCGCTACAGCGAAAGAAGAAAACCCTGTTCAGTCCAACTGACTGCCTCCTTGTAGGTAAATCTCGCAAGATTACTAACCATGCTTCACGGCCCTCTGGTAATTCTACACGCTGTCTTAAATGAGGGTGTAGCCAGCGTTCAAGATAATGTCATTTTTTATAACATATTCCCTATTGTTTTCCTGTCCCTTAAAGGCAACCAAGCATCCTTTACGCTTTTGGAATTGACGCTGCCCACTGAAGAAGCTTTTATCGAGTTACTCACCATGACTCCCAATCTCTTCCCTCCAAGGAGCCCAGGAGCTCAGCGCTCATCACCGTACAGCTGAAGTGGAGACTATTTTTGCAGTCTGCATTACCATACGCTCATCCACGTTATAGCTCATCCATCATCCTGCTGCCCTGTCCCCACAGTGCCTTTAAATCCTGCTGACTCACAGAGGTGGCAGCCTGCGCCCGCCTTCGGTCGGCAAGATGGGGGGGAAGCTCCCACCAAGGCGAGGGGTGCTGGGGCAGGGAGAGGACCCAGTCCCGGGGAGAAGATCCCTGGGATCCCAAGCCCTGGGAGCGGGTCCTGCTGCCTCTCTACGGAGGATGCGATGGAGCCGGCCCGCTCTCGACATCTCCTTCGGCTTTTGACAACCCGCTGCATTTCTCACGGGTCAAACCAGGAGTCGTCGCCAAAGTACCAACATAACACAGGGAAGACTAAACACCTCCACAGCGTCTACTGACTCCCACCATTGACTTCTCTCCACGCGAAGGACCCACTATTCTTTGCTTACTAAAGCTTGACTGGGTTTTAATCCATGACAAGACCTTGCCCTTTCTCCCACAGCTATTTATTTCCCTTCATAATTTTTGGTGAAAGGCCTTATCAAAGGCTTTATGAAAATCAAAGTACGTTATGTCTGCTGGGGATCACCTTTATCTTATTTTATTAAACTTTAAAAAAACCCAAAAAACACTTGCAGCTCAAAAAAGCACAATTTTCTTTTCCAGAAGCCATACTGGATTGACCCTGTCATGTTATACTTACCCAAACGTTGTACTAGTCTGCCTTTAATTAGCTTCACAATCAGTTTGGCTGGAACTGAAAGAGAGCTCATAGATCTCTAATTCCCAGGATGTCTTTCGATTATTAAAAAAATAATAATAGTACTTAGCGTGCCTGGAGTGCTCTTTCTCTGAAGACCTCAAAGCGCTCCGCACCAGGGTGAAGGCAGAGCAGGCTGGAGACAGCCCTTCACCACCTTCACACCTCGCGAGCGGGGAAGGAGAAGGGAGAGCAACTTGGCCACGAAGTCCGCGGCACAGCTGGATACGGAGCTGCCACCCTGTTCTTGACCCTCTCGACTGTCATCCGTCTTCTAAAATCACTCACTGGTCCTTGGGGGCGAGGAAGGGGCGGCGTTTGCCCATCTGCATCATCTCGCCTGAGCACCGAGAGATTTCAGCGTTTTTCTCGCCGAATCCGGCCCTGCTATTAGCAGCTCTGCACTCGTTAGAGAGATGCTGTTTATAAGGATCCGTCAGACACTGCTGTCAGTATATTTCATGCATTATTTACTTCAGAGCCCTGAGACTAATGCTACCCCAGTCCCAGTGATTTACTGCATTTGAGTTTCTCAACCTGATCCATAACTTTGGGTAATAATAACAATAACAAAATACTTTGTATGCATATATCATACCCGTCAGCAAAAACTCGCACAGAGATGAGCACAAGATGCCGGAAAGAGCTGCCGCTCCGAGGTACTGGAGCGTCAGCCATTTGCAGGTACAGCTGCCTCCTCACATAGATGCGTCCCCCACGCTCCAATTTTAGAATACTTTGCCTTAAGACCGGTACGTGTGGACCCTTCGAAGTGAGGGTCCGTACCCGGGGGGTTTCCCCCCTGCCAGTGAAAGGTCAGCGAGCCCCGCAGCACATCTCCTGGCAAGGACAGCCCTGCTCGGGCAGCGGAGCCTCATGAGCCCGTCCCAGCCCACGGATGGGGTCCCTCCGCTTTGGTGAATTAAAAATCCCAGAGGAATGCTCGGCGCCTGGGATGGGGACTCTGCAAGCAGCTTGGCGCAAGCCAGAGACGCGCTTCGTTGGCTTTGGTTCAGCTCTTTAATTGCATCCCCTGCCTGCGGCTCCCCTCATCCTGCTCCTGGCACTGCACGGCCACAGTCCCCTCGCCATCCCTCTCGCTCCCCCCAGCTTCTTTCTCATTTACACCTTGCCTACCATTTCATCTGGCCCCCGGTAGTTCAGCTGCTCTTTAAAAGGTGCTCGATGAGCCCTAATAAAAGCCCGCACTCCGCCGTGCGGCTGGGGATCCTCCCTGTCCCCTTTCCACACCGTGCTCCCACGTCCTCCTCGCACACCGAGGCAGGGATGACCTCCAAGCTGAGCCCAGTGCTTTTAAAGATTGTTTTCCTGGCGTGTTTGCTTTAATTTATTTTGCCCTTCAGCCTAGCGTTCGCTATTGTCTTTCTCCTCAAGAGTTTTCCTGCTGCCCTGGTTGAAGCTCACCTATCCTGCGTATGCCTTGCGGGGGGGCACCCCTAATGAGGAGCAACCCCCCCCCTGCCCTCGCCTACGCGATGCCACCGAGTCCTCGGCGCTCACGCCTCCGCGCCGCGATGCTACCGCCTGCGGCACCCCACCAGCTCCCCGCCGTCTCCCCCGACACGGCTGAAGCCTCGAGGAAGGGAGCGCTGCATCCTGGCAGGCTCTTAATATGCCACGGGCCCTATAATAATAATATTAATAAAACCCATTGAGAGAAGTCCGCTCGGCCAGGCAAGGCTCTAGCGCGGAGGCCAAGTCCTTCCGCTGCGCTGACACAAAATCACTGAGATCAATGAGAACGTCAACTAAGTGCTGCAAAGGACGCTCTTCTCCCTTGCCTCTCCCATTTCACCCCCGCAAAACCAGCTTGTTTTGAGGAGCAGAAGTCACCCTTCCCAGCGGTTTGACCCAGCTGCGGCCAGATCTGAGCCGGGGCCGCACAAGCCCTCCCGCTGCCGGCGTCGGAGAGATGGAGAGCTGTGGAATTGTGCAGCCGCCTTTGAGAGATACCGGCCCCACACGCGGCACTAAAGCAAGGGGGACGCTTCCCCGATACCGTCTGTGTCTTCGGTGGCTGTAAGAGACCACACAGGGACCGGCACAGACCCACGTGCGTGCCCCGTGTCTCAGCAACGCGTGGGCTCGCGACAGCCCAGCCCCGGCTCTTCTCTGCCGTGAGGGACGCCCCCGGAGTAAGTACTGCTGAACAGAGCCCTAAATCAGGAGTTACATCTTCCCGCATAGGCACCAAAACAAGCTGCTCGAAAAAGCCGTCATTTATGGTGTCGATAAATCGCCTCTCCAAATCATGCCCAGATGTGCACTTTAGGGCCCAGTCACCTTGCCTTTTTATTCTCGCCTGCAAAGTGCTCTGCTCTCCTACAGCACTCCCTGCCTACTAAATCATGCCAAAATACATTAAAAGCACCCATTATTGTTATTAATTACTATTATTGCATTAGCAGATTTTACTACTTCCTTAATCTCTCCAACAGCTGAAACCCCGTGCTCTCCGAGGAGGGGGCTGGCGGGTCGGGACGGGGAGCTCCTCGGGACTCAGCCTTGCATCACACCACGCACTAACACACACATAACCCCTCCACGGAGTGGGGTTGACGGTGGCTGACAAACCTCCATCCCGGACATTTCCCTGACACGTGTATTTGGGGCTAGTGCTTTTTGGGTCCAAAAAGTCAGGTGAGGGAAAAGGGAGAAAAGCAAGTTTCCCAGCTTATCTGCAGGCTGGATAATATCATAGCACAGTAAGCTGGGCAGCCCAGGGCATGTTTATCATGTTGTCCTAATACTCAGCAAACACACTTCTACTCTCAGCACTGAAACTGCCTAAAATGTCAACTCAAGCAGGCCAAAACATCTCTCGGTCTCAGCTTTTTTTCCTGCCCTTTCTCTGCTGTGTCTATTTAACTTGTATCCTCTTCGAGGTAGAAGGAATTTCCTACTGTTTTCATACCGCAGAGGGCCTCTGGCTTTCCACACTGTAAATCACAGTAGCAGAAGCATCGTGAAGTTCTCTGTTTCTTCTGCTCAATCGACCAGAAAGAAGGGTGCATCTGATCATCAGTAATCTGGACCCTCACCAACTTCAGGAATGAAACCAAACTCAGTGGAGTGGCTGACTCACCGGAGGGCAGGGCTGCCAGTCAAAGGCCCTCAAGGACCCGGAGAAATTGGATGACAGGAACGTCATGAAGACCAACAAGCATAAATACAAAGTCTTCCATCAGTTGAAATGACCCCCATGCAACACTACAGGATGAGGACTAGCTAGCTGGGGAGTAGCTTTGAAGAAGACCAGAGATTCCTGGTGGGCAAAAGTTGAAAATCAGTCTGCCAGCATGCCCTTGCAGCAAGGAAGGCTAAATACGTAGCCGGCTGCGATGATGAGAGTGTAGCCAGCAGGCCAAAGCAAATTATTATTCCCCTCTACTCGGCACTTCTGAGGCTGTACCTGAAGCAATTTCGGGCTCCCAGAGTGTTTGGTTGGACATAAAAGAAAAATATTTTCATAATGAGGGTGGACCAGCAGTAGAACATGTGCCAAGACAGGTTGAAGAATCACTGTCCTGGGATATTTCCAAAATTTGACTGAGCAAGGTCCTGAGCAACCTGATCTAATGTTGACGTCAGGAGACACCTCCAAAGCTCCTTTCCCACTTGAAACTATTCTGTGATTTCAAGGGGGATGTTGTAACTCTTTCTTCTGTCTGGGATAGCTGTGGTTTGAAAGCTGAATCCGGAAGGGTTCCATGAGAGATTTGCCCCACGCCAGTCCCTGAAAGCCTCTCGGCAGAGCTCTGCCATCTGCCAGCACTAAATGTGCAGGGGGCCAGTGCGCAGCCCGAGCAGAGCTGGCTCTTTCCACCCTGCTGCTTGCCTTCCCCTCCGCCACACAACCCCACCGAGGCAGCTGATGTGAACGGGCTGGAAACTTCCAGGCACACATCTGTTTATGCAACCAGAGGATTTCTGTGTACCTCTGGAGGTACACGTTGTTCTCAAAATGTGGAGGGAGCCCCCTCTAACACGCAGGGGATTTTCCTGGGAAGGAACTGGGATGGGTATATAGAAACCGCGGCAGGCGTACCCATACCCAAACGCAGAGTCGCCTATGTCATGGTCGTTTCACTTAGCACGGAGAAGCAGCCACTTCTGGGTTAGATCACAACAGTCATATAACACGTTTTGGTTCAGAAAGTGAGACCCTAAACCACCAGAATGGGATCGACAAGTAGGTCAGGCTGCAATTAGCCACTCTGAATTTAGACCTGACTCCTGGGATAACAATCTGGGATTTAAAACAAACTCGGAGAGATATTTAATAGCTGAGAGAGGCGAGAATGTTGATTTTACATCTCCTTCAAAACACAGCTGTCCGTTATTTCTTCCTTCAAGTCATCACTCTCCTTTTATTCCCTTTCTCTTCCATTCACAAACCTGAACTCCTCCTCCCTCCTCAATTTCCTCCGTACTGTCCCCTCTTCCAGCTGATTTCCGCAAGTCGATTCCTTTTTGCTTCATCCCTTGCCAACTTTTTGGCACTACCCGCACATCTCGGCATCGCCTGCAAACGACCACGAAGCCGCTTGCGGACAGACAGATTAGGAGGACCACTTGACAGGAGCGGGGCCAGCACTTTCCCCTGGCTGCAGGAGGGACATGTGGCTGGACTCTCTAATGTGATGAATAACATATGAAGTGTGGAGTGTTGGCCATATGTTGTAGTAATTCCTTTATACACAACGCCCTCTGCAGAACAAACAGCCATGATGGAGGGCACGGACAGAAGTGCAGGCTCACAGAGAGCTTGCACATGGGCGCCCGCTCTTCAGTGCTAGACGGTAGAGAAGGAGGAAGGGTAAAAGGGGCTCTTAGAAGTGATTTACAGTCACCTCTGTAGGTGGCATCTGCACCTCAGTAAAAAAACAGAAGAGTAACTTCCAGGGAACATCCACTGATAGGGGCAGATAGGAAAGACCAGGTGACCCTCCAAAACCCCTGAACAACCACATAGCATGACATTTCAAGGGCTCCTGAAAGCTCCCAGGTCCATGCCCATATTTTGGCACAAGTGCTGTGAGTGACAATTACCTCTGCTGATATTGCCTTGTGAATGGCAGGGACCCAAAATTCTCCTGAGTCACCTTCCCCAGCAATTCAACAAGCCAAGGACCAGAATAAGCACTTGATGTAGCTGGGATTTCTCTTGTGACAGCAGGCAAGGAGAGCAAAATAGAGATTCTAGGCAGATTTCATGGGCTGGACCAGCTCCAGTTCTGCTTGGAAGTGAAGGGTATTAGGGTACATTTTCTGTGCTGCACAAAAGAGAAGAGTCAGCACTTCCATCCAGATGCTCAGACCCCTGGGCCAGGCAGAGAGAAGACAGCTGCTCTGCTTCATACTTGGGCTTGCACAGAGAAGGAGAAAGGTAGAAAAATCCCTTGCTGAAGAACAGGCAAGGAAGGAGGGGAAGATGTGTCATATGAAAGAGAAAAGTAGAGACTGAGTGACTAATGGCACCGTAGCTTAGTTGTCTCTTGTTAGAGTCTTAAATTGCCCACAGTGGGCGGAAAGTCACTTTAACCTCTCAATATGGCACGTAAAACTACTATTGAAAGAAGAAAACCCGAACAGTGTTGAAGGAGCGATGGAAATGAGATTGTTACAAAGCTGGCTGTACCAGGAACTAGATGATCTTTAAGGTCCCTTCCAACCCAAACTGTTCTATGATTCTAAGCTGGAGTCTTCTGGCAAGAGGTAGGCGAGAGCCTCCGTATTAGCTGATATACTGGGGTGGGGACTGAAGATCCCAGAGCTGAAAAGCACCCACCACTGTCGCCTGAATGCCTCACCAAGGACTGAAAGAAGCTCACATCCTCTATGGGGAGAAGACACAGGAGCGCAAAAGCCCTTACAGCAAGCCCATGGTCCTTAGGCAGCTCTAGAAGAGGTATCGCAAGGCAGCACAGCATATGGAGCGCACCTGGGTAGGTTTTATTTGATCAGATAGGTTTTGATGGCCCTAGGAAATCCACACTATCAAGGAAGGCAGAAGAATGGGCATGGCAGATTCTCACAGAATCAAGAAAACAGGAGTGGAGAGGACTGTAGGACGCCATCAAATGCACTCCCCAACTCTTCAGCGAAATCAACTATGCATAAACGATCCCAGGGAAGAGCTTTTCCTAACCTGTTCTTAAACATCACCGCTAAAGTAAACTCCACACCCACAGGAGTACCACGCTCCCCTTCCACTGCGTGACCCAGTATGCGGAGAGCTGATGTGCTCACTTCATGAGGTCTGGGGTAGGTGAGGCTGCTGTAGCAGTGGGTAATTTTAGTAAGATGTTTCAGAGTGCACGAGACCATTCTGAAAATGAACAGGAGAGACTCTGCAAATAAAGATGTCTTCAATTTTTAAAATGTTTTGAGTCTTCTCATTTTATGTGCTAGTAAGGATTCTGTGGTGAGTTGGCAAATAGCAGATAAAGTTGTTGACAACAAAGCCTTCGGCTCAAAATTAAAGCTAATTCTGTAGTTGTAAAAAAAGAAAAAAGTAAAATAAAAAGATGGCAGGTTAATTGTGATAACATCATTAAATTCGTACCCAGTCCTCAAAGCACATCATAGTTATTTAGAGGCAAGTGATCTGGGGAATCAGAAATGCAAGTGATTACGGCATTTCACCTCTTGGGGTCTGTTTTGCAATGAGACACAAATAAACTGAGTTTGGCAGTCAGAAATATTCTCTGACAAAATATTCTCCTACATCCCCAAGCTGATTAAAGGAACAAGCTGGAAGAGAGGGGTCAGTGGGTAGGCACACAGTTAAGCGATAGATAAGATGAAAGAAGACAGTGCTTGAGTGTATGTAGTCAATATCCTGGAGCTAATAAAAGTTCCTTACTGCGAACAGCTTCCTCCGCACGGCTTTTCACATCAGATCTCAGCAGCCAGTGCTTATCTGTGACCACTTGTTAGATTAGGTCCCATAGCAGGTAGTATGCAGAATCTTGCATCTAATTCTCCGTGTGGACCCAGACAGATTCCCTACAGCTCAGAGAAGGCACAGGTAGGCAAGACCTCTCCACCCAGATCTTTCCACCTTTCTGGCAGGTGTCAGAGAGCCGTGACAAGATTTCTGGTGTAGAGAGGTGCTGTGGACAACACACAGGTTTTATCCCTTGGCAGCAGCCGTATTAGTCTTGCCAGGGTACTCCTTAACCAGAGCTGGCCCCAGAAAAGAATGGGAAGAGGAAAATGTTTTATGTAGTTGCAGCCTTTGACCCTCTCGTGCAGGCTGGGGGTATAAGCAATGCACCTACACTAATATAACAACTTGCTCCTCAATAGATTTCAACAGTGACTGCATCTAGGTCCAATTAACTGGTAATGACAACCGGCTGCCAGCACAGGAGGGACTAAATTCTTCTCTAACATCATTAAACATGTAATAGATGACGTTTCACCAAGCATCAAGTTCATGTTTGGCCCTCTGCCTGCTCCTGCCATTCAAACCATTCCCAGCAGCAGGGGAGGGGGCACAGCGTGGGGTCCGCTGTTGACAACCACTACCATGAAGAGGACGTTTCTCTTGTGTGAATGGACTATATGTCTCTTCCTGGCTTCCTACCGCATGAGTGCTTCCAGCCTGGTTGAGATGATATGAAAAGGGAAGAGGGCACAGAGCCCAACGCTGTGCTTTAGCAACTTGCCAGTTGCTAGGGCTCACTCTAGCTGAGCACTACAAAGGCACTCTTTGGTTTGGTGGAGTTTCCAGCCATTAGCTCCTCTCTTCGGCATAGCATACAGGGCAAGCACCGACACCAAGCTCAATGTGCAGTTCTAGAATCCCTTCCTTCCCTTGTTACTGGGGTACCCACATGGGGTCCCTAAAGAGGTCCTCAGCATGCTAGGCTTTGCATGTAAGGGGATAACGATCCCTCCCACAAGCAAATAATGAGATGGGGGAAAAAGTACGAGGCTTAACAGGGGCAAAATGCCATGTCCAATATGGCAAAGGAAGCCTAGGCAGAGCTGGAGTGTTATTCGAAACATCTGAAGATGCCACTTCTAAAACCCCTAAAATGAGCAGAGCAAGCTGAGCGTGGACAATGTGTGGGATAAGGAAAGGTAGATTTTGAACGCGGTCCCTATCCACAGAATACAATGGTGCCAAAGGGAGGTCTTTAAGATCTAGAGCCAAGAAGAGAGCCCTAAATCACCCACCTGTGGACCTACCAAACAAACTACACCTAACCTTTCCCTCTGCCTTTCCATCACCGTGCATGTCCCCTGGGGGACCAGCCACTCCTTGCCAGCAAGCCACAGAGGGACTGGCAGCAAGCACCCCTGGCAAAACACAAGGAGAACAACACAAGATAGCCAATATGCTGGCTCTACTGCTGTGTCCCCTCTTGTTTTAAATCAATAGTTTATGACATCTGCAAGGGGAAACTGTAAATTTAATTTTGTCCCCTGCAGTGCGATTCATATCTTGTTTGCTGGCAACATAATGAATGTGTTTGCCCTCCAGACCCCCTGCCCAGTAGACCAATTTACGGATAAAGGGAGAGAAAATAGCAAAGTACAATTAGGGAGGTCGATTAATGCTGGATTAACCAGTAGCTCAGCTAAAGATAGCTTTACAACATTCATACATAAGGGGCAAAGGAGAGAAGGAGACAACAAGCCTGCAGAAGGAACAGAGAATCAGATCATTTCTCTTAGCAATAAAAACCTTACAGATGACTTGAAGGTGCACATTGCTTGCTAAGCAACTGATAGAGCCTTGCATCACCTGCCAGCATAAAGCCACAAGACTGCAGATGCCTTGCCCTTCTTGATGCTCATCAGGGGTGGTCTAGAGTATGAACCCAAACTGCCCTAAAGGCTGGAGATACACAAGTTAAACCTTGCTGAAACTCATAGGCTTAATTGCTCCTGCAGAAGCTACTTGAGACTGTCACCGCAGTAGTTAGAGTGAGCGTGAGCTCGGAATTGCTAAGGAAACCTTGCTGAATATGCAAATGGGAACCAAACAGTGAGGGTAGAAAACGTGACAGCACGCTGAAGCTAACAGAGAGGGGAGCACTGAAGAGCAATAAGGATGACCCAGCAGATGGGAGCCCAGGGAGAGGGTTTCTCGCACCAGGGTGCTTGCTGCAACCAAGTTGGAGGGCTGGATGAAGAAACCAGCTCTGACTGCGTGCTCCCTGCTGCTCAACAGAAAGCAAGACTTGATACGCTCTTGTGAACAAACAGACCTTGCCAAAGAAACCTGACTTCATTGCCAATTTCTTTTTCCAGCTGGCATAACCAACAAAACTCCAAATTAGTTTGGCTAGGTAGATAGGGCAAAAGGAATAATATTATTTTTGGCCAAAATCTAGTGCCAAACTTTGCAGATAGGCCTTAGCTTCACAAAGAGGTGAAGCAAAAATACCCCAAAACCCAACCCCAAAGAAACCAAAAAAGTGCCAACCCACTAACCTGCACACAGCAGATCCAAACGCCAAGGGATTTGGATCTGCAAAGGCATAGGCTAGAGCTTCCAGTTCGTGCCTCTCTACCTTGTGGTTACAAAGGAGCTGCTAATACAGCGTGTCTAGCAGGACTTTAGTGCTTCTGCTCTTTGAGTTAAAACCAAGCAGCACAAAATTTTATGGAAATAAAAAAAAAATTAGTCAAACTCTCAGTTCTCAGAGAAGGCTTAGGTGAGGGGCTGAGGACAGCCTTGCTGTTTCTGAATTGATCTGCCCATCTCTACTTTAAAACAGCTTCTTTTCTTGCTTTAGCTACCTCTTTAAAACACTCTCCTACATTCAGCTTCAGAGGCAGCTCCCTATGGATAGGCATTTTTAGATGGATACAGCGTGATCTTTACCAGTTGCTGCAAATTGGCTCTGAGGGCACCTTTACATGTCAGTTCTGCCTATTTTCTCTACAAACAGAGAGACACGGATGGAGAGGATGAGGGAAAAGGGCTTTAAATAAAACAAACAATAGGAGAGCGGAAAGCAAAGTCACAGCAGAGTCATGCATTCAGACCTGAAAGCGGGGCTCCTCAGCCCAGCACCATAAACAATCTCCCTGACATCAATTACAGATGCTGATCAGACACGCATGCGGGGAGCTACATTCATACACAAATTTGCAGTTTGCACCGTTTGGGAGTGACCAGTTTGTGACACTCCCCCCAGATCATAACTGACAGCTAACAAGCTGTGGGGAGGCAGCACATAATTGAGCGTGCAAAAAACACGGGCATCGCTCGGATTTACTTGCATGTAAACTAGCCACGGGCAAAGCAGCTCAGGTTCAGCCCCCTCCCCTTCAACTCATCCTGGTATCCTCAGATTCACCAAACTTTAAAGACATCATATAAAATGGGGCAGAATGAGGGAAAACCACATCCACGTTTGGACCCCGTAACACCATGATATTCTGGGCACAGGGATCTTAATCTGTGCTCTACTCTATTGCTTGAGGCAAGACTGAAGGGAAACATTAGGGTTAAGATCAGAGAGAACAGAGACGGAAAAACCTTGTAAGTGCACGGGGTTTGTAATGGCACAACACAGCTCATCTCTACAGAGAAACCGCTTGGTTTCAGCTCACTGAAGATGTTGCGCGTCGTATTACGACAGCAGATGCAATCGCTGTCTCTGGGACTGGAGCAAACAGTACCGTCCAAGATGGTGCTACAGGAAAGCTTGGACGAACGATACGCCTGTACCCCGCCTGCGCAGGGGTACTGCTGGGACCAGGGACAACAGCAATGAAGGAAAGCCCCCAAATTCTGCGTTCAGTAACAACGTGGAGTCAGGGCGTACATTAGTACTGAAATAAGGACAGTGAGCTAATGGTTGTCCGTGTGAGGAAATTTAATAGTGTAATGTCGCTGCTGCCCTTGCACCCCGTGTTGGTGCTCTCATTCCTTTGTCCACACAAGGAACTATGTGACTACGCATTTACAGCGCCGACGTTGTTAATGTTGCCTGAATTGGCAGCTTCTGCTCTGTCCCTGAAGTTACAGGTTTGGTTTAACGACGATTGTGCGGAAAGGATTTAGGGGGAGCACAACTTTTCTCTCCTGCGTGTATTACCAGGTGGAAAAAGCAAACTCTTTTTTTTTTTCTCCTCTGCCCTCCATCTGTCTGTCCAGCTCTTGTCCCTCATGCACCCACCTTCCTCCGTCCTTCCACTGCAATTACATTTTGTAGGGGTTTGTCCTTCCAGGGCAATCTGTTTCCTGCCCCTTTTGAGAACAAGCCTAACAGACTGATTAAACACTTCTTGGTCTTCACAGTCCCATACTTTCCAGCGCTGACAGTTTAATTTCCAGACTCCAAGTTTTTCTGATTCAAAAAATGCCAGATTGTGCATTGTCATGGCTAAAATCAAATTGTTCCCATTTATTTCCCAGAGTTGGACAGCTGTCTGAAGACTTTTTTTTTTATTAAGACCCAAAAGATAATTTCCTAGTATCTGAGGTTGCAGTTTGTAACTACACTTGACATCAACAGATTCTCCAGAATTAGCCATTAAAAAAAAAAAAATTATTAAATTTTTCTTAGTTTAATTTTTTTTTTTTTCCTCTTTAGAAGTGTTCAAAATTGCTACCAGAGGTATCCACCTCACCTATGATTGACACACAGGGACTTCTTCCGCAGAACGTGACCATCAGCCAAACAGCACATAATTAACAACATAATTACCAATGGTGATTCAGGTTAAGAACTAAAAGTACGAAAGAGAAGACACAAAGAGAACATAAGCAGAAGACTAACAGTACTCTGACATTGTCGTCCTTTTTGGAAGGTTTCTGAGATCTGGTTAACAGCTGCAATTGGCAGGGGTTCCTGTTTTACTTCTCTTTTGGTGGATAATATTTTATCTGCTAGTATTAGGTGAACAGAACAGTAAAATAAATTTGTTAGCAATTTCAAAAATAAAAGAGCTGAGTTTGAATAGCTGTGATTCATGCTCTCGCGACACTTGCTCCTTGTGAGCATTTGACAACTTACTGGGTGTCAGTGAAAATTTGCGAACTGCCCAAGTTTCATGCTTTGTAACACGAAGGCTGATTTATACCAGACAACAAGCTATTTGTTATTCATAGGACTGGTCCAAAAAATTAAAATAAATTAATCCCAGTGCATGCTAAATTTTGAAGTTCTGGAATTTGTTCCTATGTTTTATTACAGTCTTTTAACCTTTTTTCTTTCTTTTTTTTTTTTTTTTTTCAAGAAAGAGCCACTCCTGAGCAGATAACAGTCTTGTCATTAAGTTGTTTGGTACATGCAAGATACAGGTACAAGTCTCTGCCTGATTTCCATACAATGGTTTGGCCAGAGTTTTCTAAATCTCCAAGATCCCCACCCGTTAAGTTACTGGCCATTTTGACCATGGCGCTCTCTTGCCTTTTGACCAGAAATTGAAATACCGAGCCCAAAAAGCTGAAGATAGCTGCATATAGAAACACCCGTTTCTGTAAAATGTTTTCACTTTGCCATATCAGTATTTCAGATGGAAAAAATATCCCGACGACTTAATTAAAAAAAAAAAATCTGACCAATATTTTAGTTACCCAGTTGAGAAAGACAACAATTAGCATGATATTCAGTTAACCAATAAAAGAGTGCAAATACTGAGCAAGCAATGATTCACTGAAGCAAACATTTTGTGAAGAACAGCTGGAGGCCTAAAAATTACTCTTTTTTTAGTGAGTACTTATCAAGCCCTAAAACACTGGAAGAAAATCTGAAGCCGCTTACAAACAAATTGCTTACCACACAGTGACAACGCTCTAACAGCCCTCTGTTTTTCCCATCTCCTTATTCTTCCCACCATCACCTCGCGGTGAAAACTTCCCCTGGTATCAGGTGCCGCGTGCTGTAACAACAGCAGAACCTGGCCCTGACAAATCAGATTTGTAACTAATATTTCAGGCTGCTTTAACGCCGGGCTAGAGGGTCAGTCGCGGCTTGTAAGGACGCAGTGACACAACTGAATCGGTCCGTGCGTTAAGCAGACTCCAGTGATCAAGTCCCGCAAGGAGCGTTGCTCCCGCCGGAGTCTGCTGCAACCAACGTCCCCAATCTTTGAAGGGAAAGAGACAAAGCGGCGCACGCTAAAATGGAGCTGCCGGTGAGCCTGTAGGCATGGGCCAAGGGACTGGATCATCCTGCTGAGAGAAGACTGTCACCCCAGGGCCTGCTTGCAAAGCTGGGAGTTCTTACTTTTGAAGCGCGTACTGAAAGATCACGCCTCGTGCCTTAACCCCCCCACCCCAAACAAGACATCAAATGCCAGGTAGGGTTTGTAGCGCTTTGCACCCGAATTGGAGAAAGTAAAGCTGGCCAACTACAGAACGGCGGATAATCAATTAACGCTCATGCAACACGTTGGAAGAATGTGCAACGCTCTCGCCGTACGAAGAGGCTGCTCCGGGGTGCCGAAGCAAAGGGACTGTGCTCAGGTCCCTGATGCTTCATCCCAGCCGAAGGGACTAATTGTTATCTAAGGCCGGCAAAGCTGCATTCTTCACTGAGTCGGAGGAGAGAAGAGGCTGTCCCCAGAGCACAATGAGACGGCCTAAGTGAAACACTTAATTCTCTGCGATGACTATGTAGGAAGCCAGGGTCTGGTATAAATCCTTCCCTGGCTAAGCCCGACTCAGACGCCTGGGCAGGCGGGCACCTGAGCAAGGCCCCAGCTCACACAGGATGCTTGCAAGAGCATGGAAATTAATTCAGATGTCCCAGGTCTCACGCTAGCAGTATAATCACCACCCATGAGAACGTCTTCTCAAGGATGTTCGTTCTGTACTGCAAGGCACAAAACAGGTTTTGGGACACAGCACCTGCTCTTTAACTTCAAAAACTGCTTTGGAGGCTCAGTCTTCTCCATGTAGTTTGAGCTAGGCAATTGCCCTGCTACCAAGAGGCCGAACCACCCCTATGGCACCGTATATACAAGTACTGGTTCTCCAGAGGTACCCGGACAGAGAAGAATTACAGTGGTCGAAACCCTGGATGGCTGCGACTCCAGCGACCGCGTGAGACCTGCCCACCGACTCCGGGGAAATACCCTGAGAGTAGGAGCCAGTGCCTAAACGGAGAAGTGCCCATCCTGGAGACCCAGGATGGTCAGACAGGCAGTTTCGGCAGGGAAGCCAGTAGTCAGACAGGCTATCGAGTCTAGACCCTCTTCTCACGTCAAAGCAGAGTAGTTTAGGCAGAGTAGCAAAGGGAAGGTGCCAGCTGGCTGCTGTCTTCGTGGACAGTGAAATGAGCTCTGCTCTTTGGCATTGCTGGGCTGTTTCTGGTCAGGATGAAACGCATTTACATGGGATGTGGGGATCGCTGAGCATGCCACTTGGAGTTACATGTGCCACGGCTGCCTCGGACCGATGCTTCATCTCCTGCCCAGCCAAAGGTTTGAGAAACAAATGAGACGTGCTCAGAAGCCAACCTCCAACAGCAGGGGAAACAAGAAAGATCACAAACCTCAGTGTAGAAGCTGCAGGAAGACAACAGTTTGTTGTGTTTCCACAGCCAGAAGAATTCAAGAGAAGAACCTTATTCTTATGTTTGCCTGTGGTTCCTCCTTGAGTCGGCAATTTATAGCACTCTGCCAGCACATCTGTCTTACTCTTTATTCCTGTCTTGCTTTTCTGGTGTTTCACTGCTTCTTCTCTGGCCTTGGAGGCTTCACCTGCTCCGGTCAGCAAATGAGTCAGTAGCACATCTCCGCACTTTCACAGCTAGTGACTGAACCCAGAGCTTTGATGGGCCAGTTCTGGGGACAGAACAGCGTGGGAGAGGGAGGAGACTGCACTTGAGGTCCAGAAGGAGAAGAAAATGCCACTGAAACTGATAATCCTGGGGTAGTGAGCAAATCAGATTTGTTCCACTTACTGCGGGTTCAGGGCAATTTTGGTGTCAAACACAAGAACAACTGGTGTTCATCCCTCAGAGCCTTTCTCCTTGTTTAACCCTGTGTTCCAGCCATCTAGCTCATCACCCCCACTAACTAAGCCGGGGTGGGAGCTAGCTGGGTTTAATCTCCGAGGCCTCAAACACAAGCCCTTGCCCAGCATCTCCAATACCGGAGTGGACCAGCAAGTTCTCACGCGTGAACAAAAGCTCTGCCTGGGCAGCAGCCCCCTCCTCTTTCCTGCAGCATGACCTCTGCGAACGGCTCACGGCTCTGTGTGTCTCCTCGGGGGGCTTTTCAGAAAGGTGAGAGAGAGGACATCAGAACCACCTCTCTCTGCAGCTGCTGCCATGCAGAGCCTTGCAGGAACAGCTCGTTTTAATAGCTGCGGGTTAATATTTGTCATATCCTCCTCAATTTGCCTGTGATCACTGCAAAGGCAAATACAGAAGCAAGTCCCCAGGGACGGCCATCTCGTGTGCACAGAAATAAATACTGGGGAAGGGGAGAGGACAGCGCGCGTGACTTTGTGTCGCAGATGGAGGTATGGGGGAATGGCAGCAATATCAGCACGCTGAGCGGGTGCAGCTGGGTGTGCTCAGGGGTAGTGATGGGAAGATGCACACGGACAGGTCCAGAGGGTCACTAAATTCAGGTAAGGGTGTTCCCCTGACCAGCAGCAGGAATAAGAGCAGATGACGGTAACGTGTGGAGGGTGGTGGCTGCATGGGGTAAGCTGCAGAATGAGGAACGGCAAGTGCTTGTGGTGGTGTGACAGGGGAAACTATGGACATGCAGAAGGATTTTCTTCTGATCCTTTCCCCATAAAATGCTGCGGTGAAGCACAGGTTAACCTGTTTGCTTGTAGGCGTAAGTTCTGAAAATGTCCTTTCCCTGGAATATTTCCAGCACACAAAAGCTGATTCTTTAGCCTTTGTGGGGAGGAAGAGGAAGGAGTATGGGGAAGAGTGACAGCGCTCCAAAACATGCGAATTCTGAGAGCAATGCGGAACATCAGGACTAAATTGTTATTTGCAGAATGGTACTCAGAATGCTTTGCACTGCAACTTTGCTCTTAAATGCTATATTTCTAGAGGTCACCCTAACCTAATTAAGTCTCTGGATCTGGTTAAGGCAACAGCTGCACAGTACATGTGAGTTTGGGGGTGGCTGAAACCAAGAGACGCGTCCTACATTTGTTTTTCCAGCCATGACTGAGCTGCTGACCATGGGGAGACTCAGTCTGGACAATTGCTGGGAAACCAGATTTGTGTTTTGGTACAGCTGTGCAGCCGGTGTGGCTGGGAACATGACGTTTGCTGTTAACTCCCAGCATGCCAAATGGATACGTAGACCTTGCTTGTCTTGTTGGCTGGAACAGGCAACACATGGTGGAGAGCCACAGACAGCTGCACTGCGTCATTTGGTTCTGGCCCTTCAGGAGGTAACCTTGAATAGATGCCTTGCCTTTGAGTTCCTGTTGCATGAAGCTCCTTCCATATCAACACACTTGCTAAGAGGTCCTGACAAGAGGAATTTAATTGTCCTCAAAAGAGACAGACCAAGAGCATACAAGACAGAGTTGACTGCAGTGCATTGTGCGACATGCTTAGCATTCGTGGGACACGCACAGAGCCGCCTGCGTGGAGCACAACAGTCACGTCAGGGTGTCCCATATGTCTCACTTGCACCAGTTAGCTTGGAGCAGATCTCAACACCCTTTTTGTCTCATGTGGTGCTGCCTTCTGCCCAGGACAAACAAGAAACTACCAGTACTATAATACAGGGGTTTATGTTGGGATATAGCTCAAGAAACCCACTCCGTAACATTGCATACCAACTGTGGGGCAGTATTGCTGAGAAAACAATGATATGACCACAGCTGTAAGAGGCTCTGCATTAGGATGTACCAAAATTGTCCTGTCAGAAACATACAGATGATGCACTGAACCATCCTGGAGAAAGGAAATGGAGGGAATGGACAATTTCATGTAATCAGCTTCCTTGCAGCAGTTTCCTTCTCCTTATTTATAGCCACTCTGTGATTCAGTCAGGCTGGAACTGAGAGTGCAAACACGTTTTCTTTGCTCCAGGCTCTCCTTGGACTTCGTTTGCACAGCAAAGCATCACCCAGTGCCAGAGATTTATGATACGCTCAGAGCCCAAACAAGGCTGGATCTGAACAGCCACATATCCTCCAATTTCATGGTGGGAAATGTGCCCCTAGTGGGTTCCCGAACAGTCCATGGCAGGTTCACTGATCCCGACTGCAGTTGTGCACGTGGAGCTGCAGCTCAGTCTGCTCCAAAGAGGCAAAGACTCGGCAAACTTGAGTTTAACTTCAATCCTAGGAAAAGCTCCTGGATGGATATAACCTTTTGTCAGGAAAACTGCCAGGCCTGGAGTCTTCTAAACTTGCACAGACTCAGATCCAGTGCCAAATTTTGTGCACCAGCTCTCCACGCTTCATGCTTGTAACAGTAGGTTGAGCCAAAAATCGCAAGGGCTGTCCTGCCTCCTCCTGAAGGCTTGTGAAATTCTTGCCTTGGACTCAAAGCTTCACAGCTGAGGTTGCTCTTCATCACGATGGTCCCAGTCTTCATTATTACTAAATGGTAGCACCCTCTAAGCTTCAGCCTGGACCATGAAGCTGTTGTCCTGGGGCTTGTATGAACAACTCAGCCAAAAGACATTTCCTGCCCAGAACTAGATTTGGTACTACCTTGCTCTAAGCTTACAGTCATTCACAGTTCCCTATACTGCAGACACAAGTCTCTCTTTCCTCAACTTCTCCCCACACCTACCACAGCCCACAAGCGATAAATGAATTTATAAGAAGAGGAGTCTGTCCATCTCTTTTTTTCAAAGCTGGAGTGAAAAGTAATGATCTTGTTCTGGAAGAAAATCAAAGGCTGCCAACAACAGCATGAAATGTCAGCTCTTTTAATTTCATTTATTTATTTATTTTATGCAGTTGCTTTAATCCTTGGAGTTTAAAGGCAAAGAATGAATGCAACGTGCTGGAAAATGAAGAACATGTGACAGTATCAAAGAAGGAAACCAAAGGAAAGGGGGTGTGGGTTGGAGGAGCCTTGTTAGGAAACACATTAAGGCAATCCAGCTGATAGATGAAGCCTTTTATAAATGAAGAGTAAAGTCTTCATGTCACTCTTTATCTTTCCTTTTTTTTTTTTTCCTTTTTAACTGTTGTCTCTCTTTCTTTCACCTCCCTTTGTTTTCCTATCATGCCTCTTCTGTTGTGGTCTCTTCCTACAGGTCCCACCTCACATTTGAACTGGGGGGGGTGCTGTGGCCATGGTATTATAAAGTCTCCCTCTGCCCCATTAAGTGTAGCAGAGTGGGTGTTTCAGCAAGCCATGCTGGTACCTGCCACTGTGAGACCCTCCAAAGAGACTAAAATGCACCTTATTCCAGTCAGGCTAGGATGTTGGTTCATCTTGGTCTCTCGGAGCTATAAACAAGGCACGGAAACTCAATCACAGGCAACGGGAGCCTGGCCTCCAGAGGATTTTGGCACCGAGGCGGGATAAATGCAGCACAGAAAAGTTGCTGTGCTGTATGTAGAAGTTGCAATAGGGAGGCAGTGAGAGGGAAAGCAACCCAGAACTGCCTTTTATCCTTGAGAGAAGAGCAGAAAGACAAGGAAACCAAATCACCACATTCTCCTCTGTCAGTTCTGACAGCCCCAAGAAACAACTGCAGTGAAGAAACTGCTGTTGGGTACTGTTTATGGTGAAATTCAGCAGGAGTGACTCAGTTCTCATTGTCTCACACACAGAGAGAGCTTATTATCTGTGATCTTTCTACCTAGTGCATGTAAATGTCAGGCCTGCTTCCTTTGAAGCCTCTTGGGCTTGGTCAAACAGGAGAGTTTTACATAGACCCAATTTCCCCCAGCAGCCTTCGTGCCTCGCTGCGGCTGCTCTCTCCTAGGAAAGGTCGCACAGCCTCACACACCAGCACACGCCTCTGGCTCTGGTAGTGTCCAAACAAGGAGTTCAGACCCCAGCAGAGACCAAGCCACGATGTCTCGCTGCTTGTTGGCAAGCAGACTCGGAGGGGAGTTGGAGGAGAACCCTTCAAGATCGCAAGACAGGCTCCGAATTTCACCCTCTGCCAGCCTGAGACTTATTTGAGCCCTATCCCCAGCGACGTTCCTGTGAGGTCTCAAGGCCACAGACCCGTTCTACGGGGAGAGATACGGAGCCGAGTCTGTTGAGTGACTGAGCGAGCGCAGGACGCGTGGCTGGCGGTGGCCGAGGTGGCCACGTTGCAACAAGACCCACGGGCAACCCCAGCTCCTCCCTCTCCAGTGGAGCTCTTGCGATGGGGACTGGCGAAAGTAAAACGGTTAGCATACACAAGGCAGGTATTTTACTTCTGTCAACATCGGGCCCCTGGGTGAATCACTTTTAACCGCACTTCTGTCTCTCCGGTAGCATGGGGAAATGGGAATCTCTCTAGCAGCACAGATGGGAACGACTGGGGTGCAACCAGCGGATCGGCAGATTCCGCACTGAGGCTGCTGGGCTCTGACCAACCTCTCCGGTTTTTCAGTTCCTGAGCTGTGTTGCTTAGGATCTGTATGCAAGGCCTCCTGGTCCTAAAGTAGATTAAGTAGACTTCAAAGGGTAGTAGACTACAACAATAATAAAACTGGTCAGCCTCACAGAGGGAGAGCAAGCCTTATATTATTCATTCTCGCAAGGTGCAAGAGATCTGAGATCTTTGGATGAAAGGAGGTGTAAGAAAAGCCCAGAACATTTATTATTCCAAGGTGCGGTTTGCCCTTCTTTCCCCAGTCCTAAAGCAACAGGCAAAAAGAAAGAGGAGAGACCCGACTACAAACGCCACAGAGCAGGCACAAGTCAGGTTGCACTTAAGATGACAGAAAGGGCCACGGGAAACAGAATGGAGAGAGGGACTTGTCCCCCCGAGATTGGAGTGGAAAGACAGAGCGCACCAGAGGCGTGCAAATGCACACCAGCAGGACCTGGGGACTGGTCCTGCATCTCAGGTCACTCCAAGGCGCAGAGGGAGACATGGGATGGACACCATTTACACGTCAGACATTTTTTATCTTTTCAATTCCAATTTTTTAAAAAAAGATAGGAGGCAAAATTTTCAAAACTCGGCAACTGTCAAGCAGGAGTCTGGAACAATTAAATGTGATATTTAATTAAACATCTATACTCCCGTGGAATGCAAGATTTACCTCCTTTCTCCTTTTTAGTAGAGGAAGCCCAGAGATAAAACCTTCAAGTTATGAGTAATTATACCCTGCTGAGAAAAGTGATGGAGTGCTATGCTCCAGAGAACTTAACCAGGCCCCAGAAAATGTGGAGTTGACACTTAGGGGGTTTTCTTATTATTATTGTTGTTGTTGTTGTTATTATTATTATTACTATTACTATTTTCCCTGACACTAAAACTCTTCTCGGCTTGTTCCCAGAGGGAGATAAACAGCGTGTGCCTGCATTTTAATGGAAATAAATGGGGCCACTCTACTTTCCTGATGCATGGGTTCAAATGCTTTGTGCTAGGGGAACTGCTGAAAGCTGGCATACTTGAGCGGATTCTGGGGAAGGCTGCAGGGCCCACGGATTTTGTTCAGGAGAGAAACACGAATGTAGGCCTTGGGACCGCATGATCAGGGCTTGGCTCTGCTACTGACTTTTTATACAAGCTTGGACAGGTTACTTAGGTTCCCGTGCTCTGGCTGCTTCCTTGCAAAACAGGGGTAACAGCATGTCCCATGCTATTCCAGGGACATGGTAAGAACAAAGGCCTAAAAGTTTTCGGGCATGGTGATAAAATGCATCAGAGGGTGATGTAAATACTTCATACAAGGTGAGAAATGGGCTAGAGAGGAGATTTCCTATATTGCCTGATTGGATGAAGCTGCAATCAGAGACTAGGTGCAAAAATCAAAGGTGAGGAATCAAAATCTTAAGTCTTTCAGTTAGTATCATCATTTACTGTGGCCAAGTGAAAAAGGCTACCAAAAGAGTACAAGAAAGCTATGTTTTCCTCAGCTGTATTTTACTGCCTTAATCTGGATAAAATGATTGTGCATGGAATAGGACACTGGGGTAGAGAAAGATGTCAGGCATGGCCCAGGTCATAAGAGAGCCAAAACTCAGGCTGTGGATTTCAAGCTGCAATGGTTTCAAATGTGATTGGAAGTTACTTTATCCTTGGGGGGAAAAAAAAAAAAAAAGGGCATTGATGACCTCCCTGCTGATGTGAACAGGAATCAAAGATCCATTTGCTTCCCAGGAGGCCATGGAGAAAAAGCATGACATAGCACAGAACAGAAAAGCTCTTGTACAGGTTAAATAAATAGGCTGTGTCACCTTGTGCCTTGCCTCCCACAGTGACCAAAAGCTGATGCCAAGGGAAGCCTAGAAGAAAAGGGGAAGCATGCATGATACCCTCCTTGAGTATTTACCCACCTGCCAGACACTTTCAAGCTCAATAAGATTTAGATGCATTTAGCTGTAGATAGATCATATTGCCTGTACCAGGGATTTTTGTGGGTGCGCTCCAGACAGACAGCAGTGTAAACAGAGTCTCCTCCTGCTTGCAGTGGGGTCAAGTGCTCGATAGTTTGGGGCAGTTGTGATAAAACACAATTTCCTAAAGTTGTAGGTCAAGGTTTGTTCTCAACTCGCTTTGTGCTGAGGTTTAATACAAAGGTAGCAGGAAGCACCCTTCTCATCTTATGGTGCTTCTCTCGTGTTTTCCGTACCATCTCCTTTACTGAAGATATCTCTTGCAGCTTAACTGACTTCCCTGCCACTCCAACCCTTTCCAATACACAGGACTTTGTAAAACACCTTGCACAGGAAATACCTCTGCACGCGCACCTTATCCTTATCGCAGCCCTCAAGTCCCTGTGAGTTCTCTGAAAGCGCTGCCCGTGCCATACTAAAAAGGCAGAGGATAAACTTGGTAGACTTTGTTGCCCTCCAACCCTCAGCTACTTGATTCGCTGTCACTTTGCAGGCTGCGGCAGCCGTAGGCCGCGGGTTCAGCTGTGGGACTTGGGGCATAGGGTGAAGGAGAAGAAATCTCTCCTTCTGGGCTGCAGCACAACATCCTAATCATCCGCTGCTCTTTGGAAGTCACAGGGTCCATTGGGCTCATTCTTAGGCCTTGCCAGGACAACAGGGGTACTTGGGAGCATTCCCTGATGCTGCCTTCTCCCAAAGCAGTTTGCTGGACTGAATTCTGGTGTACACCAGGAGCACACGCTATGCCCAGAGTCACCTTTGTGAGCGCCCAGGTGCTGTGGCTGTGGAAGTTGCAGAAGGACCGGATTGAGTTTCCCTGTCCTCTGAGACAGAAAAAGTCTCACCCGCTCACTAGGTTCCCCTGTCACATCCCATCATAGCCAGTGACTTGTCTTCAGTTGCTGTGAAAGGAGAGCTCGCTCTCTCCTCTTGGAGACCTTCTCTGCTACCAGGACTCGAGCCAATCTCATCATCAGGGCACTTTAGCATATCTTCTTTCTGTAATGACACCTCATGTCTTCCAATTACACAGCCTGGCACCCCCCATAAGAAACTCATGTCCTTCATGGTGTTTACCCTTCGAATGCTTACGGACCACGGTGGGAAGCACAGCATTCAGAAAAGGCCTGCCAGGCGTACAGAAAGCAGAAAACGCTTTTCAGGAGAGTACAAAATGCAACTTTTGTTAGATAAATATATTAATAAGGGAGGGGGAATACCTAGCAAACCAGCAGAAACAACAAGAACAACAAAAAAGCCTTCGGGGACTGCAACTGGGGTCACGTTCTTCCCAGCGTGCTTGTCTAATCTCTGCTGATGCTAGTTCAAAACACACAGAAGGCCCAATCCTCAACGGTGCTGAGCAGACCCTGAGAGCATCCTTTGCTCCCAAGGAACACGAAAGGTACTCAGCTCTTAACAGAAATTGCTCATAATGACTTGAGCCTCTGAAGTACACAAGCTGCTCCGATGGGAGGCAAAGCCATTTTCTTGCTGAGTTTGAAACTAAAAGCTCTGTCTGTTTGGCAGCTGCCATTCAAGTCACGATCAGATCTGGCCTTTCATGAAAATGCAAGCTCATTAAAACATCCGGCGGAGCGTCCGGAGCTTCTCTGAGAAGGGAGGGAGGGAAAGGAATGTGGTGCAACCCTCAGCTAGCGGGATGAAAAGAGCAATCGCAGTCAAAAACGGGGCTTGGTAAGCTGGTTAAACGGCAAATCGATGTGGAATAGCCACTAAGTGTGGCTGTAGGGAGCAGTTAAAGGCAAGCAAGGGGAAGGGATGAAGGGGACAGATAGCAGCCACAAAACGCTTCCTCTAACTGTCCTGAGTGAAAGCAGAAATGGGCATTTACCTTTAGTTGTTCCGGGACTTTTTTTCCTTTTTGTTTGTTTTTCCTGCCTCCACAAACACAGCTTGGCTGCTGAACTGCACAGCAGATAGATGATGTAGAGCTGGTGGGAACTTGTGGCCTTATTTAAACAAAGGCTAGATAGAGTTATCTGGATCGATTGAGCCAGTGCTTCCTTGAGCAGTAATTCAGGCCAAACAACTGCCACCGAGAATAGGCTCAGCTGACCTCGCTGGGAAGTGACCAGGCGAGATGAAGACATAAAGAGCAGCTTTGGACACGGGTGTTGATGGGGACAACTTTTTTCCCACGTGAATGCTACTTTACGTAAGCAAAGAGTGGTCTCAGACGGGCAGAATTATCTCATTACAGCCCTACCTAGCAATTTAGCTTAAGCTCAGCCCTGCCAGCTTGGAACAAGGGCCTCCCTAATCCTTTTTCTGAAAATGGGCAGTGAAGTATGCTGAGGGTAAAGGGGTCATCCATCCCCACAACATCCTCTCAGCTTCCAGCAATCTGCTCTGAGCAGGCCTGCCTTCATTTTAGCTCATACAACTTGGGAAAGGGTTTAAGCTGAACCGAATCCTCCCATGCACTCCCATATATCAGTGTATGAGACCGCTCCGTTACACAGCCAGATCACCCAATTATCTCTATCCGGTAATGCTTCCCCGTGTGCCTGTGTGAGCTGGGGAATACACCCCATTAAGCCACACACTTTTTAAACTCCCTTTCAGTCATTAGTGCCACTTGGGACTTGGCTTGCCACTTCTGCTGACTATTTAGAGTGCCGGAGCCTGAGTCACCGCCTCTGATTCATCCTTTCATGCCGGTGTGACTCTCTGGGTGCAATGGAGCAGCGGTGAATCAGGCCCTCTGTATCTCAGCTGGCAAGAACTCAGTAACTCCCCACCCTCCGCTCCTTTCCCTCCTGGGGCCTGTAGGAAATACAGAAAATGCTAAGCTTGTGTCAAGAGCTAAGCAAGTTCAAAGCAGGGGTGACCAACCCCAGCCCAAGGAAAGAAAGCACGACTTGTGGAAAAACACAGGGTGAAGCTCATTTCAAATGATGCCATCTTGCAGAATCCTACATTTGTACCCCAGGGTCCGATCCTTAGCATAACTACTGGTTCAAAGCAAATTTTATATCTTATCAAGGGCTTTCAAAGGCACTACCTCACCTGCTGAACAGAGGGAACGTGCAGAGGCACCACCAGCATGTATCTCCAAACATCAGACCAGCTTCCCAGCACCTTGGTTTCCAAGACGATTGAGACCTGCAGCCTCGGTTTAGCCTGTCTTTGATTGTGATGTAAAAATCACTGCCATGGCGAACCAGTTCAATAGCATAACCCCCTCCTCTTTCACAAACCCACTGCAAGTCTAAATGAAGGAAGATTAGAAAGTCCTCTTTTAGAACAAGAGGACCTTTAACTGTGGACAAAATGGGAAGAACTCACACAAAATGCTGGCAAAGTCACGAAGTCAAAAAACTCCCGACAGAGAGCAGCTCTGAACTTCCGTCCCCCCAGCGACTGACGGCACCTTCGCCCCTCTCCTCATCCCCACACACCAGCGTTGCAAAGCTTTGAAAGCGCAATCGCTGGGTCAGTGACAAAAGCCCTTGTTCCTCAGCACAGTATAGCTACACCTTTAAACATCTGTTGAAGAGGCAAAGTCAACACAGGGCTGTGGCAGCCCCTTCCTCTGAGTCCCCTGTGCTGGGGGGGGCAAGCGAGCAGCCCCTCTGCCCCATCACCTCAGTGGTGTTACGGGACAAGTAAGAAGGAGGGACGTATGGGGAGGGAAGGGTGGCTTGGTCCCAAAGCTGGTGTGTGCACGCGCGTGCGTGTGACTGTCCATCTTCTTGCTTTTGTTTTTAGGTAAATATGCAACCAAAAGCTTGTCTGAAAAGCAGTCTGTGTTCCTTCTGCCTTGTCAAACTCTTCAAGGGAAACATTATCGCCTTAATTGCTTAATTCCAATTTGCATAATACGGCGCTCTGACAACTGCAAAAACAGGGATGCAAAAAGAAGATTAAGAGCGACATTGCACGCTGCCAGCCCTTCGCAGTTGGGAAAGCAAAGCTGAGGACCAGTGCTGGGACAAGCAGCCCTGCAGGCTCGCCCACTCCCACCTCCCCGCTCCCTCCCAGGGAGCCTTTCCCACCCCTGTGGCCCCCAGCCACCGGCACACGTAGGGTTTTCGCTGGCCTCTCGTGGGGTTTCCAACCGTACTTCTCCACCCAGGAGATTTTTTTTTATCCAGGGACTGGCTGGTCCAGAACCTTTCAGAGGATCCTGGATGGACAAGCTGCCACTCAAAAACCAAGAAAGCAAACAGGTAGGATATGCTGCATACCTTGGGTGCGGAGACTTGCCCTTTACCTTGCATCACAACCGATCGAGGGGAGAGCATGGCAAAATCTAAGCCTGGACAACCCAAAATGTCTTAGATTTCCTGTTCTACAGACCAGTCCTGATTTTTATTTCTCGTGTCAGTGCCTTTCTGAATCCATAAGTGAGTATTAGATGCTGAACTTCCTAGATACTCTCAAGAAAGTCTGTTCTCCCGATATTTCTATCTTGGCTGGGGGTAGATGTAGAAAATCTCATGGCAGAGCAACCCATTTCAGAAGGCCTCCAGAACCACAAGGTTCCCACAATTACAAGCACAGGACGTCTCCTGTGAGCCAAACTCACTCCCACTTCCGAAATAAAAAACAAGTGCCTCACTTGCAGAAGGCAATGAAACCATTTTCCTACTTCAAAAAGCCAACAACCCCAAAGACTTCCAGCTGTGGCAAACACGCGAGAGCCGACAGGGAGGTCTGAATTTTCAGCGCTGATTCTGGCCATTTCTTATTTTACCTACAACATCTTCACACTTTGTTCCAACACGCAGCGCAATCCTACAGAAGTTCTGTGCACATCACGAGCTGTGTTTTGTGTCTCGTGGTTTTATTATTCCCTCTCTTCCCCCAAACAGCAGGCCAAGTTAAAGCTGAAGATTTATGTTGACGTTAACAGAAACGGCACTGATTTCATGGGAAGGAAATGTGGGATTGATACCTCTGCGGATACAAATGGGATAAAAACCATAAGTTGGACTTTGGCTGTGGGCATGCGTGCCTGTACCAGAGGCTGAATTTCATAGCACTTAGGTTTACACAGTAACTTTGGAAAGAGCCTGCTTCTAGATTTGGCACTACTAAAGCAGCTTTGAATGGTATGGACTAGCCCTCAAGTGTGGGCAAAGTGATACTCCTACAAAGGTATTTGTCGTTTATCCCTCATATATTTATATAGTTGTCGTGGTACAAAAAAATCGAGGCAGGCAAGCCCTTGGGATACAAACATCCGTGAATTTCTGATCTGAATTTGCAGCTTGTTCCTGTCTATACGTAATTGAGACACTAACCAAGACTGTAACAATACAGAATAAAACTAAGAAAGGGAACATGTTCCCGGAGGCAGGATTTTGCTGCTTCTTGACACAGTTTGTTGAAAAGCTATGTAACAGCCAGAGGCTATTCCTGGTCTGGGGCACCTGGGGAAAATGAGCCATGTATCCTGACTGATAAATTGGGCTCGAAGTTAGGGAAACATTTCCAGTAAGAGTCAGCAGTGGTGCGACCTCTCGCCTGAAATAAAACAACCAGCACACAAACAGAAGTAAGAAAAATCGGAAGCCTGCTGGCTTTGCTGTTTGTAATGAGAAGCTACGCTGTTTTAGTTGCAGTACAGAGGAATTTGCAGTAGCAAAGCAGAAGATGCTTGTGGAAGAGGTGCAAACAGCGCTTATTTAGCAGCTGGGTATGAAAAATCAATGAACGGAGACGTGAACCAAGCAGATAAGTCAAGATATACAGAGCAGGTAAGTGGAGGAGTTTTAACAACAGCCAGTCTCAGAGGAAGGGAGAGGATCAGCAGACACTTGAGAATGAGCAGAAACAAATGGGAGGGAGATAATGAAAAGACCAAGCAGACAAATGTGAATGTCAAATGGCAGCAATCACTCTGCATCACAGCAAGGAGACTTCTTTTCTCTCTTTCACTCTAAAAGGCATGGGAGATAGAAGGGAAAATTGGACCCTTAATATGTGTGGGCAGAAGGGGAGAGCTACCCTCGGTGGGTTATAAAAGCTGCAGCATCAATCCCTGCCACGCCGGAGCAGGAAGCAGCCGTCTGTCTTTGCCACTAAGCCCCTTCCAAGAGAGATCCTTGAAGATTCAGACAGCGTGCGGACGAGTCAGGATGGGGAACTTGGGTGGGATGGCTATTTAGGACGGAAGCTTTCCCAGGCACCATTCAAAATGCCCGTGAAGCGCAAACCTCAATAGCTGGCCCCAGCGCCCTCCTCCCCTCTTCCAGCCAAGGCCCAGAAGCGCAGGAACAGCCTAAAATGGGGCCTCCTGCGGACACTGCAATGTGCACGCTAGCGGCCAAAGCGAGAAAAGGAGGGCTTGGGTTTTGCATCAGCTTGGAGAGCAAGCTCCGCAGTCCCTGCAGCGGGCAGCGATGGCCCTGAGAAAGAGCTGCTAGGGACTTGCCTTTCCCTGACTACATTGGGCCAGGCCTGCGGCTCGTAGAAACGTCACCGGTTCAAAAATGAAATTCATGTGGTGTCCCACGGGCACGAGTAATGAAGAGGCTTTGGCAGGCTGGAGCCAAGGTAGGGCACGAGTGGGGATGTGGTCTTTCAAAGGCCGTGTTTAATTACAAAAACAGGCTGCCAAGAAATGATTCCCATGTTGGAGTGAGAGCAGAATGGAGAAGATGCACTGGAAAAACACTGCTCCGAAGTGAGGCCCCGTAACATGCACGTTCTCACCCCTTGCGCGCAAAACCATTGCTGGTTCTGATGCTGTTGTAGCGTGTCTATGGGGAAGATGGGTTTTGCACTTGAAGGACCTGGGCTCAGTCTAAGAGAGCTCTGTTATTTTAGAAAGCTGCTACAATACCCTGTGAACATCCAGAAGAGGGCCCTAGCCAGACCACTGCGGGCCAAACATACCCCTAAGGCTGGGGAACTTCAACCCCCTCTCCAAAATTTGCTTTCGCCCTGGCATCTTTAATAAGTCGAAGCGCAACTCCGCAGCCCAGCAACCTCTCCTTCTCATTCACACAGACGCCTAAACCCACGGCTTTGCTCGAGCTCAGAACCGATGATTGCAGATCCTGCATTAAGCATGAGCCTAAGTTATTTCTCTCTCTTATTTCCCCACCCTCAAGCACTCTAGAAGTACCGTCCTCTCCTGGGGTATGGCAGATGCACTGACACAAACCAGGCTGGGATGAAGTGGATGGCTCCCCTCCACCCTTCTATCCTTCCTGGCCTGGGTTTTTTTTCAGCTCTCATCTGCAAGGTGCCCTCTCCAGATTGCTCTTCAAAGTAAAACGCTTTCCTCCCTGCCTCTCTCCCGATGCAAAGCGTCTGAAAGCCCGTTACAGACCTCGCATGCAATGCCTGCTTGGCTGTAACTCACAGTGAAAAATGCCCATCTCCAGCAAGAGTCTCCCTGAGCCTTTTACCTATCTCAATATGCTGCATCTCCACCACCCCCTCCCTGCTTTCATTTTCAATTGCATGTAATCAGTTTTCAGCTCTTTAACCTTATTCCAAGTGCTCTCTTTTTTAACAATTTGCTATTCCACCCTAAAGCACTCGAAGGGAAAGAAACACACACATTTTAATTAAATTTCTCGCCGTTTTTTCCCTTTCATTTGCATATTTATTTTTATTTTTTCCCCATTTTCATCCCTGGGGAAGATAAATAAATAAATAAATGCAAAAGGGAGAAGGACGCGGAACAGAAGCGGGAAGGTGACTGGGATGCAGATCGCAGGCATGGGCTGGAGGTGGAGGGGAGGACGGTGAAGGGGAGAGGGGGAGGGACAACCTAGCAACTAAGCTGAAAGTAAGTCAGGCATGGCAAAAATCCAAGGGTGCTCATGAAAAGACTTTTAGGAAAGGAAGGAACAGGTAGAGAAGAAAGACCTGTTTTGAAATGTCAAGAGTAATATGTTGATGCGATATGAAGCAACTCAGACTCTAATCTCTAATGTGTATTCATGACCGATTGCTGCTCCTCCGCTGGACTTGCGACCTGCACACTCAGTGGTGTGCACTTTGGGATGCTGGGCAGAAAGCCGTGCTAGGCTCCCGGACTACAGGGTGACAGAGCGATGCCCCTCATTTTGGAAACGACAAAAGAAAAAAACAAATCAGCCCAACGTCTAATGTGAGTGACAAAAAAATGGATGTTTCAGTGTGGGCAGAACTAACAGAGACAATTAAAGGGGAATACCTGAAGCGATTAAGATAATACAAAAGCAGACTTGATCATTAATTTAAAAAAAAAAAAAAAGTAGGGTACTTTATGCCTCTGGCATGATCTTTTCTTCCTTTCCTTTTTCCCTTCCTTTTTTTTTTTTAATGTGAATAAACCCATGCAATTTGGCATTTAACTGCACTTGTTCCTATTTCCTTTTTGTTTCCAGGTTTTGATTTTAATTTTAATCTGGAAATAGGGTATGACCTCCTGTAAATCTAATAAGGAACATCTTCTTGTAGCAGTCTCCCTGCTGGTTGTACAGGTTCTCATTTCATACTTGTTCTTTTAAGGTTGCTTCTTCCCCCAGAATCTATGGTGGCATGGGGCAAGCCTGAGGGAATACAAATTCCTCTATGGAAGACCACAAGCCAAATTTGGGACCTGCCAACATGGAATCCCTTTGCAATAAACTGGAGATCTGTTAGGGCCCCATTTTGCACACAGTTTTGTTATTACTCACACATTACCCGAGGACAGTGTCATCTTCTTTTCTCTGCAAAATGCATGCTGGGGCATTCAGGGTTCTCTTCTCCTCTCTACTAATGACCAAGTCTTTTCTGCAATCTCTATCTGTCCTGATTACCTCCTTAACTGACTCTCCCTGAGGCTGCCTACTCTTGGTATGTAAAGAATTTATTATTATTGGTTGTGTT
This sequence comes from Buteo buteo, assembly GCF_964188355.1. NCBI lineage: Eukaryota > Metazoa > Chordata > Aves > Accipitriformes > Accipitridae > Buteo > Buteo buteo. The sequence goes on from NC_134178.1 coordinate 42,084,264, forward strand.
ATCTTTGGCTGTTTGTTCTTCAAATTTTTTCTTAATCTCTATTTTACATCTCAGTGCTGCAGTTTATGTTCCATCCTATTAGCGTCACTTGGACGGAATATCCAATTTTTAAAGGATTCTTTCTCTGACTTGAATAAACCCACATAACTTGGTATTTAAGGGCACCAGTTTCTCTTACCTTTTTGCTTCCAGGTTTTTATTTTGATTTTCATTTGGGGGTATGGTGCTACCTCCTGTGACTCTAATAAGGGATTTTTTTAAAGCAGTTTCCCTGCTGGTTCTTTGGGTTTTAATTTCATAACTTTTTCCCTTCGGGTTGTTTCTGACTAAGTTCCTTCTTTTTTTTTTTTTTTTTTAAAGTCCTTTTTTGATGTTCTGTGCCACAGAATTTCTGGTTAGGATAAGGAAATGATAGACATCCCTCTATTAGGGTCATTTTCACTCCTTACAACTGTCCTTGCACAGCCAGGCTCTAACTGTAGGTGACTGAAAGGCAAGGCCATACAAAGACGTCTCTTCCCATCCTTTCAGAGAGGGTTAGAATGAGACTTCTTTTACAGCTTAGCAGAGGGGCTTTGCCATGGCAGGAACAGACAAGGTTTTAGCCAGAAACAGGCCAAAGCAAAACGTGCCTCAGGAAGCCCATCTGAGAACTTCAGTTTGGAGCCAGGACCCCGTGCTCCTCAGCACTTGCTGGTTTATCCCTAACGTCATGGAAATAACAGAGTAACAGAAGCAATCCTCCTCACACACTCACTGCATCATCTCCCCTGGCCCCGTCCGACTGCAGAAGTGCTTTTCTTGCACCATCCTTCCTTTTCTCCAAAGGCTATTTGTTGCTCGGTGAAGGCAAAGCCCCCTTCACGTTGCAAGTACCAGCACAACACGAGCACATCCACGCTTCCCCCTCCCTTCCTCTCAACTGATTCTGCATCTTCCTCTTGGACCACTCAGAAGCAAATAAAAGGTACCAGGCCAGATGCTTCCTAATAGCCCAAGATGGACAGCCGAGAGCCCTTCTCCTACCGCTGTCAATACTGTTCACACCTCGCTTTCCAAGCCCGGTTCTCTCAGAAAGCAGGTTCCCTTAGCACCTGTTTTCCGAGCCAGAATCCTTATGTCTGCACACATTTGACAGAGGCACAGCTCTTTCTTCTCGTGACTGCCTTTCCCCTGTCAGCAAGGGCTCCTTTCTAGGGTAGGGTATGTACAAAAAAACTCAGGAACATTTTTTAACTCTTTTTTTGAGAAGTGAACATGCTTTTAAATGGAAAAAAAAAAAATCCCTGCGATGATGCGGTTCCTACTTAGCGGGGACTTCTCCCACATTCTCCTCCCAGACTTGACATTTTAGTTCCTTTCTTTAGCCAGAGGGTCTCAGGGTTTTCAGTATGAGAACACTGAATCAGATCTTGATTTCCTCCCCCATTTCTTAATTTCACATCAGATGCAACAGGTTTTTACATCACATCATCTCAGTAATGGGCTGAACCACAGTTTATCAGGGAAGAACCAAACTACTTTGCAGTTGAGGCCCATTTCCAACACAAAAGCTCTTAGACAAAAGAAATAAGGTAAGGCAAGCACTTCTGGGGCTGGCAAGCATTTCATCAATCAGCGGATCCTCACCCTCAGGGCACAGGACCACTTATCTGCACATCTTTCTCCATACACCTCTGCAAGGCCACTGAGGCAGCCCAGACCTTATCCTTACAAGGAGACTTTTACCCAAACCCATCATCACAGCCCTGATATGCCTCTTCTGTGGCACCATGAATCTGAGAAGAAAATGCAACCCTTGTAGGATCACCCACCCCTTCTATTTAACACCAAGTACTTGGGTTTGTGCTTTTTTGGTCTGTCCTCAGGGTCCAGGGCATTCAGAGCTGAAGCAAAGGGTCACCTTCACCTCCTGGAGGTGGGTTCATGCGCTGTGGCTGGACAGAGGTTAGCTCCCTGCGGTCATCTCCGCTCCCTCAGCTCATCAAAGCTCTGCAAATATCCCACGTCACAAGGATCCGTTTAGGAAACAAGGGTGAAATGGGGCTGAACGAGCCAACCAGTTGGACCTGGATTCTCTGTGCATATTGGGAAAGGGGAACACCCACTAGCAAAAACGTGCATTTCTGTAAGTCTTTCAAAGTGGACTAACAAACATCCGTCAAGATTGAAACTGTCTAGTGGCATTTGCCTCAGAGCAGGGGATGGACTAAATGGGTCTTCTCCTGTCCCTTCCATTCCTATCCTTTAAGGATGCTCTGTCACATCCCTTCCAGATGCCATATTCCAGTGGGTGGCTGGAGCTGACTTGCGGTTTAGAAAATCTCGGGCTGTTTTTTCCCAAAGTGAGGCTCTTCTGCGGTGAGGCTGTTAAACAGAAAAGAAATAAAAACCCCAAAACCCTTTGCAGCTGTCACGGCCGCTCGCTGCCTCAGTGCCTCCGAACGCCACTTGGCTCCCGTGCGTTGATGCATTTACTGTACTGGTAATTAATGCCGTTAGCTTTGTAATTAAAAAAAACAACTTTTTGCCTTTATACTTGGGGTGATAACGCTGCAAGTAAAAATTAATTAAAACGAGATGAATTGCCTTCAGTTAAACGAAACGGAAAGAGAGGGAAAGGAGGGGGCACGGAGGGGAGGGGGTCGTGGCAGTAGCGAAGAGAGGAGGCGGCATGCAGGAGCCCTGCTAATGAAGCAAAATGATGCTGTCGGCATTTTTAAAGATTCTCCCCTTGGCTATGGTACCTTCTGTTGGGTTCTGGGTTAATGGAGCCTAAAGCTATACGTCTGGCAGGGAAACACTGTGAGTCACCATCGCCCCATCTCTTTCCTGAGGTCCACAAACACACCCGCCCATGTTTGTTCAAGTCCCTCCTCCTCCTCACCTTCCTACCCCCCACCTGGCTATGAGGGGTAATGGGCTGTGAAATTGGCTTTTCTATTATTATTAATTAGATCTGATGTCAGGCTTTTTGTTTTGGTTTGCCTCGGTTGTTTTTTTTTTTTTTCCCCTAGGTAAAGTAAGGAAAATACCCAAATCCCCGAAAGAGAGGGCAGAGTCCTTACAAAGTTGGTGCTGGGAGCCAGCCCTAGCACCTGCAGCACACTTTGGGTAGAGGATCAGAGCTCCTCTCCCTCCTTTTAGCCAGATGACTTCACTGCTTAACTCTTTCTGTCCCTCAAAGGAGTCCCACCTCTGTAGGCAGACTTCTGGGAGAGCTAACTGTTAGCAGAAAGGATGAGAAGTAAACCTCTGTAAGAGATGGAGGAAGCCCCTGGCAGCGGAGGAAGCAGACGGCCTTGCTGAATGCAAGGCAAGAGAAACTGAAAGCCTAGCACGAGGCAGCAGAAACGGAAGCATTTCAGAAAGTCTTGGTCAAGAGAGAAGAGCTTTCTTTGGATAGAATAGACCCAAATGGTTCAGATCTAGATCAAAATCCATCTTTGGAAATTATTTTGAGTTTTACCACCCTTATGCACATCTCATTTCCTTACTCTTGGTATGTGGGAATTCAGCAGATGAGGGAATAGGGAATGCAGGATCTGTCCAAAATCACAGGATTAAGAGCTTCTACCTACCTACCCACCCACCTATCCTGTAGCACCCATTGCTTTTCAACCATTTCAGTTTGGGAACTTCAGAAGTTTCCCATGTACAGACTACCTCGCTGCAGACAGCAACCTACTTTTCCATCTATGACAGCTCCCTAAGAGAAATACACGAATGCCCATGGGGACTGCTGACTCTAGATAGCAAATAATAAATCTCCTTCTCTAGATGAGCTACCTATCTACAAATAGTTGTCTACTCTAGAGTTAATATTACAGTATTTAAGTGCCCTGAGTCAGGAAGAAAGGCTGTTGCCATGAGAAAGAGCAGCAGTACCTGGAAAGTTCTCGTAAGACCTGAAACAACTGAGACACTACGGCTTGAATTGAAAACTCCTGATCCTAAAAACCTCTGCAGCTTTCCACATCAGCACTGCCCCTCCGTTCTCCCATTTCCCCTCCAGAGCACCTGGTCACCACGCTGGCCTGTTTCCGACTTCTGCATACCCCCTAAGAACCCAAGGCCTGAGGACCAGCCCTCGCACCCAGCCTCTGTAAGGTCAAAGCAACGTGGTTTCACAGCGAAACAAAGTCAGATGGACTTTGTGGCAAAACTCATGAGCGAAGTCCTGAATGTTTGCCCAAAAAAGCCTCTGCTGTTTCCAGGTCAAAATTCAGCCAGATTTCGAGCAGCAGGACCCACCTATCCCCTGCGGCGGGGGGAAGGACTTTGTTCCCACGTAATCTTCACCTCTTAATTCTGGTGTTGTACCAGCAAGACCCACCATGAAGATGCTACTGATTTTGCCACGGCTGATGAGCAGATAAGCTTTGCGTGCCTGTTGGTGACAGGAATGCACTCCCTTAAAAACGATCAGCCACACCTGCCCCACGGATGAACACATGCGTGTTGTTCCCACTTTTGAGAACGATGCTAGAGCTGCTGGGACTGAGGAAAAGCGAGACCACCTCCCCTCCATGAAAGTTTTCCCTCCCTTCTGTGTCATGTTCTCTTACTTATCCATAAGTGCGGTGTGGCCACTGCGTGGTGCAAGGGGGTGGACAGCTGACCTGTCCTCCCTAAAAGGTTTCAGAGCTAGAGAGTACTACAAGCCGTAGCCTAACTCCTCTTGGGTCCGGCTCCTGGTGGCATCAGGGCAGCTCTGGAGGACACACTGTGCTGCCCCGGCAACTCCTTCCCAATTGAGTTCAAGACGGCTCGATTTTTATAACTGTAAAATGGGGATAACAATGCTCACTCTTCTTTTGTAGGCCACTGGGAGCTCTGCCGGTGAAAAGCAACATATCAGAGTGAGTCTTTGGCATCCTGGAGAGCTCAATGCAAACTCTGCTCCCGCTTTGGACTCCCTGCCTCAGTTTCCCCACCTATGAAAGCAGGACGGCAGCATGCACCCTCTTTGCAAAAGTGAGGTTGGATTATTGATTGAGAAGGTGGAGCCACAACCTTAAGCCAAATTCATCCTGGTGTAACGTTGCTGAATCAACTGAGCGAAACCACGAGTGACTTTGGCCCTTCAGCATTGCCTTGACCTTTGCAGGCTATTCAGGCTGTTCACTTGGGGTTGTTTCAGAATTTCAGGCGAGACCTTAGCTTGGCTGACAGCTTTGAAAAGACAGTCAAGCAAGTAGAGCAGATCCACGGTGGGGGGGGTAGAAAGCAAGAGCTGAGAACATTGTTCCTGACCTTTTAAATGTGACTTTGCAGCCATGGTTGGGCTGAACACACACCTGGGGCCTGACTGCTGCAGTGCCACAAACGTCTGTCAAGTTACTTCTGAGGTGCCGTGGTATAAGCAAGAGCCAACACCGTCCACCCAGTATATACAACCGAATCTACGGACGGCCCCAGCACGGCACACAGAAGCTCGGAGGAGACGGGCACATGCAGCACAGCAGGGGATTTACAGGCGCCACGTGAGAAGGCAGAGAAGGAGGTATGGTGGAGCGAAGGGTGGGTTTTGGAGTACAAAGATACCATGCAGAATAGCAGCTCTTTTCACCAGAGTAAGTCTCTCATGCGGCTGTGGCATTCTCCCCTTCAGTTGAGACGGGTTTCGTTTTACAGCGCTAAAGGAAATAAATAAACTAAGAGCGATGCTTTTCTGACTGTCATGGTAAATCAGGCATCACTTCATTACAATCAATGGACTTCCACCAGCGGAGAGTTGACGCGAAAGAGATGACCATTAGCCCCAGTGTATCTAACCTGCCAGCTATCTCAAATCCCTTCCGGATCTGAAAATCAGCTGTTCTTCTCTGGCTCTTAGAGGAACCCCAGGAAGAAAGAGCCTGCAGTCAGACTCTAGCTGCTGAGGCATGACGCAAATTAGACGCCAATCTCACTTCTCCATAGCTGTGTCGGCTCCTGCAGGGCTGAGCGTAAGACACTGAAGAAGCATGGGGAGCAGGGATAGCGAGCCAAACCTGGTCCCAGCTCCCATCCTTACACTTTGCTCCAGGAGCAAAAAGGTGCTGTAAAGCCAAATGACCCAGTTACCTGGAGACTCCTCCCACGTGAACTGGAATTACTCCAACCCTTTTGCAGCCTTGGCATAGAGGCAACGAGATGGAAACAGGGACAAGGAAAAGGTCCGCTGTCTCCTAGTGTTCCTGTGATGGGTTACAGGTCCCTGCCAGCCAGCCCTGAATTTGCTTCGGCAAAAACTTACGTCCAAACCATCCCTGCGACCAGAGCCTTTAACCCCCTCCTCAGCAGTGGCACCAAGCGACGTGTGACCGTAGCCGAGGACGGAGCTCCTTAAATGAAGAAACCAGATTTTTGCTGACTTCAGTCATCTGCCATATTTCACAGATGAGCCATAGAAATTTTACTTAGGAAAGCAAACGGTTGCTGGAGTAGTTCAAGGTCTGCCATCATTTCACAGCACGGAAAGATATTAGCAGTGAATAGACTCCTAAACAACGCTGTCTGGAGAAATCTCCTTCCGCACTCGGTGATGAGCTGGGTCCGCACAGGCAAGCGAGTTCCCTTCTTCCCGAGAACTTGCGGGGCACCAGTGAGCAACTCATCCACCCCACAGACGCGAACACCTACTCGGCAAGCCGGCTACAGGGCGAGACTGACGCGGGACAGCTTAAACGCCGTTCCTGCCACAGGGTTTTCATCGCCAACGCATTCGCGGGGCCCTCCGGTTCGGCCGCAAGTTTCCAGAGCTCCCCTGGGTGAGAGCCCTCAGCGGGCTCGTAAATGCTGCCACTTCGGGGCTAAACACGGCAGCTGCTTAGAAATGGGCGGCACTGAGGGAAGGAACGAAGGAAGCTGCTTTATTTAATTAAGACCGTTGGGGCACGCTAAAGGAGAACAGAAAATGGTTCTTTGCGCTGGAATTTTCCAAAGGACTGGGGCTACACGTGCCGAGAGCCATCACACGTCTCTGTGACCGGGACCTCCGCAACTCGCCCGAAAAGCTGCCCTCCCCGCAACACCGTGGCAGCTCAACCCTTGCTGGGGTCTCCGCTTAATGCTGAATGAGAGGAAAAGCACCACCTGCCCCACAGCCACCAGCACCCCTGGATTCGCGTTATAGCTCTGCCGTCCAAACACGCCACCGGTCTAACGCTGTTTAGACCGGAGGAGATCGCTGCCCCGGGAGGTGCATCTCCCACGAACCCGGGAGCCGACACGCCGCTGCTCTGCTCCCAAGCCAGCGGCAACGAACAGAAGACGACGCTTTAAGGAACAACAAATTCATCCCGTTTTTCATCTCATACTAAATACCTAAGCCTCCACCTGCCTGAATCCTCTGCTACCCTTGCCAGGAAGCTGCTGGAGAGGAAACTAGAAAAAGGAAGATGAGGCAAAATAAAGCGAACTGCCAGGGAAAAATGCCCAAAATGCTAGCCCAGAGGACAGGGGAGAATCGAGGTCTCCACAGATGAGTGCTTTTAATTAGGAAGAGGGCTGAACGGCAAGGAGCTTATGCTAATGAGTAGTCTCTTTTAATCAGCTTATTTTTTAAAAAAAACGTTTTTTAACAGTCAAAATAGTTCTGAAAAATGGTAATTATCAGAAACGCGTTAACATGGAGCAGGTGGGCCAGCAAGCCGAAACGATGGAGGCTCCCGTCTGACAGAAGGGGACAGCCTTGTCACACGGGGTGCCGCAGGGATGGGGATGGGGCGGGAGGGGGGGTCCCGGGGCTGCCGCCCTGGAACGACGGGCTCCTCTGACATCCCTGAGCTGCGAATCTTCCCTCTCCTCCCTGGTCTAATTAATCCTTTCTCGCCCCCACAACGGTTCCTCAGTCTCTCCTCTTCCCTCCCCTCGGCGCATCCTCTTTGCACACAGAGACGTCCCGGCTCTTCGCTCGTCTCTCCGCGTCCCCACCTTTCCTCCTGTCGTCTTTATGTTCCCTCTCCTCCGAGGACTACACTGCAGGCAGGCGACGCAAGGCCTTCTCCTGCTCGCGCTACAAACCCCGCCACGTTGTAGTAGTCGCCGCTGAACGTGCATGCTAATCGCCCGCAGAGAGTATTTACTCCGTGTTTCCACCCCGCAACATCCTCAAGAGGAACTGAGCCTTTGTGGTCCGTGCCCGAGGTGCCCGAACTCCTCCCAAAAAGCGAGTCCCTTTATTCTCGGACACCCTTGCTGGAGATGGGCACGCATTTGCATGCAGCGGGGTGTAGAGAGATGCCCCTCTCCTTACGACTTCTTTCTTTTGGCATCCCGTCCTCCTCTCTGAAAAGCGACACTCCACCAGAAAGGCACAGGATTCCCATACCTACGCGCCCTCGCTACACTCTGCCCACGTGAGCCTTTGTAGCAGCCCGCCTGCTTCTCCAAATGGTACAGCACCCACCGATATTTCAAGTAGATGTTACCAAGTGAAGTGAACACCAGTTTGCAGTATCCTACTTTGCCTGAGGAAACAGATCCAGGCATGTGATGCCATCTGCTCCTGTAGGGCTGCCATCCTCGTATTTCTCTGTACCATGTGCAATAAAGAGCGCTACCAGACATCACTCTCAAGCTCACGACAACCTTGGGGCAGAAAACAGGAGGGGGAGGCAGCACATCCAACGTGCCACATATGGTGGGGTGAAAGGAGAGAGACAGAGAAAATATACACCAAAGGCTGCCTGACTCTCTCACGTGCAGTGCAAGATGCTGCGATTCTCCTGTCTGAAGGCTGGTTTAATGCTAAATGGTCTTCCAAGATTTCTGCAGTGCAGTAGAAAACCAGTTCAGCCATCTCTCCTGCTCTCCAGTCTTGACAGCAGAATACAGACTGCAGCCTCTACAGCTCTCCCTGTCCCGTACGGGAAGGGCTTTGAGCCACCGCTTACAACTGGGCAAAGCCTCCTTGGTGCCGTCAGGTTCAGCTTATGGCCAAGGACCAGACACATGCAGCGAGTCGCCTTCTGGCTGAGCAAATCCTACTTGGCGGTAGGGCAGCTTCAGCGCCGCTCAGCACAGCTGCAGTACCAGGGTCTCGGCTCTGCTCCCCCTCTCCAGTTTCTCAGATGCAGGCTCCCAAGTGACGGCACCTCAGGGCAGCTAGCCAACCAACACGGTTGTTCTTCAGGGGGCTCCCACCTCTCTGGGAAGCAAGGTATAGGCTACAAATCTCACGGCAGTCAAGTATCAGGCTGGGCTTATAACTCTAGTTTTACAGGATGAGCCCTGTGAGAGAACAAATACATTTTTGACCCGCTCCTAAAAGACACTGCCTTTCCAAACAATCGCTGTACCAATGTGCATGGCATTAGCATAATAATTTGGTGTCAAAGCCCGAGGCCGTCCATGCATATTTGTGCATGGCATATCATGTTCCCGTGTAATCCCTTGCTCTACTTTCTCGCCTCTGTGTTTGAGGGCAGGCGTTTCTTTGGTGAAAGGAAGCAACTATAAAGCTGATTATTTTAAAGCCGCATCTGTAAACTCTGGTGTCCAAGGCTAGCTAACAAAAACCAACACCTTGGGGCATGACCCGGTCAGATCTCAAAGGCAAGTTCATACAGACCTACGGTAACAACCTGAGTCAGCAGAGATCCAAAGAAAATGGCATCTTCTACCATTGGACTATGTTCCTCCACTGAGGCTACGACACTGCTGATCCCCCTTCTGATGTGAGGAGTGTGTGATTTAAGGACATGAGGAGCTGGAGAGCTGAGGAAGATAAATGGGATGTAAAGCCAACGATGTCTGTGACCGTTAAAGATCCTGTATCGTGTTGCATTTTTCTCCTTCACAACGCTTCTAAACTCTTATCAATTTACATACCATATTGGATGCATTAGTAGTAATAGCTATTTATATAGCTGTAGGTTTGGATCAGGCTACTGTACAAAAAGAAAAAGACCCTCGTGCCGAAAGACTACAATCTAAAGAGTGAACTAAATGCCAGAGCATATAAGGTTAAACGGCCTCAATAGCTGCCTCCCATCGATAGGTGATGAGATTGCTATTAATCCAGTGTAGAGGTAGAAAGCGTTAAAATAAAGGTTAAAATAAATTACATGCTAAAATAAATTACACCAACTGAGCACATTAATATGCGCTAATAAAGACTGTTGCTAAAACAGGACTCTGTTCTGGAGCAAAAAGCCTCAGTATTATAGGCAGGCCAAACCAGAAGTCCCCGCTCCTGTAGCGAAAGCTGGACTGGGATTACAAACAGGATTTTTGAAGCAGAGGGAGTTGTGCCTTTCCAACAGAACCGTGCTGCCGAGACCAGTCGGCCTGGCGTCCCAAGGCTGAGCTGCTCTCCACCTCAAATGGATGGACACAAGCATCATGTTGGGATACTACCTCCCGTATTATCTGATGGGCGTGCAGGCGCCTGCTGCCTGCCTCGGGCAACGGTGCAGGCTGAGCGTAAAGCAGCACCATCTGTTTTGGGCTGCCAGCTTGTGCCCCAGCACTGGAACAGGGGGGTCCGCGTGCGCCAGGGAGGGAAAGGCGACCTCATTGCTTCCTACGGTACGGGGAATCAGCAGCTGTGCTCTGAGCCAGCAGCAAAGGAACGTCCCCCGAAAGCAAATGAAGCTGCGGTACTTCGTTGGCGTTAAGCTGCGGTACTTCGTTGGCAATGGCAGCGCATCCCCCTCCCTGCAACCGCCTCGGCTCTGGGCTCCGATCTGGACGGACCGTACGCAGGGCTCAGGGAGCACCCGGTGCCTGCAGGTCCATCTGGGCTTTGGCCTCTCTGCTGAGGCGCTGGCAAGTGTCCCACCTGGGCTCCAGGGGGAGAGGTGGCCTGGGGGAGGACACGAGTCCCAGCAGGAGCTCAACCAAAAGCCACCTATCGAGAACCAAGGAGAGAAACATCAGGAAAGCTGAAGGCTCCGAGGAGCTGCATCGGTGCTGGTCTTTGACGTCCAAGCCCAAGAAAGTCAGGAACGAACCCAGCCTCCTACTACTCCAGCTACTGACCCCAGGTCCCCACGGTCCACAGAGGGAAAGAGCTGCAAAGGCTAAATTTGATGCTTCTTGTTGGCACCATAGAAACTGGTGGAGTGAATCAAGTGGGAGTACAGCAATATAACAGCGGCCCTGTAAAGTTTTATTTCTGAACATTTAGAGTGTGTTAACATGTCTCTCTTTTTTTTCTTTCTTCTTTTAGAGTGAAGGGAAGTGATCTTGCATAATATAAAACAAAAGATGACACCAGAGCAGGTAACCACGCATCCCTGTAACCACAGGCAAAGGTCTCGCAGTCTTCTCAGCAGCCTCCTCCCTTTCCTCCGACTTCCAATTAGCCAACCTTACAAGGTCTGCTCTGTTCCCTAATCGTTCCCTTCTCGTTCCTCTGCCCCGCATGCTTGCGTGAGATCTAGGCAGAGAACTAACAAGGTGCCTGCTGCAAAACAAGCAGGGATTCTGGCTCCGCTGCTGTACCGCTAAACAAATAGTTTCAGTGATAAATAAATAAAGCTATTCACCGAGGATCCTCACTTCAGTTTAGTTGGGCTTTCACCACGTCTACAAACCTGTCATTGTTCCAGATTCTTGGAAACACAGCTATTAGCACTTCCCTCTATTTCTCCATTTTAAGGTAAGTAGCAAATGCCATTTATTTGTTAAAATTTTATAACTCAAAGCTCACGTCTCCTTATTCTGCCTTTAAAAGCACCCAGCCCACGGTGAGAAATGACCAGCTGCAGGCAGCCCGAACAGGCCAACGTTCATTAAATGTCTTATTCAACCCCAAACCTCATGAATTGTTTAATGTACAACCGAGACAAAAGCCTTATTTCTTCGCGTGTCAGCTCTTGTTAAGCGGCTCCCTGCCCATCTTGCTGCTAGCTATAAACAGGATTAACAATTCCCATAGTTAGACGCGGGGAACGCGCGCATACTACACACGCCGGCAGACACGCGCAGAGGACGCGGCGGCGCATCCCTTACACGGCCCCACGCGCGGGCGCATCCCGCCTGCACGCCAGCCCTGCCCGCGCTGATTTATTCCCCGCGGAAAGCAGATGTGCAAATCCGGGCACGCCAGCACCGAGAGCCTAGGGTGCCCGCACGCCACAGGTGCCAAACGCGTCCATCCCAACCGCTGCGTATCGCTCGTCCGCGTGGATCGCTTCTCTCCAGCTTGTAGAGATGGGAAAGGAAAAGCACTAGCTCTCCTACGGAGGAAGACGCGCTCGCTGGTTCACTGACTGCTTTCCCCAGCCCTCGCGCTGGACGTCCAACGTTAGACGGCTTGAACGTGACTTGTGTAAGGAAGTCTACAAGGAGCTGGGCACCGTGTCGCAGACGGGAGCCCTCAAGAGGCGGCGCACAGCAGACGCTTCTGGAAATACGGCCGACACCTCCGCTCCTCCTCTCCTCCCCTGCCCGAGCACACGTGCCAACGCCGTGAGCTCGCACGCTCGCAGGCAGGGAGGCAAGCACGGCGTCTGCCTTCCCGCGAGATCCCTTCGGGACCCACAACCTCAGCCGGGGAGCATCGACCCCGAGCCACCGGCTTCCGAGGCTGCCGACCGCCCCGGCCGATGGGAGGGAAAAGGGGCAGGAAGGTTTTGGCAGCTTGGGGCTGGCTGTACAAACGTCCAGCTTTTGGTGGGGCTCTGGCGGTTTCCTCGCCGTGCCCAGCGGCAGCGGGGGCCCCGGGAGCGCTTCCAACGCAAACGATGCTGCCGGCTTCAAACCGCCGACCAGCTGGTGGGCTGACGTCAAAGCTGCGGCCCGGCGGAGAACCGGGCAGCACGGAGAGGAGGGGGAGCTGGGGGGGGACGGGAGGACGTCCTCGGGCGTGAAAAACTCACCGGGGACGGTGCAGGGGCAGCCCCTCGGGGTACGGCGCAGGAGGGGGGGACGTGTCTTTCGCGTAGCTTTCTGCCAGGGAAGGGGAGATGCCAAGTCGTCCTTTCTCCCTGCCTGTCCCCGTGGAGGCAGAAATCACATCGATGGCGAGCGGATGCCATCCTCTGGAAAATGCCATCTGGAGAACATTACTGGGTTTTCTGGACAGACATCACAGGACTCTGCAAAACCCGGAGCTAAACAGCACTTGAAACTCATGTCAAATGGTTCCTTAAGAGGCAATAGCTTGCAGGGCAAGCCTCGATCCAGGGGGTTTTTTTTTCCTCATTAAAATCAGGAGGAAGCTGTACTGCTGACCAAACCCACTTACAAGTTACAAAGTGAGTGAGAAAATAAGTGTCTGATGAAAGCTAGCATTTTTGTGATAGCAAAGGAAATATCCGACTCTCATGCTCATTTATTATTCGGGATTATTGATGCGTTTTTCTGGCAGCAAATAATCTTTTCCTGACACATTACACATATTGTGAATATTACAGTCAGCTGTAAAATCCACCATTCCCTCCTACGTACCACCGGACCGTAACATCCGCATCACCAACAAAATCAGCGCAACGCACATCGGGTACACGACAGAAACATTGGAAAATGTGCAGGCGTGTGTCCGGATCGAGGCTGAGTTTATGCAAGGGGCTGTGGGAAGCGGACCGGCCCCACCAGTGCTTCCCAGTGCAGCTCGTGGCCTGGGTGATGCACTGGGCGGCTGGGGGAGTAACTTGGCCAGAGCGAGGTGGCACTTACTCATGGGTAGGCCACTCAAGGATTCAGGTGGGTAACGAGGACTGTGATTTATCTAACTTGACTCAGGTAATTAAGGGCCAGGAAAAAACCAAAACCTGTGACTTGGCCAATAGCTGGCAGCACGAAATGCAAATTTCCCCATCCAACAGACCATTTCAAATTCGCCTTTGACGGAAATACTCATAGTAGCAATTTCCTCTTCGTGAGCATTTGCTATCCCCAAGCTGCTGTGCTCGAGGGACGGCAGAAGGGCTGCAAACATCATCAATTCAAGATTTGCTTTTGAATCGCAACAAACTATTTGTGAATCTCCCCCTGCCCCGCTTTGGCGGTGCCTCAGCCGCCTCGGGGACCATCAGTCAGGGTCTCCGTGTTGCCCGTGGCAGTGTCTCTCTGCCACCCTTCCCCACATCCCCTTCTCCACCTCTCACCCGCGTTTCCTCAGCTCCACGAGTCTGGTTCTCTTCCTGGCCTCCTCCCTGCCCAAAGAGCCCCCATCTATCCCAGTCCCGCTCCCAGGTCATTTTTGGCTCCCTCTAGCCTTCAACATACTTCAGCGCGGTGCAAGTTAAATGGCTATAACCCCTCCCAAGTGACAGGGACCGCGTCCCCGTGAGTGCAATAAATATATTCCCAGGGCTGCCCGCATCTCCCTCACGCTATATAGGAATGTTGCAGCTCCATGCATTTCCACCACTCCTTACAGCTGTGTCTCACAAAGCCTCGCTCGCGCAAGTAATCCCATTAAACTCAATGGGCTAGTTGCCTAAGCGCAGATTTACAGGATCATGCTCTTAAAGGCTAAGCTCTTCAGTGAAGGGACCTGAAGAGTCCCTTGTAAATTGGCCGCAAAGCCCTACACCCACCGCTGGCCTGCAGAAACCCGGTGTTATTTTCAGGAGATCAAAGTCCTGTCAGGTCATGTTGACTTCTATTAATGGAAGCTGAGATGCTCAGCTGCACTTCTAGATGTCAGGCCTGGAAATAATGAACTCTTACTGATATGTTTCACCTGGTGGGTTTTGCAGGGAGCTGTCAATTGGCACAGATCAGAATTCAAAATAAAGTCCGATTTGCCCAACAACCTGAGGACACCGAGTTTTCCTGGTTTGCCCAGTGACAACCGCAGCCACAGCGCAGGCTGAGCTCTCAGGACAAAGGTCCTTTGGGTACGCCAGGGCTGGGATACGGATACACGTATCGAAAAGTGCCTGCCTGGCTATGTTTCCTTCTCTTTTAAAAAGTTTTTGCACTGACATATGCTTTTTCAGGTGACAGAAAGACATGGGGAAATGGGAACAAAATGTGCACGCTATTCATATTGAAGAAGGCCCGGTATAATAGTATAATTAATAAACCTTAGCAGACCTCTATTAATAGCTCCTGGAACCTGAGCAAGGAACACAACGGTGGTTTTGCCAGGGCTCCCTCTGCAAGGGTAAAAATTTTTCGCTTACTGTTTTCACATTTGCCATCAGACGTTGCTATGCTCCATCAAGCTTAGTGCTGTAAAGGCAGGGAAGGAAAGCGGGGGAGCAGAAGACAGAGGAGATGGGGAAATCCTGGCCTGTGGCTGAACGTGTTTTGCTGGCTTTACAAGCGGAAAGGCCGGATGAAGTCATGTTGCAAAATTACTTGTCCATTCATGCATAGGGCTGAGAAGGAATCCTATACAACTAAATTAAATTTAAATTATCATATGCCAAATTGACATTAATATTCAGGGCAAAGGATCATTTTTGCAGGCAGTGCACTGATTTAGTCTTAAATATTAATAAATTCCTCCTGCCTGACCAGACACCAGTGGCATACTGCCCCTTAGCTCCTACCTTACTTAATTCTAGCCTGTTGCCCCAAACATAGGGCTTGGCTTCACAAGCCGGGAGCAAGCATCCCAGAAAGGGCACATCCAGCCTCGAAAGCACCACAGACCCCACAGCCGGGAGGCTCGTCGAGGCGGATGCATTTCTCCTCTCCCCATGTTTTCCAGGCATCTCTTCCCTAAACCACTGCTCCTCGCCGAGAGGGTCCCCGGGGCTGTGCCGGGACCTGGACCAGCAGCGCAGGGGAGGGTGGGCTGGGAGGCTGCCACGAGGCTCCTGGCCCTCTCGGTTTGGTCCCCCTCCCCAGCAATCCCTACAGGTTTCATTGCTGAATGCCTCGGCCCCTGGAGTACCACAGTAATTTGGCACTGACGCCTTAGTCACTTAATTATTCTTTTCAAAGGCGCCTTTGAATTTCTTTTTCCCCACCTTGCCGCCTTTCCTCTCCCTCCCTTTTCCCTCTACACATTTTGACTCAATAGTTTTCCTTGAAATTGTCTAAACTTGCTGTTTATTTCTTGCCATCTAGCATGCTGTGATCTATCTTTTATCGTTAATATTTTTTTCTCTGCAGTGTCCCTGTTGCCTGTCTCTGAGTTCATTCTGTTCCCTCTTTCAGCAGCACTATATTTTTCCTCTCAGTATTTTTGCTTAGCTCTATTAACTTTTATTTATTTTTCTTCCACTCCTTCACCATGTTTCTTTTCTTAGTTGCCGTGCACCATCTGTATATCTGTTTCTGCCTCTCTCACGCTCCCACAACTAGATTACGCTCTGACGGCCTTTCATCACCACGGCCCCTTGACTGCCCTCCCCACACACTCCCCTTGTGAATAAAAACTACCTAGGACTGGCCGTGCCCCTTCTTGGGTTCCCCTCTCTGGTTCCCAGCTGTTGCCTGTGAAAAATACCTGTGTAGGAGTGTTGACACCATGAGCTCTGGCAAACCAAAGCGGCTCAGAGAGCCTGAGTCAAGAAGACTCAAGATGCAATAAGAGATTATGAACTCAATGTACGATTTTCCAAATCATGAATATTTTTAATTCTGCATTTTCGGGGGGGGGGGGAGGGGGGAAAGAAAGATAAAGAAAAAAATCCCTCCTCCCCTTGACATCTCTTGCCTGGTTTTGAACATCTCACTATGCAAACAAATTAGTTTCTCCTAATAAAGGTTAGAAAGCGAAAAATAAGCCTGCAAATAGAAGAATAAACTCAGTTTTAACTGAAGAATTAGAATCGATGCCTCCAAAGTAAAGGAAATTCACCACCTAAAGAGAGACGTGCACCAAGGAGGCACGAATGACCCTGTCCCCGTGTTCCTCCATTCCCCAGCGCCTTGGCCACCTCCTCACACCTCCGCATCTCTGCTTCCCACAACCAGGGGAGCAGCGCTAACCGAGCCCCCAACCGCTGTCTCTGCAAAGCCCTGTGAAAATAGATGCCAGAAGAGCATCCCGTGACCGGTGCCTCCAGGACACACAAGCAACCTGGTCCACGCACGCCCTGAGACAAGGTTTCCCGGCTGACAGGGCTGGTTATAGGCACCCACGTTTACACGGCCCACGAACAGAAAACGAGGCAGCAGCGAGAAATGAAGTTCATTTTCTTCTCCTCACCTTTTCCAGATTCAGACTGAAACTCATCAGGGTCACAACTATATGGATTACAGCCAAGGAGAAAGGTTATTGATGTGCCTCTAAGAAATAAAAACAAAACCGAGAAAAAAACAACCCAGCGCAGAAGCAGCAAGGCTGGAAGTAAGGAGAAATGCCATCAACGCGTTCCGGGTTAACAGGAATGAACCCAAATCTCCTTCCAAATGTCAGCAAGGTTCAAACCAGGTTTGAACCCAGAATGAAAACTGCATCGCAAACCCAAATGCTCACTAATGCAACTCTGAATCATAATACCCTTAAATCTTGCAGTGGACAGGTATGGTACATGAGGATGGTAGACAAAACTCACGTGCCATTTTGGCTTCTTATCTTCCCTATTTTTGTAGACTATCTTCAACAAACCATGAATGGTTTCTGAATTTCACACCAGAGAATTTGAGAACATATTTGTATCTACACGCATACGATGCATGTGTGTGCATGTATCTATGCATGCTTATATACACACGGATCTACATCTATGCACATGCATATATATATAAACCCCGGAGGTTCTCTCGTTAGGTGTACATACTACGTACTGGACGTCCCCTTGTCCCAGTCTGCCTATTTGTGCCCCACAACACTTCACTGGTTCTGCGCCTCGCAGCGCGTTCAGACATCCCATATTCTCATTATCCTCAGACTTGCAGAGCCTGGCTATCCCCCCTGGAGGCTGTTCAGCAGAGAAATTTGTGCTTAGCTGAATTTTCACCATAGCTTTGCAATTCACCTTTACAAAAATAAACTCTCCTACGTGGAACTTTTGCAATCAGCAAAGAGACCAGAACAAACAAACGGGAAAACAGTCCCGTCAGCGATTCTCTAGCCATGTAAAGTGCATGCTCGGAGCCGGTGGAAAAAACGGCCACCATCCCAACAGCGGGCCCTGTGCTGATGCTCCTCTCTTGCTCAGCCGGCGCTCCCCTGTTTATCCGATCTAATGCAATAAAATGCGTAATTAATTTCTAAACGCTTCCGTTGAACGGTGCAATTTGTCAAGTCGAGTTGTTAATAGAATTAAGCTTTTTATCAGCGATTAGCAAAAGAAGGTAAAAAAAAAAATTAATTACGGAATTGTATGCCTCCCTGCTTCAAAGCCAGGTTTGGGATTAAATGTTTGATAAAGGTTCCCTGGCACGTTATAAAACATTTAGCAAAAGCTGCTTTCCCCATGGTGTTTTCTGCAAAACAGCCTCCGTGCGAAAGGGTGGGGGGGGGCAGAGGAAGGAGCGGTGCAGGCAGTATACTTGATCACCTTGGGGGGGGGCTGGCTTTAAATCGTGCAGAACTTATTGTATGGGAACACACCCCCATATTGTATTCTGCTGGCACTACATCTCGCCTGCCTCGACCTCTCAAGCATCTCTCTCTGTTGTTTGTGTAGATAATCTACAGTGACAGGGAATTACAGGTAATATTGGCTATTTGTGCCTGTGTGTCGAGAGGTGCCCCAAGCCCTGACCTCAGTGGAAGGACTGGACTGCACCACGCGGTGAGGAAGCACGTACAACACGGGCTGGTTACGCGGTTGGAAGTCCCCTTACAGCCCTTCTGATTCCAGTAAATCCATACCTCGTGGAGGGCTGACGATGTAGACCCTACAGATTACACCAAGAGGTCAAGCCAGCGCCGTCCTCCGCAACGGAGCTGGTGCGGGACCATCGGTGCCGGGGAGGGACATCCCTGCAGCCGCGTACCTTGCACTGCGGCGAGGAGAGGCGAGGCGAGCGGAGCAGAAACGGGGCAGAAAGGAGGACTCGGCATCATCCTTTCCGACGAGCCTGCCGGCACGGAGAGGGGCTGGGGGAGGACTGCTAACCCAAGCGTGCGACAGCCTCCTCTAAAGCTCGTGCCACCTATGACTGATGACAGAAATACTGCAATCTCCCTCTTTCTTGCAAATGATACTGTGGCTATTTACACCTGACTTCCACGGCTGCGCCTGAGGACCTCGGTTTGGAACACGGTCCAGCCCAGGCGTTTCCCTGTCGAGGCCCAGCTCTGCGGCACTCTTCCAAAACATACGGATTCAGTTTCTCCACGGACCCACGTTGGGTTTACCAGCGGCAAAGCAAGGGACCCACCCAGGAGACGGCTTTGTCATCCTTGCTGGGAAATGTCATCGTGGGACACCTGGAGCCTTTGCTAAGCAAAAGGGGTGCAGAGCCCCCGGATGATGTGCTAGGGGTTTTTTTGGGGGAAGCACAGGTACACAGGAGGATGAAACACAGCAGTGGTGGGGGACAAGGGAGCAGGAGGAGTTGGCAAGCGAAATGCTCGGCCAGGAGAGCCGGAGGGCTGCAGCGCAGGAGGAGAGAGCTACATCAACAGAGCTTTAAGGCGTGGTACGGAATTAAATACTGACAACAGTTATGTTTCCACACATACCAGCTTAATTAGCGGCACGAAGCTTTCTGACACCTCCATTTCACGCTGTCTTTATAGTAAGTTTCTCAACGTGCAGAATTTCTGGCAGCTCAGCACATGCGCTGTGCAGCTGCCGTGCAACTCGCAGGAAGGAAATGAAGAGGAGATGAAATCTTTAACCTGATCCTTGATCCTACCGGCAAGATAAAGTTACAAAGCTAACTGCACATTTAAGTTCTTCAGATGCCCACAACGAGACAAGAAGGGAACGTGAGGTGCTCTTGAGCAGCCTCCTCACCCCACGTTGTCAGCTCAGCCCCCCTTTTCCACTCCTAAGAGATCTGGCCCGAGCGAGGACGGATGCGGAGTGCCCAGCGCAGCCTTCCCACTCCAACACTTATTTGTGTTAGCAGCCACGACCCGAAGAGGAGCAATTACTGACAGACCTAGAAAGGACTGTAGTAGTGCTAATGGAGGGCAGCCAAGACATAGGAGACTATGCAAGCACAGGGCACAGTTCTTACCATACGTGTTTATATAAATGAAACTCACAGGTCAGCATCTATTATTTCCTTCAAGACACCCATCAGCTACCTGGGATTTCAGTTGGGGTTTCTTTGTTTGTTTATTATGGGACCCAAATTATCAAATGCTCAGTCAGTTACTGCTGACCCCTTGAACCAGGCTTGCCAATTCCTCTCTTTTCCTTTCTTTCCTGGCTGTTCGCATCCTTCAAAAGCTGGTAGATTGTTATCATTCATGTCCCGTCTTAAGTTGCCACTTAGCCAACCTAGACATATTTAGTTCCTTTAATCTTCTTCCCTAATAAGTCAATCCTTCAGCCCTTTAATCATCCTAGCTGCTGTTCTCCAGATTCTCTCTGATTTGTCTGCATCTTCCTGGCGTTGAGGTGCCTAGAAGGCAAAGCAGGGTTGTGAGCTGCGCTGAGCAAGCTGTTCCCTACGGCCATGAGGGCGAGAGGCCACAGCCCAAATCCCTTAGGGTTTGTTTCTTCTCCCCCCACTGCTGCGCCCGTTGCATTATCCCAAAGCTCCTCAAGGAAAGCTTTCCTCGACACAGCTGCAGCTATCGCACGCTGGTTGTTAAAGCCTGATTTTCCTTTCACCTGCTCCACGGCTGTCAGTGGGTTGCAGCTGATTTGCCCCATTTTCCCCGAGAAAAACAGCCAGCAAACCGGTTCTGGTCCTGCATCTTTCCCTTTGGAGGAGCTCCACTGAGGGCTGCAAAAGGGTTGTGCAAGGAAAAAGGCGGACCCATCGTTCTCCCCTCCAACTACTTGCTCTCTCCCCAGCTGGGCTTTTGTTTCGTACGGCACGAGCATCGTGCTGAAATTTCACTGGTTTGGGGTCTTGATATGGAAACGCATGAATGTTGTGAAAAGGAGGAAACAGAAGAAGAATTGGGAGCCTCAAGCTGGACACCGGCCTTTTGAGTCAGCTTGTGAAAATCCTTCTCTTCCTCTGCACTTCTGTTCTATGGAAGTGGAGTGGTACTTACTTCCTTTCCCATTCAAATACTTGAAGAAATCAAGTATTGAGAAACGTATTCAGCTTTTGCTTAATAGCTACACATACCAGAATAATTTGATTCACAGATTTCTGCCAAATGTAGCCAGCATTTTGATTCAAAGCTGCTAAGTGGTTTTATTTCATTTCTGCTTCCATCAAAAGAACCCCACAACGAAGTTCAAGTATCCTCAACAATCCTGAGTTCCCTTGCTTAAACTGACATTGTTCTCAAGGAGATATCCTAGCCAATACCTTATTTTGCTTTTCTTTAAGCCTCTATCTGAATTCTTTCACAGCAGTAAACACATGTTGCAAGTGTCTCTACATGAAAGCTTATTATTCTCATTAGTAAAAGAAAAAGTGCTTGCAGAGGCAATAGACAATTTGGGAAGTGAATGCAAAAGTGCGTTCCCCCAGGGAAGTTTCATTGTCAGGCCCCCGGAGCCCTCTCTGCCAAGCAGACAGATATGCCAGCCTCTACACATAACAAGGACAGAACTATATTTTGTTGTTGATTTATACTGGAAAACATACTAGTGTGTGTCACATTGATTTAAACTAAATTATCAAAAAGAGAATAAATAAATAAATACATGCTACCCTGACAGCTCTGCGTGGGAGGTCTCTGCCCATTGTCATCTCAACTTGGTAGTACGCTCACATAGGTGCACAGCTTAGCAAAACGTGACTCACATATTCACATAGGTTGGGCACTCTTCAGCCCAGAGCTCTCTCTGTAGAGGGGAAAGGGCAGGACGAGATGTGGAATACCTGCGTGGGGTTCAATACCCTGTTCTGCTAATGACCTCCTCTGGGGGACGGGGCGAGTCTCATCGTCCCGCTACCCTGTCAAGAGACTCCCCATGGAAGTCTCTCCACGGAAGGAACGGGCTGCTGCATCCGTGTGTCACAGTGATGTGCCACGTGAAGACGCCGGCGTTGCCTTGTAAGCGTGGCATGGTGCTCAAGCTAGTGAGCACCGTGCCTCAGCTCCTAAGCGCCCGTGTGACACCGCTACTGCGCTTCCCGATGGGACACGAGGGCAGCCATGTGTGAAAACCAGCTTCCTTCTTCCTCAGGGATGCCAGGATGGGGGATACAACAGAAATCCGTGATTTGCTCAAACGCCCGTGCCAGTGACCAGATGAAAAACAAAAGAAAGAAAGAAAAAAAAAATTCCTCTTCTCCGGCAGATAATCTTTTGGCATTTCTGTCATTTTATTTTGGGCAAGCAATTTTTCTGCCTTGGCTATTGAACATTCAATCATTTTGCAAAGGCAGTTCTAGTAGCCAGTTTCAGCACCACAGAAAAAGATGTGGGTGTTCAATTCATGTCGCTTCAAATATTTAGGGGACAATTTCAGCTCGCATCACCTAAGGTTTTCTCACACAAAAGCCCTTTCCCTAGCAGCTGGGGAGGGCCAAGGGTGGCTGAAAGAAGCTCTAATCAAATGTTTCAAGAGAAGCTGGCTGATAGGCACCGTGGTACAATTTATAGCTGTCTGGATGCAGGTACTGTAGTTTTGCAATCATGCCAGCTATCAATCAAGCTCTATTCTATTGGTCTTTTATGTCCTGTACTCCAAACTCCAAGCCTAGCTTCGTCAATGGACAAAGTGTTCTGGTAATTGCAGATGATTCTCCCGCTGGATGCTTTCATATATCATAACGCGTTTGGACAGGACTGATAGTCTTGGGGTAAAATAGGTCCGGGGCTGGGAGAGCAGGGCAGGAGTGAGGGGTACTGGTCTAGCTGGGAGGCAGGGCTGGGAGAGCAGGAAGGGTGCAAAGCACTGGTCTCATCCTCAGAGTTGCCCAACAACAGGCAAGTGAGCTGCTGTGAAGGCAGACGGCCTTCCGTTTCTCACCGGCAGACCTTCACAACCCTCTCCCCCAACACCCCTACGACACCCTGAGCTCAAAGATGCATTAACAGCCATGCAACTCTTTATTCAACCCCCTCGTCCACCTGTAGAGAGTTTCACGGCTACTCAGTGCCCCTGCCCTTTCGCACGCAGTGACCGAAAGCCGTGACAGAACACCTGACGATTCATTTTTGCAATCCACCTTTGTTAAACTGCCTCCTAGAAAGCCCCTCTCCCCGGCATGAAGAACAGCCCTCTGGAGCAGCCGTTGGCCACTGCCATGGACAGAGAGCTCTTCCTCATGGTGACAAAGACAGAGCTGTCAAAACGGTGTCACTTCCAACAACCAACCTCCTCCCATTTCGAGCTGCCCTGGAGAAGACGTCCCCTCACCAGGTTAGGAACAGACTGGAGTGAAAATGAGAAATTTAGCAATACTCAGTGATGAAGCACACACTGCTGTCTGCTGAAAGAAGGGTTCCTAGGAGGAAAAAATGTGCCTGTGCCTCAGCACCCCCTGAGCTCGACACTTTGAGGACGTAAATCCCTCCCTCCCGGATAAGGCTGGAGTGCCTGATGTGCCAGGGGAAGCAACGAAAGTCGCGTGCTGGAGCTCACCTTAGCAGACGAAAGCCCAAGGGCATGGTTTGGCAGAGATCTCCTAATAGGCCTAGATGAGATTTACGTTGTCTTGTTGGTCTGAGGACCGTTGGATAATTTTCCAAAGGTTTTTCTGGAGCTTATCTCAAGGATGTATTACAATCTTTGCTTCCGCGTATCTTAAGAGCAGATAAGCCCACCATATTTTAGGGTTCATTTTAATTTGAGTTTCTGATTGGGAAGCGGGGAGACATTTAATGGAGACAATTCTGAACTGATTAAGGGACGGTATAGCTGCCGAGTTCATTATGAAATTGTATTTTATTTCATATCCTAACAAACTTGCATCTGCCTCTTCCATGATGCAGTAACTCTTTGAATCTACAGGATGCCAGGATGTGCGGGGCTCGCAGAATTACCATCTGTTTCCCTGTCATAAGCAGCCCAACGGCGTGCACACCGCTGAAATAACAGGCCGCTTTGGTAATAGGCTTTATTTTATTTCTGCCACCGCTTTGCATGGATCAATTATACCTGTTGTGCTCTCCGATAAGAGACTCCCTGCTGAGGAGGCTGCACTTGCCCTGCTGCAGCTGGGCACAGGCCCTTGCTGCTCCTGATGGTAGGAAAAGCTGTTTTCCCCTCCCGAGCATGTTGCAGAGCCAAATACGACACAGATTTCACGGCGCAGGACTTCCCCCCCCAGCTCTGGCCCTACCCTGGGCTCCCCACATCCCACTTTGCCATGCCACCACGAAACACCTTTTTGCTTATTCCACTTTTGCTCCGCGTACAGCTCCCCAGCTCCGGAAAAGCCTGTGATTCTCCCGATCCCGAGCTTCCTTCCTCAACCTTTTCCCCTCTCCTTAAGTCATGTATGTACAATCAGCTGTCAATCTAGGCAGGAGGCTAGCTCTTCTTGGGCCCACCAGGATCCGAAGGTGCGTACGTTCAGCTCCAGGGGAGATGTTATTACTCACCGAGCGCTTTGCCGGGGGAAGGAGGGTAAGCCCATGCCGGGGGGAGCGGGAGGAGAGACGGGAGAAAGCCCGACGCGGGGCTTCCACCGCTCTCCCGAGGAGAGCTCGCGTTTCGCTTCTGCTTCTCCTTGGGGTTGCAATTACTCACGACGTTAAAACAACCTCAACCCCCATCCCCAACAGGCACCATCCCCCTCCCCTCCGCTCCACACAAGAAGAAAATTGTGGAGAAATGCTACTTAATTATCACACCACGTAACTAATTAAAAGCTGAACGCTTGTGTGTGGTATGCTAATGGGGCATTAGAGAGCCAGCCTGCTTTGGTAAAGAGACACGAGCCCCCTCTTTCCCCCTTCACCTTACTGCGGGAGCTGCAGGCTGACAGGCACCTGGGATGAGGTGGGAATTTATTATGCTGCCGTTGAGTTCACAACTTCACAGAGGGCACCAAGGTCGAGCGACTTGATCAGTACGAAGGGAGAAATCACCCGGGCAGGCGCCAGGAGCAAGCTATATAGTGTGGGTGGCTTGCTATGGAAATTACATACACAGTGGGGCTCCGCATGCACCCTAAAGCCCCTTTTTTTTTCCTTTATGGGGTTCTTGGTAGGAAACAGGAGAGTCCCTGGAAGAAGATGTGCGTATCAAGTAGCGTCCTTACAGACAAGCATGCTCCAAGTTCCCTTCTCCCACTATGTCACTACACCAGCTGGCACCAAGTGCCAGCCCTCTCCTTCCAGTTGACACTGTGCTACAAGTCCATACTTGCTTGTCCACTCACAGCCTGGACCACTGAAAAAGATCTGTTAAGGAGGGAGCTATCTGACTTTGTTGGGTTCTTCTTAACCGCCATGGTACTTGTGCATCCATCCAGAAATTTGTCCCGGCACCTGCGCGCTTTGGGAAGAGCCTGTACGATCTGGGGTGGCCAGGTAGCCATCCCACCATGGTTTGGGGACAGAGAGGGACCCTACAGGGTAGCTACAGCAGCACGCTGTACCAGTTCACCTAGTGGATTGTGGGGCACCTCAGCCAGTCCAAGAGCGCATTGGGGCTGAGCTGAATGCCTAGCTGTATCCCTAGTTATGGGTCTGTAAGCTGGGCCTGCCGTGGGGCATTTCCCCGATACCACCTCCCATCTTCACCCACAGAGAGCACCTCTGAGAGAAGGCAGGTATCCTTGGAGTACGTAGGGTTTTTCTACGGCTTGTCCACCCTTGAATGGCATTGGGTGGGGACTTGGATAAAACTACCGCCCTAGAAGGAAAAGAAAGCGTCACCAGTGTCAGCGAGGAGAGGCAGAGATTTATCACGTCGTCTCCCTGTTACCGCTGCCTGCTAAACTCCACATGTGCCTCTTGCGACATGTCCCGTGACCCGCAAAACCTCTTCACGAGGGTCACGACTGCCCGAGGCATGGGCAGTCCTGCAACGGCCCAGCACACGGACAGCACCGCCACGGGACCCGAGTCCCAGCGGTCAGCACAGCCCTGCCGTGGAGATGCTTTTATCCCATCTTCCCCGCTTCTCGGAGCCAGAGGGGAGCGGGTGGGAATGCCTGGCTGGAAGAAGCCAGCGATGACCAGGCCCTCAGAGCTGACACTGCCTCTGTTTTCCTCCTGCAGGCTTCCTGTTGCCCACCCGTCCTTCGGGCGCCTGCCAGCTGGGTTTGCCAAGTCCAAGGGTGCCCACATGCTCCCCTTCACAACTCTTGGGATTCGTGTGACGAGCCAGGTTCTTCCACCAGATACATCCCAGTGCACTGTTTACTAAGGTTTTTGGCAAGCAACTCCTGTGAAGGCAGAACCATACCCCTGCCGAGCAACCACAAGTCATTTCTTCCTGGTTATAACGTAGTCTCAAACTTAGATCCTCATCCTCTCCCATCTCCATCTGGAAGAAGCTTCTAGAATTTTCTTTTCCAATCACTAGCTCAAAACCCTGTACCAGGCCAATGGGATACCGCATCAGGTGCCCACAGCCCCTGCGTGGCAAGAGGGTGCTCCTGCCGTGTGTGTTGGCTCTGCGGCCGGTACATCAACGCCAAAGCCATGTGGACGCCCTGTCCCAGCAGAGACAAGGGACAGCCACTGATGGTGAGGAAAAAAAAGCTCAAACGTGAAGGAGCTGAGGCTGAGCACATCCCACCAAACTCATGCCAGAGAACGACAAGGATGAATTTCAGGGAGAGGCCAAGACCTCTTAAGGAGGTCATCATCACCGAGATGCCTTTTGCTCTGCTATGAGATTCAAGTTCATGGCAAAATACCTCTTGGTGCCCTGTGCTCTAAAGATGAGCACAACATTCCTCGTGGTTGGCCTGTCCTTGCCCATTAGCTCCTCTCCAGGAAAGGATCTTCTCCTCCCTGTCTCCATTTAGTCCCAGCAGCTCCCTTTGGCTGGCTCTCTCCAGCCACCTGCGCTCCCACTGCGCACGGCATGGAGTGATGTTCTCATTCCCTCCCTGTTATTCTGCCATCTCTGTCATTTCAGAGTTGATTCGTGACCATTCAGGTTTGGCACAGCGTGCTCACAGTGTGCCTCAGCTGATGCTTGACCCTCTCTCCTACACCACCCAATTTGGTCCCAAACCATCAGCCTTACTTTATGGATCACCCCAAAGCCCCAGACTGTCAGAACAACTTCAATTACAGCAGCGATGGGCCCCGTGCCACCAGCAGCATCCGCGGCCTTCCAGCGGCTGACAAGGACTAATTAGGAAATGAAACATTAGTTAAGTCGCTCTCAATTAGGGCCAGGATAACGTTTTCCTGGCAGCACTGGGGCGCTTTAACTGCTGGTCCCATGATGACTGTGAGCACATCAGACTTGCTGAAGGAGCTTTAATGTTTAACATATGTTGGAGGATTACAGAAACCCTCTCAGCTGTGACATTTCTGTGTGCTCCCTGCTTTTTCTTTCCCCTGTAGCAAACAGTGAACAGTGAATGCCAGTACAGGAAAGCAAGAAAGAGGCTCAGAGCAATTAGCAGCACGACATGTATACATGCACACACACACACATACGTGCACAAATGATATACATGCCTCTGAATATATACTTTCCACATTTTAATTAAACAATCACTGCACTCCATCCTCATTCTTCCCCATCTCTAAAAACACACCAGAGATGACAGACCATCGTCCCATGTCAAAAGGCATCACAGAAGCCCAAGAGCTTCCAGACTATGAAAAACACAACCAAAAAAAAAAAAAAAAAAAAAAAAAAGAGAACCCAGTAAGGTCAGGAGAGAAGCAAGCTTGGACTTTCTTCAAATAAAAGCCAGATGCAGCTAAGTCTTGTATGGGAACCTCAGAGGGACAGAAAGCAATAAACAAAACCGTAATCTACCAAAACAAGATGAAAACCTAAAATTAAAAAGGTTCCTGTGTCCTTGAAGTCAAGTATGGAAAGAGGAGGAGGGTGTGAGAGGGTGTTAAGGAAAGAAAATATTGTATTAAGGAAGTACACAGTATATCAGTATATTTTGTGCATAGTCATTTTGCGTGGTGCAGCAATCTTTGGGGACCAGCACACACAGCTTTGCTGGGATTAAGGAACAGGACTGGACTCTCAGGCGCTCTCTCCTGGGGGGAGATGTAGGGCAGAGAGGCTGGGAAGCCAACTGCAACTGTAGAGGAGTGTGTGCCACAGTCTTTGGAGTCGAGAAAGAACGGATCTGCATCTGCTTGAAAATTGGCTTTTGAAACACTTTTTAAATGGAAATTTCAGTTTCTGAATAAATGAAGAATTGGGGTTTTTTTCTCAAAAGGAAAAGACTTTTCACATGGAGAAATGTCTTCCAGCTAAGAAATGGAGAACCTTTTGACTATTTGAAGTTTGCTAATGGAAAACTTTTGCAAGATCATCACTCTACCATTTGGGGAAAAATACCCACTTTTCCAACTGGTTTGAATGTAGCCCTTTCTGCGAGCCCATCTCTTCAAAGCCCACTAGGAAACTTTCCATTGAATTTGCTACATCGGAGCTTTTCTGCCCAGCAAAAATGCAAAGTCCTGTCCAGAAACTGAATATCTGAGAGCTCTTGTGGCCCATGTAACCGGGATCCTTAAACGACTGCACCAACAAACCCCACCTATCAGTTAAGACTTCTGCATCGCCGTTTGATGAAATACACCCTTGGCAGGGCAGCTCTTTCTAGAGCTTACCATATGCTCCTAATGCATCACAATTTCAGCTCACAGAGGCACATGCGAAAAGCCTGAGGAGAATTTAAACGGACCTGCGTGTATTATGGTTGCACCAAAACATGAATCCTGAGCCAGAATGAGATATTAGTGAGGCATCACGAGAAACTGCTCTCCACCGACCCACAAGCTGCTGCGAAACCCATGCCTGCGTGAGCAGGTAGGGACCCTCCAGTAGAAGACCAGAATCTGGCTGCAATACATCAGTGGTGAACTCAGAAGCTACAATAACTATTTTCACGTCAGCTTTATGCCAGTGATAACTGAGACCATAACCTGGCTTTTCGGCTTGCTTGAGGTCTTAGTTCTCCGCTAGCTTTTACCTTGTGTTGTCATTTACAGCTTTGCTGCACAAAAACTCCCGAAGAAGCATAACGGCAGGGTTTCTCTTAGTGCGCCCACACACGAACGATGACACACGTTGCTAAGCCGAATCTCATTCGGCAGGCATGCCGTGGGAGGCCCTGGAAGAAGGCGACTTACACCTTCCTAATCAAGCTACTATGTGATTTTGACTAATTTGGTTATAGCTACCTTTATGCTGTTTAAACAAA
This sequence comes from Buteo buteo, assembly GCF_964188355.1. Lineage (NCBI taxonomy): Eukaryota > Metazoa > Chordata > Aves > Accipitriformes > Accipitridae > Buteo > Buteo buteo. The sequence goes on from NC_134178.1 coordinate 42,113,466, forward strand.
GCCTGCTTAGAAGACCTAGCAGAATAAAAGGAAAGCACCAGGACATTCTCTTTTTTGATCCTATAAAATCAAAACTGTGTTTTTACTGATTCTCCTTTTTTTGAGGTGGGAACATCTGAATGTAAACACACTTCCCACTGTGCCCCTGTTCTGGCTGAAACCGATGACTCTAGGGGGTGATTCCTTTTGATGGAAACACCTTACAGGGAAGCGTAAAGACGCATACGTGCAACTCGCCGATCTATATTCACAGAGGCTTTGAGGGCCGATGGCTCATTATTTCACGCGACAATAGCTAAAACCAGGACATGCTTCTAGTTTTGAGCGCGCCCCCTTGACCGTTACGTTAGCCAAAACGGTGGGTACCTCTAGGAACCTCCTCTCACGCAAACAGTACCATCCGATTAGAAATCCAATAGAGAAGTGTTTTTGCAACTTTGTAAGACTGTTAGCATGCACTAGAAAGTATTACTGAGGAGGAGATAAGAAGGGACTGACAGCCGGAATGAAGAAAACAAAGGGCACATCCAGTGCAGCAATCTTCACTCTTGTAGAGTCTTCCTTGGTATGACAAGCAAGCCAGATCTTTCACATCAGTCAAATTGGGGCTTTTCAATTCAATACAGGCATCTGTGGGAATTGTCAGCAACTGCTGCGAGACTATTCACAGCACAGAAAATTAAATAGGTACTTAAGTGTTTGCAGGATTGAGGCTTGTGTGTCATTTGCTACGTGGAACTCGCCTTCCTTACAATGACGACGATCTCGACCATTAGCCTGCTTGAAAAATTATGGGAAAGCAATTCAGAAGTGTGACCCAAACTTTGCCCAGAGGCTGACATTGCCTTAGGCAAGCATCTACCTAGTCGTCTATCTATCTAAACTCATTTGCGTTGACAAAGGAAAAAAAGCCAGAGAGACATGAAAATGATGGCATTTGATACCCACATGCAGGAAGATTTGGCAGCTCTACTAGGCAGTTTTCCTTGGAAACAAGTTTCAGACCCCTGAAACCTTGAGATAGTCTTTTCATGTGCAAATATTTAACTGAGTTTGTTCCATAATAAAATTTCTAGGGGACAACCTTGCCACCCGTGCCAGCCGAGGAATACATTACCTGGTGGGGTTAACAGGGTTCCCTGCTGCAGAAATAAATACATTAGGAGATGAGACACAAAAGGTTTCACAGCTCCTGATTTTCCTTTAATAATATTCCATTAAAAATGACTGAAAGGCAACTCTCCTCCTATAAATCAGGTACCTCACTGATGCCTTTTAGTCCCGAGATGGGCCTTCTTTGGTTTTAATAGCTTCCCTTCCTTCCCTCTCTGTCTGTCTGTCTCCAGATATGGCTGATTTACCTGGATTAGCAGAGACATTGGCTCCACATTCTTCAAAAAGTGCTGATCAGGCTGAGCTGGCAAAAGATTAAAAGTCACACAAATTGCTTCTACCACTGAAAGAGTCTAATTGATTTTGGAAAAAAATCTAAATCATGATTTGCTCTCTGCCCATTGGAGCCTATCTAGAGGAGGGGCATTGGTTTTAGATGGGAAGGAAGAGAAGTATCTTCCTGGACCCCGGCAGTTCCCTGCCACTGCAGTGGGAGAGGCATCTCTCTCCCTTCCTTCTCATACTTTGCTTTCTTTACATGCTCCTCGGTGATCGAAGATGTTATTCGGTAGGTGTAAGGCAGGTGCTCCTGCCGAACTGAGGACAAAACTGGGAATGAAAGCACCTCTAAGCCCAGTCCTGATACAAACTCTCCCTCAGTTTCTCTACCTGGAAACTGGGGGGTTTACGGCTCGTTCAATTTATGGTAGGTATTAAAAGGGCATCACAAACTAATATTGCAGCAATCTGCCCTCCCTGGTCGTGAAGGAGGCTGAAGAAGCCCTAGAAGGCAGGCTAGTGGAGCCAGCTCTGCCAGGAAAGGCTCTCGCTTCTAGGATGAGAGAGTTGATGTTCAACTCCTGGTGTGAACAACCAAGCACGGGGTGTGCTGGTACCTGAGGATTAATTGATATTTGTAAAGCTCTTCGGAAATATAAAGTACCAACCAAGTGGTAGCTAGGATTATTTCCTAGTAAGGAAATGACTAAACATTCCTCTATCACTTGGGGCAGATTTCAACCACAACCATTTATTCACATACTTAAATTGGTTTTTAGGCCAAGCTTGCCTGATGGGAATTGTAAATGTGTGCTCCATAGCAGCCACAAACCCTGCCAGATGGGACACCGGGGAATGAAGGGAACACACCCTCACAGAAATATGTGTGTCATCGTGTAGAGAAATCACAGCTGCAGTGAAAAACAAAGGGATGTATATATTTGTGTATCATGGCACAGCATATTGCACAGCTGACATCTAGGTGGGGTGGGGTGGAGTTCCCTAGATTTCACATACGTAGTCGGTGCTTCCCTCTCCTTACTCCGCTAAAGGAGGGAATTTCGCGCAAGTGCCATATGAGAAAAAAACCCAAACCAAACACATGGGTTTGCTTCTCCTGAAAAATAAAGACCAATATTTCCTAGTCTCTTCCCAAATCATGGATTACAAGACTGGAGCTGGACTTGACTCAGTACTTGACAGGAGAAGATGGGGTTCATCTTCCAACACGCGTACCAAGGAACTGCCCTAGATTGAGCCTCACGCAGACAGAAAATGCAAGGCAGCGCTGCAGGCACAGGAACAGGTTTGAGCACGGTTGGTACAAGTGGTTATAAGCATCGATTTGGGGGAGGAAGGATACTGGCACGTAGGAAACGGGAAGCTAGCACAAATAGAGGGGGTAGGGGAAGACATCACATTTTTAATCTGTAGGCTCCTGAGCACTATGGGTACGGCCATACGACCACAGGGGTGGCATGGGGAAGGGGAATGCACACCTGGGAAGAGACGCGACTGCCTCTTTCAAGGGCCAGCCACATCTAAAATAGTGCAGGAACGCCGTGACACTGCAGCCTGTCATACTGCCAGGGCTTTTTCACTGAACAGGTATCAATAGCACATTTCAGCTCAGCGCATTGAAGGGACTCAAACAGGAATTGATTAAGCCGCAGAAGTCTCCTAACCCACAAGGCTGCACCGATGCATCTACCCTACGTTCAGATAGGAAAACTGAAGCAGAAGAGAAGATGTGAAACACCCAAAAATGAGTCAGAATCAGAACTGGAAGCCAGCTGCCTTATTGCCAAACTCTACAAACACCGTAATTCAAAAGACGGATACCACGACACTAGCAACTCGCCTCTTCCGCACCCCATCTCTGCAAAAGGCTTGTACTGGGAAAAGCTACCGAAATACCCCGTACTGGCCACATGCGCAACAACGTGTCACAAAGGAAGATTGCCTCCTACTCTCAAGTCATTTGGTGCTTTTTTTTTGTTACCCTGGAATGGGAAGATTCAAGACCCCTTGCGTCCTCATATCTCAGTTAATCCTCCTCCAATATTTTGTATGTTCATAGCTTCCCTATATTATCTATGAATCTTACCAGTATCCAAATATGAGTCTGTTTTGAATCTCACTGAGCTCTTATTAAGTTTCTGATTTCAGAGGTATCTGGTGGCAGCAAGTTCCATATGTTAATTTTGTAAAAGAGTATTTCCTTTTCATGGGTTTAAAGTGGTTTTGGTTTTTTTTTTCATGTAATTGCTTCCCCTGTTGTTCTCCTAATAAAATGAAAAGTAAATAGGAACGGCTGAGTGAACTTCTTTTTTGTGGTGACTATTTCTATACCTTTGCCACAATGCTTCTTATTTGTCTTTTCTCAAGAAAACAGTGTTGCTCTTTTTAATCATTCTTTATGAAGAAGCTATTAAAAGACTGCAGTCATTTTTGTTCCCTTTCTCTGGTCATTCTTCTATTGCTGTTATTTCCTTTTGTGAGATGGGGTGAGCAAACTGAATAGAGTGTACAAGGAGAGCACGTACCATCAATTTATATAATGGTACTGTATTATTTTATCTATTATTCTCTACCCCTTTCTTAATGCACTCTCTCATCTTGCATGCTTTTATTTCACCATCACTACAGACTGAACAAATGTTTTCACTGAGTTGCGCACAGCCGTGCCTTTTTTTCCCCCGTTCTTTTCTTTTGAGTGATTACAATTATTTTAGAACCCAGAAACGAGCATGACTAATTCTAATGTGTTGTTTCCTGAGTGCATCACCTTGCCTTTGCCATACTGCATTTCATTTGCTCTTATGACGCTTGTAAACTGCCTCAGCGAGCTCATTGCCAGACCTCCTCGGTGTCTTTTCTAGGCTTGGGTAACCTAACCATTGCTGTATTATCTACGCATTTTTCCTTGTAAATATTCTTCCCTTTCTTGGGTTATTAATCCATATTAAACACCAGACATAATACTGCTCGGTGACACATCCACTGAGCTGAGGCATCTTTTCATGCTGAGAACCAGCTATATATTCTCTCTCTGTTTATTCAGTAAATTTTGTTTTTCTTATTACTTTATTTATGATACAGCTTTATCTCATATCCAATGACAAGTTTGTTCCTTAATAATCTCCTAAAAGAGACTGAGTAAAGAAACAAACCCAACAAGCATTTGGAAAAGTTTGCTTACATGAAATTTACTCCTTTCCTGTTATCTCATCTGTTTCAGACTCGAGTAATTTTAGCAGAGTGAAAAAAAGACACCTGGCTTATACGGAAGCCAGATTGGTTCGACTGTGTCAAATCACAGAAATCGCAGCAAGGTGGAACCAGAAGGGACCGCAAGAACATCATTTGGTCTAGCCCACTACACCGAGACAGGATCAAATATACCTTCAAATCCATTCCTGAAGAATATCTGCCTACACGGCTTGAAGAAGCTCTGATGAAAGAGGCTCCACATCCTCCCACCCAAGCTAACCCCTTCCAGTACTTTGCTAGTCCCGGAGTTAGAAAGTCTTCTTCATATTTAACCTATTATTTCTTGTCTTGGGGATTTGCAGCACAACAGATCGATACCACGCTCTTACTCCCCATTTAGAGCAAGGAAACTTTTACGACTCCAGTTCTTTTAACCTTCCTGTACAGGTCCTGTTTGCTCAGCCTCTCGGAAAGCCTCCTGCTCCCCTCTGGGCTCTCTCCTCCTTGTTTACGTCTTCCTTAAAGCCTGTTGCCCCAAACCGTAGGCTGCACCGACCTCCCGCACCCGGCCCATAACACGCCTGTCCACGTGGCTCACGATGACACAGAGGGACTTCTTTCTTCAACTTGATGCTTTCAGAACTATTGGTGGGGTTTTTAAACTACTTCTAATCCATATTTCGCCCAGCTTGCCCAACGCAAAAAAGAAAATCCCTGGTCTTTAATTCCCAGAATATGACCTTGCATCTTTAAAATTTTCCAAACCTCCTACCTCAGTTTGAATGATTGGCTACAAATATATGCCAGCAACTGATCAGCCCCTTCAAAACCCCATGCTTATCCTGGTGGCATAGAGCAATCGAGGAGTGTAAATCTGCTCAAACTGACTAAAAATTATCAGACTTTTTTTTTTCTTTTTTTTTCTACTCCCTCAAGAAGGCACAGAGGGTCTGAGGGGTCTGAGCGTCATTTGCTCAGACAGAGCTAACCACACACAGTAAGGGAAGATTAAAACTAGTCCATTCGTGACCTGTTTGTTCTAATGCCTTTGCTCTTCACGCTGCTCGAAAAGTGTCAAAGAAGCTGGGACAGGTGAGGCACCCCCCCGCCCCAAACATCCACCGTAGCAATGATAAATGAAGCGGAATTGCTTAGCCTTCCCACCATGCCCTTAACCTTCTGTCATCTATATCCATATTTATGATTGATCTACGGCGCGAAGTAGATACAAGTTCGCAGTCAAGAGACAGAGATACATGGATATATTTAGAAAGAGGAGAAGGGGAAAAAGCAAGGCAGGATTATCAATCTAGTGTTTAGTTTATCAAATCAAGAGCGATAGTCTGATGTGCATTACATGGGTCAAAGCTGCTTAGTGTGGGACACGAGATTCTTTGACCTGCTCCACTTAGAAGATGACCCTCTTACATAAAAAGATGCACTGCCCAAGCACGAGTCTTAATTTACTGTACACAAACCCGTGCGTCAAACAAAAGGTATGGAGAGCATCCTAAGGACTCCTCTTGCCACTCACCCTGTGTGCGCGCCCACACGCTATTATGAAGAGAAAGCTTCCAGGTCGCAGGCGGGATGTTTATTTCTGAGTCTCTGTGTGTGTGTACAAAGGATATCTGGCACCATCAGCTTGCTCAGCTTAGTGCCCTAACGTTTTCCAAAGACAAAGAGAGAGCGAGAGAGCAAAAAGGAGATGCGTCTGAAACAGAGCAAAACACAAATGATACCTTCAGTCGGCAGCAGCACGCAGAGAGCGCAGGAGCTTTCAGAGCAAAGGGGTTTGCGTGTGTGTGCGGCTTCTCTTAATAGTTTCCTCCCGGACGGAATGAAAGCTCACAGCAAGCAGTCCTATCATCATCACACTTCTGTGAAAATGAAAAAGCATTCCCAGCCCTTTTCTTTGTTATACTCTCAAGTTATTCCAGAAGCCAGTTTCCACATGACTCTTATAGCTGTTATCCACCTACTGCCTTCCTCCAAATGCAGGAAAAATGTCTAAAAACGTTATCATTTTCCTACCCAAAGGAAATTCCCTCCTTGCTTCAGCTAGGCTCGATTAATCCCTTGGGGACAAGGGGGGTTTACGGTAAAGGAGGAGTTCCTCAGTGGCCATATAATCAAAATGGAGGCTTAGAGAAATCATCCCAAACTCATTTGGCTCCTGCACCTCAAGTCTTTAACCCTGAGCTTAAACACTTGTGGCTGGTCCCGGCGGGTGATACTAGCTGGCTGAATTTCAACTCTAGTCCTTCCCAAAAAGGATCCCAGCAGGGTCTCTGGAAGGGGCCCGATCGGTGGATGAAGGATATTTAATTCACAGCTTAGCGCTAGGGCTCTGCAGGCCAGCAGCGAGGAGAAGCACTGTCGAAAAAAAACCCCAAAACTGGTCCACAGCCCTCAGTGGGAGGGGAAATGCCTCCTGACACTGCAAAATAGAGAGCAGGTCTCAGCATCCTGAACTTTCACAGCTCCAGGGAGGAAAGCGGCAGGAAGAGTTTGTACAGGCTGAGGAAATATGGAGATGAAAGTACATTGCTCATCTGGAGTTCATCCTTGCTGCCACTGGAGGCTTTTTCAACGGCAAAAATACATCCCCATCATGTGTTTTATGGAGACCAAGATAATCCACTACAAGGATAAGAATGACACACAACACGGTATAAGATGCTGGGTAAGGAAACTAGTAAATAATCTTTTAAATTATGTATTTAGCTCACTCTAGCCACGTCCCTTTCTGGGACTATTCTACTGAGTAAGTTCACTGGCCAGAACATTTACAGACACAGTCAATGTTAAGTGAACAGTAGAGAGTATTTGCTGAAAGCACCTTCTAAACCTGGAAACTAGAATGGATGCCCTGGAAAACCAACTCTGAGTTTGTAAATGTACATTAAGACGTCCCTGAGCTGCTCTGCTAATCTCCTAGATGAAAATTGCTCTGAAACAGGCAATGTACAGCAGGCTTTCCTCAAAGCGAATGTGCCTTTACATGCCCAGAAATTTGCAGGCCTGCTTAGGAATAAAAACAAGAGATGTAGTCAGAGAGCCATTTAGCAGCAGTTCGCTTGGAAACAGCACAACCTATTGATCCTAGGTCACAAGAAAAAAACAAACAGCCCAGACATTACACAGGCTCCTGAGAACAGCTTAGGGAGCTGGGAAGCATCTTCTCCGATATCCCAAAATGCTGCACACAGGGCAAGAGCCAGCAAAAGGCGGCGATAAAACTCCAAGCCAAATTACGGCGATCAGAGTTCCTGCCTCCCCCTGTGTAGCTCACTATTAGAAATGACATTGAGTCCAAAGGCCCCACGGGAGAAAAAAACCCAACAAAACACCCATTCTAGAACAATTAATACAAAGTAGTTGTTCAGGTGTCAGCCCTAGAGCTTGAGATGGAAGGACAGTCCACTGAGTCAGAGCTCTCCAGCCCGCACCAGGACACGCACAAGGCGGTTTTGCAGAGCCCGCCTCGGTCAGAAGCGTGGAAGGCAAGTCGATCGTATCGGAGTTAAGAGCTGCCACCCTTTCATTCAGGATTTTTGAGCCTAAGCAGCCCCATCTCTGCTACGTTCGTTAACGCTACGAGGAGAGGTGACCCCAGAACGCCTACACGCAACCCCATCTGTGGGGAGGACATGTCTGTTTGCAGGGCAGGCTGCAGAAGCTGTACTAATCCCCAGTTCTTTTTGGGAAATGAAAGTCCTTGACTCAAGCATGAATGATACTGGCAAAGATCCCATTACTGTAAAGCTCTCCGCCAGGCAGCCACCTCTCCCCCTCCCCCTTTTTATATCTCTAAGGTCACTAAACTGCAATTTAGTCATCATTCTTTATAGAGCATAAGCAGATATGAAACATCTGGAAACTGTTGTAGTCACACTTTGAGATACACATCCCGAGGGAATTTAACTGCATAGGAATGGGATGAAGTACTTTTTACCTCGAGGTCACTGCAGCTGGAATGCATTCTCGGTAGCTAGTTACTGGGTACTAACGCCTCTTAGATGACCAACTATGAAATGAGTTAGAAGGTCTCGGTACAATTCCCAGCAAGATGAAAACCTCAACCCAAAGATCACCTCAAAAAGTCCATTAGACATCCTTCTTTCTGACAGTATCAGTGAGGAAAAGTGGGCCACAAAAATTTCACTCCTTGTTTAATTCCAGATGTGGTCCCTCTAGAGGTGAACTGTGGCCTGCTGGTAGGAAAGAAATTTGCCCTGCTGCTACTTCTGCTTTGTCAGTAGGTAACAGCAGTCCCCAAACACATAAAGAAATATTCCCAACCTGATATAAAAATGTATTTATGTAAAAAAAGGAGCAGAAGCTTTTTTTTTTTCAAACCCCTGCAGAAACCAGCACCAGCGTCAGTCAATTAGAGGAGACAGAATTTTCTTACCTGACCCACGCTATGGAAAGTTAATTTAAACTTTATCTTTAATAATCTCACTTCTTTTTATTTACTTCATTCAGAGGGTGGAGGGTTAAACATGAGGTGTTTTTGAATAATTAAATGAAGGAGGAAGCACTATCTTACTGACAAAGCCCCTAATCTTCCTTATTTATTAATAGGAGCTGCGTTAAGACTGCCTGTCCTTAATCTGGGCTCTCACCATGCAAATTCAGAGCATTAGAAATAGAAGAGGCTAATTGAGGCCCTAATGCCAGGAAGAGAGACCGTGTCAGTGTCAAAAGCTAAAAAGGGCTAGATCTGATCAGGACCTGGACGGGGAGCCGCCAAGGGAAGCCTCGCTGGCTTGGCTCTTTGGGATTCAAGCCTTGCCCTGCGGGATTCGGACAAGCCCCGTTCAGTTGGTCTGGTCCCCGAGATGCTGCATTTGGTACCACATCGCCTTCAGGGGCAGGCGTTTTGTTTGGTTTTGAAGGAGCTCCAGACCACCTTTTGAAACATTCGCTGCCCGTACCCGGAGCCGTCAACGTTTGGCACTGAATGACTGCCCCCGCGACGACGGGCAGGGACAGACTTCCCAAAACATCCCACTGTGCGGGGTCCGAGCTGCCCGGCAGCCCGTTTACCTGCCGGGATCGTGCGTAGGTGCTGACTGCCCTGCGAATCCAGCGGCGGGTATGGGTGAGTTCGAGGTTTCGGTATTAAAGAACCTAAGCTCTTCCCTCTTCCCCGACATCCTCCCCAAAGACCCAGCCGCCTCATCAAATTCTTTGCCTCAGCTTATGAGCTCTGACAAGATCGCAGCCCAAGGAGGCTTGACTACAGACTCAGCAATCCTTACTACATCCAACCCAATTTAGCCATGCTCTTGGAGCATCGTGCGTGCAGTAAAGACCTTATCTAAAGGTAATCATTAATTCGTTAATGCCACAAGGATAGGGCAATCGGCAACAGGATGCTGATTGTTTGGGGGATCAAGTAGCTGATCGTTCATAATGGATTTATTTGTTTTTTAAACAATAACCATCCTTCCCAGTTATAACCTTTTTATGGACATACTGTAGAGCTAATCACAAAAGCTCTCGCAAATTCTTTTTGCCCAAAGATAATGCTTTTTTTCACATTATGTAAAATTAACTTCTGGAAGTTACTGTTGCATGTTAAAAAAAAAAGGTTTAAAAATAGGAAAAAATGTGAGCAAAGCATTTATAGCAAAAACAGAGTCATCATCTATGTTTGATAAAGGACTATAAACCCTCACGCTGGCAGGCTTAAGATGGTCATTAACCTCATTCAGTCAGAAAGAAAACATCTCCTGCAAACAGGTAATTCCGTCATGGTGCGGTACAGGCTTTCTTGCACCTTTCTGAATTATTTGGCAATTCCTGGAGACCAGGTATTACATCTGTCTAACCCAGACTGGCAACTCCAATATTCCTGTGTGCAGCAAATCACAGAGAAGTTCGACCAAGAATTAAGCAGTGCCAATGACTCCGCCACTACCTCTGCTGAATTTCTGGTGCGTAGCCCTGCCCATACACCCTCTCAAACAGCACAGGCGCAGAACCTGATATGCTTCCTGGGAGTACAAAAAGGGGATAGGAGAAATAAATCTATATTAAACTGGCCTTCTGCATTCCCTCCTGATTCACAGGAATGTAAGCTGCAGAGTTTACTCTGAGGATTAGCACAGTTTAGCCTGTGCAGAAGATGATCTCAAAAAAACAAAGCTATTGAAGATGGAGAACAGGGAAGGTCAGGTACTGGTCCTTTTTCTTCACCTCCACCGTACTAGAAAAGAAGCACAAGCCCGTGTCTCCTCTGTTTGTAACAAACCTTCCTCTTTACTCCTGTCTCTCAGGTTAGCATATCACCTGGATCTGCATTTTCCCCACAGATGTACCTCATCGCAGCCTTTCTCCAACGTACTGAGCCAGATGTACCTAAGAGAAATGCCACTTCACGAAACAGAAATTATATGCAGGAAAATTTCTACCCCAGCTGTAACGCCCTTGTCAGCTACCCCTCGCATCGTGTCAGCTCACACGGGAAGCCAGTGCAATGCAGCAGCGGGCCCTCTCTGGCTATGAACAAAAAAGTAATCCCCAAACCATTCCCTCTATTTCTCAGCTCCTTTAGGGCACGCCTGACATAGTATTTGCTGTGTTTTCTAACCAGCTCCTCCCCAGGGCTAACTGGTTAAACCCAGTATTGCCCTCTGGCAGCCGATCTGTGTTCCTAGGATTGGTAAGCATCACAAACATCGCTGGCTGCATTTGGGAAAGTGCTGAAAAAAATGTAAATACCTTTGTGGACTACCTCAAACTTCAACTCTGGTGATCTTGAGCTATAAATTCTTCGGAGATTTGGTTTCCTTCTGGGCTGGAAATACCCTCAGAGCAGTCCCTCGTGGCGTATTCTGGCACGTTTGCTTCTGATACCGCTTTTTTTTCCCCCAGATGATCTATCAACACAGCTAGGATGAGGAGGATGGGCAGGGGAGACTAAATATGTGATATTCCTCTGCCTAGGCCAATACAACAGCGAGAAGTAGGTATCTGCAGAGCCAAAGCCGTGAGCGGCGAGACCTTAAGACAGAGAGCCAGGACTCCCCGTGGAAGGCTGCAGCAGCCTTGAATCCCTGCGGATCAGGCACACCGCGGGACCAACGAGACCTAGTTGCCACTAGGCTCTCTAAAACCGCCGACAGATGAGATGGATAACAGCTCCAGCTAGTACCTCCTTAGGCATCGCTGCCCCTCCAGGGACAAGCAGACAGCACAGAGACAGCAATGAAGTCGGGTGGAGGGGAGTGGGTTTTTTGGGGGAGGGAAGCGGCTACGTTACCTCCCTACTGACCTCCAAATTTTGCTCACTGGCACAGTAGGATAAGACAGCAACGCAGATCTGCTTTTTTTTTTTTCCAGGAAGGGATCCCTGAGGGCTGTTAATGATACAGCCTCTCTCGGTCCCCTCTCAGCCCTGCACCGCCTCATCCTCCAGCCAAATACAGCAGCGAGGAGCCAGCAGGCTGCTGCAGTCCCAGCCTCCTCTCTCCAGCGAGAGCTGGGGCCTGACAGCCCAGCAAAATGACCCACTTCTTGCCGACTCAGACAAAAAAACTCCACTTAGGCCCCAGGAAAGTGTCTCTAATAAGGCCATCCGTTAGCTGTGTCGTCCGGACCCCTCTCAGCTATCCTTCATCCCTGCCCTCCCTCCCTGCAGCCAGCCATTAATGCAGTCAGCACGGAAGAGAATGAAGCCGTCGGGCTCAGTAAATATTACCGAGCTCCACACGGGGAGCACAAGACCATTATTTAGACTCCCAGGTCCTGGGTATGTTTTGATCACACCAATTTAGCAAAGAGAGGTAAAAGAAAACAACCGGCTAGCGGCTGGCCGCCACACCTATGCGTGTCCTGGTCTGGGAAATCCCAAATCCCTCTGGACCGGCTGAAAAGTTGCACGCCTGAGACTGGGAGCGCTGCTGGTGAACCCTGGCGCGAGTGGCCCAGCGGAGGACAGTGCTGGATCGGTTCCCACCAAAGGGTACCTGAAACGCAGCAGGCCAAAACTCACCCCTGCTCGGCCACTGAAGTCAGTTGTTCCAACACTTTTTGCGTCTCGCGGCTGTGGGGAGGAAATGTCTTTTCTTCCCCTGAGACTTGGCTCTCCAGGTTCCCTCGCATATGTCTGTACTTATGTCTCTCCATGTCAGAAATCGTACGACGCTGCTCTGCAGCTCGAGCTGTTCCAACAACCCCCACTCCACAACAACGTGCACTTCTCAAAACCACCCACCCCCTGCTTTTACATTATTCCTCTGTTTGTCCCAGGTGACTTCCCTGCCATCTTCTCTTGCCCTTGCCCCACACCAAGCTCCTCTTTCTCCCTCCATACAAGGACACGTCTTGGCTCAGGAGACGGCTCCTCCTCAGCTCCCGCTGCGTAAAACAGCCATGCTGCTAGCTCAGCCGTATCTGCTGCTTCCCAGCTCAGCCCAGACCTTGTCTTCCCCCTGCCTCCGGGCTTTTCGTGGTCCCCTCTTCCCCTCTTCTTGGCTCTTTGACTGGAGGCTCTAATATATTCATTTACCCACTGCTGTGAATTGTTTTGCTCTGTAAGCACTTGAGGTGCAATTTGTGGGGGAAAAAAAAAAAATCCCCAAGAAAATAAAGTTGTGCTACACGGTATTTTGAGAGAAAGAGAGGCGAGCAGGTCTCATGAGAACTGGGTATGAATTTACCTTGCACATCCCCACAGGCGCAGGCACAGAAAAGTGCAGGCTGATAAATCCCTTTTATTACCTGCACCGGTATCTGAAGGCAGGAGAGGATTTTTAAAATCTGGCCAGTCCCCAAAGTGTCAAATCCAAGGGCGACATTTGAAATTCAGTGGTGACAGAGTAAGACAGAGACAGAGAACAGTGACCATGTGTCATCAGCCCAGAGTATGTGCCAAAGCCAGAGACAACACATCAAAACAGCTCATGGAGCTCCCGATATAATTAAAGAGTCACTAACATCTCATGGAGCACTCTGGGAAGGGGAAAAAAAAAAAAAAAGAAGAAAAAAAACTGCTCGGCACAAACGGATGGCACGAATGCTGAGGCAGCAGCATGAAGCTTAGTTCCTCCCACGCCGAGCAGAGCTCTGCATCCTCAAAATGCAGCTCTACTCGGAAAAGTGACTATGCAAGAACGCCGGGTTTTCTGCACACTCAATCTCTCCCCTGGGCTGCTCGAGGAGAGCACTGTTCGCTTTCTTGACTAAAATAAGCATTCGCTACTTTTTTCTCCTGACACTCCTGAAGGAGCCAGCACAGCTCTAGAAGTGGGAGCTGTTTTGCCAGCGATACCAGTGTTAGGAAAGCTCCACCTAAATACAGGTTAGGTAGGCTGTATCACCATTGTAAAGAGCCCAGCCTGACTCTCGGATTTAATTATTTCCCAACCTGGTTTTGATTGGGAGAAAGAGCTGAGAGACAGGTTGGACAGAGGCAGAACCCAAAACCAGGCACTCCCCTCGGAGCATACTCCCAGGGACGAGGTAAAAACCACGCTAAGGTGCATTACTATGTACACACCCCATCACCCCGCCTGCTGTCACTGTCCCTTAACCGGCGATCTTTCAACCTGACCTCAGCACCCTCCCTGTTACTCATTCTTTTTACTCATCTAGACACTGTCACAAGGCGCTGAGAAGAATTTGCATCGTTTCAGAGCAGCTTCCCCACAAGGTCCAGGGAAAGGGAGCAAGGCAGTGACCGAAGAGCAGACCTGAGCCCGACTCCTGCATTGTGCTAAATGGGCTGTGCTGCCTCGTACCATGGAGAAAGGGTTGGGACACAGCCCCTGTCCTCCTCGCTAGGGCAAGCAGGACCTTCTTTTCTATTGCCCTACCACCCAGCCTACTGCCTCCTCCTTGAGGCTTACCCTGTCTACTTGGCTGATCACACAGATCTTCCTTTTATCAGTCGGCGGACCCAAGGAAAAAGGGCAGCAGGGAAAGAGCATTTAATTTAACCCTCTGATAAGGGAAAAGGAAATCCTTGGTCCATCTAGAAGCACCTGCTCTTTCCTCAGATGCACCGGCAACAACATCTTAAGGTCAAACTGTAAATCATGTAATAACATCTTTATCTCCTCAAGCCGGTCTTCCTTTTTCTTTTCTTCTTTCATTTTTAGAAGCCAGGGCTATCTGAGGACATTGAACTCCAGTGTTGCACGTTTCCTACCTTAGTGGGAAGATGCTTCTTCTCCCGGTCAGGTGAAACACCCGGTCTCCCCGCGCTGCAGGGAGGGCACCACGCAGCAGGCTTGTTATCTGCAGGGAGCGTGCGAGTGCCCCAGCCTGTCTGAGGCTCGTGGCCTGGAGGTCTCCTTTCCTGGGAAGGTGAATTTGATTGTCATAGCGGCAGTGGAGGATTCGCGTTAAACACGTATGGCGTGAGCAAGAAGGACTAGGGAAATAGTTACGCCAACGTATCTCGACTTTGGTTTGTAAAACTGACTCCCAGTCTGACTCAGCTTAGCTACCCTTTACCACGGCACCAGCTAGATGCTTTCCACCTTAATCTAATGGGGCCTGAATTCCAGCAGTGGAAAGTCTTTGCGATATCTCTGCAGTCTCACCCACTCTATAAACGCATACCTGCACCGAAACCAGTGCCGACCATGCAGTGACCTGCCTTTGCAGTAAGCAGCTAGGGAGACATTAGGAATTGCTTGCAACGAAGCAAAACTGAAGACTATTTCTCAGTTAATTTAAACTGCAATAGCCAAAACGCCTGAGATTAGAGCGATCCAAACAGGCTCACGAGCACGTACCCACATCATGCCAGCAAATCGACGTCTGCCTATGCCCTGCTATCCTCCTACATATAGGAAAAAAAGAACCCACTCCTGATATCACACTTGGACAAGACCTGCCAGGATTTTGGCTGCAGTGACCCAGTTTCTTTTGCTGTTGTTAGTTGGGATGTGAGGTAGCAGGATGGGAAACTGTCAACAAACTCCATCGATAACCTGTAGAAAGCCTCTCCGCTGCTCTCATCCGACATGGTTTAATTTCTAATTCAGCAAAGCGGCAACAAGGACGTAGGCTGCCAAGGCCAGTCAGCAGCGCAAATTGGCCAGGACAGACTGAATTGATCTACAAGGTGGAAATGAAGACACAGCAGAAACTTTGGGCTATAGGCAGCAATGGGGCAGGCTGTGGAGGGGGAAGAGAGAGAAGCACGATGAAGGAAACAAATAGAGAGAAACAGAGCAAGGACAACACCGCAGGAGGGAAATTATTGGCATTCAGACAGCCACAGGAGCTGAAGCGCCCAGTACCTTCTACCCATAGAAAACCGGCTGGCCCAGGCTGTATGGTACACGGGCCGTATGGATTTCATTCCTGGCGTCTCACATCCGCCGTCCCTGTGCCAGAAGCCGTAGCACGGTAACACGGGCAGCTGCCCAAAGATGGCCTGTCGCTGCACTTCAGTCGGTCCGCAGAGAGTACCAGGGGATGCTCAACTCCAAGCTCTGGCTTTTTTAGCCAGAGGTAGAAACCACCCATCCAATTCCCTGGCATATTTCTATCCTTCCCAAGCCAAACCCGAGCAGTGAAAGCACAGCTACGTTACTCGCTTCCAACTGCAAATGAAAGCAAGACGGTCAACAAGATTAGTTGGAGGGGTTGGCTACCGCTACTAGTGTTAGCGTTTATTATCTTATCGCTAGGCTCAAGACTTAAATCAGGAGGAAAGTGGCCCCAGCCTAACTGCATGCCCTGCTCACACACACAGGCCGAGGGCCACACTGAGAACGTGCTTGCCCCAGTGACAAGAGCAGATTTTTCAGAATGACAGTTTAATGTCTTGTAAAAAAAACCCTTGTGAAAAAGCACAAAAAGTGCCCAAACACCTTGCACAACCGCTTGAGCCAGCTGCTGAGAACACTTAAGGAGTACGCTGTCTGACACTTTTAATTATTCAACAAGTAGTACACTACTTAATTGGCATTTTTCAGTGGTAGCTGTAAATATAGCTCTTTCTGCCAATTCACATCGGATAGACAAGAAATTTCAACGCTGTCCTACAGAGTGTCGAAAAATTCCAAAATTTGCCAAATCACGTCTAGCAAATCGCTCTGGAGAACACTGAAAGTTTCCAAAACTGCAGAAAAAATATATTATTTTAATATGGATATTTTGCCAAGTTTAATCCTCATTTTGACCGGTTTTGTCTAACGTCAAGGATTAGCAGAACTTTGTTATTGCCGTGTTTAATGCTTGCAGCAAAAAAATGCAAAATCAAGCATAAGCTGACTGTATTCAGTCATCCGTCTGTCACTGGGCTGAAACTCTGCTCAGATTCATTAGGCGGCTTTCAACAATTTTGAATGAATCTGATCCCCAGTTTGAAGCAGAACGGTATCAATAATGCTTCTATGTTATGACTTGATGAAAGTGTTTGTACAATCTGAGAATCAGAATATAATCATGTAATAAGCAGAATGCAATCCTTGAAAATAAATGCTGTCGAGCAAAGTGAAAGCCACACCATTTAGAAACAACAACAACAACACAGTATTAGTAATACAGCGGTAAGACTGAAATCACTCAAAAATTGCTCTGGAAATGCCCTTTTCTCTGTATTTTGTGACAAGAAATAACAATACTCTGAAGGGAAGGCAGCAGAATCCATGGTGTTCTCCATGCCCAGTACTGAATGGAGGCAACAGTTATTGTACTCTACACTATAAGAAATAATTTATTTTACCACACGTGCTGCTCTTAATAAAGAGGGGAAGCCTCTGTTTGGAAAGTGAAGCATAAACTTACTGAGCATCAGCAATATCAAAGCTCACAGTCGTTCACCACAATAAATAAGCCCTCTCATCTGTACAAATACACCACAAGACCATAATTATGAAGCACCTTGCTACGTTTGGTCTCCGCTCTTTCTCGCTTCCCTTGCAGAATTCAAGGAATCGTGAGCGGCGCGTACACGCTGCAATGGGAGAAGGTATTAAAGTAGCTGGAGTCATTGCCAACAGCAACACTAAAGGCACGATGGCACAGACTTCAATGAAAATCAGCCATTCTGGACACTTCACAGTCTCATTCACAGCCCACGCCAACGTCTTCTGCGCT
Organism: Buteo buteo; assembly: GCF_964188355.1. Classification (NCBI taxonomy): domain Eukaryota; kingdom Metazoa; phylum Chordata; class Aves; order Accipitriformes; family Accipitridae; genus Buteo; species Buteo buteo. Next base: position 42,131,145 of record NC_134178.1, read on the forward strand.
GACATTTCGCTGTTATCAGTAGCTCTGAAGTTAAAATTAGGTCAGGTAGGACTAAGGAGGCTTCAGTCACACATGTGATTCCTCTATAGACAAAGCCTCCTCAACCACTTAGATGCTTTTTACAATTCCATTCCACCCACCATATATAACAGACCCGGCGTAGTCTGCTTTTGATATGCAAAACTGGTACGGGTGAAAACTTTGCATGGGTGGAAACAAATGGGTAGAAATGTCAGCAAAACATGAGCAACATCAGCAGAATTTTCCCTCTCTATAATGGAAGCAAGAACACAGTTTAGTCACAAGATAATACAAACTTCACTTGTAGTCTAGGAAAAACCGCGAGCCTTAGATTAGTCATAGGAGGCCTTCCTTATCGCTCCGCCATAGCGGGAAATACATGGACCATCATAAACACATGGAAGGTAACACAACAGAGCATAAAGGCTCTAACTTCACGTTCAGTTACCCCGGCTGAAAGCTGCTGTTACTTCACTAATTCTGGTGAAGTTCCATCAGGCTAAAATGGATTTAGTGGCAGCTGAGCCACACGGAAAGGGAACCTGTCCTCCAGGTCATGCCCAGCTCTGCCATCCATCGCAAAAGCCAATGTCGTGCCACACGCGGCCACGGTCTGTAAGGCAACGGCTCGTTCTGTGCCCGCTCTGACAATCATAGGAATCGAGGCCGTTCCGAGCAACAGGGCCCTGCGTTATGTTTTGCTTCTTGAAGAGCTGTTTAAATATTTTCATTAGAGGCAGAGTATTTTTGGATGATAAAGATAATTAAGTGCTGAAAGCGTAGTGATCCATTTGACACCACGAATAAGAGATATGAAGTATTTCTAATAAAAACAGAACCCCCGGTGGGATTTGAACTCACTGTGTGTCGTTACAATTTGAGGCAAGTGCTGCATCCACGATGAGGCTAACAGTCTCTTTGCCGGGTCTGCAATTTACTGGTCTTATATTGCCTACACTGGGTCTCCCCTGTTGTTCCCCAAATGCAAAAATTATATACTACCGAACGCTGCATGCAAACATAAATTAATTTGTATAAATGAACACGAAGAGTTATAAAGTTTGGGAAAACCTGTTTCCTAGTTGCTGCCAACATCTATAACCTGTTCCTGAATTCATTATCGCCGCTCTCAATTTCCTGTGTGTTTTGCTTCATCAGTGCTTCATCAGCTAGACAATCACGATGATGATGGTGGTGAAGTAAGCGGCTCCTGCTCTTTAGATGTCTGCTCCCCCGTACGTAATGTCAGAATGATTAGAGCATCTGATGTGATGAGAGTGATTAGATCTGTGCAAACACACACAGAGGAGGAAGGAGGTTGGCTTTGACAAAGCACTCAATTACCCAGGTTCTCCCACCACGTCTGGTCCTATCAGAAGGGGAACAAAGCTCCCTCTGTTCTCCTGGGAGGGAATCGCTGCCGTGCCTTTCCACACCACCACCGTAAATCATGCCATGCAGTTCTGTGCCACACAGCTATAATTTGATAAATACCAGAATGAGTCAAGGCAATAAATCTGTTGGGGTTTAATTATAAGCGTGCTTTTTCGTGGGGAGGGGGCTGGGTTGTTTTTCAGCTTCTGCCAATACAAATAACGTACATCTGCTCCTTCGGCTCCGCCTGTTTTATTCTTTCTTGGGAAATCCTCCACTGCTGCCTTACTACCAGGACTGTCCTGGCACAGTGATAGCTGTCTCAGGAGCATAAACATTCAGTGAAAAGGGTAAGGTTTTTTTCCCCTTTCCTACTGCTGGGTCAGGAAGCCCTGCCCTGAGCAGGGTTAGAAAACACAACGGGAGGAACATCAGCGTGGACAGTCGCTGGTCATCTCTCCTGTAATCTCAGTTCCCATTGATATCGCCTACATTTGCAATTTTATCAGTGCTCTGTGACTACACGGGTAGGGTTTTTCCTAAAAGTCCCAGCTTCTGAAGTTGCATGATCAACCAGAGGCTTTTCAAGCTTTTCTTTCAAATACAAACATTAAGTTTCTAGCTGTTGTGGTTTCAAATGAAAGCTGGTAAATGCACGCTAATAAAGCAGGAAGCAAAAAGACGGACCTCAAATAAATATATTCTTCCTTTTCATATTTTAAACACCACTTCTGCAGATCCTGTTCCTGCTTCCGAATAGTTGAGTACAAGTCCACAGATTGTATTAAGAGAACATTTGCTGTAAGAAAAGGGGATGGAGATGTGTGCATGTAACACGATGGGAAGAAAAAAAAGAATGTAACAGCCGCACATGCATTTTCCTATGGGGTCACCTGTGAGAAACCACGTGTGCGAGAGCATATAGCAATACAAGCGTGTATATGCACCTTTGCACGCACACGGAACGGTGCGTGCATCAGCAAAAGGAGCAGGCAACAGAGAGACTGAGGAAATCTCTGTGTGAACGTGCCTGTGCTCCCAAAGGTCAACCTGCTCTCCTCAGATTTAATTCCCTTTCTCACTGCCACTGTTCAGAAGTAAATGTTCACTTTTTATTAAAAATCAAAAGCAGAGGGGCTCGTAATCCTCCTGACTCCAGTTTTTCTCATATAAATGGAAAGTTTAGCTTAAAGCAATAGCAGGTAAAATCAGACTGAAAGCAGCAGCTAATTCCCAGGAGATACAGAAAAGCGAAACAGCATTTGAGGATTGTTTTATTTGTATGTCTACATTCTCATTAGCCAAATACTTCATTCTTCTTATTATTCTTTTTTTAAATGGAGAATTTGGTAAATCCTCGCGCATTGCAGCACATTTTTGGAAATCATTATTCAGTGATATCGCAAACCAACTGTATTCTCTCCTTGCAAAACTGATTCTGTTCTAATCACTGCAAAGAGATGCCACTGCACTAATTTCGCAGATTTCACTTATTAAATACATTCCCTCCCCACTTGGATTCTCCATACAGCCCTCTCCCCTCCTCATTCTCACTGCTAATACTGAAAATCTTCCCTTTGAAGCGCTACCCTGGCTTTAAGGATATTTCCCTTATTTAGTGTAACCTTCAGAGCAGGGACCATGTTAAAACACGTTAACAGCAATACTGCCAGTTTGAACTACCAAAAAATGTAAGTGGAGAAGGTGGGAAGGAGAGGAAGAAAGAAACAAAGAAGAGGAGGTTTCTAAGATTTTTGGTTATTTTTGGTGATAATTCCAAGTTTTCTTCTGCAAACACAGACAACAGAAACTTAAAGAAGGAGATGGAGATTCCTTTCTAGGGCCATACTCTTCAGGCTCAGGCTTCAATTAAAACATCGAATAAGATCCAGCATAATACTGAGAGTGGGCAACACTGCACTACTCTCTGCTTCATTCCTTTTTCCCCTTTTCCTTCCCTGCCCACGTCAGCTACAGCAGACTGAGACCCTGCCCCAAATTTCCACGTGTCAGCCAAACCACGAATGCAGCCTAGATGATACCAAGGAGCAAAGCTCAATCTGTCTTGAAGTTTCAGTTTTTCTAAGCCCACAGCTTGGAGCATTCCTACTTTGGGGTCAAACCACAGAGGAAGAAGTGTGCGGAGAAGAGAGTATTTCCAAAGTTAGAGAGGTCCAGGTGTAAGTCTGGAGTGATAGCTGGCTGCCCCATCCCTGTATCACAGATCTCTTGCTCCTGGTAGCCAAGTCCTCGCTGTAATAAAGTTCGTAGGGCAGAGCTGAGATCAGGTTGGTGGCCTTCTATCAGAGGCTCCCATGCATGGAAGGTTAACGTATTTGTTTCTTTCCACCCTACTTTTGGCCATCTGTCAGAGCTAGGGTAAACACAGCACCAGAAAGGGGAATAAATGATTACGTGCCTTGCATACAACTTCTAGCATCCTCTGGTTTTCAAGCAAACTTTGTGGCCGTTCGCCCTTGGTCCCAGTGCCTGTTTCACCAGGTGTGAGTGGGCAGAGGGCAGCTCCTCCCTGGGGTTATGTCCTCTGTGCTTTGGGCCAGCAAAAGGGCTCGGGAGCTTCGAGGCGCTACGTGAGCATCGTGCATCTCCCTCACAGGGCAACTCCCGAGGTGTGCGGCTGCACGGGCTCTCCGGCTCCTTCGCCCTGCACAGAGAAGAGGGAGCAAGTCTGCAGGGAGGATTTCACCGTCTCTTTATCAGCTGCATCTATGCATAAAGCCCAAGGATGTAGACCTGCAAAGGTCTTTGCTCGCTAAGGGAAGCAATGAGTGGCAAACTGGGAGCAGAACTGGGATTTTAATGGCTGGTTAGTGACCGCAAGAGGCCTCAAATTTCTTAGCTGCTTCTTTCGTTGGTCCTGGCAAAGCATCTAGAAACACAGGCAGAGGCAATCCCAGGGCAGGCTTCTGGCGTGAGATGTGGCACACATTTATAAGACGTAAGGAGGAATCGTTTGTTCTGTTTCCCACAGTGGATGTGATTCGCTTGCAAATTCATTACAGAGCAATGGAAGCCCTTTCTCTGTGCCTCAGTTTCTCTATGACTTTATGTGTATTTGCCGCTGTTCTTGAGGGGCACTGGGCAGACCAGATCTCCTACTCTGAAAATACCACTTAAAGAAGTAAAATTCACAGCGTTGACTGTACAGCACTTTAACTAGAGTCATGGCAAGGACTTAACATTACCTCTCCAGCTCTGCCTAGTTTGAAACGATACAGATAATCCTACCTGTGCTATGCTTTTACCTCCGTAGGTATAGGCCAGAAAGCTCCTAGCTTGTAACCAAATAATTCGCTTGATGCTAGACCCTCCGTCTCCTCAGCTATTTACTCCAGCCATTCAGGGTTCCCTGTTCCCCTTGGGATGTCCTTTTACCCGTGCTATACCGAAGCTCCTTCCTCTTGCTTCTGTCTGTCCCAGGCACCTGTAGGTGTTGTGTGAATATGTCCTGCCAGATAAGCTGAGCTGAATTCATTCCCTTTGCATCTGCCTGTCCCCTCCCTGAGCCAGTCTGTGAACAGTAACATGCCTTGGCATTATCTATACCATTTAGGATTTTACACTCAATTAAATCCCCTCTTAACAGCTTCTCCTTCTTCTTCTTCATCTTCACAGGCTATAAAGACCTCGCTTTTATTTTTAGCCAGTCCCGTTAGCTGAGGACTCTCAGCCTCTCACATCATATTTTCTGCCCTTCTTCTCTACACCTTTTTGAGTTCTCTGATGTTGAGGGAGCCAAAGAGATAGAGGGGAGAGAATGATAATCAGCTAGTGTAGGAGCTATGCTATAGTGTCCCTGTCACATTACAGTGATCTGCCTCAATTATCAACCATTAACATTACAAATTGCTTCACCACTTTTCCCATAGCCTCTTAAACTGTGAACCCACTCTTGCTACTTGCTGACTTACCTGCCTGAGCAGAGTCAGTCTCTGGACATCATCTCTTCTGAAGGAGCTCTGCAGCAGCTACTATATTCTGTGTCTAGGTAAGGATGCTGCAGAGGTATTAATGAAGGAAGTGGGGTGGGGTACATAAAGAGGAATACTGCCCGTATCAGCCTAGTAAATCCTACCTGTCTCTTTGGCCGAAACACTTAGGAAAGCAAATCTGCCCTCTCCTGGAACAACCATAGTTTCCAAAAGAGAAGATGAAGAAAGAAGTCGTGGCTACCAGCCCCCTTTTCATATTACAGCTCAACAGCTCAAAAACTCATCGAGGAGGTAGGTCTAATTCTGTTTTCTGTCTGAGAAGGTTCAGTTCATCCTCTTCCACCTCCCAGAGGAATGCCTATAATCTCCACTGGTGTTCAGAAGATACTAGGCTCTTCCTGATGAAGCTGCCATGCACTAATAAAAATTAACTGGGCCAGAGAAAGGAAGGACCATGCACAGCCTGCTGATCAAGGCACTCCCACCTCTGCTCCCAGCCTCTGCTCTAATGTTGAGCGGCTCAGCTGCTCAGTCTTAGTAGGAACGGGGCTCTTCTGGGCTTGGACAGAAACGCAACTGCAAGCACGTGGTTAGAAATGCTGCTAAACGATAGAAATGTACATATATTTCTCTATATAGAAACAGGTGTCAGTGAAGAAGTGGACTTGGATTTAAGAGCCAAGAGTAGCAGTTGGGCAGGACTTTGGTACCTGTATCCTTCTGAGGATTTAACCATCAATTTCTCTGTTCCCCACCTGTGAAATAGAGTAATTTTACTTCCTTGCACGCCTGAGGTGCTCTGACAATGCATTAAAAAGATTGAGAGGTACTCATATACTAGGGCAATGAAGGCCACACATCTGCTTAAGATAGCTCACTAACAACTATCAGAAAAGAGATCCCTACAACTAGCACAAGAGACCACCAGCCTCACATCAACTTTCTTGGAAAGTACAGATCAGGCAAGGGCCCTTCGGAGATTCCCCGCTACATAACATGTCCTCCTCCTCCTCTCAGCAGAGGCTCATCTGACCCACGTTCGACTGAAGATGAGAATCACCCTGCCTAAGAGCAAATTTTAACAAGCTAACGTGCTGGTTCCTCCACTCAATGCAGTGCAGTTTTTGGAAGGGAGCTGGGTAATCCCACCCCAAGTTTCTTGCCTCGGGGAAGCAAATCAAGAGGTCTTCACGGCCACAGTGCAGAAATCCTAGCTTCACCCATGCGTGGCTAATGTTCCACCAGTAAAACGCCCAGCATCTATGGTCGGGGTAACTGAGGACTAACCGGCATTGCAACAGGTCACTCTCGATCGACAAACATGCTAATCGCCCGTAAATAACTGAGGTTAAGACCTTAGAGGCTTCCAAAAGAATTAACTAATGTCATAATGAATTCACACTAATGGAGGAGAGAGGCATCACCTCACTTCCAGCTCTCAACACCAGGACCGTTTCCCCATCAACTCTTTTAAGAGCTGGGCCCCTACGGCAGGTTACCACAAAGTACAGGAATATCACTAATTTTCTACATGCGAATGAGCAGTGCTCGGCAGCCTGCTAGCCAGAGGCATGGCGAGAATTGAATTTTATTCACCTGCTCTTCACGAGGTGCCACAACAGGATTCAGTCACTGGCCTTTGTGGCAACAGCCCATTAACTCATTCTTACAACTCTCGGCAGCCATAATGGCACGCTCACTAGCCCCTAGCCCTCTGCCTGCCTTTACTAGCTGTTTACGACAAATTTCAGGTTTTGCCTGTCTGCCGCTGCCTATGGAAACCGGACGGATTTAAGCAAGGACTAGATCTAACAGGATCAATGTACTCTTCGGCGGGCGCAGAAACACAGCTATCCGTTTTAGGGATGAAAGCTAAGCAGGGAGGGCCTGACCGCTTCTTGTCGCTAAAGGTCCTGCAAGAATTTTGCAAGAGCCCATGTCTCAGAGCTGCTGGCACCCGGCAGCTCCCAGCAGTATAACGGCACTCCGCTGCCAGGAGCTCGGCCCTACGTTGCGATGGGGAAGCAGTTGCGTATGTGCTTCTCCAGTGGAAGGTAATTGTCTGTTGTGAAACAGCTGTCCCTTTCTACTCCAGCTGTGAGCCTGGACATTTTGTCAATCCTCGCGTTCTCTTTAAAAAGTGGGGTATTAGTGCACATTTATCAGGCAATCAGTGATACACAGTTTCTTAAAGGAAGAAGGATTCTGTCCACCCACTCCACCAGCTAAATTAGTTTAGCTCCAGCTTAATAGCATTTGTGCAGTATATTTCCTGCATGTGTAAGCAAGAAAGGTGTCACTTAAGGGTGCTGAGGGATTCAATTATATGTAACAAGACAGCTTTCTCTCAGTTTCACTCAGTTACTCAGAGGCTTGTCTTTGTGTGTGGCTTTTTTCGTAAGGTATTCTTACGGACAGGAGCTGTGTTCCTCTGTTGTGCCAAGAGCTGTCCGTGTAGAGATCAACGCTTGATTTGAAGGGACAACTCCGGAAAGGAGAGGCGTGCGTGCCTGCGTGCATACCTGCATTTCAGTGGGTGTTTGAGGGGGACAAGGCAGAGGAGGAGGAATGCAAAATTGGGGAAAGTGAGAAGGCAGTTGGCTTTTCATCTCTTTCTGGAAGTCTCTTCTCCAGCAAGATATACTTCCAGGTTTTTTAACCAACACTGCAGTGTATGACCTGCACGAAGATGACGGGGGTGGAATAGGGCGCAGGAGAACCGCCAGCCAGAGGGCCACCTCGTTCCACATCCCCGGGGCGTGCTCTTGTCTCCATCTGCCTTAACTGATGTACAGTATCTGGCTACGTCCTTCTACGAGCTGCTACTCAGGCTCATGCATGACTTTGGAAAATACATTTTGTTCTTCTGAAGCCCTCAAGGACAATAATAAATAGAATGAAAACAAAACCACCCCAACAGCTCTTTAGTGGGTGTCCTTCACAGGCGTACCAGTGTCAGCTGCCCTGGGATTTCACCTTCACCTGAAGGGAGGCCTGTTTAATCATGCGACACTGAAGTAGAGGAAGAAAAAAAATGTTTCTTGAAGGAACAAAGGAAGGCCAACTTGCCCCTATCCTCATAGTTTTGCTACGCATGACCACAGCTAACATGCTGCTTGAAATCTGCCATGTGCTAGAACATCACTGTGATGTTCTAGCCTTGAGGTCTGGCATTACTGTAAAACAATAACTGATAATAATTCTCTTTGCCCTTTACTGCTGCAGAGATGTACCGAATGCTCATTACTACAGTCCTCTTTCGGGAAGAGGAAAAGTCAGTGGGTCAGCTGAACTGCTGGAGTATGTGAGGTTCAGCTAAGGTCATCGCAGAAAAGCTGCCCAGGTCGTTCCGTTTTGGTTTTGCGGTCTTTGCCACAGGGGTTGTTAAAGGTATTTACACTCCGACTGAGCCCCATCTTTAACAGTTCTGTATACGACTAGTTTCTTTTCATTCCTTTCTGTGTGTTTTTCATTCCTGAGTTATATCCTCAAGCAAAAGATGGGCACATGTGGATATTCTTATAAACTGGCTTTCAAGAAGTCTTTGAGCGAGTATTTAATAAAAAAAACTGTTACAAAATCAAAGGAGTCCTGAGTTGGAGATTTAAAATTCTCTCATGGAGAACATGGCTGTATAAGACAAAAAGCAGAAAAGAAAGAATAATGGATCTTTTCTTAATATGGTCAAGACTTAACAACGGGGGTACTCGCTGCTGAGAATTTTGCTATGGCCTGCATATGCAATACATCAGCTAATGCATTGAGGAGAATGAAATTGTGAGAGACCAGCATCTACAGATAATGCAAAATAATCAAATCTGGACTATAAGGACCAGAGGATCCTCAGAGAGCTGAGCTGATACACAGCAGCCCAACAGACCACAGAAAGAGTTCAACCTTGTCACAGGCAATACCTATGGAGAAAAAATAAACTATACTCCTCAGATATCTTACCAGGTTGTAAAATTAGGTATGGCCAGACAAGAAAAAAACCTAAAGTTACTGTAGGCAGATCGATGAAAACTTTTCTCTGAGGTACCTCAACAGTAGGCCAAAAAGTAAATGGAACATTAAGATGTAAAAATAATACTTGGTGAAAAATCACTCCTGTGCAGAGGCTCAGTGCGAGGCCAAAGCTCCAGCAAAATTTCATCTAAGCCAACAAAATACAGCTTACGTTGGATTTAAGTGGTGCCTAGACCTTGTGTGAGTCATTTCTCTCAGGGGTGGGTGAATCTCACCCACTGAGAAAAGTATTAATGCCACTGCATACGGCAAGACAAACCTTAAGCTGGAATACTGTGGCGCTTTTCTTAAGAGTGAGAGAAGCACACACAGGTAATGCAAATGATTAGAGTCCTGGAGAGACTTTGGGATGGGAAAGATTTTAGAAAACGGAAACTGCTTAAAGAAGGAACAAGTGACAAAACACTTGAAAAACGCTAAGCAGCAAAACCAATGAAACTTGGCTTTCTATGTACGTGCATGCTGAGAAGGGGCCCTGGTGTATATTCTCTGATGGCCAATAAGGGTGACAATGCATCACATTAAAGAGCATTAATCAGCTGTGTCATTTGTAGAAGAATTTGAGGTATTAATTGGTACCATAATTCTGATTTTACAGGCTGGAAACTAACTTGTAAAAAAGGCAGTGAATTGGACAAGGCTAAGAAGCGTCCTAGTACTGAGCCTTAACCCCAGAACCATGCCTTGCTCACAAAACACATCCATTTGATCGCCTTGGGGAAAATCAGGCATGACAACAGCGGAGAGGATGAGACCTGCTCTCTCAAACCTGACCCGGCCGGCAGCTACCCTAACGCTCATCTCTGAGGGGCACCACCAGCAAACGTGCTACGAGGAGCAGCAATCCGTGGTCCCGTCCCCCAGCTACCTTTAGAAGCCCTTTTGAACCTGGTTCTGGTTGCTACCACCTATAAAAAGAAGTTCTACACTGTAACGATCCTGTGTTTGAAAAAAATAACTCCTCTTCAGTTTATTCTGAACCTGTTACTAGTTCTTGCGCTACAGGTTCTCAGCGAAACCTTCTCCATAACATTCACAAATTTGTAAACACCCGTCATATCCCTGTTGTTACTGTCTCTTTTCAAAGCCACAGAGTTTAGCCTATTCCATCTCTCCCTGCTGGGAGACCCAGAATTAAGGGAAGCAGCACGTCAAACTTCTACACACATAGATAGGAGCGGGTAAATTATGAGAGGGGATGAGCAGCAGAGAGAAGTCACTTTATAATCTCTCATCCGAATGAGTGCCTGCGAGGCCTGTAATTGGAAACACATTTCTGAGGGGAAAGCTATGCTGATCCCCACGCCGGCCAGTATGTCTAAACAGGTACGGGGAGGGAGCAGGAGGGGGGATAGGCACGGAGCCTGATCAGTAAACAGATGAGACGTAGAGCTATACCCTCTAGCTTACCCATTTTGGTACTAAATCTAAACCGCCTAATCTTGTACCAGAGTATTTTTCTATTTGTTGTGCTTTCTTTTTTCGTATTGTTATTCGAGCCACTCACACAGTAGGAACACCAGTACTTGTTTTCCTTCACCCTGGAAACAAGGAGGGAACACAGCTCAGTAAGCTAACAACCTCTAAAAGGGTTAGAACAAAAACACAGAGAGTTTCAACATGGTGAACCAGAAGCAGTATCTCCATCTTTTGCGATGACTCCTTCCTGGAAAAAAAATGGACAAAATGTGTCCCTGGGCCAGATTCACAGACTTGAGCTGAGCAATACCAAAATAAATGTGAGTCAGCTCTGGGTCGCTTACAGGAGGAATGCCTTTTAGAAACAGACATGCTGACTATTGCCACGGTACATTCGGGCAGGATTTATCCAAATCTCAGTGGATTTACATTCTGCATTTGCTTCTGAAGTACAAAAGCATCCACGCTTTACAAAAGTGATATAGCAAGTAAACATGAAGGCTGAAGATCAGAGCAAGTCATTCTCAAGAGCCAGCCTGGGTCAGAGGAGGGGGGGAAAAAAAAAAAAAAAAAGAATCACAGCTGTTAATGTTAAACGGTAGCGACACCTTCTCCAAGTCTCTAGGGGATGGCAAAGTTGTTGTTGTGGAAGCAAATGGAGATAACCGGCGATGCCGTCACTCAGAAGGGGAGCTGTGCCGCTAGGACAGAGACCCAACCTGACGCACGCTTCCTCATTAGAAGCAGGCAATGCCTTTTGGCTTTCCTGATGGTGAAGGAGCTGAGAATTGACTTTGTGTAACCTTTTTAGAGAGCACGCGGTGGTGGGAGGTAGTGTTTTTCAGACCGGACGTAGACAAGGACCCTGGCCTATCGTTAAGAAATCCCATAAAAGCCACCAAGCCTAGGCCACGCTCGCTTCAGCTCGGTACTGGCTGCGCCCTTAGCCTGCCCAGCTGAAGTCCGGCATGTCCCGCTACAGAAACGACCTTCAAACTCCGTCCTAAACTTTCACTGTAGAGGAATGCCACTGCAAGAACAGTGACTTTGTTCCACCTCGGAGTTGGCCGTGTTTCAGCAGTGAGCTAAGTGGTTTGGGATCCTCCTGGACGACACTAAAAAGTGCTATATAAATGTCAGCTATGAGTAAAAACCTCCTCTATAATTGTACAGCCATTCTACATCCATATGCTCCTCTTGAGGGTTCCCAGTGACTGGGTTTCTCCTTTTGAAAAGCTATGTAAACACATGCAAAACCAGGCCTTTACATAATACAATGGGGCGTATCGTTCATTAACGTGCAAATAGGTCGCTCTCCACTTGCCCTCCCACTCACTTCCTTTCCAGCTAGCTGCAAGCTTATGTAGCGAGAGCTTAAATGTAAGTCGCCAATATTCCCGATTTAGCACAGCAGGGAAAAGACATGACTTTCAAAGGCAAGAGGGATGAGCAGAGCACAACGTATTTTTTCCTGTCTCTAAGCTCCACCCCAAGTTACACTAAGGAAAAACCCAATCTGAAGTCAACAACCCACTGGCAAGTAAAACAGGATCAACGGTCCAATATCACCCATTAACTGCAGAGAATTTGGGGAGCGAAAGCACGTCTACATGATTTACAGGAACCTCGGCAGGGACCCATGCTGTCTGCTGTGCATCAGGCCTAAATTACGCACGGAGAATTTCAGATGAACGCAACGTGGGTTTCAGATTTGTGTGCACCAAGCAGTCAGCGGTGGACGGCAGCGGGACAGCAGACCAAAGTCAAGGAGAGGGGAAAGCGTGTGCCCCGAGGTGGTGTTAAGGATAAAGAAAATGGGGGTGGAGGGGGGATTGCACTGGGGATTCTGAAGTCTCAGCCGTGACCTCAGCAGTGTTCTCCGACATCACAGAACCCACACGGTTCTCAGCCGCATGAGAAAAGCAAGAAAAAAAAGGCAGGAGCAAAGGAGGAATAGCAAAGAGCACTGAATTAGCACTTTATGTGTTCAAAGTGTTGTACAAACGTTAACTAATCAATCAACTAATTGCCTAATTAAAAGAGCAACCAGGAAAGGGAGATAGCAAAAGAGAAGCAGGAAGGAGTGGGAAGAGCAGCAGGGCACTAGGACACGGGGAGCAATACGTGCTCCTGTTCACCCAGGCCACATTATCCCAGGCAAACCTGTGCCAAATTGCCATGACAATAATTAGCCAGAGTTCCCTGACAGATCATTATGAGAACATTAACAGGGCATTAGCAAGAATTACCCATTTTTCACACATTGATTAGGTGCCATTGCTGGTTCATTAGAGTATTGGCTTTTAATAGCCCCACTCCAACTAGCGGCAGCCCTTCCTTCGCTCCCCCGGCCCCTCCGCACGGATCCAAACCTCTAATTCTGAGCGGGCAGCCGACCTGGCCTGCGCTGAATCGCACAAGCACACGGCCATATGCCGTGGAGAGGAAGCACCTCATTAATCTGGCTGGCTTAGGTAGAGCAAAACAGCGGCAGTGCACCATAGGCAGCCTTTAATCTTCCTCCCGAATCCATACTGCTAACGGAGAGTGGCACAGGGAATATCCCGCTCCCTGCCCAGAATCCTTGCTCCCCTATGCCAAGAGGGGCCAGCTCTCCGTCTCTTCTTCTTTAGGTCTTCCTCAAGCCCCGCACCGGCAGGGATGTTTCCCTATGGGTCATTCCCAAAACCTTTCTGCTGTACCCACTGACAACTCTCCTAATTATTAGAAAGGCTGGGGTCCCTGCTTCCACGACTGCTGGATTATTTCTACTGATAAACAAGGATATGCAACAGGGAAAGTGGTCCAAAAGATGCTCCAGGGGAGCCATAGGGGAAGGCCGGGTCAAGAGGATTATTTCTGCTGCAAAAGTCAGGGGCTAAGTACTGTGTTTCTGGCAACAAGAACAAGACCTAACAAAAAAAAAGGTGACTTGTGACTGAGGAATCTGTCCCCTCCCTGTCATCTTGGGACACATCACCTGTCCACCTACATCCAAAATACATTTCAGTTGAGTCATGCTTGGGAAGATACGGCAATCCTCTTAGTGCTATTATACAACTGATGAGATGTCCCTAATCCAGCCCTGTCCAGCGCAGATTCCCCACCCAGACCGGGGGCGCTCCCCCAGTTTCTTTGCGAGGCTACGCGTCAAAACCAGGCAGGCTGCACTGTGCAAGACGGGTTACTGACGTGTCAGGAGCTAAACCTTTTGCAGGGATGGCTGGATTATAGGGCAGCTGAGTGGGTGTATAAGTCACCGAGTGCAGCCCAGAAAAGCTGAGGGCAAAGCGAGCACCCTTCAATGCCAAAAGAAATGGGTGAGATAAGGCACAGGGCAAAGGAGAGAGGAAGGTTCACTCATTTGACACTGAGAAAGCAAAGGAGAAAGTAAACACTTTAGAGGGTTAGAAAGACAGGAGAAAATACAAAGACAGACCAGCCTCAGAAGGGGGTTGTTTTGCTAGAAGTAGCTGAGAAATACTGCTGAGATACGAATGGCACAAAGCAGTTTACAGAAACATAAGGAACTGGAGGAAATACAGCAGGACTGTATAAAAGAGGACTGTATAAGGTCATGAAGGCAAGGACAAGGAACTTCAAGTCCAAAGGGGATCAGGCGGAGCAATGCAAACAGAAAGGCAATGAGTTCTACGTGGCAGCGAAAAAGGAGCAGTTTTAGCATGGCCATTTCTCTGCCCAGAGAAAGGGAGCTGGCTTTCAAGCAAGTAAGAGAGGCAGAAGATGTTACAATAATGAAGACTAAGGAGGGCTAAGACATGAACAAGGGGTCTAGGTGTTGAGAAAAAGAAGAAGAGATGGATTTTCTATATCTGGTAGAGGAAGAAACAGGTTGGGGAGAATACAAGGGAGAAAATAACTAGCCTCCGTATTTGAAGAGTACATGACTGGGAGGATTTTTTCATCATTAAGAGTGATGAAAAGAGCAAAGTGAAGAGAATTCAAAGGAAAAGACAAGCAGCTTTTTAACACTATTCAGCCTGAGCTGTGAGCATTTGTTGACCGAGAGTTGTGAGAAATCGTGTGACAGGTCAGGGTGCAATATGTCTATGGAGCTGAACCTGGAGATAGCATTGTAATCATCTAGAAAGCAGACATCAAGGACCAAGTCCTTTGAGATCCACAGTACTCATGAGGACAGGGCACCGACAGAACACAACGTGTGACTCAAAAGTTGGAAGAAGAAAGCGGAATAAGGGAATGTGCTACATAAAAAAAGGGAGCACCAGGAGAGCCCTGCCGTTTGCCACAAAGCAGCTGATTGAGGCACAGCGTTGCCCATAAAACACAGAGGGCAAATTAAAGAAGGTCTGAGGTGGAACAAGAGAAGAGAAGAATCAAGCAGCGACCGACTACACAATCAGTTCAGAAGTAAAGGCAAGGCAGAGATCGATGCCCCGGGTTCCTGTTTTGTCTCAAGCACAACCCCATGGTTCGTGTGACTCTATGCTGCCAAACTTGGGGAGTCAGGAGAAGACAACTTTGAGCTCAGGGGAAGGAAGCAGCATGCTAAATACGAGTAGTCCATTACTGGGAAGTCTTATGCTCTCTTAATGGGACAGTTAGCCAGCTATATGGCCCGAGTTGGCCACAGAGCCACCAAACAAGCGACTGCAGGCTGTCCTGAGGCCAAGGCTAGGCCTGCCAGCTGCTCTGTTTCTCTCCTCTGATTAATATTAATCAGGAATTCACCTGCTGTTCATCAGGATCCTCTGGATACTACTGGACCCTAGTAAACAAAAGCGCTGGCTCCATTTTTTCATCTAGGACATGGCTATGCCTGTGGAGTACAGTAGCATTGCAAATCCTTCTTCTCTGCTCCCACCAGTTAAGCAAAATGTAGGATGGGGGGGGGACGGAAACCCTAACTCCCAGCACCTCTTCCTCATCCTTCGCGACGCGCCAACCCCAAAATAGTTAGCGGATCCAAACGTCCCTCAGAAGTCACCAAAGCGATATGGCGAGGAGCGCTCCTCCGAGCAGGGCTGATGAATGCTGAGGCAGGTGTGCTGACAGGTCTGAGCACAGCGTGTTGCTGAAGGTAAATCAAGGCTGACAGCCAGTACTTTTACCTTCTCCCCCGCTTTCCCTGGCCTTTAGACCGAGCCAAACAGCGCGCACAGGAGGACAAAGGATAGGCGGATGGGTGGGAGGGAGAGGGTGAGCGTGGGGTAGGAGGAAGGGGCTGAGCATCCCTCCGCGGTAGCAGGTGGGAGTTTCAGGGAAAGCAGCAGACGGGCGGCGAGCTCTCTGTGTCGAGTGTAAATCCACGGGAGGCAGGCAGGGCACCAGGGCTGCGATCCTGACCTTGGGCCAAGGCAATCTGCTTTTTAACTGGCGGCAACTGCAATCCAGTCTGCGAACAGATGGCACAGAGAGGGAAAAAATACGGGATACAAACGTAGGCGCTCCAGTATCTGTTCCAAAACCAACCAACCTTCAGCAGGAAGGTGATTAAAGAAGCAAAGTAGTAAGGAAAAGCCCGGCAGACTTCCTCTGTTCGGAATGACTGGTGAAGTCGGATGCCACAGTCCTGGTCCTAAAGGACTCGATGGCTTGGGGCTCATCGGCTGAAATGCAGAAGCTGTCTCTCAGCCTCTCGCCGTTTCTAAGGGATGACAAACGGGGAGCGTTCGGTTGCTATTCTGGCCAATCCTCAGCTCCTATACTGGCATCTGGAAACTCTTCACTCACACTGTTGCTTCCTGTCCTAAGGCATTGTCAAGAGTCTTTTGCTATAACAGCTCCACACATAAAGACATCAAGTATCAGCAGGGAAGTGACCCGAAGCCCTAGCGTGCAGAACAAAATTTGCAAGGTACCAGCATACTCTGAGCAGCAACAGACCCGAGAAATCCTGTGTTCAAATACTCAGAAATGTGCCAGAAAAGTTCAGACCTGGCACTGAATTTTGCTCTGAATCCTCACTCTGTAGGAGGTGAATTCACGCAAACCTTTTGGTTCCTGCCTTCTCACTGACTTACTGGCATAAATCTGTGCTGTCCAGGGTCACTGGAGCTGGTACCCCTGCTTACTGGCCTAGGTCATGCAGCCACTGGTCATTAGACTGAGCCAAAACTGCTATAACTCAGACTGCTTCACGGGTTCGGCTCAGATTTCAATCCTGGAATCCACAGTTTTGACGCTCTGAAACATATTTCAGAAATAGATAATCAAGTAATAAAAGATGGATGTGAACTACTGTAGTTGCTGGTATTAAAACACTGACACTGCTATACATTTGGGGACCATTACCAAGTACCAAAGGAAATACTCAGCAGGAAATAGATAAAATCTGCCTACTATAAACACTTAAACAGTTTGTACATCATCAGTACCCAACAGTGCTGTGATACGTGAAGCCCTGAAAACACGATTCTTTATAACACTAATGGGCCTACTGGTTTCTAATGAGTTTACCTGGTGTCCTTCCGCATTCATTGCAGAGAGTCATCCTTGCTGAAATGCCCAATATGCTCTACAGGTTCATGCTGACAGGCCATGGGCTCTTAAGTAAGGTATTTTTTTTTTTAGCTTTCTGAATTTATGATGCTTCAACACTTGAGACAAATTGGGATGAAAAATGTAGATACGTTTTCCTGTGTAGTTTCACAACCTGAAGCTCAGCAAGTTCTTCACCCTTCTCCACTACTTGGAAGAGGCTTGGTTTTCCATCATAACAATTCACTCCCTGCCCTGGTCTGCAAGTGTACCTCCACTAGGAGTAGTATCGCCCAAAGTACAGAGACTTGTTCTGAAGATAGTACTTTGCTTTTCTGCGATATTTTTGTTACAGTGGTCTTCACTAACACACGTGCCCATGAACGAGCCTTTCTGTGAAACAGAGAAACCCTGCTGCCTTCATACTACTGTGGGGGAAACTAAGGCAGGGAGAAAGCAAATGGCCATTTAGCAGCGAACTTGGAGGACAACACTGATAGTTAATGCCCGGCATAAAACCTCTGAACTCGGAAAGGAATGCACCCCCTGGCAAGAACAAAAGCAGGTCCTGCCTTGCTCTGTCTCCACACTGTGCTCCAGGCACGGCAGAACGTCTGCCACCGTCTCAGACTGGGAAACAAAGCAGAACTTGCATCTCCCATATAGGAAAAATGCAGGTGCATATGAACGCTTCCGAACGATAATGCGGTATGCTTTAACGCAATCCTGCCAGTGCTCTCCTCCTGCCCTGCAGCACCCCTACTCTCCCAGCCCCAGGTTTCCCAAATCCGGCTCTGCCAAAACCCTTCGTTCCTGCCCTGTGGCTCCTGGACATGCCAATCTCGGGTTGCCACTAGAAAGCTCTGCCAGCACCAGACTGGGCAGTGCTCTGACAATTCTCCCTCATGAAAAATGACACTTCCAAAACAAATGCTTCGGCTTAATGGATGTCAGACTGCTGTAATTTTGAGTCATTACACTTGCAACTCTGACAAACACTCTCAGTATGTTCTTTCTAATTACCAGGACCAAGCAGATTTAGACAGGGCAAATACAGCAGGCTCGCCCATTTCCTTACTGTAGCCCGACTTCTTCTCTGCCCTTCCTCCCTCCACTCTCACCCTAGCTCTGCTTATTTATTGCACTAGCGTGTGCTGTTTTGCCTTGCAAATCCTTTTGCACAGAGACATCCTCTCTCTGCCAGAGTTTTAACAGAGAAATTCTCCTTCCCCTGTTCCTCATTCTTTCCTTGCTCATTAGCTTTGCTAAGCCCCTTTGGCTGTGAATGTACAGCAGCATTTATACTGACTGACAGTGACCTAGCAGGAGGACATTGACATTACTGCCTCTCAACTTGCTGGGATCTAGATGTCTATCCTTCTGCTGTTACCTGGTGGTCTGTCCGTCTTAATTCCCTCTGACTTTATTGCAGCCTATTTGTGATCTGAGTCTCTCCTCCTTATCTGTATTTTCTTCCTCTCTGCTTTTATTTTCCCCTCTCCATCCCTCACCTCTCCTGAACCTTGTCCTCTAAACTCTCTGAGAACACCCCCTCAGAGAAGCTGTTATTTGACAACTGACTGCTGGTAAGCTGATGCAAACGCATATGCACTCGAAGACTGTTGGAGCAAAGACCGTCGCTCGTTCTCCCTGCAAAGTGCCTACCCCAGTGGGGTCACATTAGACCCCCTCCTCAAAACACAGAAGCGGAGGGACCACCAAGATCAATGCATCTAGTCGTATGTGATAACAAGCAACAACATGGCAATGTTTAACGCAGAACGGTCCCTGATAATAAAAGATGTACAATTAACCATTACGCTATTCGGCTTTTCCTCCCCACTTACTCCTCATTCTCCCTCATTTCCAACATGCTTTTTATTTTAATATCCTCCTCCTCTCATTTCTTCATCCTCTCTCTTCTCCTCTTGCTTTGTTCTCTTGCTCTTGGACTCTACCTTTCTCCCCCTTGGCCAAGCATACATTGAATTTCACTGTCAAAAAATAAAATAAAGACCTCAAGGGTTATGAATTATCTGTCCTATTTTAATAATTAAAGATGAACACACAGAGCCAAGGCAGCTTAGGCATTTGTCTGAACAATCACATTATATCAGAAATGTCTTGCGTTGCCCCTAGTGAAATACATCAAAGAAATTCCCACCCCTGTATATACCGCAGTTGTCCTAGTCCTGCCCCGGGACCATTCGGCAGGCAGTCAACCTGGATTTGATAGGGGACTATATATTTAGTTTCAATGGATAGGGTTTGATGGGTTTTGATAATTTGCAACTTACAGCTAAAGAAAAGCAGCTTATTATTAAATGCAAATAAAATGAAATTAAGTCCAGCTGTCTGGATGCAGATAGAAATTACATAAAGCCCACGAGGCCCTCTGGAGATCTTAACTTGTCAAG
The DNA here is from genome assembly GCF_964188355.1 of Buteo buteo. Taxonomy (NCBI): domain Eukaryota; kingdom Metazoa; phylum Chordata; class Aves; order Accipitriformes; family Accipitridae; genus Buteo; species Buteo buteo. The sequence goes on from NC_134178.1 coordinate 42,150,817, forward strand.
AGAACATGGTCTGAGAGAGCAAAAACCCCTGCTTCAGAGGAGCTGCAGCCAGCAGTATCTCAAAAGAGTGACAGAGATTATAGGGTGACTTCAGAAAGCATGGGCACAAATGAAGAAAGGACTGAGAGAGCTAAGAGAGAAAGGGATGGTCAAAAGGTTTGTAACTTGAAGAAAAGAGCTGTCTAGTTTTTAAGAGCATCCCAACTTCGGTTGACAGCGAGCATCTTGCCCTGCCCCGCAAAATGACCAGGTTATATCAGAGTTGTAGGAGAGCGCAGGACGTGCTGCCTCCAGCTTCTCAAAGAGTCAGTGGAACGGGAAGAAAGGGAGGAAAAAAGTTATAATGAACTTCCACTGCTTTAGGGAACAGAGAGAAGCAGTGGCTACATGCCCTGACAGGAGCAGAAGCTCTTTCAGAAAAAAGAAACACAAAGGAAAGGAGAAATATTCCTTGCAACCTCCCAATTACACATGGACCAGACAAAATCTATCTTTACCCACGGAGAGGGCTGACGGAGACCTTCACAACTCCGCTCTTCAGGTAGAGCTAAGTGCCATACGTCTCAACGGTGCCAAACAACGGTCTATCTAATAACTTGACCGTAAGGGCTATCGTGAAATGCACTGAGTCTAAAGCAGAGAAAGCAGTGCCCTCCTTTTACCTAATTCCCTGCCTCCAGAAAGGCAGTCAGACCTGCTGCAAAACTCACGCTAAGACAGCAGCAGATCCTGTGTGACAGACATACGGTAGGCTTCACGGACCGCTGGGGAGCCACAGGGGTACATAAGTCGTGCTCAGCTCCCCCCTTGCCACCTCTCACTGTTCCCCTCTCTGACAATGGATCGGAAACCATTTCACAGCCTCCACACCTTTTTGTTACGTGACTTGTAACCAGAGGACGAACACTGATGTTTCACTAGCACTGCCGGAGGTGAGAATACTTTGGACATATAGTTGAGTTCACGCTGACTGAGGGAGACTTTCATTTTGCCCTGACTCCAAAAGCTTCGTTACCAAGCCCTGATGCCAAAATCTTGTTAGCTTTTCTTGTGCTGTTATTTTTTAGAGAAGCAGCAGATCAGGCATTTGACCCGTTTGGTTTAATTCATCCAAATATATTAAATGCGTGCAACGGTCTGGGTCACTTCCTTTTCAGTCCAAACACGTTTTACCCATTTTTCTCCTTTTGATTACACAAACCAAAAGCAGGACTGAAACTGCCCCGATGTCAAAAGCCCCAAATCTGAACCTGCCTCACAAGCTGTTCCCAGAACTCCAGGCAGAAGAATTCAAGGAAACAGGCACTTACACCTTGTTCTCTTTTTCCATCGGTCTCAGCAGGAGGCAGTCCAAAAGTAGGGCGCTGAGCAGTGGGACCACAAGGAAGTGGGTGAGGTTGTCAGTGTCGAGCAACAACTTCCCCACTCCCGGGTAGTTTCCCTGCGTGGCTGTCGTGGTTCTTGCAACCCTCCCGACAGACTCAGCCGCCACATTTCCATTTCCCACCCGCCATGCCTTCCCGTCCAAGCGGGGCTGCTGGGGTAATGGAGTGGTCGTGCCTCTCTCTGTTCAGCCCTCGTAGACCCCGTTGCTTGACTGATGAAGGGGAAAAAAAAAGTTTTTGTGGGGTGACACAGAACAAATGAATTTTTGTTCAATAAATCATTTTAGAGAGACTATTGACTCTAGGACCTTTGAATGCATCGACCCATTCATAAAAGTCTCATCTTCCTGTGCACTTGCCTTCCTTTCCACTGTCACAACCACTACACTTCATTTTCTTTTCCTTTCTTTTGCTGTTTCTTTTCTCTCTCTTTTTTTCCATTTTGACCCCATAATCCTATCTTAACCTTCTAATCCTCTCTGCAGTTCCCTCTTCTTCCCCTGATCTCAGCTCCATATCATTCACAGGCTGCCACACTGACAGGAGAGAAAGAACAGCAGATATTTACCAAAGTATTACCATAAAGATTAAAGCTAGCAAATACCACGGCTCGCTCCTTCCCTCCAGCCCCTGGCCTAATGAAAACACTCTGCACTCTTTCCCCTTTCTTGGAGACAAAATGACAAAGCCCTATAATCTCTAAGGTGGAAGAAAAAGAAGACCCGAAAGTGATTAAAAGGATAGAAAAGAGAGCAGAAAGGGAAATAGAAGTGGGAATAATATTATTTAGCACTTCTGCAGGACCTGACTGCCGATATTACGCCGACCTGCAGTATCTTGTGCTTTCCATGTGCTCGCTTTCTGCCTGTACTTACCTCTTACCCCCAATGCTTGGAGCATAAGCTCCCCAAGGAGGATTCTCCTTTTTGTTCTGCGTGTGCTCAGGGCCCAGCAAAAAGGGATACGGATTCATAGCCCTGCCTTGCAGGCATAGTCACAGCAGGAATAAGCAGATCTCAAGGCACTTTACAAGGGAGATGGCTATCACCAACCCCAGGCTTCGAGGAGAAAACCTAAAACCCAGCAAGATGGGGCGATTCAGGCATGGACATGGTTAGGGACGTGGCACTAGCAGGAGGAGAGCTCGGACAAGCCGCCTGCTGTCTGTCCCGCTGCCTCGCTGCAGCCAGGACATCAGCAGAAGTGGGTAAGGGGAGACCACCAGAGTGAGGTAGGGAAACTAAACAGAGAAGTAGGGTAAGTGAGAAGACAGACATGGAGAAAGAATGAGAAGGGAGAGAGTGAGGAAGAAAAAAAAAAAACAAAACGCAAGCAGTAAAGGAAAAGGAAGATGAAAGGAAAAATGAGAAAGATGGGCAAAAAGTAGAAAAGAACCAAGCTATGTGGGATCTGAGAGCAGAGAAGGGCTTCTCCGGCATATGGAAACAGACTGCTTGGAGCAGGGCAAGGGGAGGATTTTTGCGACAGCTGGAGTGAAATACATTGTCCTCTTTGAGGCTTACCTTTTCAAAACATGACTCTGAAATAACATGGCACTATAAACCAGGTAACCGTATGCCCACGCAGGGGAGACATACGCATGAAGTTCAGACTTCTCCCTCACTCTGACATGTTCATCTACTTGCTTCAGCATCCAGCCGCACACGCAGAGACAAGGAGTACCGTGCTGAGGCCGCAGGATTTATTGGCAGAGCAGATGCACTTGAGTCCCGCTATGCACAGGGCTTTACTACAGAGGTAAAATTACAAGGACCGCACAGATGACAACTGTATGCACAAAAGCTCAGCTCTGACCAACTCACAGCAACAGATTCTGACCAGTTTGGAAAACCAGTCTTTTCTGTGTATCAGGCTGACAACAACAACAAGCAGCCCCCGCTTAAAAAAAAAAACAAAAAACCAACCAACCAAAACCAAACCAAACCAAAAAACCAAAACCCCAAACCCAGCCTGCCTGTCTTTTCCACAGATCTAGCCAATTCAAATAATTAGAAATAGGAGCTTGACATAATTACAACTTTGTCTTTCTTCTCATGTAAAGTCTGTGACAGTGTTTTTGCTGCTGGTCTCCCCCATCCAAAGAAAGGGGCTATTCACTGCAGATAAAGCTGATCAGTCAAGGGATGGATGTCACCCTCTCACTATGCAGGGAGAATCATGCACTTGCCTGGACTGCTTCCATCAAAAGATCTCAAAGCACTTGATGAATAGTTCATTAAAGCCTGGCAGCACCTTTGGGAGATGGGGAAGGAACAATGAATGATCACTTCAGTCATCACGGAAGGGCATCTCCCTTTAGACTTGAAAAGTGGAGCTTGTTAGCAGTGCACAGATGCACCACAAGACAGTTTAAGGAAGCTCTGAAGAATACCTCTTCCAGTTGAAAGTACAGAGGCAATTAAGTAGCTAACCAAAGGGAAATTTGGCCAGGAGACAATAAAGCAACCTCCTTTTCCCTAGCACTATTTAACACCTTTCATTCACAGAGCTCAAAGCACTTTTTGAAGGTGTTAAGTATTTTTATCTCTGTCATATAGTAGATAAAGGAAGGGAAATATAGGAAGGGGAAACGGTGGGCCAAAAAACACACACAATGAGTCAGAAGCAGAGCAGATAACAAACCCTGGGTTTCCCAGGCTTGCTATCCGCATGCCATGCCACCTCCCACATTATCTCTGCTCACTGCATCTGGACACATCTGTATTTAAACCTTTTCACTGAGGAGATGAGACTCATGCATCCAGCTGGCCAATATCCATCCCAGGTTATAAATCCAGAGATAAAACTTACAGCGCGTTCCCACCGCAAACCACAGATTCCCCCATCAATCATCATCTTCCTCTGTATCTCCACAGAAGGCACAGTATATGCTTAACAAACATCTGTTACCAACACACCAGCATTTCCGTTCGCAAAGCTCTTGGCCGAAGGATATTGTAAAGAGCAGAACCTGAGCCAAGCGCCGCTGAGGCTCCGCTCTGCAGGATGCTCCAAGGCAAACTGCAGAGGTGTTCAGGGGCAGCAGCACAAACCGATTTCCTCAACTTACAATGCTCTGGTTTTTTGGGAACAGGGTGGGAGCACTGCTAGGAGGACCTGTAGTCCTCCTAGGATGTACTGCTTTTCCAGAGACGAGGAGGATCCCGACTGGCTTTGTGTTTTGACGGTAGTGGTGCAGAAGGGATCCTGATACAGAAGTCTCTTTTGGACAAAGTTGGTGTGCACCTGGGGTCATCAAAATCTGTTTTCCCACGATGCCCATGCTGGATAGTCAGACGAAAAAGGACTGCCTGGCAGAGCTGCACTTTGTGTCAGAGAGACTTGGTTGGGCAGGCTCCAAGGTGCTCCTCCTCCTTACTCTTTAATTGCTGTGAACAGAGGTTTTAACAGAGAGAGATGCTATTTGAGATAAGGCTGGTTAGAGAGATAGCCAGGTCCTTGGAGTTAGTGATTAATTACCAGGCATTCTCAATCTTACGACATTAACTGCTTACCCTTTTAAATAGTAGTAAATTGGAGGTACGTGTCTAATTAGAGAGTTGTAAAATGTTTTGGAGGATTGAACACAGAGAGAGAACTTACAGAGATGGAGTGGGAGGCGAACTGCTCTCTGGGAGGAAAGGAGATGTGGGAAGGAGATGATGTTGTTACTATGAAAGGCTGTTTTATTTTGTAATGTACCAGAGTCCTGGTTATCTGAAAGGACTTCCTGCTCTGCCTGGCTCCACAGCTGCACGCTCCCAGAAGAGGGGAAGCAGGTAGCGGACTGGACATACACAGGATTGATTTCTTCCTAGAAGGTCAAAGACAGACCTTGAAGTCTGCCACTACTATCAATCTAGCAGATTTTATATTTCACGTCCTAATAGCAGGCATATCCCCGTCCACTCCAAAGATTTTGGGAAGCATATACCAACAGGCCGTGTTAAACGCACACTAGGTTGAAATTACTGCTAGGAGATTAAAAACACTAAGGGCTGTTACTACAGAGACCTACCTGGATTAACTGTTCTTCAGAAACACACTTCGAGTAACAACTTTTTTTTTTCCCCCAAAATTTAAATGGAGGGGGGTGGAAATAGCAAATACACTATTCACTGCTGGATTTCTCTTGATTATCGTATGATCTCAGTCTCTGCTACCAGCAACTTATTAGAGCGTATTTCAGGTCAAAACCACACCAAGCAGTTTTCCTGCATTTTGTGCAAATGCTTTTCATTTGCACATTTGTACTCTCCAGCGGGCTCTCCTGGGAATTGAGGTCAGTCACATGGTTTAAGAAGTTGTTACAAGGCAAAAGGATTTCTTGTTCCGTATGAAATAACATAGCTCAAATAAAGTTCAACTGAAAAAATCACAGTGATCTAGTAAGTAACCAAGTAACAGGCAAGCCCAAAAGAGTTTGCGCTAAGGGAGCGCGTATTAAATATTCCTCCTTTTCTAGCTCTGATTTCTATGGCTACGTCTGATTCACCAGTCTTCATGCCCATTTCTTCCCATCTGAATGCTTTTTCTCCTACTTCCTCACCTGTAAAGAATAATCTATTGATCTTTGAAAGACACTGAAGAGAGTTTCATTCAAACAGTGTGCAGAGTGCCAGAGTTCCGGGGATGTTACCATGCTCTGGTGCAGCAGGAGGGCGGGTTTCACAAAGGTTTTCATCGGGTGGCTTTGGGTTTCCTCTACGAAAAGATACTACGCAGTATTGTCTGTCTTCATGGGACTAAATGTTGGTGACAATATGTTCCTTGGGCAACACCTTTTGTACGATAAGATTATAAACAAAAAGACCGCTTATAATCAAAGATCGCTTGACACTTTTCAAAGGTGTTGGGCGCAAAGACAGTAGTCCTGTCTGAATTCCAATTAGTGTAATTACAAGCTGCCTTCCCAAACTCTCCTTGCAGTTCCAACTGGATACTTTCTTCTTGTCTTAAACCTGCTGCCATCTGCCATTTAATAATTGCAGGGGTCTGCCTCAGAGGTGACTGTGCTTGAGCGACGAGCAGAGCACAGCGACCCCTCCATGGGTGCGTTCTTACACCATTACCAGAGGCAACGTCTCGCCTCAAAGATTTCAGGGAAGGCAATGAGACCGCTTTAAGAAACAATGAATTAAAAAAAAAAAAAAAAAGTAGAGCATGACTCCATAAAACAAGAGCACAAATGAGCAGCGCATGGACTCAGTTTACAAAAAAACTGAGAAAAAGGCATTCTGCTGGGCTATACCCTGTCTTAAGCAGGAGCGCTGACCATGATGCCAGGTGATACACGTTCTAGGAGGAATTATCTGAGTTACCTTGTTGGCTTCTGAATTAACTGTAATCGTTCAGAAATGAAAATTCATGTATGACAAGCTCATTAAAATCCTCTGTTCAGAATGGGCAAAAACCCAAATGTAACGATAGGGTTATGAAGAGAAGATGAGATGAAGAGAAAAAACGAGGCCAAGTGCAGTACTGCACTGCAATACAATGTCCCACATCAGGTCATCCTATTTGCAAAAGATGCAATAGAAATAAAAGGGGTTCAGGGACAGGTGACAGCAATGAGTTAGAGGCCTGACAAAATTTCTGTAAGAAGGAAGATTGAAAACACTGGGGCTTTTTGATTCAAAGAGGAAACAAATCGAGCTAGACGGTGTAGGGATATATAAAATAATGAAGAGTACAGCAAAGGCAAACGCATCCTGTACAACTGAAACACTACCCATCTGAGGCTGGAGAGGATTTGCTGCTTTCCTACTATGTGCAATGACGTGCGGGACTCACTGCCACAAGATCATATCCAGGCCAAATACCATCCCTAAAAGAAGTACAACACAGTTATGCGAACTGCAAAAACATCGATGGTCACTTTATACACGATGGGAAAACCCTTCCTCACAACCCCTTCCTCCCCAACATCAGTGATATCAATCCTCCTGCTTCAGACTACAAGCAAGAAACAATCTCTCCAAGACACAGAAATTTCTCCTATCAGCAAGTTATTTCTATGATTTTGCATATCTGCCCACTTGGGAAGGTTTTATATTTTCTTATATAATGCAAATTAAAAAAATGCAAGATACTGATGTAAAAGGGTTCTGCTATCATCTGCTGTTTCTCAAATTCTTCTGTTTGGGAGGAAATTCATATATGCTAAACAAGAGTCTGTTTGAAAAGCACTCTCTCTTAAGGATTTTAAAGCGCTCAGGCAAGAGAGAAAAATGATCATCCTACCCATTTTAACGAGCTCATGGAAGACCTGAAAAGAAATTTCCCTCTCAGATGGCTTGTGTCCCAGCAGCTAAAACTTCCGCCCCCCCGTACCATGTCACCCCTAGTGACTCTGAGTGATCTCCACGAAATGCTGGGTCTGGCATTGACCCATCAAGCAATGCGCTCATTCTCAGTAAACTTTTAAGGAACAGACAGCTTGTTTCAATAGATTTACAGTATCACTCCCTGAAAGGACCTGCCACAGACTAGATTTACAGGTCTGTCACTTCCTATGACCCCATCTAGACCTTCCTAACAGAGCCCAGTGAGCTGTTACACGCTTCATAACCACCTTTTCGGATATCCTGCTTTACTCCTTTCCAGAAAAGCAAGGAAGTACATCAAAACCCAACAAAACGCTTTGCGCTGCTATCTGCAGGTTTCTCTTCCCGTCATCCTTGCCTCCTTTAGAGAGATGCACGAATGTAGGTTCCTCCTTTACCAGGATGCTCATTCCCTGGACCAGAATCTCCATTTCATGGACTGGGATGCTAAGGTACAAGCACCGGTCACTGATTTTCTCGGGAACACGAAAGAAGCTGAGCGTTCCCTGCACACAGCTTCGTTTCCGCTGAAATGGAACTGCCAGCTCTGGCCTTTCTGACAACAACCGAGAAGAGACCATCTCCCGCTTTGGCATTACATTAGGAGACACGCGTGCGATATCCTGGTCCAGTAGCCAGTTAGGTACCACAGCTCTAAACGGGACCTATAAACTGGGGTTCCAGCCTGCAAAGATTTTGGTCACCTATGTTTGTCCACTAATCTGCTGAGACAAATCCCCTTTCTGAGCCTCAGTTTCTCACGCTGCAAAATGGGGAGACTAATAGTGACTTGTTTCAAAGGGGAAATTAATTAAAATACTTTGAGATTCAGAAATGGCAGGGACTACTGAGCTAAATAATCTCAAAGTAATTCCATGCGCTCTGGCATAGATCTGACAACAACTTATCTATGTATGCTTTTAATAGAGGTTAACATTTTCATTTTATCAGAGCATATTTTAGGCTCCATCACATAAAAGCAACGTCTACACGAGGCACCGACAAGCAGAATGCACAATCATTAATTTCTGCAAAGCAGCCTTGGTGTCTGCGAAAACACTCCAGGTAACTCAATAAATTAGAATAATAAACACAAAGGAAACCAGAGAACAAGCAAGGACAGGGCAGAAATCACAAACGGAGGCCGACAGCATAATATATGATACGACAGCAGTCCAAACTGGGCCTCCGTGGGGCACTGGGAAGCCGCTGGGAGGCAGGCGCGAAGTGGAGGATATCCAAGGCTCGGTACCGTTCCCTGTTATTCCTCGCATCTCGTACGAGCGATTTTAATTTAAGCATCACTGTGCATATGCCACCAGGGCCTCTCCCTGCAACGCCTGCGGGGAGATCTTCAGCTGGCAAGCACGGCGCAGCCCCTGTAGCCACAAACCCTCAGCGAAGGAACATTTGCTGATGCAAACGCCAGCCCCGGCAGTAGCAAGCGGCGCCTAAGGCTGGAATGGTGCTGCAGCAGGGGAGGTCCGGCTGCTGTCAGCTGGACGGAGCCTGGTGTCAGCTGGGGAGATGGAAAGGGCTTCGTCTGCCCACAAGCGTTACACGCTACTCTCTGCCTGCGGGCAGGGAGCAGGGGAGAGGGAGGATGAACGGCTGCGCCTCTAAACAGGTTGCTTTTGGCTCCTCTGTGCAGCGTGTGTTCCTGCAGAAGCAAATCAAGCCCAGAGGGAAGCAAAAGGAACCTTTAGCGCTGGAAAAGCATATTACTTTCTTGTAGGAATGTTTGCTCGCTCTTAACGCATCTGTCTTGTGTGATAGTAGTGGCAGCCCCCAACCCCAGGTTCTCCCCACACCTCTCTGCCCCCGCACCCCTACACCCCTTCTGCTGCCCCAGACCTATTTGTTTCCCCGGCACATCAGGCTTATGCGTCTTAAATGCTCGCTCCTGCCGCTTCTCCTATTTCAGTCCCGAGCCTCTTCTGAACAGAAAGTACCATTCATATAAAAATGGCGAGGACAGGCAGAAAGAATTAGGTTGCGAGGAAGGATTCAGCAAACTTGTTCCATTTTCCGCCTGGATCAAGACCTGAACCCACGGGAAGCCTCCAGAGGTACTCTCTGCTGCAAACGTACTGTGACATTTAAGAGACCTCCCGGCGAGTCCTGGGAGCAGAGGGATGGACTTCTAGGGGAAAGTTTTCTCTTTGCTACGCAAGGAATTGATGCTATTTATAATGATTCCTGCTGTCCCCAACTGGGCATGAAGACAATCAGCATCTGTCCAGGCCCTTGGGGAGACTGCAGAACCAGAGATGTTCTATGCGTATCTGCGCAGTGCCCGCTGCTACAGCGGGAAAGCGGCAGGGTGGGTAGAGAGGAGCTGTGAAGGGCTCAGCCGGGGCTGACGAGGGGCTGGGGGGAAGCGGATGGTACCAAAGGGGACTGGGTTTTGCACGTGAGTGTCTGTTACTTGAGATCGTACAGATGGTTTCTCTTTAGCTGCGGTTTTCAAAAGCCCCCCCCTGCCTACTCTGCTGGAGGCCCTTTCCTGCCAGAGCCAAACCTAGAGCTCCCAGACGCGGGAAGAGAGCTCAAAGGTCTTTGAAAACAGAGAGTGCATTATGCCGGGGAGCGGGGAACTGGAACTCTATACGGGTAGTATCGCACACCTTTGTCTGCTCGTACTGACGGGGCGAAGCCCAGGAGCAGCACTCTGACCTGCTCCTCCTGCCTGGCAAGTGGGTCCCCCCCTGCCTGCCTCCATCACCCCCCCTCTTTCTGCAAGCATCCCCCCTTCCTCCTACCCTCTCCTGCACAGCAATCCCCTGGCTATAACTCCTCCAACTTGAAGAGGGACCCTGCCCATCTTCCCCAATTCCTGCCACTCCCTCCCTGCTCCCAGAGAAGTTTCCTCTCCCTTGCTTCCCCCTCCCAGAGACACGTCCCGGATCCCTGCAAGGGGAAACCCCCGTGCTGCGAGGCCCCTGTGGGGCACCGGTCTCCTGCTCCTCTCCCCTGCCCCAGCCCCGGCACAGACGATTGTTTTCTTGCTCCATTAAGCCAGTAAATGAGGCCGGCTTAGCTCAGCACCGTGAGCCGGCGCTCTGAGCCCAGGATCTGTCTCAGCACGAGAAGTAACACCAATGTGAACGCGGGAGCGGAGGAGGGATTGGTGAGTTTGGCACCACGCTCTTCTACCCCCAGACACTGAGGAGAGCAGCTTCTCGAGACCAAATCAAGCAAGCTAATGTAGCCTGCAAATGTTTTGGGGCTTGGCCAGGTGACCGTGCTGCCTTCTTTGAGGCCATCCACCCTGCTCCAGGAGGAGATAAATCAATGCGAGGCAACATCTGCCAAGATATTGACTTTGGCTCCGTTCACGGACTGCCTGCACTTCAGAGATGGGTAATATTCAGCTTGATTATCTCTCACCGCCAAGAGGAAGTTTCTCTCTATGCTTAAAATCACTGGGATGAGCCAAGGAGGAATCGATCTGTGGGAGAGAAATGCTGACAAGAAAACATGAGTCGGAGACAGGATGAGAGTGGACGATGGGTGAGCAATGGAGACAGCCTCTGGCACCTTGCCTGGCCAGGTTAGCAACGGCCTGGGTCACTACAGCTGGAGAAAGATTAATACCAAACACATTCATCCAAACCTTACAGCAGGCCCCTGTAAGCTCTGCCCCTGCTTCCCCAAATAGCTTTTTCCTCTCTTAACTTGCTCCCCACTCTCCTAAAACATGCTTTCTCTACTCTCCCCTACGTCCTCACTGCACCGGAGTTTTCTGGTTGCTTCATGTGTCCCTGGAAGTCACCCAATTCACCGCTTAAGGCACGACACTCGGCGGTCGCGAGGCTCGCTGCCTGCCCCGCTTTGCGTCTTATGTCACGGGCCACCTCCCCGGTGGTGGAAAGCCTCAATAGCGCTCATACACCGTACCACGTCCACCCCCCAGGTAGACCCTGAGTCTCATGGGCTCGTATCCCAGCGCACAAGGTGATGACGCACCAGGGAAAGGTGACATTTCATTAGCAGAACATGCTGACGATGCCTCATGAGGTGAACATTCAGCAACATCATCAAACTTTCCCAGGATAAAACACTGAGCCTTCAGCTTGTTTTTCCTATCCACGCTTGTGGTAAAACATCCTCTAGGTCCTGTGGCCCTCCAAGGGCTGCAGATGAGAAAAAGATCCGAGTCCCTCCAAAAGAAAATCAGTTTTAGGGATAGTCTTGACACCGATTCCTGCTTCTGTGTGCCAGACAGGTTAAGTATCTCACGCTTGGACTAGAGTAGCACTGATTACAGACTCCGTGGAGCACACCACGCTCCTGGGATGGAAGGGTGAAGGGCAGCCACAGCAGAAGAAATGGATGAGGACCACTTGGCTTCTTGCTGAGGCACTCCTCCGAACCTTTCAGCTGTGTTTCTGCCCATGCTCCTGCCATTCTCTGAGCCTGAAGGCTGCACAGAATCAAGCAGCAGAGGTGGAAAAGACCCACAGGAACCATCTAGTCTGTTCTTCTCTGTGACGGATGGGTCAGCTCTACTTCGTCATTTGTGGCATCTGTCACTCCTTATACGCATCTAGTCTGTCCTTAAAGCCCTCCAATGATGGAGCTACACAGCCTCCCAAGGCAATTTGCTTCAATGTTTTGCTGTCTTTACTGTTGCAGAGTTCTTACTGACATTCAGCCTGTCTCTCTTGCTGCAATCTTAAACCATTCCTCCTCATCTTCTCCTGCAGAAGACATCGTTCCTTTCTTTTGTATCTTACGTACCTGCACACTGTTATTTATATCTCACGCTTAGTCCTCTCTTTTTTAGGCCTAACAGCCCCATTTCCATCCATCTCTCCTCACTGACTATGCTGTCTAGACTTCTGATCGTTCCCATTTCTCTCTTCTGGATGACATCCAACCGGTCCACATCTCCCTAGAAACATAAAGTACCCCAAACAGGCACAAGACTCTACTTCAGTGTATACAGTGATCTGCAAGTAGCCAACATTACCCCCAAAGCAGGGACACAGCTAAAGCAGAACACAATGTGGCATCCAGGAAGATACTGAACGATGCTGTAAAACCTGCTGGGTGCCTTTCCTTTTCTCTTCTCTGGGAGTTGGATGCTGCTCCCATTTTGAGCTCCATGTGAAAAGAAAAGAAAAGAAAAGAAAACAAAACAAAAAACCCCAAACCCCTGCATTTAAAAGGCTAACTGATCTGACAACGTCCAAGGTCCTTGACCCACCTGGTCTGCATTTAAGCACCTCTTCCCAACCCAGGTAAGAAGCAAGCTGCACGTGTTCCTCCACCTTGGGACACACTTTTCAAATGGATAGACCTGCATGCCTCTGACTCATCGCCAGTACTGGAGACCAGCCAGGAGAATAGGAAGGGAAGAAATGCCACTCTAAAGGCCAATGAATACGCATGAAGCATGTTACGCAAGAACCCCTGTGGACCCCCTTGTCCGGGTAAAAGTCCTACAGATGGCCCATCACTAAGCACAGTTGATGCAGTGGGGAGGATGTGTGGGTGGACAGATAAGTTGATATTTAGCTTAGCTGAAAGAACTAAAACGGGTTTAATGCAGTGCTAGGAAGACAGACTGCCTGCAGCACCTTCTGCTCCTGATTATGGATGCCAATCTCAGGTTTCCCTTAGGTGTAAAAGCAGCCAGGATGGGTGTGTTTTCACAAAGGCTTCAGAGTCCCAGTCTCACAAAAAGGAAGCACCACAGAAGGGTAATAAAGGGTGACCAGCAGCGAGGAACATTCCTGCTACAGCACCAGCAGCTGGCTTTAGTTTTCTGTAGCATCTTATGGTTCCATGCCAAACATGTGGGGCTGTCTCCAGAGTTCCTGGGAAGCCTTTCCTGCAGGCAATGGAGAAATTTGGCTGAAATGATCCTAACTCACGAGATAAAGACCTGCTGCTTCTCTTTAAGGTCAGAGAGGTCTGGCACTTTGAACACCAAGGACTTTCCATAACATTGCACCACCGCTGTCTTTTAAATTCATCTGCCGCCTTTGCCACCTGCACAAGAAAATCTCAGGTCTGCACCCCAGCATTGCTCGGTGTCACTCTATGTCAGCATCATGCAGGAGTGTTAAAACTTCTCACCCAAGAAAAAGCTACAACGGAGGGAGGAAAATAGCCCCCAGCAGCCCCCTGCCAACTTCCAGCGGTAGAATCACAGCATGCCAAGGAAGCCCTGCAGCACGTTCCTCTGCTGACAGTGCCAAGGTGGCTTTCGCACCAGCACGCCGCCACAGCTCTTGCCTGTCAACCACCTCATCAATGAATAAGGTCTCCTTCCACCCTATTATAACTTGGGCTGCAGCTAAAAGCAGGAGAAGCAGATCACTGGGATGCAACAGGCAGCCAATACATCCCCGCTAGGAAGAGAAAGAGCTTTACCAGTGATGCAGCCCCCACTCCTTACTAGCCCTCCCACACACACCCCTTACTATGAGCTCTCAGGACAAAGAGGCACCAGGCATTCTGTGTAGGAACAGAGAATAAATACACTGGGAATACTCTGCAGGCCCAGCCTGAATACAAAGCGCTGATTGAGTGGCCATGCCCAACAAGAGAGCTCAGCGTCTGCTCTATCGTCTACAGCAGAAGAGCCAGGGCCCTGCAGTCGCTGTGGTGCTCCCCCATCCTTCTCTGCTTTTCCCCCAGCCCCCCCATTCATGCTCCCAGGTCCAGTGAGAAGGAAAATTCAAAGGAGAGCAGAGTTGAGCAAAGAGAGAGAAAGAAAAGGAAGAGGGGGAAGGGGCTGGAGTCAGGAATAAGGACATGTGTTGGGGAGGGGTGAAGGGTGGCGAGGAGATGGATTGAGACAGAGGAAGAAAGCAAAGGAGGGAGGGAGGAGATGGAGACGGCAAGAAAGAGATGTGACAGACAACTTCATCGAGCAAGGTGGCAGGCTGGATGGGGGAGTGTGCCAAGCAGAGGGAGCTGGGTGCGATTTGCAAGAGGGGAGACAGGAGAGAGAGATTTCAGCTCTGTCTGATGAACTTATCCATCCTTTCTCTCTCAGTGGACCAATCTCTGCAAATACACACTTCCCTTTCCTTGCTGGCAAGAGACAGCCAAGGATGGCAGTGGAGAGAAGGCAGATGAGGTACCGCATGTGCACGACTCGAAGGCTTTTGGGCACACTCCAAGTCACAGCAGTAAGTATAACAACAACAGGCCCTAAGGAGTGGGTCTAGCTGGTGAAGGAGGCAAGTCCTTTTCTGTTCCTCATTAGGATGGGATCTCCTATTTCTGCTGCCCACATTCAGCACACTCTAAGGGGTACTGCCCCCATATGCTGCCCTGAACTGTTTGTTGCCTTACGTAGCATACAGGTGAGAAAGGCAATGCATGTTTCTTTATGCTTTCTGTCTTGGGTTTGGGGGTTTTTTTAATACATGAGTGAGTGGCTGCGTGGTGCTTAGTTGCTGGCTGAGGTTAAACCACGGCAGTCCAGTACTACCCGGAGCCTGCCCCTATCCATACCCCCCATCAACAAATTGATCCATTTCAGACAACCACCACTAGTGGGAAAGTTGCAGGGGAAAGTCACTACAAGGGGGCTGCATTTACTTAGCTTCTTACCACAAGGTCCGTGGGTCACAGGACCTGAAGTCAGCTATTCACAAGGTACTCGCTTGCGTGCGGAAGGCCCGGCTGAGCACACAGCCAGCACCCCCACCTCAGATCCTCCACACCCGGGATTGATTTCAATTAAATAGCAGCGTAATCTGAGAAACAGACAACTACGCCTGTGCGGGTGTACAGCTGATGCGCGCCAGCGACTGTGCGGATGTGTACGTCATTTTTCCGTGGCGTTTCGAAGGACTCTGGAGACCAGCTTGCTCTCTCAACGTTTTCTCCAGCCCGGATTGCCTCTCTGCGGTGCTGCCAGCCACCCCGATGGTCGGCGGCACGGGGTAACCGGGTGGTGACAGCAGCGACTGACTTAGCAAAAGTTAGCCAGAGCATCCAAAAGGGGTTACTTAAGAAGAAGAGGAGCCATCTGCTGTGGCTGAGGTTGAGCGCTGGGGTGGCGAGGTTCCCTGCAGGTTCTGCTGCTCAGGGAGCAAAGAGATGGTGGTGGGAGATGTCCCCGTGGCAGGGGAGATGGATGTGGGTGCCCGGTAAGCTGTGGGGCTCCGAGGTCCTCACCCCGCTGTCAGGAACGAGAGCCCCGCTAAGCGAGGGCAGCCAGGATAAGTCTGTGGGACCAGCCCGGGGAGCTGAAGGCAGGGAACAGGGTCAGAAATGGCAGGGGGCTGTGGAAGGACCATCCCTGTTTAACCAGCGTGCCGAAGGCTCAGGGGGGCAGCAGACGGGAAAAGGGGGAGGACAGGCTGCAGCAGTCCCTCCCCATCTCCTTCCACTGACTTAAAACCTCCCCTGTCCTTTGACTCGAGGGCACTGCTAATAAACCTGCCTGCTCTGAGGGGACAAAGAGGTGCCGCTGAATCACGGCTCACACGTGCCTCTGCTTATAGGAGATGGGGGGGTCAAATGCCCCTTCCCCCCTAAAGCCCCAGTAAACAACTGCCTCAGCTGGCGCAGGCTCCCTGCTCTATAGCTGCAAGCAGGGAGACTATAGATCATATTCTATTGTATTTGACAGAGAAGGGACAATAATTTTTCAGGGAGTAATCACTCCCCGAATCCCGCTTTTCTCCAAACTCGGAAGACACCCTGGGACAGACGGGGGGTTCCTAACATCCCCGGTGCTACCTGCAGCACTCAGTAGGGTTGCTACCTTGTAGTGGTGGTGGTTTTCTCCCCTCTTGAGCATTTTCCTATTCCAGCATGCTTATTTATGCCTGGTCCCCTCTGTCACATGCTCTCCTTTCTGTTTCCCGACAAGATGAACATGGGGCCTGACTGGGGACAAATTCCTGCAGATTGCTGTTGGGAATCTGGGCTGGGGGTAGGAATGGGGCATACTATGAAGGAGTCAGCTAGGCTTTGTCACGGTGGCTCCTCTCCTCCAAAGGAAAAGAAAGAGATAATGATGTTAGAACATTTTAACCTTTCTTTTTCTGAGCTTGATAGGCTTGGCCCGAGGCACCTTTCCTAGCAAAAACAGGCTGCTGTAAGATTGATTGGTTGGGTGCAGAGTTTAAAGGTAATTTTCTCTTGTCACATGCACATAAATTATTGTGGCTCAAGCTGTGATCAGCTCCACGTCTCACTTGTTCGACTGCTTTTATGCCTGGGCTCTGATGAGGGGTCATAAGAACCACGTCCAGCGCTCCCCAAGCAGCATCCTATACAAATATGTATCAAGAGCACCACAGGCATATGCACAAAGTTAGTGGCTGGGTGGGGTGGGGGGAGGAAGGGGCACACGTCTGCAAATCTGTACAGCCAGGGATTTCCAGCTGCACAAGTTGCAGCTAGAGCCTCGTTTGCTGATCTATGAACCTGTTTAAAATGTTCTGTCCATGAACGCCAGGGCAAGGAAAACTCATCCACTCAGATTATTCACAAGGGGGAGAGAAAAAAAGATGCACATGCACACACACAAAGGAAGCACAGCTGCAGCCAAAGTGAATTCATTTTTAACATTCATGAAAATATTCACAGAACACTTCAGCGCTATTTGCCTAAATTTTGCTGTTTGGAGTAAACACTTGAGCCAGCGCAGGCTCTATGTTCTAGGCGCAATACTGCATCAAGGATTAGGGGTGGCTCTTGGCTCCAAGTCACAGATTCACACTCCGTCCCCAAGAACACGTGGCCCCCTTCTTTTAAGGCACAGACTCACAGCCTGGCACCGCATAGTTCCTGACTCTCGGGTCGTCGCAAAAAGACTTTGCAAGTACCCGCAGCCATCGCGTTCCCCATCCCTCGCAACCTTACGCAACAAAGGCGCACGTGCTCCGCCAAATTTAAACACAAAACCAATAGCAAACAATGACAGCTCTGGCGAGCGCCTGGTCTGGGGGAGCAGACCCCGTCCCCCCCTCTGCTTTCCCCTCCCTCGCCTCAACTCATCCCCTTCATTGGTTTCTCTCCCTGAGCGTCCTAAGGAGCTCGCACAAGGGAAAATGCTACAGCACACAAGGGAGACTCAGCTGAAGCCCTGAAGACAAGAGCTGTGTGCGTTGTCTCTTTCTCCTCCATAAATACAGCTGAGACGACAACTGGATAATTGGCTAAGTGCCTGTCAGCTTAATAACAGAGAGAGACACACACAGAGAGGGAGAGGGAGAGATTTGTATTTACTATTCAAAGTCATGGATGCTGCCTGCCAGTGGATTTCAACATGGGTTTTGTTTGCACAGCGAGGCACAAAAAGTGAATGGACACGCAGCTCGGAGTCACCGTCTCCCTTGCCCGGCTTCACGTGGGGGTGGACAACCAGCGTGGGATGGAGGGAGTGAGAAAGCAGAGCCCTAAGGTAGCTGCTACCCGGGTACCTTTCCCACCCCCTTGTAAATCCAGTGCTCTTCTAGGAACCCATCTAAGGAGAACACCTGCGAAGAGAAACCATTCGGGCATGTTTCACCTCTCAGAGGAGGGTGGGAGGGAAGGGAGTATTGGCCAAATCTACCACGGTGTTAACCGCTGAGCCTCAGAAGAGGAAGATGCAATATTCTGTTTGCTCGCTGCTTTTTCCCTTATCATCTGGAGCAACTGAGGCACCGTGAATCTAAGGACACCTTCCAGCATTAGAGATGATTACCAAGGCCCAAGAGTCAGAAAAAGCCACGCAGATCTCCAAGCAAGCAGTCTGCTATCCTGTCCGTGGGATGCTCGCAACTTCGCTGAGTATACAAACATTTGTACAACCACACACGAAAAAACACTTTCCGTTTTTAAGTGGGAGCAAACATAGGGAAACACATTTATTTGCGCACAGGCACACGCAAGCACGCACACCCCAAACCTCATGCAGATGTGTTATTGCAAAGTATCTGTTGAACTCCAGCCCAGGCTGAGCAGGCTTAATTCCATCAAGTTAGCTCTGACCAAAACCGCCCAACCCCAGTGAAATCCGTAGAGCTGCGGCAGGGCTATTTCTCCTCTCTTTGCACGGGGCCGAGCACCGCGGGCGCACTCTGGGGTCACAGCCGGCCTCTCCCACACAACCCAGTTGCTCCTAATAAAAATCTGCAGAAATACACACGCACGGGGGAGATATTCAGCCTCGCGGTAAGGCTGTCGAAGCCCTGCCGCTGCATCAGCGGCAAGCTGTGGCCCCGCAGCTCCGTCAGAATCAGATGCCTGTGGGTCTGGGTATAAAAGGGCAGGTACACGTAATATATATTTTGAAAACTTATAGTTATGAGATGGCACATTCCAGTAACTGCGAGCTATTTTAAGACTGGGTCTTTCCTCATGACCTGCTGGGAAGGGGAGCAGAGTGGAAGAGATTCTGAGACACTCCAGGTAACACATACTACTATAT
Source organism: Buteo buteo (assembly GCF_964188355.1). Taxonomy (NCBI): domain Eukaryota; kingdom Metazoa; phylum Chordata; class Aves; order Accipitriformes; family Accipitridae; genus Buteo; species Buteo buteo. The sequence continues at coordinate 42,169,923 of NC_134178.1, forward strand.
AAATTTTAATGCCAACTAAGTAGGAAAACATATGGTACTTAGCTGCAAACTGAAGTGTGTGTGCAGACTCAGGGGAGGAGGTTAAAGCCATACAGTCTGATACTGTCTCTCCTCCTCCATCTTTCTGAATGCAAATTATACATACAGTGTTATTAAACGTACATAATTTCTCCAAAGAAAGAGCCTTTCCTTTTCTAATTTCCGTTCCACATTTGCTCGTGATGGGTTAGTCCCACTTTGCAGAAGACGCGGTATCGCAACGGCCCTGCTCACTACTGGCCACACCGCGTACAAATATTGTGTGTGTATAAGGAGAGATGCTAATCACCAGCCTCTGACCATATACATATTGCAACTTCCTTTATCATATGTATGCATACACACTCACACATCTATGTATGCATGTGTGCCTTCATATAATGGCACCATCTGCTGCCAGACCTGGAAGTTTTGCAACATCATCTGTTACTACATTTATACATTTGGGGTTTTTTTTTCTTTTTTTTTTTTCCAAGGGAAGTATCAGCTGAGTACAGCCCCTTTCGCACAGATCCCAACATACCCTCTCTCGACACACGTGCACTAGATTTGATAACGAAGGCTTTGTACAGACTGGAGAAAAAGAAGACCATTTGGGACTTGTAGCCAATACGGGCGCAGATGAGGATGTACTAGGGAAACCTCAGTTGTCGCATTTGCTGGGTTGCCGCGTGGCTGAGCCGAAAGGCAACCCAAGCTAATGGGTAGGTCGCTAGGCTGGGTACGCCCCAGCCCTGCTGGGCAACCCTGGGCGAGTCCCTTCACCTCTGGGTGCCTCCTGCCCACCCCCGGCCTCTGCCCATCCCTGCAGAAGAGAGGATCTGTCTTACTCCGGGCTCACGCGGCACTTAATATCAAGGGTGCCTCAACTTAGTGGTGGCCTTTAAGCGCCACAACAATACTACTAATAATCAAGGTTACAATTTTACTGCCAAGACCGTATTATTATGTAGCATTATACCTTTGAACGTGCCTATTCTCCTTTCTAGCAAAGGGCTCAGCTCAGTGCTCCCTGTTATAAATCATATGCTAATTGTAAGGGTAATCTGAAGAGCTTTTACTTTTCTTTTAAAATGACCGTATAGGGCATAAACTTTGTTGTGATGCTGCGACGCTACTCTGCCTGAGCTGCCTTTGTCCTCTAGCACAGCTCCACGTGTAGGATATCAGCAAAATACTAGGAGGCCAAGAACAGAGTTTGCATTAATGGCTTATATTGCAGGATTACACCAACAGTGCTATCGTTACTGCTGGTAATTTGATTCTAGCCCATCCTTCGACACATGTAACTCGAACTAACTAAGTACCCATTAGGATGGAAGTTCCTAAACGTGCTATCAGCCTGAAACTTCATATTATTTAAAAATACCTGGTAAAAATGGAAACTGCACACTCAGTTCAATGTTGGTTTTCATCAGTGCATCAGCATCAGATTGATTTAATTCTTGATGAAAAGATGATGCTTGGAAAAACTCAGGAATGCTGAGCCAAATTCTGGCCTTGGCGAGATCCCAGTTCTCCAGCAGGGGCTGAGCATCATCTGAGCAGCGCTCAGCAGCTTAAGCCCTGTATGAGTCACTTGTACCTCTTTATTAGCAGTCCCTGGGAATCTGCCCCAAAGACAAATGTGGTATTTTTGGCAGTGCCCTTGGGCTTTGGTGAATTTGTACCGGTATAACTGAGCGGATGGCAATGGGGATGTGACCCATTTTGGTTCCAGCTAGTGATGAGCTCCATTTCAGAAGTCATTACAGGACTACTAAAAGCCCTGGGCAACCTGCAAGTCCCACCGACGCCCTCCGAATAGTGCTTTAAAGGCACTTTGGGGTGAGCTTGAGCTGCTGTGATGGTTCCCGAGAGAGCTGATCTTTCCCCCTGACGTGCTGTACAGGTACCTGATCCCACAGCATGGACTCCATTGCCATTTTGCTTCTAACCCATCTTAAGGGCCAAACAGAACACAGAAGCACAGTTTGCGGTAGCTGCCCTTCACTTCTGCACGTATCCCGGCTTAGCCAACGTCCTCCTATTTCTCATCCCGTGCTGAAAGCACGTACCAAAGCACAGCGTCCCTGCCTTTGCTCACCCAACACTCCCATAGCAAGTGAGGTGGGAAGGGATGCTGGAGGCAGGCAAACAGAAGGAAGATTTGGGGTTGGGGCTTGTTTTTCTTTTCCCGTTTTCGTTAGTTTGGGGGGGGGGAGATATTTTGTGTGTTTGTTGTTTGGAGATTTTTTTTTTTTCCTAACGTCAAGCAGGGAAGTTGCATACAAAACCTGACAACCTCATGACTGTGATCTTGCAAATGAAACATTGGCAAGAATTGTAGCACACAGCTCCTCCCCAATACTGAAAATAAGGTTCAGTGTCCTTCTTTGCTTGCTGAAGACAGAGTTAAAAAAGGAAACCTTAGTAAGTCTGACAGGCTCTCTGATATAGTGTCATCTTTGAAACATCCTGCTCTCTTTTCTTGGCTGCAGCTGGCCAAACACCAGAAACTCTGCTCAGCCCTTCTTACCTGTTGCAGCTTTCAGACCCCTCCTCTCTTTTCAGCCTTGCTCCAAGGAGCGGATCATTACCCTTTTCCCTGTGGATAGTCTATCACAAGCTATTTTTATTCTCTCTCTCTGCAATTCCCTGACTAACTTGCCCATGCCAAATACTCACTAAAAGTCATCAACCTTCAGCAAGGCCAACAAATGAATCAAATCCGCTGCCAGGTCATTTAGGAGATGAGCCAATAGAGTTAGGAACATTTTTTAAAAGTCCATAGCAAGGGAATATTTTAAATGCCATAGCTTTAAAAAGTCATATCCAAACTTCTCAGAATAATTCTATTCTGACTAACAAGCTGTAGATGAAGCTCCAGAGGAGTGGCTTCTTTTAGGAACATTAGGGCTTATCATAAACTATTTTTCTCCACTTCATAGATCAGTCCACCCACCCATTCTTCCACCTACAAGCGTAACACTACACATAAATGTATAAGGCCCCAAAGGAGAAGAGTCATTCAGAATACCCTGTCCTCGGTGCTTTGCTGAATGACTTGTACCACAATTTACACGAACAAAATGTTTTTAGTTATCTTATCGCTATGTACATTGCTTTTATTTCTGTCCAACTACATATCATTTTTTTCTCCCTCCTACATTTTCATTTCCCTTCAAGCTACAGGATGGAGCTACTGGGCACTGGTAAACCACCGCTGCATGCTCCCTCTTCCCTCTGAAGTAGATGCATAGCAAAGATAGGTGATATGATCTCTGTATAGAAATCTCTTGCTTATCTCTCTGTGGAGGTAAAGATCTGCTCTGAGCACCGTCAGTATAGATCATCTAATGGTTTTTCCCCATCTAGCTCTTCCCCTTGCGTTGTCACTGGTGGATCTATAGGCAGGGAGAGCGAGATGCTGGGAGTTTTTCAAACACAAGGCTGTCTTAAAGGGAGTAATGTTTTGGAGCGGCAGGGACAGCGGCTTGCTGTCAAGGGGGAAGCTAGCAAACCAACCCTTGCTTTAAAAGTGAGGGAATGAAATGTCATCCTGCAGGACCTAAAGCATACGGGACAGAGGGAAACCTCATCCCTTCCAGCCCCACATGGCAGTCCTGCCTCCCAGTACAACCTGGCTTCTGCCTCTCCTCTGAAGGAGGGACCGATAAACATCCCAGCAACCTGGGGCTGAGCCCAGGGAAAGGGAGGGGAGACACCTGCCCTTCCTAGGAAACGTGGAAAGCATACAGCCAGCCAGCTCTGCTTAAAGAGCTTAGGAAGGTGGTTGAGGGAGGGAGAGCCTGTGCGCCGGCCAGAGTCACTCCCGACAGAAACGCAGCCTGCCGGGAACACCGTATTGCTCGGGGCAAGCAGGTCCATGGCCGGGTGGCGTGCCGCTCCTGCAAACTGTGTCACTTGGCACACATCTGGCTGACACAGCTGGATCACCTCACTCAGGTGTTTTGTTTTAGTGCCTGACATAACACTGGCAAGCCACACGCTCCACGCACAAACACCGAAACCGCTCTCCCATGCAGCCCCGTTGAGCCTGCTGACGAATGCTTTACACGCAGCACATGCGGGCACCATCTCCACCATCCGCTCAGCCCTCTCTGCTGCAAATGCAGCTTTAGCACACAGTGTCTAGATAAACTCAAAAGCTTCAAGGTTAAGTGGGAAATAGAAATCCAGTGACCCCTGTCTGGGCAAGTGAGCTTAATGACTTGTCTGCTGCTGTATGTACCAAACATATGCCAGCAAACACCTGCCTGAGCAGCCCCTCCAAAATAAATGATTGATGGCAGTGATTTGCCTTTAAAAATGGGATAAGTCAGCTGGGAGTCCCGCTAAAAAAGGGTTAATGGGCTATATGAATCGCTAGGGAGTGGAAGGGAGAGGAGAGAAGCCGGGAGTCAGAAGCAACACTCCTTGTTAGGTGTTTACCATGTCGCATCTAAACCCCTTCCGTTGCATATGCAAGGCAGATGAATTACTCTGTAAATCCTATTACTCCATGTGGATAAATCTTACATGCGAGTTAACAAGTCTGGAGAGCTGGGGAATGGAAGCTGCTGAACGGATGTTCCAGGATCAAAACAACCCAGCACACGGGAGCTGAGAGAAGCGATACGCATACACACACACACACACACATCCCTCTTCTAGCATCCTTCTTCCCTGATCCCATCTTGCTAGCTCACATACCCCTCTATCATTAAATGGGAGGGATGCAGGACACGGGATCACGTAGCAGACCATTCGGTGACATCTAGCAGGATTTATTTCAGAGGAAGAGAAAGAAAACTTTGCTGCTGCTGTTAGTTTTGCTAGGGGATTGCTCCCTTGATGCTTCAGGGTTTGTGCACTATCAGCTCCTCATACAGATTACAGACTTATTTTAAATTACGTCCAGCAGTTTTATAGCCATAATACACAGTGTGTGCACACACTCACACGCACAGGATGTTCCTTCAGTAGGGAAGTGCCTGCAGGTAAGTTGAGCAAGGCAAAATTTGAAAAAGAAACCCAGGCAAAAAAGATGACTGCATCTCAGCTATTTGGGACGCTCCTAACTGAAAGCCCAAGTAGGCTCAGAACTACCTTTAGAAAACCTGCACGACGAATACAGAAACGTAACACTCAATACTACCTGCGAACAAGGCTTCATGTGCAAAGACACCCTTATCACAACCACTCGGACACACACAGACACAGCATACACCCGTCTACTTAGCCCTGCGAAGAAACCAACACAGCAAACGAGATACAAGCTTCATAAATGTTGGGAGCTCTTACACCATTTTTTCACCAGCCTTTTCAACTACTGTATCCATCTCCCCTCCCTACAGGGCAGAAAGATAAATAAATAGAATTAAAAGCCAGAGTTTCCCAAAAGAACTTGCCCGAGAGTTCTGGCAGCACCAAGGATAAAGTTTTTGCATAGGTACAAAAAGAAGTATGGAAAGATCAATGGAACATCTGGCAAACACAGCTGGATCCCTTTTCAATTTCTCTATTGATACTGCAGGGCTGGTGGAAAATGTACGTTCACGAGAGCTGGCTAACGCAAACAGATCTTTCCCCACCGAAATTCTTTTGATCCAGAGCACTACACAGAGGAGAGTGGTGGCAAGAAGTGTTCAAAAGAGATTTTTATTTTTTTTTTTTTACATTAAAGCAGAAACACACACGCAGAGCTTGTTTGTAGCAGCTGCTGCTACTGCAGTTGGAGAGGTAAAATAACACACGCTCTCAAAGAGACATATACACACGAATCTGTACCGCATCACATGTGTACGTTGCATACAGAGAAACACACGCGTAGAAAAGGAAAAGTTGGCAAAATGCCCTACCTGAGGATGGCTGTGTCCCCCTGCCTCACGGTGATGTTATCGGTACCTCGGGTAAAATCCACGCTGCGGACTGGCAGCCCTGTAGGGAGAAGGCAAAGCAATCTCAGTAGGACCAGCGGTAATTGTTTCCGATCAGGCTGAGCCCTTGCTACCATGGCTGGTCTCGTTGAGTTTCGCTGTCTGTACTTGGCTCTCTCGCTGCGTGTGCGTGGGGATAGATGTAGAAAGAAAAACAATAAGAATAATGTACAACTCTCGCTCTGATCGACAGCCCCAGAAAGGGGAGGTGATTTCACAGTCCTTCTTAGCTGCCACTTTCTCTTGCTCTTTTCAGTCTCTTGCTGGCTTCTTCCCCCCCCTTGCCTTTTTTTTTTTTTTTTTTTTTTTTTTTAGGCTTTCCAAAAAAGTCTTAGCACAACCTTCAATCAAAAAAGAAAAAAAAAAAAACAAGAGGAAAAAAGTCAGCTAGCCAAACAATTCAAAAATAATAACAATTAAGTCGACCCGTTTGGAGTGATGAAGAGAGGAGAGTGGAAAAAAAAAAAAAAAGGAACAAGACGAGTCCTGTGCCACCGGGCTGGGCGAGCGGCTGGTCCTGCTCCAGTGCTCGGCTGTGCAGCCTCCCAGCCCCGAGCTCCCTTCCTAACCCACTTTCCCAGGCGGAGCGAGGGAGGGAGGGAGAGAAGAGGGAGGAGGGAAGGAGGGAGGGAGGAAGGGAGGCAGCCTCACTCGTGAGACGGCAGCTCGGCACCACGGCGGCGGCAGCGAGGGCGGGAGGGGACCCCCGAGCCGCGCTCCCCGTCCTTCTCCCGCGGCCGCAGCCCGGCCCCCCCCGTCCACCCCCTCAATCCAGCCGGGGGTAAATGGCCGGACCGCGGTGGGGAAGGGGAGGTGTTGGGGGGGGGGGCACTGCAGCAGGGAGAGGGGGGATGTGAAGGGCTGGGGGGGAGCCCCGAGGGGGCTGGAAAGGGGAGGAGGGAGAGGCAGGGAGGGAAGGGGATGGGAGAGGAAGAGGGGGGGGGGGGGGAGCGGGGAATTGGAAGCCGAGGCAGAGCGGGAAGCGGAGAGGAGAAAGCAGGAGCAGCCGGGAGAGAGGCACAGGGAGCGGGGCAGAGAGGATGGGGGATACGGCCAATATCCACAAGAGAAAATACGGGGGCGGGGGGGGGGGGGGAGCAAAGAAGCTGTTTCCACTTTTGGCCACAACTTGCCATTGGGGCCTGAAGCCCCCGGCTACCCGCTTTACAGAGCGGCATTCTTGGCCGCTGCCTCCGCAGCCTCAAACCTTGCTTTCTCCCCCCCCCCTCTGACTTTCCTCTCCCCAGATAAACACTTGTCCATCCCTCCCTCCGCCTCCTTCCCACCTCTCCCCCCTCCTTTCCCAGCCGTTGAGGGATGGACGGCGGACAATGGTGGCATTGAGCTGCCCGCAGTGAATACTCGGCCTGTCCTCCCCCGGTGCCAGCGCCCGCAGCTGAGCCCCGAGCCCGGCAGCACCGCTGCCCACCCGGGCACGCTCCCCCATCCCAGCACGGGAGAGGGGAGAGTAAATTAATGGAGAGGAAAATCAGCCGTATGTTTTACCGCCGAGGCTGGCCTGCCGTTCTCCCAGCTCCGCTCTCCTCTGCCTGCGGGAGGGATGAGGGAAAGCTGCTCTTAGGGATGGAGGGGAAAGCAAAGAGCTCGGTTGGGGTGGCAGAGAAGCGGGGGTGAAAGATAAAGCTGAGGGATGCTCCGCTGCGAGTTGGCGTCCTGCGCGGTCACAGCCCTGCTGCCCGAGTGTGCAGGATGGGAGAAAATGGGTCTTGGACGCTGCCTGCTTCACCTAGAGCTTTACGGGGATACCCCAAACTGGAGAGACGTACCAAATGGTTCCACGTCATACAAGTGGCCGCACGGGCTGGGATCAAAGGTCCCTCTAACCCTGGGTCCTGTCTCCGAGCGCAGCCCCAAGCCAATGCCTAGGGAAGTGCACAAGCACAAGACAAGCGTGCAGCGGTACTGCCCCAGGGCACTTCTCTCATTTCCAGTGATTTGTGGCTAAGGCATGTCCCCAGCCAGTGGCAGTATCTTTGTAGTTAATGGCCCTCGATTGATTTTCTTCTTCCAGGAATGTATGGAAAGGCCGTGCTGTCTATGAGTACTTAAACAAACCCTGCATGTGTTAAAGGCCCACAAATTAAGGGTTAAGGTCACGACACTACTGCTCCAGTGCCAGGCATGCAGCGGCAAAAGAGACGACTGCTTTGTATTCAAGCCAAGGAGTGAGCCAGTTCAGACATTTCCCCTGCAGGAGACTTGGGAAGGATGGCACCACAGAGGGGGAGCAACGAGGAGGAGCTAAGGGGTTAATCCGCACACTGGATGTTCCCAAGCTGCTGCAGAGAGAGATTTCACCTGACAAGGGTATCGCTCTGAAGACGACCATGCTGCTGATAGACTAGACTAGTAGCCACTGCTCTAGGGCTGTGGACAGCACAAGGCAGAGAGAGATGCCCTCAGACTGCTGGCATGCCAGGCGATGGGCATCACGAAGAGGAAACCTCTGCACTCTTGTGACAGAGTTCGAGTACAGCGAAAAGACCCGGTCCCATACGAAGTTACCGACGATGGAAACGCAACCCTCTCGCGAGTCAGTGTTGCATGGATCCTTTTTACAAGGGTCTCCCACATATGTTTCATCTACATTTAATAAGAGCTATTGTATGTTAATTAAATGCCAGTGGAGTAAGGAAAACATATTTGTCGAAGATTAACTATTATGCAATGCAAGAAGCATCTGCCACCCAACTGCTAGAGCTCACTAAATATTTCCTTATCTCAGAGTATTTACTTAGGAGGCAATAACTATCCAGTTAAATCTAAATTTAATGCTTAGTTAAATATAGTTCATGGAAAGTGGCACCAATATGTTTTACGCAGAGAACGACAGAGGGGGGGTTCGGGGAGGGAGAAAGAAAGAATCCTGTCCCCAGACTCCGGTAACACCCCGACTCGAGGTGGGACCGCATGTGGCCATGCCTCCCTACAAAGTGGGGCAAGTCACAGCGGACTCGGAGGCACCTCTCTGCTGAGATGGAAGCACAGGGGAAGCCTTCATCTTCTTCAGCATTTATACAATCCTCATTAGAACCACCGTAGCATAGCTATTTAATAATAATAATCATAATAAACAGAGAGGCAAGGACAAAATTCCCTTGAGGGTCTTGTAAACCTGGGGAAAAAACAAAACAAAACCAAAACCTAAAGCTGATAGGTCTTATTTGCTTTTAGAAGCGTAGAGAAACAAAAGGAAGGGGTTGCCTGGGTATATAAAAGGCCAAACAAGCAGGAATCACACAAATCCTAGGAGAGAGCCTCCTGAGTAAAATAAATAATGTTATTTTTGTACGTGTTCCCAGAAGAAATAACTCTCTGGACCCATCTCCCCCTGCTGGAAGCAGATAACGAAACAGCAGGTCTGCTTTCTAACTTTCCTACCTTCTGAAAACTTGAGGAAAAATTCAGGTAAACAATCAGAGCACAGACACCACAAATCCATACTGCCATCTTTTAATGCCATTCACCAATACTCCTGCTAGGTGCAGGACTGGCAGGGCCAGCGCGACTGACCAAATTTTGTCACTATGCGGTTCGGGAATGGATGGGGCAGCATGAGCCCAGCCCTACAGGTACCCCATCACCCTCCTCCAATGCAAACCCCTTACACCCTGTTCAAAGGGAACGTGGCCTAGAGCAGCACCCTTTGATGAGCGTGGGATGTACAGCACCGCTAAAGATACGACAGAAACCCTCGGATGACAGGTTTAGGAAGGTGTCTGTGTTTCCACGCTATGGGTGCGGGATGGCTCTGCATGGAAGCTGGAAGGAAAACAGCAGCACAAGCGGACGCAGCCTGGCTTAGCCTCGCTCTCCCTGGCTTTGAGGGAAACGTGCTGGAGACATCACAGTCTGGGCATCTAAGCCAGCCAAAGGAGAAACCCTCCATGCTGGCCCTGGATAGGCAGCCTCTGCTGAGATACGCAGTGCCGAGACGCTCTGGGACTGGTACTCGGGTCACCTCTGCCTACACGTGTGGCAGCTCGGTTTTACAGATACTCAGGGACTGACGCTGTGAAAGCCTGAAGTGCCATCTGCTTTTCATGGGGAGCCAACAGACACTGAAAGCATGGACTCTGGCCACCAATAGGGATGGGTTGGTTTTTTTTTTTTTTTTTTTTTTTTGCATTTGAGGTGGCTAAAAGCAAAGAGCAATCCATGGAAACTTCACGAAATGCCAACTGCAGCAGCCATCTGTATGATGTGGATGGCTGCCCTCTAGGAGCTGAAATGAGGCTCATCAGCTCACGCCACAAACAGCCACAAAATGGCAACTGTTGTCACTTGACTTTCATTCACTACCAACCATACCAGAGCTGGTGACTTGTTCCCAAATATTGCTAGATTTGGGGAAAAGACATTTCTGAAAAAATACAAAAAGAGAACCGCTCACACAAGTCTCCAGACCCTTTCAGGACCAACACGATTGTTTTAAGGGGAGCGCATAACTGCTCTGCCAGCAGAGTCCAAGCATCTAGGGACTTTATTTAGGGTATCTGCAATGATGAGTGAAAACGTATGATGTTTTGTGAGCTATAACGTGTTTAGTCAAGATACACTGCTGTCCTCAGCAGCAGAGCCTGCTCAAAGCTTCTCAGCCATGCAAGGAAAATGCAATTTTGTTGCATTGGCAGAGGAGTTATGGAGAGGAACAGGGAAGAGCCAAAGGGGTTTCAGCACATGGGGAGGAAGATTAAGGGACCGTGGCAGGGAGTGATCTCACCTTCCTCTCTTCCTTCCTATACCTGCAGCTCCTACATGCACACATTTCTAGCCTGCTGTGTAAGGGCAGCATCCCGCTCCAATTTATTAAGCAGCTACGTTTCACTTTCCTTTGGTTCCTCAGATATAGGGAGCCGCAGGAGTAGAAGAGGAGGAGGAAAGGCAGGGCGAGGAGAGAGGTGGAAAATCCTTTGAATGCAGCAGGTGCCTCCAGAGGCAGATTGAGGAGGAGGAGGTGGGCTTTCACTGGTAAATGCCCTTCTCCTCAGACTCCAAGAGAGTTCCCGTAGGTCACACTCTGCCCGCTCCTTCAGCTACACCTGCCTGATAAAGGGGCCTCCATCCACGCCAGGCCAGAGTCTGCTGGAAAGGGCGGAGAAATTATTTCCATGAGTCGACTGAAACGAAGAAAGTCTGCTAAGGACAGGATGCTGCCTACCAAACTTGATCCTGTGCCGACTGGAACATCAATGCCTCTTACTCATATCCCCAAGGCACTTACGGAAGACACGTTATAAGGAAAAATTCTGCAGTTTGAGAAAGATGTATGTGTATGATGGCCCTAATACTAGAAGTAACCGTTCCAGCATGTGCTTTATTTTAAGAAAGATATATTTTTTATGAATATTTTGCAAGTCTATAAATTAAACTGGCTTTTGATGCTGAAAATCAGAGCCAGCTTAGGCCTGAGACTCCAGACATGTAATGCAACAAGACCAAGCTTCCTCTGAAGTAAGGACCTCATTAGGTAGAAGGATTTACTACATCGAGAACACCTAGATAGGTCATAACTGTGGATGATACTATGCATGCACAACACCTCTTTCTAAGTGCGGTCACTGAGCTGTAACAGAACTTCCTCCTGTACAAGAATAATAGCTGATTTTCACCAATTTGTAACCTTGTTACTATGCAATCGATCTAGTTTCACAATTGATCAGCTTGGTGTGGACAATTTAGAGGCCAAGGGCCAGGTTCTTAATTGCTGTAAGCTGACATATCACCACCGCTGTCAAAAGATCTATGCTGACTTCCACCAGCTAAACACGAGGCCTTGAGTTTTGAAGTTCATCTACTTCTCTGCTGTGTGGGTAGAAAACGGTGTTAAAACCTTTGAAAAAGAAAACCTTGTTTGACTGGATAAAGAGATTTTGTGCTCTGACTTTTCAGAGAGTTTCACCTTTAGTTAAAGACCAAATCTGAAGCTTGGGCAGGAGGAAAATAGCAGCCTGAAGATGCCTTTTTTTCAGCAGGATACGACCAAGTGGGATTAAAGAAGTAGCACTACAATTGGTTTGTGGCCTTAATTACTGACTGCTACCGCAGCAAGTGCTTCTGGCACTACAAAGTCATTGGCAACAGGTCCTTCCTACCTGAGAGGAACGAGAAACAGAGAGCACTTCCCTTTTCGTTAAAACAAAAGTTGCCCTTCCGACCTTACAAATGCAACGAGCATAAAAGCCATCAGTAGCATCGAGAGCGCAGCGCTGCCTTTTCCCCTGAAAGATCACATATCATTAGCGACTTCCTTACCGACACCTCCGAACCGGGCTCTGCAGCTGCTCTTTGTCAGAGGGTGTCAAATCATTTTGAAATCACGGGAGGCCACACCGCTCGGCGACTGCTGCTGCGTGGCAGGGAGCCAAACCTCCTGCCACCTCCCAGCTGAGTCAGCAGCCCCGGTGGGAAACTGCGTGACCTGTTCTCCCACGGAAGGCCGGCGCACGGCATCGGAGGCAGGGAAGGAGCTGATCCCAGTTCTGATGTCTCGCTCGGGGACAAGGTGTTACGTTGACCTGTATTTTCCAAACGTGGCTATAGGAGTTAGGCGTGCAAATCTAGACAAGCAGTCCATACCTCCCACTGAGGGCAGCTTCAAGATCTCTTTTCTTTTTATATTTGGGAGTGAAATCATTGCTTCACCAATGTCAAGTAACTCTCGATGAGTCAGGCGGAGCCAGGGGTCAACCCTACAGGTCTTTCAAGAATTCAATTCCAATAGGAAGGCAATAGCTCTCTCTACTTAGACCTATTATCCCCCCAAAACTTTCCTCCCAAGGCTGGCGAATATTTACAGCCCTCAACACAATTAAGATTGACTTCACAGAAGGAGGCTAGAAGAGTTAACACTCCTTCCCAACACACAAGCAGAGAGATGACCCAGAGGTTGGGATGTTCTAGGAGGACTTGGGAGATATCCAGTCCCAATTTCCTCAGTGAATTTGGGTAAATCACTTAATGAGTCATTCACAAAGGCGTAAAAAGCTAATCTCCCTTAGGCTCCCTCTGCCCTCAGAGGGATAATCTTCTCTTGAGGGCACTTCAGACCAGATGCCTAATTTAGCTGTTTAAAATCGTCCTGTCTCCCAGGGCGTGTCAAAGTTTCCAGCTACATAGCAGAGATCCTAACATACCCTTAGTTTCCAATAGTATTCAAAGGATGAAGCACCAAAGACTGCAGGGTGATCTGACACTACAATACAGAAAGCCCCTGCAAGACAGAATCTACAGAACACGCCAGGCGTGATCTATTTCTAACATACTCATTAACAGGCCCCAAAACAACTGCCTGGCAGTTGCAAGGGATGTTAGGATCGCTGCAGACAGGAATTCTGTACAAGTAAGAGGTGATCAAACCCGTTCTGCTGAGCCTTGCTGCATATTCGATGACCTGCTCTGGCATGGAGTTCTCAACACAATGCTAATGGATGAGAATAATCATTCTGACAGTGATGATTCGGAAGAGAGCTCCAAAGTCTTGCTGAAATGATACATGCTACACATTCATCATCACCAGAGAATTAATTTTATTGTGAAGAATAGAGTGCGGCAGGCTGTTGTGCTGCGCATTTTCTTGTCCATTACAGAAGCTCCAACATAGCTTTTATGAAACTTAAACTGAGGCCTTCAGCGAGACAAGAAAGATTCTCAAGATTTGTGATGCTATCAGGAGACCAGGCACTGTCAGAAAGCCTCACGCGCAACAAGCCGAGAGAGAAATTTGTATGCAGAAATTTGGAGAAGGGTCCCTTTGAAACTATGACCTGCCTGAATTCAAGCTTCTGAAAACGTTTCCAATCATTTCTCTGCATTCAGGTCTGAAAATGAGGAAAACACATCTTTAACACGTCCAGATTTTTAAGATGACAAGCCAGGAGAACTGTCTCACAGACGCAGGCTCAGTTAATACCATTCTTACAGGCCATAGGTCAGGGACATCTCTGCATCAGCATTTGGAGTTAGTGCCTGCCTACCCTTTCAACATATATTTTCTACTTTTTCAGCTTTTCTTCCCCCCTTTCCCACACTACCTCTCTGCTCCTTTCTCCAAACTCCTCAGCCTGGTATTTTCAAGTTTCTCTCCCTTTCCTAGGCTGCTCCCATGCCCCGTTTCTGTCAGGCGCAGTCATATTCATACACTGTAAAGCTAGGAGGGACTTCTCAGATCATCCTGTCCAACTGCCTGCCCCAAGCCACAGAAACTCACCCACTTCTTCTGGCAAGAAGCTACAACCAGTGGATCAGCCAAAACACCTTGTTAAAGAAAGGCTCTCGGCTTTGGTTTAAGCAGGCCCAGCTGCAGAGACCTACCCTACGTCAGTGGGTTTAATGATTAATTACCACCCCAGGTTAAGAATTTTTCATGTTGTTTTAAGCACAAATATTCTTTCCTTCATCATCCAGCCACTGAATCGAATCATGCTTTTGTCTGCTTAGATTAAATGGTCATCTGTTGTTGAATATGTTGTACCTGTTTGAGCCTCACTTTGTACCACTTTTGTTCCTAGTCTAATACTTTGCCACAAATGTCCAACACCTGGTGCCAGAGAGGGAAATGTTTTTTTTTCAGCAGCCTCTAAGAGAGCCGGCAGATACCAGATTAATAGCACTGCCCTGGGGATGAGGCCGGATAGCACAGAAGTAGGGCCGGGAGTGGGAATTTTAGGTCCAAGTCTAAGCATGGGGAAGGGGGAAGTAGGAGCTGGGGGGAATTACAGAGGAACTGCCTACCAAGAGGTGCAGGAATAAAGTAGCTTCTCAGGGAGAGGGAGGAAGCATTTTGCTGGAGGCGATTCCAGCAGCTGGTTCTGTCAGACAGGACGGAGGAGCCTCCAGCATGGTCCTGTGCTCGGACGCGGGAGCGGCGGAGCTGTACAGCCTCTGGGCTTCACTGCTTGGAGCAGAACCCTGCCTCAGAACCACCCTGCTTCAGTCTCATCCCAACTCATGTTTAAGTCAACTTGGGTAAGGCGAAACAAACCCGAGTGCGGGCATACTTGCAAACTGCTCAAACGAAGCGATACCTATCAGAAAAAGCAGTATCTCTAAAGGGACAGAAATTCTTCTCTGAACCGCTGCTTGCAACGCTGCTAAGGCTGGGCTGGATGAGGGATGCACACGTCCTGAAACGGCTCCTTAAGGCAGAGGTCTGGGGGGGCATTTATAAAAGCTTCCAGGCAAGAGGGAGAGTAGGCAGGTATTCTCCTGGAGGGGTGTAAAATCTCTGTGGGAACTTGACCCGTCAGAGCCAGGCTCAGGCCCTGAAGTGCCAGCAGACAGCCCCCCCTCTGCTGACAATTTACTCAGCTCCAGCAACCTGTTAGATTCAGCAGCTTGTGGGGCTTTATGAAACAAAGAGCGGCAACCTGAATGGGAACGGAAGCATTGCTTCCTATGAAACCCCTGGGGATTTGTGCATAGTCCTGGTCTTCAGCGACACTTCATTGCCTTCCTAATTTTTATACCACACGCCAGTATTTTTTGAATAATGTAATGAGCCTGCTAGCTTCTTCCAACAGGCAGAGATCAGGGAAGGACAAAGAGCAGGTTGGTCAGAGCACCCTAGCAGCTGGCTGAACAAAGGCAGGGGATGTGAAAAAAATCACTACGGTTGGATCAGATCAGAGCAGGGTAACAAACAAACAAACAAAAAAGCCTAAAGAAAACCTTTGATGATGAGATGGAGCTCTGAGTTGGGCTCTTCCACACTTCATTGCTTGCTCTCTGGTACAGGAATGGACTGGAAGATGAACCCCAGATACCAGACCTATAGCACTGGTGGGTGAGGCTACCTCGAGTGTCCTCAGGGAATATCTATCACTGATTGCTTTTTAGTCAAAGTCATTGTCCATAAGAGCTTTTCACCCTATTCTTTCTGTCTGCAAGGAATCATCCTGTGTTTGCCAGACATAAGTGGGAATCCGGGGAGGGGGGAGCTGATTTTGTGAAAGGGAGGGCTTTGAGTCACTTGAGCATCTGCTTCTGAGCTTTTGGTAGGACAACCACTTTCACATACAGTCACGAGAAAGAATGGTAAAAATGGTTTACCACAGCCGCTTTTCGGCTGGTGAGCGTATAGCATGAAGGAGCTATCAGGAAAGCTTTTTACAGGCCTGGGATGATAAAACGCTGCTGCCAAATGCAGGGAGTTACCTGCCCAAGCAAGCCCTTGCAACCTACTGATTTGATGGGGGTCTGAGGGAGAAGGAGCCTGAAGCTCAAAGACTTTTCCCATTCAAGTTGTCTATCAGTGTCTGAAATGTCAAAGGCGATCCTGACAGGCAGAAGCCCCTTGGACAAATCCTGGCCCCGATATAGTCAAGTGGAGCTTTGCCACCAATTTCAGTGGGGCTACAATTTCACTTCTTGAATCTGTCTCACCCTCATTCCCTGTAAATTCCTCTTGGCTGGAGAATGAGTGCAACACAAAGAACAAAGCAAATGTGGAAATTAAGGCATACCTTCAAATTCACATCCGTTTAACTGAATTACAACAATTTTCCAGTAAGCTTATTGCTCATCAAAGTGAGGAACAAACAGTTAATCTGACTAGCCTCAGACAGACCCAGCATAAGAAAATTAAGTGTAAATTTCTCCTGCTCCCAGCTCTGTCAGGACACCCCTGTTCTGTCCATCAACATGCCCTGGTATTCCTGCCCACTCTCCCCATCTGCTGATGTAGCTAAGTCCTGAAAAGAAGAAGCTGCTATTGCCCATCAATTTTTAATGTAGCAAGGAAAAGGCTGCAGGAAGAAGAATATTTGGTGGCATTTACTCCCTATGATCAAAGCCATTTCATGTCTCTTGTGTGATATTATTAGAACACAATACAAAGTGAAAGCAGTGTTCAGACTAAGGTCCCTATACAAGAAACACTTTCTGCAGAGGAGAACGCAAGAACCAACGCCAGCAGGAAGCCCATATTCTTATAGCATCTTTCTGCCCATGTCTATCTGCAGGGATTTACATGACAGAAAGAGCCAAGCAGGTACCTTAAGTCCAGTCCCCTCTTCTCACAAACACAACGTTCAATGGGACATCCCCACTCACCTCCGAATGCTTCCCAACACCCTAAGGCACTTGTATGGCCAGCAGTAAGAGACCCAAGTCTAAAGAGATAAGATGCCACAGAAAGAACTGTATTTTAGGTCTCTGCTGTCGCTGGTATTTGTTAAATAAAACTCCCGGGGATGACAGGAAAAAGACTATATATCAAAAGCAAAAGTCAGCTGCTAATAGGAGTAGGGTGCAGCTAACTCTAGGTTCTCCTGTTCCCAAACCCAGCAATTACTTCTGTACTGACTGCGTGCTTGCGACACACCAAGCAACCGCCCGAGAGAACGTAATGCCAGAGAGAGACCTGACATGACCTGTCTCTGCTCTATCACTAGCTGGGCCAATCCTCCAGCACCAAGAGGCAGACGAAGGCCACGCAGGAAGAGCTGTTAAGCACCCAGAGAGGAGAAAGGGAATTTTTAGCTAGCAGGAAAGAGGATAGTGGGGTTTAAACAGATTTGGCTCTCTGGAAGTCTGGATTAATTCCAGACCTTTCCTTTTCTTCCCTCTACTAAAGGACATAACGGAGTACACACACCAATACAAGTTTTTGAAAAGCTTCTTCCTCTGACTTCAGACAAACTCTCTGCATACCCCTGACAAACATGGACATACCAGAATATTTCCCTGGGAAAGATCTACACTAGCTGAATATGCAGTAATTACAAATGGCGACGTCTTATCACCATCATTCAAACAACAATAAAACTCAGACACCAAGAGGCCAAACTGATCAAACTCCTAGCCACGAGCAATGTATCCCATGCAGATCACCCCCACTGTTGTTCGAGACCTTCTGAAACAAATCTGGCAAGTGTTTGATGAGCACTTCATGAAAAGCCAATGCCTTGTTCACATTATACCTCTGATGGCGTTCAGGACACATTGCTCATACCAACTGTCCTTTTCAGCCTCTGTTCCATGGCTGAAAGACTGAGATATCTGTGAGCAAGCGTCAAGGTTCAACAAGTAGCAGGGATACCTGTGCAAAAATATTTTCCCATTGAGTCGCACTGCTGATAGAAGACTCTTGACTGCTCACTGTAAACCATCATACCAACACATTTGCACTAATATCACAAAACCAAAGTCATGGGAACTGCAACTGAAGTTGAAGTGAAATTTAAGCATTTTGGTAAACATAATGTCTGTGACTGAATGCTGACAGCTGTCATGCAGATGTTTACAGAGGTAGCAGAAAGCCTCTGAATAGCCCCTGCTGCTTTTACGGTCTTCCGAGCTGGGCTCTGATGAGGGCTCTGTACTGGACAGCTCTTTCTATGCCACCGTGCAAATGAAGCACTGTTGATTGAAGCAGAGAAAGACCGTGAACACTCAAAAGCGTCCAGAGAAAACTGCAAGAAATCAACACTTCATATATAACGTGGTTGCAGTCACTCAAAGCTTTGCAATGAGAAAGCTCCATGAAGCAGAAGTTCTGTTTATACACAGAAAAGTGGGAATACGTTATGGCTTAAATCTTTGGACTGAAAAGGTGGTTTGCTTTTACTGGCACAGAAAATTGCACAAAGCATTTAGGTTTCACACAGGGTGAACTCTCCCCACGCCACAACAGAGCTGCAGGTGATGTACCAGGCACTGCAAGTCCATAAGGAAAGAAACTCTGGTGAAGGAGAGGCAGGGCACAGTCCTCTGGGGAAAGGGCCATAGGGCACCATTATGCTCTGTGTGTGTGTGTGAGCAAATGGAGTGAGACTGGCATATATGATATTCCAACCTACTGGAATGACTGAATAGGAAAAAGATAAAGTTTTAAGTTCTGTGGTCTTTTTGTCAGGGAATAATGCTTACAACAAGAACGCCTTGACTCTGTGTAAGCACTGCTCAGCAATAACTAAAACATCCCTGAATTATCAACACTGTTTTCAGCACAAATCCAAACCACAGCCCCATACTAGCTACTATGAAAAAAAGTCAGCCCAGACAGAAAGGGCAGAAAAACCCCTGTTTCATCTGGAGATCAAGTCTTCCTTATAATTTCCAGTATCATTTTCAAGCTTTCTAAAGATCTCCTCACTCCCAGGAGCTAAGCTTAAAACACACAGTTTGAGCAGTGCCTCGGCCAGGGTAGAGTCAATGTCTTGATGACTGGGGAACATGCGATGTACTTCTAGTTTACTAGATGTATTCAAGTCCCAACAGAAAGATTCAAGATGTCACCAATATTGGACAGATGACCCTTAGCTCTGTGTTCAAGAGCTTTTACGACGTGAAGCCAGGGCCTGTTGTTTCTAGTTCCTGTAATATCTTTCCATAAAGCTGCCAAGTGTTTGGATAGCTGTATGGGAGATGGATGGGGGTTGAGTATACAGAGAGAAATACTTCGTGATTGGAATATGATTATCGAGCTAATGAACCTCTAAAGGCAAATCTAAAAAGGATGCGCAAGCTGCTCAACTTTGTCCAATTCCCTGAATCTAGCAGTTCAGGATAACTTTCCCCAGCAGGTTATAACTCTCCTCTTCCTCGACTATTTTGCCAGTGTGGAAGAGATTGCCAAATTCTAGCATCCCCCTGAAAGATGCAAAGCTGTTTGGATGACTCATCTGGCAACCACAGCAACTAAGTCACATTAATAATAAGTCAGAATAGAAAACTTTGAAAAATTAAGGTGAAGGGAAATAAAGTTTAAGACTAGTAAGTGTTTCAGGAAAAAAAAACCAAAGCATTCAAGTATTATTTGTAGATTCTCTCCTTTTGCCTTAGACCAGCCAGAGAAATGATTAATGCTTTCTGATTTTTTTCTTAACAACACTTGGAATATAAGCAATGAGAAATAAAGAAGAAAAAACAATGTAAAAAAATTTTCTTATTATTCCCTCATCAGACTTTCTCAAAAGGAAATAGAGGAAGCCCACAGTAAGACTTCTACTCGCCAAAAGGAAGGAAAACTCCAACTGGAGACTGCATTTAGGATTTTAACTTGGTATAGATGTTCTTTTAAGAAAATTACTCTTACTTGCCCTGTCCATAGTGGGATTTAGGAAGTGCAAAGAACAAGTATTTAACTAGCTCACGTGTATTAACAGCTTAGCACAAATAAGGCAGTATGCTTCCATGATGTATTAAAAGTCAGTTAAACCTTAGGCTACTTCTTGCCATTATGCTTAACATGTTAAAACCATACTGCCTTGTTTTCATTAGGCTGTTAATACATGCCCCCAAAGACAGCTTTGCCTTAAAGCTCCCATGAGAAAGACCTAAAGGTTTAGCTGTGTTGGCAAACCCATCTGAAGTTGACATACTGCTGATGTGGCTGTAACGTACTTCTTATCTCTCCATTCCCCCAATAAACACCCTTGGCAAAAAGATTACAAGGCCAGCGAGCTGCACCTGCACTTTGGCTCTTGTGTTGCATTCGGCATCGCATTGTCTCCTGCCTACAATTAGAGTAACAAAAGTTTATAGCATGAACCTGATCCCGGACACAAGAAAGTGGAGGCCTGCTGGCAGGTTGGCAGAATTTCAACTGCTGCATGTCAATTCACACAAAGTGAGGCTCGTCCTGAAATTGCCTTGCTTTGGTTCATGACTTCTGACCATAGGGTAGGAAAGAAAATGCTACCTGTCCCAGTACCTTTAGGAAAGAAAAATCAGGCTGGATTCACAAAGGGAAGCATTTGGTAGGATTTCCCCAAATCTGCAAGCTGCTTTTGCATGACTCAAAATTAGGTTTTCAACATTAATTCCAAAAGAAAATTTCCTGCCTCTGCTGAACCATAACACTTTAAATGTACCCACTGCCCCTTCAGAGTAAGGGCTGGTCCCCATGTATTCTCCACTTCCCTTGTGCTGTTGCTTTGTGCAGCTCACTGAAGAAGAAATTATATGCTTTCTCCTGCCCTTTTCCTTGTTCAGGCAGGACAGTCACCTGGACGTCACCAGGCCAGAGATGTAGTTGTCAGACACCAAACCACCATCGGAGAGTATAAAAGAGGCTCTTGAGGCCCTGGTGGCACATTCACCATGTGTGCTTCCTCTGCTTTACAGCTAACTCACACAGAGAACCACCAGGCTCTCTCCAGGACAGGAAAAATAACTGTATATTATCTGTTTAAAAGCCTCCTAATCCTCAGGCAACAACTGAGTAGTAACTGCAGTGATAGGGCAAATCTTTCTGCTTCATATTAATAAACGCTAATGCAATATTACCGCTTGCTGTATCAAAGGCTTTTACGTAAATGACTTTTTTTTTTTTTTTTCTAAAACAAAGAATACATGTGTGGAAGGACTTGGATGTTTAAGACTTTGCTTAGGTTTCCATTTGCTGCATCATGTTGGCACTGAGGAACTAGACTACATCACTGGAAATAAACGGAAATTGAGCAAAGAGTGCAAATGGGGAAAAAGCAAATTACCCTCTATGTCTTAACAATCTGACACATCATTTGCCAGACCAGGGGGGAAATTCTCTTCTCCCAAGGAGTATCGTTGTTATCTTTTTAAGGAGGCCAACCGTCAAACGTCAGTTTTGGAGTCACTGCTTGCCCTAGATATCCGTTTGCTGACATAGGGACACACAAAGTCGTGACAGCGAGGGAGCAACCCGCCAATGCCAGTTGTGTCTTCTGCAAGTGCGTTTTCTCTAGAAGGCATGATGCAATTATAAGAGATTCTGCACAGCTCCATCTTGTTCCCATTAATTGCACAGACAGAAAGAGCCCACACCAAAACGCGGCACCTCTGGAGCCGAGTTACCCACTTGTGTCCACTGACGTCCTTTCCACGGGCAACTTCTTCTCCCATGGGGGATGGCTATGTAATATTGACTACCTTTAGCCCATTTCCATAGATGCCCTGGTTCACACTTGGATTGTAGCTCAGATCACTAACAGCCCAGCACTTCTGGTCCTGCACGGTTCCTTTCCCTCGGTGAAATCATGGCACTGATATTTCCACCGTGAGAACAGAACACCCTAGATAAGCTTGTGCATATTGTTTGCCTGGTCCTAAATCATCACTTAGGATAAACCTTAAGCTCCAGCCAGTACTTACACTGCTCTGGCTGTGTCTCGCCAGGTACCCCGTCTTTGCCAGCGTACCTTCAGTAAACCACCCAGATTTTTGCGGGGTAGTTTCGTAGGGATAAACACATACCTCTAGTGTAGCCGTGGGACTCCGCTGACATAGCACTGGCCTTG
Organism: Buteo buteo; assembly: GCF_964188355.1. Lineage (NCBI taxonomy): Eukaryota > Metazoa > Chordata > Aves > Accipitriformes > Accipitridae > Buteo > Buteo buteo. The sequence goes on from NC_134178.1 coordinate 42,192,124, forward strand.
GATGAGGCAGTGATGCCCCACGGGGGTTGTAGCACAGCCAGGCAGAATGGTTGAAAAGAGAGAAGAGCGCCGAGGCCTTTAAACTACAGCTCCCGTGAGAGCCAGTGATACTGCCGGGTAAACAAAGTTTATCTGCGAACTGGTTGAATTAAACAGTTCAGCTGAGTCGGTTTGAGCTGACTGAAAATACAGTACTTCATTTAGAGCTTCCCAGAGAAAGAATAAAACGTACTGCAAATAAATACCAACAATAGCAATAATAGAAGAGGTGAAAACCACACCTTTCCCAAATGTTTGGAAACCGCATTTTCCATTTTAAATTATTGTACGCAGCAAATTGCAGAGCATCTCGCCCTTGCTAGTAGTTCCCACTGTTTTCTCCTTAATATCTAGCAAATGGAGCTTTCCATCTCCTCTCATCATTATCATCCTGATACTAACATCCTGTACAAATGCAGACAGATTTGAACTTTCATCAGAGAATTGTAGCAGCTGCTGAGTATGGAGAGGATTTTCTTCTCCCCCCTCCCCCCCCATCTTTTAAAACAATTAAAAAGAAGTATCTGACTGTTTCTATGAAAACTGTGGACTGGACAACATCTTGTAAAAAAACCAATGCTGGCTGAAAACTGGCAGTCGCTCCGTCAGTATGACAGAATAATTAAAACCAGTATGACAATAATTAGCACTTCTATAGTTCTTTTCATCCATGGATATCAAAGCACTTCACAGAAACAAGTGCAGCTACCTCAGTTTTTAAAGCTGAGCTCAGAAAAAAACAAATCAGAATTTTTTCCTTGTGGAAAATTCCAACAACTTCATCACCAGTTTTCATCCTAAATTAGAGTCAAGAGTTGAAATATTTTTTTAAAAATTTCCAAAATGAAGAGTGCTTAAAAAAAAGCGCTAAGGTTGATTAGGAAATTTTGGAGTTTTCAATGGAACCAAAACATTTTACCATTCTGAATTTAGTGCATTTTGTTTTGAGTCTCTCAGCGATGCGCTGCATCTGCCTCTGGGAAGGGAATGCCTCCTGGGAGCTGTAGTTCAGGTTTCCCCGCTGCACTTAATAACTCTATTAGTTAGGCACCGCCTGTCCCCATCCTCCCCTAAGGCTGGGCCTGCCTGTCCTGCTGTTCTGCAGAAAAACATCATCAAACTATTCCTTACTGCCTCCACTGAGCTCGTGAACGGGAAGCACTGACTGCAGCAAGGAGGGCTGGACAATTTAGCAAGGAAGTAAAAATAAAACCCTGCAGCCCCAATGGACAATTTCATGCTTTAGAAGCCGGTTCGGCTCTCCTCCTATGAGTCAGTAAAGCATCCGACAGTAGATTTGACTTTTTGGATTACTGCTCTTTTGGGATGACTTCTTTCAGGTCAAGCCTGTGTCCAGGGAGATGAAGGAGCAAGTTTCTGCTGCCTTGGGTTTATGTCTGCAACTAATATGGCCATCATGTCCTTATTTCTGCAGCTTACAGATTTGTTCTTTCAAGGACCTGCCTGTCTAGAATTGGTGGGGAAGAAGAGAACAAGTCATGATTGCTACTTACAGACATCTCGCCTCAGACCAAAGCTGCTACTGTAACTTGACAGAAGCTTGCGATGGGTTCCATACCTGGGTGCTTACTGATAGGCACCCATCTCCGTAGGTTGCGTAGTTTTAATACTGGCAGTGGCACAGGACTCCGCTACCACGGCAGGTACTACGAAGATCTTCCTCTCCAGGGAGGTGGGAGATGTGCAGGGGACCAGAAGGAACCAGAACAAGCTGGTGCTTTTCTAGGAAAGCCCGTTTACTGCATTTCCAGAACTGGTCTGAATGTTTCAATGCTTCATTTGCGCTCCCCTTGCACACACACTAGGGCAATTTCTCTCGATGGTCCCAACTACTAGGATACTTACTGAAGGAGGGACTTTGATGACTAATCAAACACGACTGAGCTGATTAAACTTTTGTTATTTTCTCTGACTGTTCCTTTAATAATTTCAGAGCAACAAACCACAGGATGACTGCAGGTTCATAAGGGAGAAATCAAGGGGAAGCAGTTAACGTTGCTACCAATTTAGCTAATGTTACTAAAACCAAAATAGATGTTTACAGGCACAGAGCATGAGGCAACTGCATAGTATCAGGTTCAGCCTATTATTCACGGTCACACATACAACCTAGTTAACTTTTTAAACCTGACCTGGTAAAACAACATGGCCAGATGTAAACAAACATCACCCTGGGGAAAATCAGGTCCAAAGTCTACCCTTACAAACATGCCTTTTACCTGTATTTTAGTGTACTTTACAGATTTGTTTTCTTCACAGATGCTTCTGATACTGTGTCTGACTGTAAAACCTGACATACATTACGGTACCTCATTCCCAGATGCTTATCATATTAGCCATTTACATACATGTCAGATCTATGCCAGTACTTATAACGCAACACCTGAGTTACACACATAGCACAGCTTAACCTCACTCAGTGTTACCATCCAAAACCAATTCCAGCAAACAATCAAAGCATTCTTGTATTAAAAAAAAAAAATAATTTTTTTTTTTTCCTTTTACCTAGCACCTAAGGATACTGGAGTTTTCTGGGTAAAAGCCTAGCTCATCATAGGCCTCTCAGGCCTATATTTCCCCACTTGCATATTTGCACAAGTGAAGAAAGAAGCAGGACTCTCCCCAGCTTTACCTGTGAGTGACATACTCTATCACCTCCAATGCTGATAGCTGCAAAGAAACGGAAGAGAAAGACAAAACTTCTCTGATGACTTGGGACAGTAACAGAGACTGGTCTGGCATTTTTCAGTTGTAAGAAAAAGTTCCCAGACAACTGAGTAAGTAGGGGAGGATTGTTAACCTTTAAGGCCATACGCTCTGTAAAAAGGCAGTGCTTACATGTACTGAAGGTAATTTGAAAACCTCCTTAATTTCTAGATTTAACAAGGGCATAACAAGCCTTTATGCCAGGCTCAGACCTTTAATTCTCAGTTATGAAACAGGGAACGGATGCTGATGCACAGAACCATCTTTTATGCGCAATGTATTAATATACATTCCTCTGTCAAAACATAAATAATGTACAGGGACAGTGTCACCTTGTGGTTGTTTGCTGACATAGCGGCCAACTGAGAGGGGATACTCCCTGTACCTAACCCCCTCGCCCCCAAAAGCCTTCTTCACTCAGAAATGTCAACCTTAAAAACTTCCTTTAGGGTAACCCAGCACCTCCATGATCTGCCCAGGGTGCATCCTCCACGCAGGTGTTAGCAGCTTTTGCGTTAATGCAGCCTAAAAGCCTTCACAGAGATACGAGGCATTATCAGGCATTAAATACCTGAGCCAACTCCGCAACTTGCACTGGCTACAAAAGTCTGGGAAGCGGAGATGGGCGAGGAAAGGAAGCTGCTAAGTTCATAAATAGGAGCTGTAAGGCTGAGCAATAAAATTCCACTTGTTCCTTTGTGAATCTCCTGCCTTACAAAGTAAATTCCAAGAACTGGCACATCTTCTTGCTCCTAGCGCTCCAACCTGACAGAGAAAGAGGATTTTGAAAACTCTGTTGTGCAGAAAGAGGGAAAAAATACAGCCCTAATTCAAAGTTAGTACTAAGCAAGGAAATTCAGACACCAAACTGTGCTCTTAATGGAGAACTAATGGATGTTAATTAACCACCAATTGACAAAGAACATATTTACTGTAGTTTAACAGCTCTGCAAATAGACACAAACTCATTTACACATGTTTAAACCTTAATAAATATATTTGCAGTCATTGGTCGCTTAAGTTGATGTTCAAACTGTCCCCTATAGTAAATCTAGAGGGATACATTTGGTTGCAAAAGTTATTGCACATTAATTAAACATTAGCTCATTGCAGAAAACCAAGTAAGTTGATGGTAAATGACCTCTTTCATCAATACCGGTTTATTACACAGCTATTAAAAAGCCGTATGCAAAAATGAAGAAAAACCACCCTGCCAAACAGCTTTCTCACTGCACAGTCATCCACACCTTTGCAAAAGAAACATACCAGGGCCTCCCTGATAAGGGGGAGTTCCCCAGGTGTCCTGCACAGGTGAGGAGGGCCAGGGTAGCATGCAGTAACGTTCCTGCAGGGAATGCTCCAAGCAGCGGGATTCTGACAGCGATTGGATTGTGGTGAGCACGCAAAAGGATTTAGAGAAGTCCTTCTGAGCAGAAGGCACGGGATGGAGGAACGGTGGTGGGAAGAATACTTGCAGAGTTTTCACTCTCTAGACTTGTATCAGTCAATCCTGTGAGCCTTTCATTTGATTCCTTTCCTAGCTTTCTCTGTTTGGACAGCATCATCTTCCCTTCTGCTACTACATTTGCCATCCATGCAAAATGGTGCAAGAACCTTCTCCTGTGCAGGTCTCGCCGTGATCCTGCATCCCTCCTCTTCCTCCTCCTCCTCCCATCCCATCCCTCAGTACATCCCATTCTTAAGGATGCTTCTTAACTGGATCCACATATTTTGCTCTGAAAGCACTCCACTTGCTTCCCGAAGGTCTGTGATAAGGGTTAAGCCCTTAGTGTACGTCAAATGCTTTATTATCCCCTCACAGAAAATGCTGGACTTAAAGATAAACACTGCCTTCTTCCTTTCACATACCTCTTAGAGGAATGCACAGCATAAGACCAAGTCAAATTGTATTTATCCCAGGTTGCTTCATTCTCCAATGCTGTTGCAGAAGCCTCCAGTGGAGGGAGCTTAAAATAACTAAAAAAAGCTTTAGTTTCAAGAGACAGACTGACTCAATTAAGCCATTGTTTTGTACTTTATACAAAAAAGAAAAAACCTCAGGAAAGGAAAAAAAGGAAATAATCAGCATTCATCAAGTGGGAAAAGTCCAGATCAAATGGTGAAGAAGCGTTTTCAGACTTTGAGAGAATACAAATAGTGGGAAATAGAAAACACAAATTAAATTAAGAATCATAAAATTTTCTCTGTTCGCACAGCTCAGGCGACACTGTCTGGGGCCAATTTATTACCAGGCTCAAGAACAAATAAGCTCACACGATTCCCACGCTGAAATAACCTTTACTCATTTCACAATAAAACTACCATAGGGGTCTGGTAAACAAAGATGAATTATAGCTGCCTGTCAGAAATAATGATGATAATCCTTTCCACTCCCATAACATCTGGGGATTACAGCCACCTTTGCAGACAATCCAGCAATCTCAAATACACAGTGTAACGTAATGGAAGTATGTCATCACCAATTTCATAGGTGGCGAAACTGAGGCACAAGCAGAGGAAGTGGATTGGTCTGCAGTCGCAGCGTAACTTTGATCTCTTCTCACCTTGGCCTGCATCTCATTGCAGCGGAAACAACTCCGCTGACTTCAGTGGGGTTCTTCTCTTTTACACATCGCTGTTATCTCAACTGATGGAGCGCAGCGGCACTCGGGTTCTGTGATTACGGGCCAGGGTCCTCTCGTGTCAGGTGCTACACAAACCAAACCAAAACTGCTGAACAAAAAGGGATTTCCCTGTCCCAGAGTTTGCAATGGAGATGAGACTGCATCCCTTTGTATTTGACATGGTAATTGTGCCTGGGAAGCATGGATCTGTTAATATACGGCAGTCCTCACAGATTTGAGGACCTTGATGCCTGGGGTGAATTTTCTCTAACGTTGAGGGTCTATGTTGCATTGTAGCAATTGAACCTAGGAAGAGCACACAGGCTGAGCTACCTCCTCCAAGCTGAGCAATTTCCCCTTCAGCTTAAGAGGGCGAGACCCATAGTTATGGGAACCGAAGGCGGCACAAAATACAGCAAAAGCCTATTTTTAAGCCCTTGCGCGCATGCGTGCGGAGGGCTTTGCCTCTGGTAGAGCCTTAGCGCAACAAAATCCTGGCTAGCCCGCACCGAGTTCCCTCCAGGCAGCCACAGGCTTGGCTGCAAACCCTTCTCTTCGATAACCAGCATGCCCAATCCAAACCTTTCCTAACTGTGGCCCTATCTCACATCCAGCTTTCCTGCTGAGGCTATAACATTAATAACGAGAAGGAAGCAGAACAATAGCAGTGCTTCCAGGAAAGCGATACCTCTGCACCTGGTGTACTTTGAAGGCACCAGGCTGTTCTACCTTCACCAGGCACAACTCGCACGGTATCTGTCAGCCAAAGGCATCCAAGTCGGTTGTGCCGAGACGCCTTTTTCTTCTCAGCTACAGGCAACTGTGAGGTCCCTCGCTTTCCCCAGATGTTCTTGCATGCTCCACTGCAAAAAAATACGTGTCTGTCAAAACCGCCCGTGCCTCCTCCCAGGGAAACAATAGCCAGGGGCAAGGTGTGTGTCTGGATCCTTTTTAGAATCTGCAGCTTCATTAAAGTAATTGGCATCTGGACTCGATTCTGGAAACTCAATGCTAAAGTGGCTGATGGGGCAACTAATGCTGTGGAGTCAGAGCCAGAAACAGCACAGCAGGCTTTTGAATATGGTCTCTGGCAAGATCTATGCAATGAAATGACATTACGGCTTTGCCATACATTACATGCAAATTAGAAGAGGCTGGCAACCATGCAACTGGCATAGCATAGCAGCAATCATCCTTACAAGATGTAGAAGGCAAGGCTATTCATCCTCAACCTGGCACAGGGCTGGGATAGGGAAGGACAACGCTCCTGCCGTACAACCGCTTGCCTCCTTTCCCCTCTGAGTGACCTAATGGGGTGGAAGACTCTCCCCAGTGCCCAGCCCCTGGTGTTCCTACCTCATTTTTCAGCTTTGCCAGAAGGTGTCATTTTTTTTCCTCTGCCTACCCAAAACTCCCTTCAAGTGTCTGCTGTTCTTCTCCCCAAGCATCCTCACCTTAGTGCCAGATAGCTGTAGGATATGCACAACAAAATGTCTGTCTGCAGGTGCTGAGCAGTGATAGATGCAGACAGCTGGCTGGCCAGCCGGGACTTCACCTGCTTTGCTGTTGATGAACTACTCTTTCCGTACATTAATTGCTTTTAATGGTTTTCCCCCCATTTAGGCAGCCATCTCCTCTTCTTTAACCTTTTGGATTTTCTCCGAACTGTTTGGTCTACAGAATCTACAGCAAAACTCCCCAAGATCACATAGCATACTCTGATGATAGAGGACAGATGTCAACCTCCCGGCCCCCTATTTTCAAAGCAATGAGTACTAATAATTTGGGCAGATGTTAGTGAAAGGACCATTCATCCTTGCTATAATTTATTGTTCTTCTAGCATCCCCGTGACTGCAGGGACTCACATTTTCTATGGTGCACAGAGACAAACTAAGGCAAGAATATATAGAAACATAAGTCAGAGCTCTTGCTACTAGATTACAACAGACTCACCCAAAGCCAAATGACATCTTGGTGTCAGCAATGAGGTAAGAGTGATGGTATTCCTTGTTCATGTCCTGTACTCGCTTTATTATCAGATCAGGCCGCTAAACTTGCCAGAGCATCTCATTCAAACAAACAAGGTAGGTGGCATTAATAAAGGACTTCACTGGGGATGCTGTAGGTTTGATAATTCCAAATGTCCAGCCTGCTACCCAGCCAACATACCCCAACACATCCCTCCTCACACCACAGGGCTTTGCAGTGCAACAGTTCCACGGGCTGAACGCAACCAGACACTATCACACACCAGGACTCAAGTTTGCCATTTGCCAGACAACTCAACAGCCTTTCAAACCGCCTGCTCTCTGCAAGACACCACTGAGGAGTCTCAAGGCAGAGAGAAGGCAGGAGACAGTAGTAAGCTGTCTGAAAAGAACTCTTATCGTCGATATTCAACACAAACATTCCTCTGTGTCTTGGATTAATGCACCTAATCTGTTCAATCTGATCCAGCTATACTTTTCTTTCTTTATCCTACTGATTGCAATGTTGCTGACTAGACTAGAAAGCAATGTCTTCGTCTGAACCAGTTTTGGTCTTTGAAGGACCTCTGGACCAAGTCTAGCTCCTTGTTACTGCAAACAATTTCATCACAGATGTTTTCAAAACCTGTGATGGGTAGCAAACTGGAGGACTGAGAGGAGCTAAAGGAAATAAAATCCTGCTCCTTTTTTATGTCAGTAGGCACACTGTTGCCTTCTGGTGGAGCAGCCAACAGGATGGGTACTTTGGGATGCTATTCGTCAGAAACAGCTTGTGTAGCAACACCACGGATTCTTCCCTGTGTCCTAGTCTGCTCTTCTCAACCCCTGTTTCCAACTTGAGCGATGTCTCTGTACAGTACCAGCAGGGCTGTGCCCATCTAACAAAACAAAACAAAAAAAAACCCCAAAACCCAAATGAAAACCAAACCAAAGCTCCTCAGATAACCACCTTCACGTCCAACAGTGCTTGTGCCTAGACATTGGTGGAAGGAAAATAGCCCCAAAAGGCAGCAACAATCAAAGTAAGCTTAAGTGAAGAGTTATGTTGCACTAGTCACACTGATAGATCCAGAGAGAGGAGATATCCCGTCACTAATTAAAAGCAGTATCTGTTTCCCAGATGAAATATAAAATGGCTGTGCCACCGAAGTCTATAAAAAGAAGTATGAAGTGCCCGAGTATGTATTTTACCTTGCATCATACAGCTAGAGAGGGGAACATCAAGAAGACATGTCAAGCAAAGGCTGAAGAAGCTAAAGCCCATTTAAAAACTGGTTTCGTACCATTTAAGAGCTAGGTAATTCTACAACGATTAAAGGTTTGTACAGCGGTCAAGTGAAAATTCTGAATCTGTCTACAACATTTTGTGCAAGACTGACACCCCTGCTGGAGTCAGGAAGGCCTTCATCCCACCTACGGGGGTTGTATTAGGTGTAGGAGTGGGAAAAGGGGCCCTTTGACCATTCCAGGCAGCAGGTTGCTAGACAGGGCCATGGCAGATGTGACGTTCTGGAGTCATACAAAATTCAGAGACTATTATATTGTTATGAGACAGATGTTATGGAAGCACGGAATATTCAAAGACCAGTGCATTAACTTTATAAATATTACATGCATTCTTATGGATTTTTTAGGGATTATATCCTTGGTTCTATAGGTAAACCAAAGAAAGTTTTCTGTACATAAGAGACCCTGCAGGGGGCTTAACACAAACCTTCCCAAGCAGAAAAAAACCCAGAAATAAAAATGTCATTTAACTGTTGACCAATATCAAGAGAACCAACAATGCCGAAGTAATGAAACAGTAGATCTCCTGGCCTGACTCAAGCACATCTGACTTGAACTATCTGCCAAGAGTCTTTTTAGGGACATAAGCTCTACCAGTACTGTGGAATCTGAGAGTTTTCCCCAACATCCAGGTGCATGCTCAAGTTGTGACAAGATACCCACGTACCATCTTGCTTTCCTCTGTTTGATTTTTTGTTAGTTCACTCTTTTTTTTTTTTCATGGAAAAGACAGCCAGGCAAGCAGGCAGATAAGACCTATAGCGTGCCTAGGACAAGCAGAGGGCCACAGAACACGTGTGCCCCGAAATATTAGCGGTTACCTGCGGAGCTTTGCAGATTATTATTTTAAGTTATGGAGCTGACAATGATGGAGAAGACAGTATGCAACAGCTGCACAGCATCAGCGTAGAGTAGATTTCAGTGGCAGTCAAGGTCTTGTCAAGAACTGAAGAGTCATTCCCACTGGCAGCACCTGGGCCAGCCTGGCGTCTCCCCTCCGATTACTGGCCGCGGCTGAATCCGTGGGTCTGACCTGGCTCTAAGCAGGGATGGGCGTGTGGCATAGAAAATACTCTGCAAGACTCAAGCCTACTCACAGCCTCCCCACGTGCCGCACATTGTGCTGGCGGCTGAGTCATCATTTACAAGCGTTATCATTTCCACAGGCTGCTGCTTTCCAACTGACCTCACCCTGACTCCTACTGCTGCACCAGATACCCAGGCAAACACAAGCTTTGTCAGCCACGCAGAACCTACCTTCCTTATTGCCCATTTCACATTATTAATTACATACCCACACATCAGCTAAAGAGATGTGATTGCAGCCAAATTCCTCCTCCAATCCAAAGATTCCCCTGAATTTCATTAACATTTGTACTGTAACTACTGTTGAGCTTGCCACATTTCCAGTCAAGATTTCATACCAAATGAGGTTACCAAATAATGACTTAATAGCAAATGCAGGGTAATTTATATATTGAAATTAAAGATTAAGCCTTAATCTTAATTAAATCTCACAAAAGTTCAGTAAAGCTGCCCAAATTATAAAAAAAATAAAAAGATGTATTGATTATTTGAGAAATGGAAATCACATTTAATAAATACAGGAGCAAGCCATTAAGGGAATGGGGAGACCAGAAAAAGCACTAACTGGTGATTAAAAGAAGATAAATATTTATTAAATGTTGCTGTGATTTATTAAGCTGTGTTGGGCTAAACAAATGTAATTTGATATCTGAATCATATCTCATTCTGATACAGCCTTCATTAAATCTGAAGTCTTGGCTTTAAATGAATATCATATGTTCCCTTCAGTTCTTAATCTCTTTGAAATATCAGTTTGATGCCGCGGAAGACGTTGAAAGTCAGAGACTGAAGTCTCCTGCGTATCAATGAGGTTGTTTTGCACTACAGGTGAGTAGTCAACTTCCCATTCCTCGGTGCTTTCTTAGCCAGGACCTGCTGCAACCTTGCATTGTCCCTTGGTGACAGGGCAACGTTCGGATTTTAAACCCTTCCGTCAAAAGGCCAGACAGGAAGAGCACAACTTCCAATTTCAATCAGTCCTCCAACAACCAGTGTTGAGGTCTGAGGGAGAGCACCCTTCGCTGGTTTTAAAGCAGGAAAGCCAACTGTCAACGCTAATGCAGCTGCTGCCCAGCAGAACATTAGCGGAGGTCGAGTACGCGAAAACATCTACCCCCTTGTCAATATGCAGTAATTAGTCTAGCACCAAACAGCTCTGTTGATGCAGCTTTCCAGCTGAGATGTTAATCATGCAGGAGCTGAGAAATTCGTTCTTCCAAGGTTCACGAAGCAACCTTATCTCGGGCCCCTTGCAGAGGGAGGCGAGGGTCTGGTAGAACATGACGCTCCATGCGCATGAGGTGTTTGAATGGGAACATTTCTCGAGGTCAGACACCAAGTTGTCTCTGTCTTAAATGCATTCTCACGCTCTCTTCTCAGCCTCTGTTTAGAAGAGGAGCTTCTTGTTGAAAATTACCGGCATAAACTAATTGCTGCTGATAATTAAATTTGCACAGAGTTAAAATTAAGTTACAGTGCTCTTCCCCAGTGCCACAAGACTGAGTTATAGACTGCTGGTGAGAATCATTGCCTGTTACACTGCAAAACTGAAAAAAGGTTGTGTGGAGAAGTAGCATTCAACTTTTGCAAGTTTGCTTGAATCTGAACGTTGCAAGAATTCTAACTTCCCTCCCAACTCCCCTGCCCCACTCCAAAGGAAAAAAAAAAAAAAAAAAAAAGAGAGAGGAAGAAAGGATGTGAAGTCCCCACAAATTGGAGGGCGGATGAGACAATCACATACTATTCTTTTTGTCTTTGCAGGAAATGGGGAACAAAATCAGACTGAGCTGGGCTATGCAATCTATCGTACCAAAATCAGAGTTCCACCTCTCTCGTCTCTAGTATTTTCTTTTCTGTAGTCATGTGAGTGCAGAGAATTGCAGCAGTGGGACAGAAGGGCGTAGAGAGTGCCAAAGCCACTTCAGATCTAAGAGGACTTGATGTTTTGAAGGTAAAACCCAATCATTTCTTTTGGAAGCCGTTCTTACTCTTCACTGACACAGGCACCCTGGTGAAAGCCAGGGTCCAGCCTCAAGGGCCAAGGAGATTCATTAAGCCAGATTAAACATCTCATTTTATTAAAGAGCAGCTGTGAGAGATGCCTTTGCATTGTATACAGCTTTCCCGTAGGAATTTCATGATAGCAAACTCCTGGCACTTCCTCTCCCTTGTGCAAGCAGGAGTCGATCTAGCACAAAGTAATTATTTTCAATGTGTTTAGCCAGAAAAAAAGGCCTGACTTTAAAATCCTCACTACCAGCACAGCCAAGCAGATTCTTCTTCTGGAACTCACTTTTGGGTTGAAAACATGAGCAAAAAGTTCAAGCCTCTGAAGCAATTGTCTCAAAGTTTTAACCTACTGAAGATAGTGCGTTTAGGACCATAACTACAATAAACACAGCAAATAAATAAGTCTTCTGGCAAGAATAAACCAGAATTGCAGAGGCTGATGTTGCCAGTGAAAAGAACAGGAAGGTAACCAAGTGAAGAAACAGCATGAGGAGGATTATCCTTATTTGGAAGGAATCCATTCCAGCAATAAATTAAGCCAAGGATCTCTGCATCAGAAAACAGCAGGGCAACCTATTAAGCTAAAGGACAATCTGGTTTTTTTCTGTCACCTTTGAGCCCTGACTGAATGGCAAGAGAAACAAACATGTCAGAGACCAAAACGTACGTTATTTCAATAGCAGTAATGGTCAGCTGGAAGTTATAGAGACGGTGAAATTCTTTCCCTGCACATTCCTAGCGCAAGCGCCTGATCTTCAGCGACAATATTGCTGGATTGCAATGGTCAGAAAGATCAACTCACAGAAGAGGGCTTGGATAGAAGAAAAATGATAATTTGTATTTTATGTCAAAACCATAGCGGCTCTTACGCGAGCTGCTGTGATGGGATGAGATCAGGTGAAATACTCAGTGCAGACTGGTGAAGCATTTTTTGCAGTGGTATTAGAAGACATAGTGCTAAAAGAGGAAAAAAAAATATTAAACTCTATACACTTTTAGCTCAAAGAGCTCTCTGGATCTGCCAGCTGTAGCAGCACACGACAGTGCGTGCATGCTGGCGTGTTCCAGGGTCACATTTACTGCGGGGAAGCAGCATCCACAATTAAGGGATTTCTGAGGGGCAAACACAGGCTCTGTTTCACAGGGGTTTAAATTACAGAGAAGCGGTTGCTAAAATGAATACACTGTACAGAAGAGGGAGCATACAGTTGAAAGAAGAGTACTGCAAATCTGAAATGTATATTGGCCACATACATAATGTGATCAAAAAGAGAGAGGTTATTTAGATTTTGAATGGTGTCCCTCTACACTTTCAGGTAGCTGCTCCAGCTATCAACAAGACTTCTTATAATGCCTCTTGCTCCCTTTCTGAATAACAGCCTGGCTGGTGCATTTTCATCTTTACCTCCACTACCAGCTGCTCTTCTAGTCAAAAGGCCCCAAGAGCTGCCCTGATGGAACTCGGAGCTGACAGATCGCTCCCTCTGGTCTCCCAGTCCTCGGCTTTCCCAAAGAGAGAAGAGTTACCCAACGAGCCCAAACCACGCACGCTCCATTTGGTGATGAGCGCAAACAACCTTTACCTGACAGATACTCAAGAATCTCCAGCTTCCTCAAGTTCCCACTGCGATACTCACGCTGGTGCAAAATTCTTTTTTTAAAAGCTCAAATTAGGCTGACAAACACAAACGGAATGTGAAAAGGGCAGACTGTCAAAAAAGGTTCCTCTTTTAAACAACACTGACGAAACAAGTAAAGCAATTCCTCAATGCAGAGTTGCCTCTAAAGCGTGCTCTCGGTTGCATAGTACTACGACATCTTTTCTCAGCTCACTTTAAAGCCCAGCTGGCACTAGAAAGGAGACCCAGAGATGGTGGTTGCTCCTTCTCCCGTTGGTAAAGGGAACCCAGACCCAGCGTGTGCTCTGCTGACCAGACCAAAACACTTTGCTAGTCTGTACTGTGTTGCCCACGGAAACTGTTTTGAAGGGAAGATGCCGGCATCAGGCGAATAAGTCATACGTGATCCCTGGCTATGTTATCAGGCCCCTCCTGGAATATTTCTACCAATGATAAAATGTTATTGCTACCATTATCAGGCACTTGGTCTTTATCTGTCTACCCATGACAGGCCTCGTTATTCAGGCAGGTCTTGGGACACCTTCAAGGGGAGATCATCTCGTCCAATGTCAAATACACCAACTTTCTTGACTTTTTTGATCCTCCTTTTTCTTTCAGCCCCTCCTAAACTGGCTTGCAAAGGAGATATCCCTTGCAGGCCCCCTCCAACAAATCTCAGGGGGAGAGCTGAAGGAACTCGGTGTCATGCCATGTCTCTGACCCTGGGCTACCACAGGACCCTCGCCAAATATTCAATTTGGATTTTACAGAGCAAAAGCAAGTTCCTGATCTTTCCATACCGGTCTCGACAACAACACAGAAGAAGGAGATAATAAAAAATTAAGGAGACTGGGCAAAACCACAAAGCAAGATGGCTGAAGGAGCTGCCCTGGATTGAGACTTTTACAGCCCAACCACATCCGCGTTCATTCAAAACAGCACAGCAGCTACGCTCGTCTTCTCCACGTCACTCAGCGTGTTTGAAATCCTTGGCGCCTCCACACAACCTGGTGCGCGAAAGATTTTTGTAAGAGGAGGTACATCTCTGAGGTGACTGCAGCTATGGGGGGGGCCAACAGCGAAGCAGGGACACCCCCGAGGGACCATGGCTGTGGAGAGCCAAGGCAAACAGGGAACAAACAAGCAGGAAGGAGCAGGGGAAGAAAAAAAGCAAGAAAGCAAGAGCAGCAGCAAGGAGCCATCACGCACCAACCCAACCTCCTGCACCGCCCATCACCTCACCCAAGGGGTAAATAATACAAAGCTCAGCCTGGGGAAGGGGAGGACGGGATTTTCTCCCCACGTTTGTTTCATTGTTTCCTTTCTTTGTTTCTCCATACGCAAACCAGTAATTAAAAGTCTATGTTAACTGGCAATAAAGTAAAATTCAGTTAAATTCCCCAAGCTGAAACTGTTCTGGCCCATGACAACGGAGGCAAGGGAAAGTACTTTCCTCGAGTGCAGTAAAAGAGCCCAAGTAAACATGGAGGCAGTTGCCAGTGATTGAAGACAGCAATATTGTGGGAGCACAGTCTCCGGCAGCACAGCTGCCTCCTTGCTCAAGCTCAGCTCTAGCCAGGGGCTTTACTCCAAGTGCTGATTGCTCACAGAGATTTGAAGAACAGTTATGGTGTTGCTTTCAGCAAGCAGAAAGATAAGCTGCAGTTGTTTGGTATCCACCTTATACAGGTTTTTTTATCTCTCTTGTCTCAAAATTTCTCTTGGTAGCTCACCTAATTTCAATAGTTTGGAAGGACAAGGTGCACGTCATGAAAACTCTTTAGCTAGGAATTGTAGAGCAGTATCTGCCATTTTTTCCATGTTTGACCTACGCAGATACGGTAGAGCCCCCACCGTGTGTTTCTCCTAAGTCCTGTTCTGTTTTTTATAAGACATGATGGTCATGCTATGACTTTGAAGATCAAATGATGGAACCAACCCAACTCCTTGCAGATGCAAAAATGTATGCCAATGTCATGCTTTTTAATAGCAACATCAGAATCCTGAAAGGGAACTAATAGATCTAAAACCCAAAACAACAACTAGCCTTCTGGGGATAACTTCAGCATGGAACAGATGAGTGGCAAAATGCAGTCAAGAAGGCACCAAGTGGGGCGCAATACAGAAATCATGCCTCTGCCCAGTAAGATGCTTTTATTACATACACAGATGTTAATGATGTACAAGTCGTGGGTTACAGAGGCATTTGATCCTCTCCCCTTCATTCTAGAAAAACCCACTGACATTCTTCAACCCTGCTACAACTATCTAAACAGCAAGCACCCTAAGTAAAATGGAGAACCGGCAGAAAATTAAATAAGATTGTCCTTCTCCTTCCTTCTACCTGACAACTTCTAAAAAGTTGTCAGCACAGGAAGGTCTATCACATTTGTCTGAGACAGTGGATGTTTGGCACCAGTGCCTGCAAAAAAGTGTGCTATATGGGAACTCTACTAATCACAGTTTAGGATGAAAACAAGAAAATCCCTAGAGGAATCTGAGAGGGATGGATACTTAGAGAAACTTAATATAACAAGCATTCTTTACTTTATCATCCAACGCGTCCTTCCTTCCACATCTGCCAGCATCACATCTTTAAGACTCTCACTATGATAACTCCTGCTCTAGGTAAGCGTAGACTTTATTATTATACTGATTTTGCAAGTGGAGAAACTGAGGCAGTGATAGATGAAACAAATCATAGCTATTAAGAGATGGAGAATCCAGGGTAGAGTGCCAAATCCCTTGTATGCTGCCTGCTGGACTCTACCAGAACTTGCTGGGTACAAACATCTCCCCTGGAGTAGCTTACTGAAGGACCCGGTCAAGAACAGGGACTTTCAGATTAGGTTAGCAATGTCTTGGGAGTTAAGGTGACAAAAAGTGCTGTGGGGAAGAAATAAAAGAAACCTTACCCTAGCAACATTACTCATAGCTGGAAAAGAAGAGAACAGCAATACCATGTAAAGATCAGAAACAAGTAGAGAAAGGGAAGCTATTAAAAATCAAGTCCTAACTGGAGGAGGGACAGATCTTGGGAGTATAGCAGCTAGGTTTGCGAGCAAAGACTAAGATGCTGGATTTAACCAATACATTCCTAAAAATACGGGCTGTGCTTTCAAGGAAGGTGCCTCTCCTGACATAACTATGTGGGCAGCACTAGGTCTCCTAGCTACTGCGAGAACCAGCACATCTTTCCCACACCCCACTGCCTGAATCCAGAAGGATCAAATTCAACCTTCACAGACGCCAACTGGGACCTACTAACAAACACATTTTTCAGACACTTTTCAGAGATCCACCACATTATAAATAATACATTAATTGTCTTTATACACTTCACTAATTATTATTCTCATTTCCTCATAGGTCCATTAATCTCTCCTTTGTATCTATTGCCAAAAACCTCTGGCACATGCTATTGGCATTGCTGATGCGCTTAGTGTATGATTGCCCTTGATCGTCTTGTCTTTCTCCTCCTTTTTTCATAAAAACACAACCTGTGAGATTTGGTTCCAGGTTTTAAGACCATTTAAAGTTTGTGGGTCTTCTGACTAGTCTGTTCTCCTTGCCACCTCTTTTATATCCAGACAGTTTCATGTTCTCACCTTTACTCACAGACAGAGAAACTGCTTTGCAGATACTGGATAGCTGCCTGTTAACACACTTTCAAGCCTTTGCTGTTCAGAACATGCCGAATTTGGGACAGGAACTGTATTTCACCTCTAGGCGTTATCCTAACACTATGAATAATATACAAAGCATTGTAAGGATTTCAATATCCTTACTTTTCCCTCTAGACTCTTAAAACTAGCATCTGAGTTTTTAATAATCTACTTACTTGAAGTTTTGTGTCATGTCACTCTTCAGGAGATTCCCCTGGGAAGACAGCAGACTTGGCCTATTCAAGTCACTCGTAATGATTGAGCCACAGTAAGCAATGCTGGTTGGAAAAACCTCTTTTGGAAAAAAATCTCTATAAAAATGCCAGTTTGTGGAAATCAAAGTGTTCTGCAGGTACGTGTCAATCTCATCAAAGCTTTGGACTGTATCATACTCAATTTCCTCAGAAATTTTCCTAGAAATTAATTTCCCATTGTCTGTTTGTTCTTGCCTTTCCAACCTTCCATCCTGATTTGTGACCAATTTTTATACTTAAAAAAACCAAAACAAAACCAAAACAACCAGCAAAACAACACAGTGGTTTTTGTTTGTTTGTGGGTTTTTTTTCTAGAGGAGAGAGGAAGGAAAAAAAATTTACTCCAATCAGATACAATATTCTGTTTCAGGACTAACATCCAGAGTGCCTAAAATGGGAGCCAGTACTCCTTATTGTGCATTCAAGAAATTAGCTGCTACAAACATTTGCTTGAGCCTGATAAACTGTTTCTCCAGTCCATGTGCTGCTGCTATGTGTGTTCAATTTCAGTTTGGATAATTCAGAGTAATCCTATTATAGAAAGGCACAAGCCACAAAGTTCTGTTCCAGATGACATGTCGAAGTTCAGCAGCACTCGCAATTGGGACTTCTAACTTTGGTCCAATTCTGAATTAGTATAGATTTAGGTTCTTTCCTCAAGTATCAAAAGCATGGCTTTGAGTGTCTCCTTGCTGTGGTATTTCAGAGGCTGACAAACAGTTAACATGCTTATGTCTTCAAGACCTGAAATCTGTCTTACTAAAGGCTCTATCAGAACTGGTATTTCGATAGAGCCCTCACAAATCTACGCAGAATGCATGTCTGTGACCTTACCACATTTTTCCCCACACAGAGACAGAATGTACGGTATCCCATTGATTTTTCCCAATCCATTTTGATTCAAAATTGCCATTTACTCTGTTGTGTATTTGTATTTTTTTCCCCGATTCAGCCTCACTTTTTTCTTTAAAAGATATTTAGCCCTGGGAGTGTATCCTAGCAGTCTCAATAGAAAAAAAGAAAAAAAGAAAAGTTTTCTTCTCATGTGATTTAGTGTGGGAATAACAAGAATACGAGGGCTCATCAGTAGGTACGCAAACAGGCTGAGCAAATACAATCAGGTTGGGTAAGGGAACATATTATTATCCATGTATTACATTTTCAGGAGTATAACTAGGGCTCCCTGCTCTACAATTTAACAGGAGGGCAGATAAAATCTATGTGAGCTAACACAGGGGAAATAAACCCTCAGGCTCCAGTTCTCTGAGCCCCCATAGCTTGGCCCTCTCCCTCAGTTCTCCACTGTCTCCTGTGCTTTGCAGGTTTCTGAAAACTTATTTCCAATAGCATTTTTAAAAGGCAGTATGTAATTTGAGACAAGGGTTACGTGTGTGAGAATGTAGTGGTTTTATCCTACAAGCCCAGAGCAGATGTACCTACGCTGATACAACAGAAAGTTATACTAGTACAGATAATTTCCATTCCTGCACAAAAGGAAGGCATTCCAATACAAACATACCCCAGGTGGCACAGCCATGCTCGTGTGGAGGCTTGTAACACTTCAGCAGAGTGTGTGTAGACTAGCTGTTATTTGGACTTCCCCACGTGGTATCGAGTCACTCGATAAAGTCACTCGTAATTTCATTTTGCTGAAATTTTGCCCCTGCTTTGAGCATTACTCCTTGACTATCCCTACCTTTCCAAGCTGTGATCTTGTTGAGGTCCCCATACATTATTCTCAGTGATAAACATTTCATTTTCAGTTTTGCTACCACCATTGGATTTTACCACCTGCTCTGAAGGCTCCTCAGCATTTACTAGCTTGGCTCCACACCACTTTTTTTTTTTTTTTTTGCTTCTAACAGCACAAAAGTGGGAGTTTCCTAGAAACCAACTCTTCTGCCTTCCTGCAGAAATTCTTTACTATTCATTAAGCAGCGGCTGCAACCAGCTAGAGGGAGAAACTAGCCAAAATCTATGCATTGGCTAGAGGAAACGTCTGCCGGGGAAAACCCAAAGCTCCCACAATTTGTACCTGCAGCTTATACCCAAAGAAGAAAGTGGATATATCTAGATCCTTGGCATGAAATCCACCTGTTAACACAATGAGTGCAGATGTCAGAGTGATTTCAGGCATATCTAGAGACGGTTCACTCCTGACGATGAGAGGTGAAGTAGCTTTAGTGCCTAGGTAGACGTACAGCCTTTACTCCAGCCCTACAACAGCTCCAGAAGAAGTCAGCCATTAAAAGCTAAAGATGACTCTGACCCAGGAAACTATTCGCCCAGTTTTTACTTTACCACATCAGCATTTTCTAACAGTTAGATATCTATCCAAACACACACTGCCTTTTCCTCTGGCTCTGCATAATGAGCATTAATCAGGCCCCTCTGCATTAGCCAGTGAAGTCCCTGTGAGACCTGTCCTGTTGCTGGTGTGGAACCACGAGTTTCGCTGGAGCTACGCAGGCCTAAATAAGTTCCCCTTTTCCTAATCCAGCCTAACAAAACAGCAAGAAAAGAAAAAGTAAGGGAAGGAAAAAACAAGGAGGAATAAAGGAAGAAAGACTGAAAGGTTCTGGAAATAGCTGGGATTGTTCATGCTGAGCCATCGGGCCCTGAGATTTGAATAATGCATGTTCCATAAATCTAAGTGTCCCTGCTTGCCACATTTTAGAACAGGGAGCAAAAATAATAGCTACTGTCCACACTTATCACCAATAATAAATTACAGGGCTCCTGTGTGTGGCAGCGATTAATGCAAAACGCAACCCAAAACACATAACTAAATAAATAGATAGTTTGACTTTCCTGAGGGTTATCTCTTTCCTTTTCTACACCCATCTCAGAGTCTCCTTCCAGCCAAAAACTATACTGGGAAAGACCCATCCTTACACTGTATCCCCTTCAGACAGACAGGCAGACTAACTCATGGTTATCTTCAGAATATACATCAAGGCAGTCAGCGGTGCGTACGCACCTCTGGAAACAGGAGACGGCAATGCACTGCACCGCTTTTGGTTTTTCTGGAGGACTAGAGTCTTTCCAAAGCATCATCTGCCCCTTAAAACAGGGCACGTGCTCATGGATGCACCTCTCCAAATGTAAGGTCCACACTGCTTCCTAAGGGAATGCCAGCCCCAAAGCAGCAGTATGTTGCAGGGAAGTCACTTGAAAATGATGCAAGGATAGGATGTGAGGAGCAAAAGGGGCTACAGAAAGTCCATTACAGAACTGGCCTTTCCAGTTTAAGACTTCCCTGTAAGGACTCCACTGTGCTCTCATTTTCACCTGGTCTGGGAATTGCAAGCTCAAGCAAAGCATTACTCTTCATTACCCACACCTGCTCAGTAGCAATGGGTCACCTTCACAGGGATAAGAGGAAAAAAGAAAACTCAACAGGCAATACAGACATCCAAAAATAATTAGTAATTCAAGGGGAAGGTATCCGCATCTACCCAGGCTAAGTATCCACCTTAACATTACAAAAAACCCCAAACCAAAACAAAACCAAAAAGCCATCCACTAAAGAAATTTGTCTCCCTCAATTTTAAAGGATTAGATAATTGAGACAGTGCTGCAATAGGCAGCCATCAGAAGCTACCAAGCACTTAAACAGAGCTGTAATCAGTTCTAGACCACGGCAGTTCACAGGTAACTAACTGCACCCTATTCTTTAACATTTTAATTCTGACATATACAATTTTGGTGGTAACTTGTTTTTCCTTTTACTTAGGCTGCCTTCTGTGCTTTGTCAGTCTTTTCCCTCTGAGGGAAAGGTGATCTGTCTTTAAAGAAATCTCTTTTGAGTAGAAGCAATTTCTCATTAGAGGAGCCATCCCTGTTTAGGGCATGGGCTTCTGCATAGAGCTGCCCTTGGCATCCTCCCTCTGTAACTGTGAAGCAAGAAACAGAGCTGGAAAGGTCACAAGAATCAGAGCAAACCACAGGAGAGAGGCTACTGAAACATCTATAAAGGCAGCTCGGGTGGAGCTTAAGACCCAAGGTACACCACTGTTATTTGACCTGACCGAACATCTATGCTGTCTGTCATATGCCCTCTTCTTCCTGCAACGGCCCCGTGCTCTTCTCCAGCGTGTCAGCGTAAGTCTTCTTGCTCCGCTGGAGACACTCCAATTGACAAAAGCAAAATAAGAAAAGAAATTGTGGGCTGAAACCACTGAGGGTGAGGTAACTCACACGAATGAGAGCAGGGGAAAAAAAAAAAAAAGGGAAGCTCATACACAAAGCAGACACTATTATTATTATTATTATTATTATTAGCTATTCATTACTCATATGTTGGTATTATAGTAGGATCCAAAAGCCTCATTCAGTATCAGGGCCCCATTGTGCTAGTCTCTATGCAAATACAAAGAAAGCCAGGAAGAGCTCACAGTCTAATTTAAGACAAGACCCCGCAGGTGAATGTAACAAAAATTGGAAGAAGGGAGGGTAAGAAGACCATGTGACTTCACAGGCTAGTGGTACATTGCCAAACGCTCGTTCCTGGGAGATCTGAAAGGTTACCGCTTAATAACCCTCAGGGATGCTTCTTAGGGCTTTAAACTGTGAAATCTCTGACCTCCTGGGTAACCACAGTGCAATAATATTTCCTTTAGTTAAGTGAATGTCTAAAACATGCTTAATCAGTAGGCCATTAGCTCTCCACTTGCCTCATTAACACGTCTGCGGAACAGGTAGCGCTGTCCCATGCCCACCATAGGGTTTTTTTACATTTTGGTTTCAAATGCTGCCATGCAAGGTGTAATGCCTTGGAGTGCCCTCCCTCCAGAAACATCTTATTTCATCAGTCTATATGGTTTAAACATACGGCACTGTCCCGCTACAGGTTTTCTTGGAATTAAGAGGTCTCCTCTGCTGCCTGCTTGCTTATTACCCATTAAAAATTCTTAAATTTTTTTTTTTAACTGAATTTTTTTTTTTTTTATTCATAAACGGCAGAAAGAAACCAATGGTTTACTGAGCAAAATGCCAGCACTGGTGCTTTTGGCACGCTAAGTCTTCCCAGGACCCTCTTTAGAGAGTATCTATAGCATGGATCCCACTTGTAGAGCCCCTATGACAGATTATGTGCTGTCAATTAGACTGACAAAATTATGATCTTGACAACCAATAAAACATAGCCTTTACATCCAATTCACCTGTGCTTTATTTAAGATTTCAAAAAAGGTCAGTCCAACTAGACCAAACAGAAGGCTTACCTACTCCTCCCACCACTTTCAGCAAGTCGTGTCAGTCCTAGTCTTCCTCAAATATGAAGTGAGGATAATATTCACTCATCTTTCACAGCCATTAAAAATTAATTTAAAGGTGCACGTGAAGAAGTTTGAAACCGAAAAACACTCGACATTCTTAAACACGGCATGAAGTTCAAAGCAACCCTGATGAAAATAGTTTGAGACACTTTTGGTTTTTTTGCTGGTATTTTGAATTCTGCATCAAAAAACTGCTTACCCGTTAGGTCTGTGGCATACAGAGTGTGGCTCATAAATGCTCAATATCTAAAATGTAAATATGCTTTAGCTGAAAAGTATTCGGTGCTGTTTCTGTGCTGGTTCTTCTCTACCCTTTCACTGGGAAAAATCAAAGCAACTTCCAGTAGTGAGGCAATGATGCGACTAACATCTGTCATGGATGGTTTTTTTTGTCTCCTCATTTGTTCCCCTAGATCAACTGTGGTACATTTGAGGGGGGAGAAGGAGGTTTGCTTGCCTTTTTTTTTTTTTTCCTAGTGTTCTTTTATGTTTTTCACTGATTGTATACATGCAAATAACACTCAGAGAAGGAAAGGCAGAGAAAGTGCGTATTACACTTGGAATAGAAGCTTGCGAGATTTGGGATGGCCATTCATGGCTCTTGACAAATTAACAGAAACCAACTATCTCATACCCCAACCAGCTTTAAATTTGCAAGAGAAACCTCTGCTCTGCTGAGAATCAGAGAGGCCAGACGTGGCTTGCACCTTGACAATATGGCAGTCATATTGGTTCACCTTTTGGGATAAATATCAAAACCTTGATCGTGACTTGATATTGTGCAAGAAAAGAAAAGCTGATTTGGTTGCCTCTGCCTTTTCAGCCCTACGCGAGTAGATGTAGCTTTGGTCTGGCCCCTGGTCACCTTCAGCTCCCAGCCAGCTGGTTTTGTCAGTGCAGTCGTCTCAGCCAAGAGCTGAAAACTTGTGTCTCAACTGCAGGATAACGGAGTGGCAGACCTGTCACTTGAGCTCATTTAACGATTGCACAGAGATGCCAAACAGAGATTTAGCAGGTGTATACTCTCCTACTCCTCCAGTAACATCCCTGAGCAGCCGTTAGCACAGGGAGCCACGTGGACTAGGCATCCCTAAAAGGTCTAGCTCAATCAACCATGATATTCAGACAACCTCAAATAAACCAGAGCTCTAGATACATCCATTTTATGCTAATTTAAGAACACACTCATTCCCTACAAGACAATAGCATAGGGGATGCCTATCCTTTACACCCAGGCTTACCTCAGCTGAGAGGCGTAAGCTAAGTCTGGGCACCTTAGATGATTCAAGAACGAAGAGGGAGACAAACTGGCTGCAGGACAGCTCTGTCACTGTTACCATTAAAAACACTTCCACAGACCATCCTCCTGAACTGGATGCTTTAACTTTACACCTGAAGTTTGTATAAGATAGCTTATACAAAGCTATAAGTGAGCTTCAGATAAGTCTCTGAGGCTCAGATACAGAGTATGGTGGGGAGAAAGTCACGTTTCATCTTGGAGGTCAGGGCTTCGCTCACTATTCGGTCTGAATCAAATTTGAGCAGCTCCTCCCAGCCTAACCACCATGAGTCTTCACTTTTTAAAACTTTTTTTTTTTCCTTTTTAATTTTGGACTAGCAAAACAGATCTAGCCACATAGACCAACTGGCAGGAGCAGAGGCTTAAAATACTCTTTGTCTTCACGAGCACGCAGTAATGAATGGTTTCTCTTTGCTAGGCTCTTTCTCCGCTGTTTTCTTTGAAAGCCAGCCAGCCCCTTTATTCTGTGAATTGGGTTTGCTAATTTGCAAGAAGTTGGAATCATTTCTCATGTTAAGAACCTCAAGATAAACATGCTGTGCTCTCTCTCCCTTTTTCCTCTTTCTTGATGATTTCTTTAATCTACAATAAATGCCATTTTGGACTGAAAGTCCTTGTTTAGAGCATGGAGACATTAGAGGCCAGCGTGGAGAAGTGGACTTGCAGAGTCCACGCTTCCTAGTTGGACACATGGCAAATAGCCTGGAAGTGGAAGTCGACCCACGGGAACTGGGCAGTGAAGCTCAGCGGCGGCATTCTGGGAAAGCACTTCTCTGTAACGGGAAAGGAAGTTTCAAGCTTCCCTCAGTTCTGGGCAGGCTGCCTCAGGCAACGGGGAC
Source organism: Buteo buteo (assembly GCF_964188355.1). Lineage (NCBI taxonomy): Eukaryota > Metazoa > Chordata > Aves > Accipitriformes > Accipitridae > Buteo > Buteo buteo. The sequence continues at coordinate 42,216,842 of NC_134178.1, forward strand.
CACTGCAGTCCAGAGCAGCCTTAGGGAAGCCGAATGCTGCATTTTTATCGTTCCCTTGCTGCTTTTCCTCTACTCACACACTAACTTTTTATTCTAGTTTTTTCTTTTATAAGGAAAAGGGAGAAAAGAATTTTTTAGTTTTTTTTATTTTTTGGAAGACCCTAAGCCAACCACAAGTTTGGATCCAAGCAACCTGGAACTGTAGAAAGAGGCAAAGCCAAACCTTACCCCTGGCTCTTCACTTCAGGGCAGCTCCCAACATAAGTATCCTTTAGTATCTTTTGTCTTTGGAGAGTACTGAATTTTTCTCTGACTTGTGCAACTTGAGGCCTTTTCATTGTTTTCAAACAATGGTCCCGGAGGAAAGCCTGGATCTATGGTGTGCCTTGCACTATAGGCCTTCAGACTTCTGCGGATGACTTGGGGGATTCACTAGGCATTGTAAAGACTTCAGCATTTCTTTTTTGCTTGCAAAAGGGCAAATGCCAGCTTGAAAGACACAGATTCCTGTAAAAGCTCTGTTGCTTCTGGATATACTACACCCTGGCTCCAGCAGTGCTAAAAAATAAAATAAAATAAATCAAACACATTAAACAGACTTCCTTGTCAGGAAACTAACAGCACAAAGCCAGTGTTCCAGGAAAATGTGAAGTGCTTTAATTATGAAGGTCTGTTCTAAGAGCATTTCAGCATCTTCCATGTGCAACTTGGTCTGAGTCTCAACTTCTACCTTCAGTGACCTCATTACACAAAGAGAGGTAGAGAGCTTGGGCTTCTGCACTGTTCTACAATTGCTGTACAGGAAGAAAAAAACCTTCCAAGCACTTTTGCTAGTATTGGGCTGCTCAGAGCTGTTTCCAGGTAAGCCAGCAAAGGGGTTATAGAGTTTATAAAAAAAAAAATTCCTTTTCTTCCACAATAGCTCATTTTATTTTTCTAGTTAGTGTTTTGTAAACAAAGTTACCGCTCGGTAACACAACATGTGCAGGGAATAAACACAATAACACCCTACAATGCACGCTACAAGAGCAGAGGAAGGCATAAATGGACAGCATTGCAGAGATCGCACAAGAAGGTACAGAGCTGCATGCCTGGACCTAAAATTCTGCGTCACGACAAGCTAGTAAGCATAACAAAGGGAAAGAGTTGCAACAGGATTTGAAAGACAGAACGAGAGGGAATAAAGCAAAGCCAGGGGGGCTATATGTCAAAACCACACAACAATTAAACCATGAGATTACATGGAAAGTATTTCAGAAAGCAGGAGAAGGGTCAGACTGCATAAGCAGCTAACAGTACACTGGAACACATCTTCTAGCAGCACCCAGCAGAGACGACAAGACTCTTCAGCTCTCCATTTAGCAAAGTGATAATCCTTACAGTTACAAACCAGTTCTGGTTTTTGTTGTATGGTGGGTTTTTTTTTAAATTTTATTTTATTGTACCCCCATGTGGCTCTACCTTATCCCTTTGCAAAAGAACTGAAACAACAGCTATGATAAATACCAGCTCCTCTCGCAGGTCTCTGTGGGTATTGACTCTGAAGCCTAATTATGTCAATTTAAGTGTCGGCATTGTTAACTTGTTTTCAGCCATTCATTTCAACAAAACAGCTGTCTTCCCTACAATAACGGGCAGAGTTTCAGATTGCGGACAGAGCACAAATAGAATAACTGACAGTGTCCTCCCACTCCAGCTCTGGGGAGAAGCCAAGATAGGTGGGAGCCTGAATAAGGAAACCTAATGGTAAGCGCATTGGTATGGAAACCTTTGATATTCGGTTGTCACTAAGCATTACAGACGCTGTGATTGTTCTGCCATTGTGCATGCGCTGCACGCTGATGGCTGGGTCTCAAGGGAAAATACGGTGCCTGTTCTTACTAACATCTAATAAGGCTTTCCTGCTTGTCCAAGCGCTGGAGGTCAGCCTTGGTGGTCCAAAGCTCCCGTGCATCTATTTGGATGCTGCACGCTGCCTGGTGAGTTTGGTGATTAGCCTGCAAGCAGGTATTTAACAAATCCTATTATTCACCCTGCCACTGCCTGAACTTGCTCCCAGATGTCCTCACGTGTTAAGCCCCAACACTCTCCTATATCCAGTCTCCCAGTAATGCAAGGCACAAGTAATAAAAACAGTCAGGCATCACTTCTAACATACAAACTGGTCAGGCCTGAACACTTGCTGCTACCTTTATGAAGACTAAGCCATAGATCAGATCAGGCCTTTGTCCCTTCCCAGAGAAGAAAGAAAAAATAAAAATTAAAAATAAATCAGTGCAATAGACAGAGGAACAGCCCTGAAGTTCTGCAGGACGGTGGGCCATCTTCCTTGTGCTGTGCCTGCACGCTGGCTACCACAAACACGTCCTGGCACCTGCCTGCCCTCCTTCGTGTAGCGGTAATACATACTGGTACACGATGCTACTAAAGGCCAGGCAATCACATCAGGTGTGCTTTCCTACAGGGCACAGACTACAGAAAGCACGTCAGACAGTCTTTCTGTTCTGCACCAAGGTTCAGGTGTCAAACGGCGTACATCAGAGAAGCCAAAATCGCACGGGAGGGAATGGTGCCTACCTCAGCCCTGATGCAACAGGAGAGCTCACCTCCCTTCTTTCCTCCTCCCAGCACCGGTCCAGGTGATTAACAAGGTGGCTGGCACTGGGATACTCTCCTCCAACTTCACACACATTTTCCATGTCCTTTAAGAGGATATTATAGCCAAAGGCTCCAGTAATAGCCTTCAGAGCAGCTATTCACTAGATTGGGGATTTGAGGTGCAATGACCCATCCAAGCCAACATGATTCCATCCAGCCAAGGGCGCACCCCTGCATTTTGTAACGGGCTTTGCAATTTAGGGGGTGGAGTAGTCCCAGTGTCTGCTTCTCAACTACTCTGCGTGCAGTTCTGACAGGGGAAGAGGCTTAGCTGCCATTCTTTTTCATCTGGATTTGCTGTGTCCTAATTTTTCTACAGGATACACAGGGTTTGTTTCAAATTAATTGCATCTGCAAAACACATTCTTTAAACTTGTAGATGCGATGGAAATAACTTTTGTGCGTCAACAGTTCTGTTAGGTAGAGTCATCCATTGTCAGTGACAGACAACTCTTGTATTAAATCAGAGCACGCCGTTTTACAGGGGACCGAGCAGAACAGAGATCAAGCACTTTCTTTACTGATTTATAAAAATGTACATTTTGCACTTACAGAAAATAAAAATCGTCTTCCCTGAAATTCAGATGGAGACGATTTCGCAGGAGACAATAATATTTAAAAAAATGAAACAGAAGCTAGTTTAAGAAGAAAAGCCAGTATTTTCTTTGTGGCATTGACTTGCAAAATTAATCTGAAATAATATCCACACACTCAACTCTCATGTCTCTATCTAAAGCCCTTCTCAAAACCAATTCAGCTGTGCTGGCAGTTGCCAAATGTCCTCAGATGGAGAAGACCCTCATAGTAGGGACGCTTCCAGCTGGTGCAGAGTTGAACCCGATGTCAGCGGATTGCCTCTGCAGTCCACGGGGTAAGGGAAGCGCGGGAGGTGAGACAGGGTGCAGCTGGAACACTACTGCTCTTTGGCTCAGCTCGTTTGTCACCAGGGCCCCTGGGGTCCTGGCCAGATGGTAGAATTTAAAGGAATTCGTGGGCTAGTATTCCCTCAGGCTGCTTTTAAGTTATACACGGAGGTTAGTGTACAATTGACTCCCAAGCCGAGGAGCCAACCACTAGCTTCTTTGTTAACACCACCCTCAGCTGCAGACTCTGGCCAGAGTGGAAAATCTGTGCCCATGAGCGTATCTGTGCAGCGTGTCTGCAAGTCAGGCTTGAACAGAGGGGAAAAATCCGAGTTTTCATAACTTGACTAATATCCCTCACCAAGTCAGAAGCAGACTTGTGCCTCATCTTTCTTAATTCCCTGTTGTATTTTCAGCCACAGAGGTTTTTTTCCTTAGCTACTAAAGCCACTGCACCTGCTGGAACAAACCAAAGCCTTTCAGAGCTGCAGTCACAGAAGGCTGGATTTTATTTCCTTTCAGTCATGGAAAAACATTCAGGATCATCACAGCCAACTCCAAACAGACAAAAAAGTGAGAGTCACCTTTGCAGTGAGGTGGTTTGGGTTTATTCGGCTTATTTTGAGGATTAGAGAAAGCAAATAATTTCCAATTCAAACATGCTGCAGTTATTGCCACAGAATTTTAATGCTCATATCAGCATGTCTCCTTAATTTTTATTTATTTTTTTTTAAACTTGGGTCTTCAACTTAGAAAGTCTTCCAAAGATGGGGGCTAACTGGAATTTTTATTTAGACATTTCAGTGAACTAATGGCTCTTTATAGCACTACAGACACACAGAGTGAATTGAGGTAAGGGGAAAAAAAAAAAAAAAAAAAGGAGTCTAGCTGTGCTCTGTTTTACCTTTTATCCCAATGGGCAACATTGTCTCCTGGGGCAGGATGCAGAAATGCATGCTCATAACTGGCTGGGCAATTCGGAAAAGGGTCCTGGCCCCTACTACTTGGGCTGAAGAGTTAGTGATGGCAGCGTTTGGTGTGGGTTAAGTGGGAAGAACCACTGTGGAACTGCTGCAAGTTTGAATTTTGCCTACAGAACAAAGAGACATCTCTCTATTTGGATGCAAAGTCTCAAGTTACCTTTGTGACCCAAACTTTTCTCATTTAATCTCAACATTGTCCCTCCGCATGATTTTGCGTTCTTCTAAGAAAAGACAGGAAACCCGGAACCTGTTTGCTTGGTGCCTGCTGAGGACTGTCAGGGAGGGATCCATTTGCCAGTGCTCCTTATAAAAAGGGAGATTGCACGAAATGGGCCCTGGCAAGAAGAAGTGCCAGGTCACGCACACTTCCAGCAGGAAATCCTGGGCAGCCAGCTACTGGTAATCACGTCTGACTAAGATCAGCCCACGCTGGAGCTGTATTAGTGATGTACAGGATCAAAGTACCACAGATGTAATTTTTTTTTTTGTTCTGCGGTGGCATTGTTCTCTGTACAGCAGTATACACGCATCTCCACAGGGTTTCTCTGCAAACAAATGAAAATCCCATGACCACCAAGTCACCTTCATGTAGAGGGCCTCCTGCTTTCTGCTTGATCCCTTCTCTCACCTTGAAGATTTCAGCTAGCAGAGATGACATATTTGCCCTTCTTTCCACACGGCAGCCTGGGAATACAGCTCATTCTCAACACTGCATTAAATCAGAAGCAAACATGGGCACAGGGGACAAGTAGCCCAGAAGACAGAGAAGGGACTAACACTATCCATCAGCGGAGAAACCATCTTGGTCAAATTTTCAGAGCGCGCTTTCTGCGGGCTCTCCTCCCCTGTAGGAAGCAAGGGGCAGGAAGGGACAGTTGTGTCTCTTGGGAAATGCGAGGGGAGCCCCATGGACACACTCTCTCGACAGAGAACAAAGAGCAAGGGGCAGAGAGAGGAGACCAATAAAATACATTCCTCCCAAGTGGGACTGATGGGGGGCATTTATTCCTCAGAATGATATTTACTGCCTTCCCACAATGTTTGCACTGACTGGCAGCTCTGGCTAGCTAGACTGCTGTGTCAACATCTGCAGGTGCGAGCATGTGGCTATGTGAAAGGGAAACAGGAGAAAGAAAAAAGATTAGAGGGAAAATGTTTTTACTTTTTGCCTTTTTCTGTATGCTTTTTGCCTTCTGTAGAGTGGAAACCTTTCTGTGCTGATACCAGGAGGAGATTCCTAATGATTAATTGATTTTGCTGTCAAACACAGGATGCATGGGAGCAAGCCATGCATGTGTGAGGGGCACTGGCTATTTTTTCCTAACCCTAAAACTTTTTTTCCCCCTGGATTCCCAACAACCTGCAAAAAACATGTGCACAAACAAGGAGAGGAAGAGAAGCAAACAAAAAAAGTGTAAAAACCCCAAGACACCAGGAACACAGCCTTCCCTGTAATTCTGGAGAAGTACAGAATTTGCCTTGACCTTTACAGGTTTTCAGGCTTGAGTGAAATGCAAAGGCTAAGAGAATCTTGCAAAGCTTCACTGCTGCCAGATTACAGCTTCTCCTGTTGCACTATTCCCAGCAGCGTTTCTAATTTCACACTGACTCACATGTGTCCCAACAGAAGCACCTTATTTCTCCACCTGGAACTGCAGAACGTGCTTCAGGGTCAAAAATCCTACTTTGGTAACTCCAGCCATGTCATGAGCAAGATTCCCTTCTTCATCACATGAACTCAAATGCCCTATTCAGGCCAGCAACAGCCTACTGCAAAGAGCTAACAGGATTTCTGCTCTGTTTTCCTTCAGAAAAATGAAGTTCCAGTCTCATCTTTACAGACACCCCTAAGAAGCCAACCCGGTCTCATTTTTGTAGGTACTCACAAGGACCCTTAACCTCTGGTGTCCCAGCAGTTGTGTACTGATCCTCATGACACCTCTGTCATGACAGGCAGGGCAGAACTAAGCAATCATTCCTGGAGAGTTAATTGCTAGATCCCTAAACAGACCTTGAACACGTACGTGCTATTGGTGCTCATAAAACCTCCACCTGACTTCTGCTCCAAACCCAGTTGGCACCTAAGGTAATTCTATTGGTAATCTTTATGCTCATACATTATTGAGGCACCTATATTTCTGCAATTAAGCACATGTATAACCATTTAAAACTGGCAGATGTTCAGAACTTCCTTCACAGCCCTACTCAGGCTGAATTTGCATACGAGATACTGCCTGTCTGCCTCGTCTTCAGGGTCTCACACAGAAAGTGTGTTTCTAGTGTCTTAACACATCCCTTCTTTCTTCCACATCCCTTCTTCCTCAGCAAAGGAGGTAAGGAGAACCCTGTCTCCAATGCAGCAGCACTCTTAAAGCCATAATCTAGGATAGAACAGGCCTGGTTTCAAATCCCTCTTTCACTCAATTAGCATTAAGGATTTAAAATCAAACCTACTGCCCAAGGAATAAGCGGTCTCCTAGCTATTCAGCAAATGGAAAGAGTAGAGGGCAAGCAAAAGAGTCTTCCTGTTGTCCTCCACTCTCCCACACTGCATCCTCCCCACTAAAAGAAAAGAAAAAAGAAAAAGGGGAAAGATCAGATCTTGCTTAAGGACCTTTGCAATCTAAGAAACAACCAAGAACTGCAAGGGACATCTTATGGCCTTTAAAGGGATTTTACAACATCCATGACCCCCTTAGTAGCTTACCAAGGACACCTAGGAAGCCTCCAGCAAAATATGGAGCCAAATGCCACTCTGAAGTGCTAGACTAGCCAGGTGTACTCACACAAAGGTGGTATTCTAATAGTGGGACTAAGTCTCTGAAGCCATCCTCTATCTGATGAATATATAGATAGGGACATTAATAAGCTGTCATTGCATGAACAGAAATTGGATTTATTTGGGTCTTTTTCCACCCTCCACAGCAGGCTTGACTCCAGCTTTCTTGGACAGTATTATCCTACTTTTGTAAGTTATCTAACACAGGGAGATCCTGATTCCTCTTCTGTGCTCTAAACCTTTCCATATTCTTTACATGAGGCCATCACTCCTACCTTCTCTTGACCAGACAATTTGAGTGTTCAAAAATACGGTCACTTAAGAAATAGGTGGACATTATATGCATTCACATTTTGGTCCTGCATCCAAGACTTTTAAATTGGTATAAATAAAAATTGCTCCATCATCCCAAGCAAGTTGAACTGTTTTACTTTACATGAGGACATTTCTATTTCCAGCGGTAAAAACAGGGATAAAACAAAAGAGAATGAAAAAAAATTAGAACTTTTCCCACTGAGAACTCCGGTTTCTGCATTTAGATTTATCGTTCAGTAATAGGAGAGAAGCATTTCACATGACATTTTTTGTAGTATTGAATTTGTTAAAAGGAAAATTTTATAATACAGCTAACCCTAAGTAGATGGGGTTTTGTCATAAAAAGCAGCATAAAAAAAAAATAAAAAGACTTGGGATATCGTCCTATTTCCTCTAATAGCATTGGAAAAAAACCCTTGACTCCTATAGAAGTAGCAGACAAAGATTAAAAACTCAGCTCTGTTAAAAAATCGACGTACGCTGACTTCCTAAGCGTACGTCCTAGATGATATTTTCTGCTTCTCTAGAAATGGGAAGGAATTGGGTGTCAGGTTCCAGCAGACTTATTTCAACTTCTTAAGCACAAGGTTTGGAGGAGTGTGAATCCAGAACAGAACTTAATCCCCAATTACCTTCCACACCCTTCAACCAGAACCTCACTGGCTCATTTTAATGGTTGAAACTCTTAAATGCATTTATACAGTACCCAGAATCTTAGACTCAATAACATGCATGTATATGCTTGCAACACCTCTTCTGATTTAAGAGAATGTTACGAACCCCATTTTGCAAAAAGTAAAGGACTCGTCCGAGAACTAACCAGGAGTGTAGAACCCAGGTCTTCCAAATCTCAGTTCACTCCCTAACCACCATGTTCTCCCACCCTGCTATGCAAAGTCTTGTATAAGCACAGCCTTACACCAGATGGGCAGTGACAGCAGCTGCCTAAACATTTAGTATATCTTCTCTTCAGCTCCCTTCTCATTTGAAGAGTGGATGTCAAATTTTAATCCAATCCCAACACGAGGGGGAGGTAGAAGAGGAAGAGGAAGGGAGAGCCTCCCTGTTGTAAGATTTTATATGACAAGAGTCACGGCCCAGAGGCAATGGATCAGGCTAGGGAGGAACAAAAAGGTTTTCATTGAAGAAAGATGTCTAAAGACAGAAGTGCTTTGGGGTGCCAGTGATGTAGGGTTTGGGCTTTTTGGCCTTTCATGCAAATACACTGTCTAATAGAGACAGGTTTCCCTTGTGGAAAACCTTTACGGAACCAGCAGAGTGGGTAATTCCCCTTAGGGAAAAGAGATGAGGAGAGGGAAAACAAGCCATCCTCTCTACTCTCAGCTGATGTTTGAGCTTCTAAGCATTTGCACTTGAAAGTCTTCAGGCACCTTTGAAGTTAGATGTGAGAGATTTTCAGGCTGCTTTCTCTACCCATGGCTCCAAGGACCCCAATTTTTACAAGGTGGTTTCTAAAACAAATTCCTCTCCACAGCATCCTCAGTTCACCCCACTGAGGTACATAACCACCCGAACCCTACAATCCCCCTTGCCATACTCCTCTCCCAAGAGCTCCTGGGTATCCAACTTCCAGGATCCAGGTACTCTATGCAGAAAGTCCTTTTCACCCTAGAATTCAGCAGAGGTAAATAGGCATTACCCTGCACTTAAGTGGTTGTGAATTTGGTCTTTGTGATAAACTTTTGTGTCTCTAACGAGTTACGAAAATGCACACACTATGATGCCTGGCTACAGAATGGTGGACACTAGAAGCCCTAAAGGACACAAAATTGGTGTGAGTGGTATTCAAGGAACAAAACTCAGTCATCAAGATCTAGACCTGGCCATTTATATAGATAATTCTGATACAGGTTTAGAACACCTCATGATAAGGAGTAACTTTTCTACGGCCACATGGCATTCGACATGGTGAGTTACTGAATTGCCAATTCTATCCAATGAACAACGCCACGGTAGTTTGTGTCTGCTGCTCCCTCACATGCAGACTCTTCTCTCCCTACGACAGCATAAACACACGAGCCTGGTTGTGCAACATAAACCTTTCTTCCCCGACTCCTTCCCTAATCATCATCCTTTTCCTTGTAACGCTGCACACAAGTCCCTATACACCAGTTTGCGCCACAGCCACAGAGCAAAACAAACAAGTGAGCAAAAAGGACAGGACATCTACAAAATTATCCCAGAGCCTTGAAAATTTCAGCCACGGTCTTTGAGTCTCTGGTCTCCCGCAGTAGAGCAAATTCCACATGCCCTCCAAGCGCTGCAGGGAGGAGTATTAGTGTATTGGCAGGTGTAGCCCACAGTTTCTTTTGCAGAACCCAGCTGTGCCAAATAAATAAATCACCTGCGGCCATTTATGTGCAAATAACCTGTGCCAAGGGGCCTTTTGGAAGGAAAGCTTCGATCTGTGTTCACAGCAGCAGTGTCGTAATGGGAGCAAATAAACATGCGTGCTTTCCTCCCTGTTCTCTCCCCTCCCACGGCGCTTTTGTAACGCAGCACTTTGCCTCGCTGAGTTAAAGCTGAGAAGCAGCATTTTGCATTAAGTAGTCGGCTGTTACAGAGGAAAAAGAGCCACAGAGTGCACTTAACAAAACCCACCCTCTACTCCAGTGGTGGGACATGAAAACCAGAGATGAGTGAGCATGTCTCATTTCCCCATCTGTAGCCAATTCCCCTGACAGGCCCCATTAAAAAGCCAACCAATTCTGGCACTCCAGCTCCCAGAGGAGCCCCACGACACAGTTATTAAATAAAGTACACCGGCTTTCATTGTGAATGGGGATTGCTTAACATAAGTGCAGCACTTAAAGAGTGAGGGGAAGCGGAGACACAGAGGGTTTGAGCCTCCGGATTCTTTCACAATGGGCACCCACTCTCCTCGGCTGCTAAAGTCAAAGCCCTTCCTCTGCACCTCCCCTGCCATCACAGCTCCAGGCCTTCCTCATTTTCTTTCAACTCTTAACTCCAAACAAGCCAAATTCAAAATAACGACACCACCCGTCTCGGGATTTTCACTCCCTGCAGGTCTTACAAGTGTGCTCACGCTAGCCACAATGAACCCTGTGATCCTATGCACACACAAAAGCTCCCATCCAGTCTTTTCTTCCAAAAGCTGAGTGGATAGTAAAAGAAAACCACTTTCCATAAATAATTTTAAGTTTTAAAACCAACTGTGCTTTGGCTGTGTTCATGCCCCTGATGTGTCTGCTTTCCATGAATATTCTGGTGAGTAAACTCTTACCAAGTTGATTCCTAGAAACACCAATTCACAGAGCACATACAAAAGAAAGCTAATTCCAGAGCCCACAGGTAGCTGCTCTGACAGTTTGCTCCTCTGATTTTATTCCCCGAGTGGGATGGCATGAAAGGCAACCTGAGGCCTTGAGCTGCTTTCGTATCCTTGTCATAAATTGTTTGTTACTGGACCAAGAATTATGCAGACATTGCCCAGCGAGTTTCAAATCGAGAGAATCATCTGGGCAGATTTCTATCTGTTTGTGACTATTTCCAACGGGATATTTGTCAGGCTCACCGATATGCACTCCCCCGACAACAACCACCACCTTTTGGCAGTGCCAAAGCTTTCTCACGGACCCGGATCCCTTCCTAAATGGGAAATTCAGAGCTCGCTCTGAGTTGCTCTGCGTGTTCACCTGCTGAGGCTGTGCTGCTGTACGCGCGACATCAAACTTCACCCCGTCCGAGTGGTGACCCGGTAGCCCCTAACTTGGACTTCGCTCACTCCTCACTCAGTGCAGACCTCTCTCCCCATACCCCTCCCCAAAGTACAGGCCTGTAAGAGGTAGAAAAATAGTAGGTAAAAAACTTCCACTTGCATTTGCCCTACCAAACCAGACCGCCAGCACCACAGCCTGTTCAAGTCTACAGTTCCTCTGCTGCCCTAAGCACATACAGGGCTCTGGGGTTCTCTCCGGGAGGGCAGGCTTAGCAAACTTGGAAGGGGCCAGATAGAGGGAGATGGGATTGCCCTCCTTCCTCCCCCAAGGAACATACCCCCCTCCACTCGCATTCACCGATTTATCAGGGTGCTCAAAAAACTGCGGGAAGAGTGGGGGAAAAAGGAATGGGGTATCTCTGGAATCTCTTCCTCAGCTGATTGCACATCCCTACCTGCATTCTCCCAGGCAGAGTGTTTTCCAATGCAAAATGAGTATGGTTAAAGAAAAACAGTACATAAAAGTTAAAAGCTAGATTTTAAGATTTTAACAAAGTACCTTCAAACCTTATCATTGTCAGAGTTGGCATTTATCATAAGCCTTTTTTTTGCCTTTTATCTTTTTTTTTTTAAATGCACAAGAACAAATGGGTAGACCGAAAAAAAATAAATAGATGCTCCAACGCTGCATGGCATTAACCAGCAACAAACGCCTGGAGGGCAACATGTGATCCAGTTGGGCTCCACTGACTCACTCCCAGCCTAAGGAAGCGTTGCAGAAGCCACAACAAATTGGACTCTGCTCCCAATAACAGAGGGAGCCGCATGACTTCCCCAGCTCCCAGAAGCTGCTAAAATTCTGCCAAGAGAGTGTCTTCCTAATTTGCATTATCTTGGTCATTTACAATTCATCCAAACAGAGCTGGCAATTAGTGGTTGTTGGTAAACTCTGCTGTGAGCTCCAATCAGTGCTTTGCTGCTCTGGCTCTATTTACAAATTCTTGCAGTTATGGGCATATTAGAGAACCGGTTTTGACAGTTTCTGTCCCATGAAGTTAAAGTTTTCCCCAATTACACCAGATAATGAGAAGACCAAGCTTACTACAACATACAGCCCTGTGACCCGAGGACTCCTAGGCCCAATTTGTGGGAGAACGAACATCAGCATACACACATTGACTGAAGAGGTGCAGAGCCACCAAGCTGACTGAACTGAGGCAAGGGGAGGATGCAGTGTTTCTTAGGAAAACTAAACTGCCTCTTTACTATAGGTGCAGAAAAACCCATCTTGAAGCATCATGGCATCATCTAATCCTCATCTGGACTAGCCTATGACAGCTGAGAAGAATTATTAATAGTTTCTCTTCCAATCCCTGAAGCCTGAGGAGCTGGAAGGAAGCAGCATTATACAATGCAAGGTAAAGGAGAGGGGGGGCGAGATGGGAACATCAGTTGTGAAGGGAGAGATCTGATGGATGTCAAGACAAAGCTAAATAGAGAGAGCTCTCGCATTATCCAACCACTGCTCTCCTCACTGTGCACCGTCTTGCGTGGTAGCCCTTTCATTGCTGTTGCTCTAAAAGCCTCTCCTCTGTGCGTCCTGCCTTTTGAACAGCCTTCTTGCATCTATCTGCCTCATTTACTCCCCTTCTCAGTTCAGCTCCTCTCCTGACAGCATCTCTTATTCTCCTTTGCCAACCATCCTGCAGTTTTTCTCCTTTTGATCTCATTTCTCTCCATCAAGTATTTAGGATTCCCATTGGTGAGAGATGGACAGTGTAACATTACAAAACAGCATCTCAGAGCATTGGATTTGCCAGTTCAGAGCATTACTGACTGAAGCAAGAGGCACTGAAGAGACAGTCGCATATGGTTGCGCAGACATTTGCAGTCTTCTAGCTCGGATAAGATGGAGGAATACCATTTCCATCCTCCTTCACTCAATAGAGAGTTCTCTTGCTTTATTTGTTGCCCCAGAATACTGGTTAACATTGCTGGGTAAAAGACACCACCACATCCATCCCCAGAAGTGGCAGATTCCCCCAGAAAGCTGCATGTGCACAGTATCTTTCAGATGCAGAGGACTAAAAATAGAATGTTTACCTAAAACCTCTGACTGGCTTTATTTTATTCACCCATCCCATTTTGTCCTGTGGCTACAGAGGTTAAAAAGATCGGGGAAGGAAACCAGTTTGTCTAACAGTGACTGAAGCTGGCCACAGCTGAGATTACAGTTTTATACAGAAAGCTGATGAGGAAACTGCACAAGGAACTGCATAAACCAGAGCAGCTGCTGGCAAGAACATCACTTTCTTCAGCTGCAAATGGTTCAAGGGACCTACGCGGACTGCTGCCTCCAAGGCCACAATTCATTATTCGGTGAAATGTTTCATCCATTTTCACCATGCTATGAAACAAACGGAGCAGAGAGGCATGGATCACAATGGAGCCAGAACAGCAAAGCCACAGAATGAAAAATTCCTTATATCACCTCTCCTTCTCAACCTCCCTCGGCCTGGTTTCCCCTGTCCGATGCACATCTTAAAGATGAGCCAACACGAGCGCTACAGCTGAAGTTTCCCCTGTCCGATGCACATCTTAAAGATGAGCCAACACGAGCGCTACAGCTGAAGCCTGGAACAAACGAGAAGACTTCTTTCTGATCCAAAATCCAGTGCAACATTTCACCAAGAGACACTGCTTATACAAACACTGCCTAGAGGCCAGGCAACGTGGCAGCTGCCTTGGTTGTGCCGTTTTGGCCAGAAAAAACGCCACGTGGCCACGATGCTGTTCCACTGTCCACACTCTGCAGCCCCTGCGACCGGGAATTCACCTGTGAGCTTTACCTGTCCCAGAAAGCGCAGGGCACACAGTGCTGCTCCCACCACCCCAGCCCAGCCTCTGGTTTCTACTGGACCCATCCATCTCCCCTAACCTTTCCCCAGAAACAAGGCACAAAGCAGCAGGCCAAAATTTAGCAGCTTTCAACCTGTCAGGTGAGATCAGAAGGTTAAGGGCCTTCAGTCTCCTGTGCTCAGCAGCAATTAATTTAAAGTGGTCCAGAGGAAGGTGAAAACTCCACCCTAATGGTCAACTGGTGCATGAGAGAGAAAATGAGCCATTTCATGGTCCCAGTGGTTATAATCTGCCACACAGCATAAGATTTGATTACCCCTATCTTAACACATAATTACAATGGTCATAAAATTATCCAGGGTCTTTTTGAAATCCTTTTACAATAATTGACTTGATGACCTCCTGGGGCAATGAAGGCTGTATGCAGTAAAGAACAAGCTTATTCTACACTAACATACCTGTGCCTTATAATTATAATATCCTACAAAAAGACTATTATAGGGATATCCTCTCTGGAGTAACACCAAAGGCTGGAAGAATCCCAAACAAGCTGCATAAAATCTCCTGTGCACAACTTGGTGGACAGTAAGTCATGGCATCTACTGTGTATAGCAAGGATTGCTGGAAAAAGATCAGGCACATTCATTTCCACAGGAAAAGTGCCAGCCCAGACCCTCACAGCTCACCATCCTACCAGGAAAGACAACTTTGATTTTATCATCTAGAATATTAAGTGTCCAGGCACTACACGAACATATTGGAAGCTCCAGGGTAAATGCTGTATTTCTGGCTAAGTTGCTGACTCAGTCTCACCTGCCCATTCTTCATCTCACCTATAAGACAGGGATTAGGGGAATTCCATTCCTCTGGAGCAGAAGAGTTAAAAAACAGCCTATAAGCTAAGCGCTAGTGATAGAGCTGTTCATACTGTACAGATACAAAGTGATTTGAGCTGCAGCCACAGAGACTTTCACTGCATCTTTTAGCATTTGCAGCTAAAACCATCCATTTGTTAATTCTGTGACCCCAGACCTACACGTTCCTGCCTTAACATTGCTTTCCATGCACGTTCTGGGGATGTGATCAGAGTTTGCAGGGAAAGCTAAGGCCAAGTCACTGTTCATGGGAAGATTGAGCGAGGACTTGCTGGGCTTTTTAGACTTGTCTCCCTCCTCCCTTTCTCTCAGCTCCCCAAAGAAGCAAAGGGCATATTTTACTTTCTTCTTCTACTAACCTGAACTGGCTGTCCCTTCCCATGAGGTGGGCTGCTACCCATGGCAAGGCAGCAAACAGGGAGAGTCCAAGCCAAAAGTCAAATTCCGAAGGAACTCAGCAAGACGGGGCTGTCCTCAACACTGCTGCGGGCAAAAGGTGTCAGGTCCAGGTCCCCTGCTCTGGAGATCTACAGACCTAACAGTACCACAACGGTAGCTGTAGCCACAATCGCGAGGTGTTATTTGCCCAGCCAAAAGACAGAGTGACACATTCTCAAAAATTGAGCGGAAGATTAGCAGCAGCATATAGAGGTACAGGGAGGAGGTGAGAAGAAAAAAGGTCTGAAGTAACACTGCAATCACAAAAAACTCTGATCAGATTCCCTAGAAACCAACAACATAGATGCCTCCTTGCTTTCCTTACCTGCCCCTCTCCACCTCCACGAAACACTGGTTTTAGTAGGTGACCAATGGTACTGCATAATGAAAGAAAAGAAGCAGCATCCCAGCATCCCATTTTGAGTCAAGAGCATTGGCAGCAACACAGCCCTCCAAGCCAGGCACGCGAAAGAGGCAAAACGGTTCCCGTGAGAGTGACACAAGATGATCATGCAAGCCCGTTTTGGCCTGAATAAATCAGTGACTCTATGATATTCTGAGGGATCTCGGAAAACCAGAGAGCTCCTGGTTCCCAAGCCTGCGCTTGAACCACAGGGGAAAAACTACAAGACAGAGAAAATCTTCACAGTGACAAATGGGGACAGAAGAACCCAAAGACAAGGCAGATTTGTCAAGGCAGTAGCTGACTGGTCCCCAATCCTGTCAGAGAGTTAATTCACTTTGCCCTCCCCTTCAATTTGTGTTCCCAAGGATCAGCTATCACAGGGTGAGTACAAAGTGACCCGGTTTCACCTGACACCAGGTTCTCCCAGTTAGCCAAAGCCCTTCAGGTTATGAAACAGCCCAAAGCAGGTCACTATATAATCGACTCATGCAGCTGAGTTGATGATGGATGTATATGGGGGAGGTAGAAAAAAAAAAAAAGAAAAAACAAACAACAAACCACAAACAAAAACCAAAAAAACCAAACCACCAAAAAAAACCCCACACAAAAAAAAGGAAGGGTAAACTTGTAGTGAGAAGCATAAAGTAAGTAATCAGAAAGGTACTGGGCAGCCTTCATCAGCTCATTAACCCTATCCCAGGCTACTGCGCGGGGGGGTTGCTGGGTGCCAGCGTAAAGCGCTGCAGCAGAAGCAGAGGGAGGGTGCCCTGCACGACTGCAGGGACTTCTGAGTGACTGAAGGGGAGAGGCAGAGCCTGGTGGTTTTGCTTTTTTTTTGTTGGTTTTTTTCCCACAGGGAAGCAAGAAAGGGAGAAGGAAAAAGTTTGACAATAATAATTTTCTACATTTATGAAGAGCTGAGAAACTTTGTCTGCTCACCAGGCATTTCCCACTGAGCTGTCTCCCCACTGTGAGGTTTCTATCTCATGGCTGACTGACTCTTCTCTTGATTTCTAGTAATTAGGAGCCTTCCAGCCTGCCCAGAAGAAAACCTCTGCTTGCAGCATCCTTCTTTTTAGGGACCAATTGGATGTTATTATCTCACTGATTATTAAAAACCTGTGGCTGTACATTAAAGCCCCAGCTGGTGGGTCCACAGTACTTGCTTGTCTTACCTCCATACATTTCCCTTCTAAATTCAGTCCTTGCAAGGAAACAGAATAGATAATAAAATCCAGAGGGAAACAGATAAATCAGAGCACTTGATTCAAACGCTGAGACAGGACATTGCTCACGAAAGAAGATTCACCCACCCTCAGCGATGGAAGTGATGAGAATCACTACAAGCACCCCCAGAAAGCCTCTGCCTTTAAAACAGTCTGTATTTTACTCACATGTGTCCGTGTGTGTGTGTAATAAAAATAATTGCTACTTGTCATCATTAGAGATGAGCGAGGCAAAGCCTGTGCTTTTAATAAGCCGATATGGATTTCACGTTCTGCTTGCTGTCTGAGCAACAGCAATTGCTACTTCCTTTAGAGATTGATTTTGCCTTAGGCTTGGTCTTAAGAGGTTATCTGATGAATTTTGGTTATTTGGGAAAAGGGGACAAAGGACAGGCCTCCCTTGGAAGCGAAGATAAAAATGTCTGCGTGCACATCCCTTTTGTACCTTTTTTTGACTCTGTTTTCCTTGAGCCTTCACAAAAACAACTTGAAAGAAGGAGAGAGCTAGAGGCAGACAAGGTGGGGCTACAAAAGCCACAAAAAAAAAAAAGACAATTCTCACTCTATACAGACTCTACTCTCCGAACAAGCCTATCCATGTGCGCATGACGGAAAAGCCACAGTGTTTTAAGAGATGAGGTCATTGTTGGGGGGCCACCCTGAGGTGTCCTGAACAGTGAATTCCAAAAGTCTGAGTTCTGCCAATCTCAAATACGGAACAGAGAGTACAGCACCCAAAATTATAGGCCACTTCAAGTGCTCCCTCTTCTGCAATGCCGTCAGGTCTCTTTTCCTCATGGCCATGGTGACCTCCTAAAAGCAAAAGGTGACCACCCTCAGGGCTTTCCTTGGGGCAAGACAGTGTCCAGAATACTTGATCCCATGGAAATTACCTAGAACTTTAGAGCATCACATGGAAAAGTTGCTATGAGGAAGAACAGCCATAGTGCTGCTCCTTCTCATACAAAGACACGCACTTACGCTCCGCAGGGTCCAGAAATAACGGTGTTTTCAAGGTTTGGCGTGTTGTCCAAGTTCCCTCTCGTCCTCCACCCCAACTCCCTCCTACTACTGCTGGCCTCTGCCTTTCCATGCCATACTGAATCTCAGTATTTTTGTATCTCCCCTTGAATACATTCAAGAGAGGAGATTAGTGAGTATGGGGAAGAGAAGAAAGAGGAGAAAAGGATTGGGGGTGGGAAAAATCAAAGAGTTTAGATGAGAGTTTGTGTATGGTTTTGTGTGAGTGAGTAAGAGTGAGCGTATGAGCATGACTGGAAAGAGGTGCAGAGCAAATATGTAAGAAAGGCAGACAGGTTATCCGTCATTCAGCCTGTCCTCCATTAATTTCTAGCTCTCTCATCTTTCTCTCCTCCTGTTCACTAAACTCTTCTCTTCCTCCCTTTCCCCAAAAGATCAATGCAACAGTTCTCTCTGTAGAGGAAGGGATAAAGAAAGAAAGAAGAGGGGGAGACCCCCAAACTCTCATTTACCCACTGGAGCAAAGGAGTGAGGAAAAAAGCTCACCCCCTAGAGCTAAAACAAATACTCCTACGCATAAGCTGCAGTGTCTCTGTCCTAAAAGTGACGTGCAAGCGTGAACTGTTTCCAGTTGCTTTTACCTTTCCTCTGAGCTGCAAAAGCAGAAGGGAAAGGCCCCTGGCCAGCGGTTTAACTTTTACCACATGACAAGGTGCACTGGCTTTGGTGATGGAATTGATAACAAAGGCACTACAGATGACAAACACTGCGGCAGCTCAAGCTTCTGCGATGATGAATAATCCCCTTGCAGAGTTTCAGCTCATTTATTTTGCCAAATCCCATTCGCAAGAAGAACTGCTGTGCATTTGCTGACACTGCACATGCTGAAAACTGGAAGACACTGGAAGGTGACTGGAAGAACTGGCTGTGGATGCTAGTGATTTTCTACAGTTCCTGATAGCACCTTCTCCTGGAAGCAGCTGGGACGGGGAAGAGCTGTGCTCCTGGTTCTAAGGCAGAAAGAGACTGTGAATGCAATAGTTATAAATAGCAGAGCTTTGATCACTTCCCTAGCGACACAGCTTTCATACTGTGGCATATGTGCTTCATCCATCTGGGACTGGAGCACGCTACAGCTGCTGGTTTTGCCTGCTCCCTGCTGCAAGAGGCTATAAGTGGCATAGCCGTGAGCTCCCCACTGAAAAAAATGAGTGCCATGTTAGAACCTGGATGCCATAAGAGACTTTTTTTTTAAAAATAGTTTTGCTAGCAAGTGTACAATAATTAATCTGCGTGTTTTTCAAACTAATATTGATGCAATGGCTTGTTTATGCAAAATAACCAAGTGTTCAAAAATTAAATGCATCCCTAACCTACCTCTTTTCCTCTTGCTGACAGCTGGTACGGTTTAGGATTATCTCATTGGTACTTTGCAGTGGACATGACAGTCACGTGATGTAATTAAGATCATATATTCAGTAATAATCTTGCACTTGCAGTTCAGCCAATGATGGCTTGCTTCTCCTGCAAGGCAACTTACCATATAAAAATAAAGCAGCCAACAAAAAGGTGATGTCTCCAGCTACAGTATTTAATTTTTTCCACTGATCTGAAGTAACAGTGGAGCAAATTTTTAGTCTGAAGCAACTAAGTGAAGCTAGCAAAGACACACACCCAGGCTGCTACAGAACTGTATCAGAAGATGATCAACAACCTGTAAGCTCTGATCTCAGCCTGTGTCCCCTTTTAAACAGGCTGTCAACAAGCACTAGGAGCAGGGCAGCTACCCCAGTGACTGACATGGGTTAAGGAAACAGTCCAGATTTAGGCAAAGCTCCTATGTGAAGAAGACAGCTGCTGAGGTTTATAACGTACTTCAGATTTTACTTGTGTTGCGTATATAAGGGCACTCTCGCTTAGGAAGAGTCATTGCGCTGTTACTACTCCTCAAAGGAAGCAAGAAAAGAAGAGGAAAGCGTGGAAGGGGGAGTAGGGGGAGAAGAGAGAAAAAGATATTATCTTTCTTGCTTTCCAGAGCCCAAGGGAATAAGCTTTCGTATAACAATGATGAAGTAAACAGGCATCCCTGAAGAAAACACGCATCCTTGAAACGCTCATTTATATTTAATACTTGAATGTTTACAAAAATAGAGGTGAAGGCCAGCATCCTGCAATGACTTTGTTACTTGCTTAGCATTATACTCTGTGTAGCCTTCGTGGAATCACCGCCTCCCCACACATGCCTTCTGGCACCTGTCCCATGCGCAAAAGCAAATGTAATGGCACCACAACAAGCAGAGAAGAGCAAATCTACCACTTGAACGAGAACTGACTGTTTCAGATACAAAGACGCCGGAGGCGTGTGCGGAATAGCGCTGGCGTGTGCACACACATTCAGCGCGCTGGAAGAAAACCAGGCGGTGTTTTTGAAGGGTCTAGATCTCCTCAGAGAAAATGAATAAATAAATAATAAGAAAATAGCCCTGTCTGTTCAGAAATTAGTTCAGTGACATCCCTGAGGAAAAGGCATCTGTTTGATGATTATTTGGCCTAACTGTATCAATGAAGGAAAAGAGCTGATGCCAGAAATAATGGCACAAATAAGCATGTAGACACGCTGGAACGTTAGCAAATGTAAGAAGTTGCTGCTTTCTCTGACGAAGGACAAGAATACTATCTAGATTAGAAAAGGAGATGTCAAGAACTCTCCTTGGAAAAATACAACCCCAACTCTTCATTACCATATCTACTTCAGGCTAAAGCACCATTATTTCAAAGGCTCATGATCAGGTCTCGTGCTTTTATGATCCACTGCACCCCCTACTACTGCGTTCCTCCCAGCAAGACCCTGTCTGGGCACACTGGCAGCCGCCTGTTCCCTGTAGGTGAGCACCTCAGCAACCTCACCTCATCTTTGGTGGGGCATGGAGGGAGCAGCAGGTCACATTTCTACAGGCCAGGGTGCTCCGCTGAGATTTCTGTGGATTACTAGAACCAGGGAAGCTGCTTGTTCCCTCCAGGGAAATCTGTGCTGTGGCATATTCCCTGTACGACTTCGGTCGCTGTATACCAACACGTTGCCTGCGGGAAAGCCACAGCCTGCCCCATCTCACCGACAAGAGCTGCCCTCGTGAGTCGATGCCACCTCTCAGCCTGCATCAGAAAATACAAAGTCACATAGCAAATGGACAGAGGTCATTAGCTTAGACCAGGGGGAACACATAAGCTCTCACAGGGGCTGCCTGGATCACTGCTGGACTCTAGAGAAGAGCCCCAGGCTCCAAGGAGTATCTTTCCCTCACAGTCCGTACCAGAAGCCTACACTGAAAGTCAAACCTCCTGTCTAGGAGGTCATAATCAACGAAAACGGCCACGTGGAAAAAGTACGCGAGATCGGGGAAATCACCTATGTCCCAGCACTGGTAGAAAGCTCATTAAATCAAGATGCTCAGGCTATCCCATTATGTTTCAAACTGGTATCTTATTTCTTTGCATAAGCACGAAGGGAAACTGACTCCCAAACACCATTCACAGAATCCCTCATTTGCATCTTAAAAGGGGCAAGTCTGTCTGTTCCGCTTATTCTGTTCTTTAATTAGCCTAATGAAAGCAAATGTGAATCCCCAAGGGTTTGGTCCCTTTCTGACTGACTGCTTTTAAACTCTGAGACAAGCGGCCATCAAACCCCTTAGTTTTTAACTTGCACATCTGCGGAAGATTCCCCTGGTACCGCGTGCAACATGGACAACATGTTGTAGCAAGAAGAGAAACTAAGCAAGAGTTCTAATTTTCTGCCATGTGGAAAGCACATGAAAAACCAGCTTAGGCTCCAGAAAAACTGAGAGGCCACTGGCTTCAGGCAGCACAGTCCTCTTCAGATGTGCAATATATTACAGGAAGACGCTCCTTCCATCCAAACAGAGAGCTAGTTGTTTGATATATTTAAAGGCTCCCATTCAGCATCAGTTGAAATTAAAGACTTCACGCAAAGCGAGAGCAATAGCTTCGTTTCATATAGCTGTTTGCGAGGGGCACTGGTTAAGTCAAAAAGCCAGAACTTGAGAGAGCTGGGTGCTTTTCCAAGTTCCGCAACTGATTTGCTACTTCATTTGAACACACTCCCACCTCTCAGGCAGAGTATTAGGAGACAAACTTTCCTCCTACAAAGAATCTGTATGACACCTAGCAGAAAGAAGCCTCTAGCTGTTACTGTAATATAAATAATAAATGAGTGAAATAATAAATAGAAATAAGGCATTCTGTTGCAAACAAAGCCAACATATTAGTGAACGTGTTCAGTTTTTTAAAGCATATCCAAACACCAGCCTAAGCTCCAATGCTAACACACGGTGTCTCTTTTAAAGCTCCAGAGAAGGCGACAGAAGTCCGTGGGCAACTCTTTTCAACCCTGAACCCTTCCAAGGGTTCACATTGATAAGCAACTTGAATCGCTCATGTAACAGTACAATATCAACCTTAATTGCTTCAAATTCCATTTCTGCAGCTTAGACCTAGGATGTCTCAGCATCACCCATAAAAACTCAGTGGGTTTCATTACAGCTGTGGTGAATTCAACCGGCAGTATTTGCCTCATGCTGCTCCAAACAAGAGCACCACCAGCATCTGTGAAGCAGATGGTCTACTTATTAACAGCCCTGCCCAGAGCCCAGCTTGTGTCAGTACCTGAGAGAAAGAACGTGGTTCACTAGATGGGACAGCACTGCAAGACTCGGGATGCCTGGGGTCTCCTCCCAGGTACGCACTGAACTGATGCAGGAATATGAACAACCTGCTTTATTTCTTCACGCTCTCATTTTCTGCTATTTTACTCAGACAACCTCTCCGTGTGTATATGTGAACAACACGCAGCGCAACAGGAATCTCACCTTAGTGGAACACTCTGGGTGCTGTTGTGGTACATAATCACGGCCAAAAAAAGCACCTCCATTCTCTTTGAGGCAATGGGATACAAGGTAACCTGCCTGAATTTTTGTGTACATGCTGCTGTCCCATGTGACACCCCAGAAACATCCAATATTCTGACAACACCAATGAAAACACATTTTAGCAGCGGCTGGATGAAAAACGAGCATGAAAAATTCCTGTATCTATCCTCTTGCCCCCTCTGCCAGGGTTGTGTTGAGTCAGGATAAACCAGCAGCCATTCAAAGCAGCAACTTGAATTTCGCTTGCTGGAAAGGAGAGGACGAGAAGAATGATTTCTCAAGTGTAAGTAAGCCAAGGATGAGACTGAGGGAAGAAGACCAATAGGATTTATTTGTAATGACAAGTGACAAGTGATCACCATAAAGATATTCTTGGAACAGAATCCTGCTAATCTCTGCTATAATTCTAGTCCCAAATGGTTTGGCTCTGGCAGCGCTCTTAGAAATGATATATGTAAAAGCATCGGGGATTGTCAAGAAAGGAGTTTTGCCCTGACAGTTACATTTTGGGCTCACTGGGTTTGTTTGTGCTTCCCTGCCCCCATCCCTACCCCCCCCCCCCCCCCCTTAAAAAAAAAAAGCTAAGGTCAGCTGCAATTAGTATTTAGAAAAGAAAATGTTTATAACCTCTTGCTTTTATCATCATTAATAATGCAACAAATGTATTGAACGTGGGTAGACTTTTCAGCAATCCGTAGTGCTCTCCCCCTCTGGCTCAGAAAATATGCACCTCCTGAGAGAAAATCTATTTCATTAGAGACCTGATAAAATGCCTAGAAATGACAACATAAATAAGCATTTAAGTGCTGCTCCCTCTTTCACTCTGAAGTCTTTTCCAGCTGAGAGAAGTGAGAAAGAAGCTGTAGCGGGATGGAGGGAGAGAGTTGATGAATATTTGATCACAATTATCTTAAATAAATGCTTTCCCAGACATAGCCTCTTGACATACCAACTGCACTGTTAGCCTCACCTCTCTTGCACTGTCTTAAGGGCAAGTCCACGGCCAAGGTATTTTGAGCTGACAAAAAACAAATCAAACTGAATGCTCCCTTCCCTTTTGCTTCTCCCTTCTCCAGTCTATTTTTTACATCACTGTCATTTCTTTTCCTTCTTTCCATAGCTCCCTCCCCAAAATGCTTTGATACAAACTAGAATCCCTTCTCCAGAGCTACTGTCTGCTATGAAGGTGGTTTGAAATCCATGTTACAGTAGTGGTCAGAGCATTTAATCTGGCATGGCCATGCCAAGCTTCTTTAGAGGAGTCTCTCAGAAGGAGATGCCAAGGTTAGAGGTGGAGAAGGAGGGAAGCAGCAAACCAACAGATTAAGGTCCTTACTTCAGACCTCCACAGTCCCTCTATGCCTCAGCTCTGCCCAGTGATGGCTCACAGAGTACATTTAAATGTCACGCAAAACTGAGCACCAACACAAAGTGCATTTATTCCCGCTGTTTGTTCACAAAGCCCTTCCTTCTAGATGAGCAGAACCAACCGAGAAAAGAAAATAAGTGACTTTGCCCTGGGCTGAGATTCCTTCCACCTGCTGAAGTGCCGATCAAGGAGGCAACATGAAATGAGCCCTCAGATGAAAACAGAAACACGATGACCCTCCCCACAACAACAGCCACCAAAACCAACCCTCACGTGTACCTGTGCAGGGATAGCAAACCCCGGTAACACTCATCTGTGGAGTGCCTCTCTACCCCTTCCCAGGCACCACACTAGCCAAATGGAGACTTCACACATTTACCCTTGCTGTGACTCAGTGAAGCAGGGCACTGCTGTTAACTGCAACGTACAAGCCAAGCAAAATGAGGTAATCATGAAGAACAAAAGCAAAATTCACCAAGGGGCTTAATCTAGCGACCAAGTGGCAGTAAAAGACTCTAACAGGGTACAACTAGCGCCTTTGGGATTTCAAGTTTTCTTGAGAAGCCCATACGTTATAATTTTTTAAACTAAAGAATATATTAGTTTTTCAAGTGTCTTCTCCGCATACGCAGAAGTTGGCTGCCCAGGTCCCCATGGAGCTTGTTTCATTAAGCAACCACCAAATTGCTTGTTATACCTCCCACTTGACTAAAGTCACACAGGAAATCTCTAAAGCAAAGAACCTAATTCAGACTTTTAAATCCTAAACTGAACACCACATAGTTTGGGGCACTCTTCCTTTATCACAGAGGACTCACACTGTAGCCACACAGACACAATACCATTTTGCTAAGTTGAAGAATTCAAGCAAAGGAAGGAAGGAAGAGCAGCATCTAAAAAGAGCTGAGGCCAAGAAATAAAGGTTTCGTGCAAGTGATATCTTTGGAGAAGGGTGTCCATGTTGTATGTCAAGGCCATGCCACTCCATAAATCTATTTGAAGGTGGTAGGTTTGGCTGGATTATTCAGCTCTTAATAGTGGGAACCCTGTGAGGAACAGCAGGTTAGCAAGGTCAGCTAGAGGGTTACTGAGGTCTACCTGGCAAAGCTGCACTGTGGAAATTAATCAGAGGGGTCATGATGGTATTACAGAGAATATTCAGAGGCAGTAGCAAAATTTATAGGTTTTTCATATCAGTAAGACAGACAAGTCTCCTAGTTAACAGCAGGCTATGCAAAGGCCTCAGCTATTATACAGCAAAGCAAGTCACAGTCCATAGCAGAAAGCTGTCAGGAGATGGCAAGTAGAAACCCATCCAGAACAAGAACTGTAAGAGCTGGTTCAGATGGAGGTATTCAAATCCAAAAAGCATTCCATGTGAAATGCTGATGTTAGCCCAGCTCCCCTTGAAGCAGAGAAACAAACAAGGAAGCAAGAACTCCATAATACTATTCACTAACTTGTCCTCTGAACTCCCAGCTCTCATCTCTACCCCATGCTCAGGCAGGCTTCTAGCAAATTTGGCCCTGACTACATCCTCTTCAAGGGACGTAAAGAAGATTCAGTGAAGGTTAATTTAAAAATTTAAAGGATGTTAAGAAAGCTATGGCCTTGTGCATGGTACCACAAGCTCTTCTTTGTTAAGTATCCCTCCCTAAAGGGGTAATTGGCACTCATTTATGGAAGGCAAGACCTCTCTCTTCCTCTTTTACCAGCATACTCGGATGCAATAGCTTCACACTGTCACTCAACTATTTAATCTAAAGAGAAAGAAGGGAGCGGGAAAAGTTTGAAAGGAATTGCAGCAGCTAGTGGTGGGAACTAGAACAGCTCCACAGCCCAGCCTGAACAGAGGTTGGCAAGGCAGAGGCTCCAGCACAAGTCAGAGGAAGCCAGGCTGCAGAAAACGGCGTATAAACAGCTGCCAGAGGGAGCAGGCTTTGACTGACGTGGTCCTACCACAGGCTGGGGCGAGACAGACAGAAAGAGAAGGTGATGCGATACCTGCCAGTAACTAGGCAGACGTGCTACGTTTCCAAGAAGTGCACACGCATCCCCTTCTGTTCTGCTTTTCTTCCACAGACAGGCCTTTCCACATCAACCTAGCAGAGTTTCCTGACCTGATCCTACCTCCCTTTGTAGTGTCTTTCCATTTGCTTAGCAAGGCAAGGATTTAGTGGTTCTAAAGCACAGGGACAAATCCTGGAAGGAACTTGAAAAAAAAATAATATGACTGGTGTAACTCAAATTGGACCACGGAACATATCTGGCCTGTGGCGAACAAAAGGGAACAAGTTTTTCTTCCTGTAATGCTAGAAAACACATTAGTGATTTCTTTGTAGGACATAAACTAACATTTTTTCTTTTTCTTTTCTTCCCCAAACAACCCCAACTGTGCTTGTATTGGAAGCAGTGCCACTAAACTCCTACACTGTTCACCTCCCCATCAAGAAAATCACTTAGAGC
The DNA here is from genome assembly GCF_964188355.1 of Buteo buteo. NCBI lineage: Eukaryota > Metazoa > Chordata > Aves > Accipitriformes > Accipitridae > Buteo > Buteo buteo. Next base: position 42,243,706 of record NC_134178.1, read on the forward strand.
CAAAGGTGTCTATGGTGAAACTCCAGCCATGTCTAATGGATGAAACAGCCCAGATGAACCTGGCCCATTATATGTGCTCTAAAAGAGAACGAGAGGAGAAAAGACAAGAAAAAACCAAAAACACCCATCCCCAAACCCTGGCAAATACAGCTTGATCCTAGGGGTCAGAGCTCCACATTAACATTTCCACCTTAATAAAAGCCATAATCAAATCCTCAGTATTTAATGCCTAGTTTCCACTTGGCATGAAAGAAGAAAAAAAAAAAGGAGGAGGGGAAGGGTGAAAAAGGAAAAGCAAAAAGAAACAATATTTTCTTCATACATTCAGGAAGTCTTTTCTCCAACAGATTCATGGGTTTTTTTTTCCTGTCTTTCCTGTAAGACAGGATTAAGCAGCGCCACAGCATCTACTGTCGGCTTGAATTCCCTGCCTCCCAGAATGGGTACTCGTAATTAAAAGCTTAGCTCACCTTATCCCTCCAGTTTCCCAGGCGAAAAGTCAAAGCCTGCATTTAATTGCATATATATGTGTGTGTATTTAAAGCCAAAGCTCTGAAGAGAGATGAGATTTGGGAGAGGGGAGGAGAACAGGCGCAGAGGTATTTGACACAGTCTCGAACAGGGAGAAATGGGAAGTGGAAAGAGGAGGAAAGCAAAAAATGAAAGCGCAATTTCTCCTTCTCTCCCTTCAGTCCTCTGCTTTCCCACCTCCCCCATTTTTATTCCCCACCCCACCCCCCCCATAGGATACAAGCTGTTGTTTTACTCCCGACTTGCTCCATTACATCTTTTTGGTTCCCCAGTGGGAACAAGTGAGGCACAGACAGGTTTGTCCTTTGCTTGCATAGGCTATGTTTTTTATGACATGCTTTAGTCCATTCGCTAGGGCTTGGCTGTGGAAAAGGCTGAATCAACTTTTGCTCGTGCACAGCATGGGAAGTCCGGACTGCTACCGACATGCATCAAGTTTATCCCTAGCTGCTCTGCCTGCATGGTGTTGTCAGTCCCAGGCCCTCTTGCTTTGGCTTTAAGGTGAAGGCAATTAGTCACCAGTGTTAGGGGACACCCACAGGCACCTCTTCAGGGTCAGGTGCTGTACCAGCAGTGAATGCCAGACAACGCTCATCAGAAATGTTTTAGAACAGGGTACAATGGAATTGGTAAACTCTCCAGGAAATAAAGGCATCTTCTCCAAAGGAGACGGGGATACTGGGCTAAAATCCTTAGAATGCAACTATGAAGTAACACATTTCAGCTCCTAAGCAAATAGATTTGATTCAGAGGTTACCACTGCACATCGTATTTCCAGCACTTTGGACCCTCTGTGCCCAATGCTGATCTTCAAAGAACACAGACAGCTGTTGAGGATACTTCTGCCTTCCACGAGGCCACTTCTGCCCTCTGCAACAATTGAAGCATTCCTAAAGATTTTGCCAAGCAGGCCATACACAGAATTTTACAGAGTGATAATAATCAGACTGCAAGCTGTAATTGAACTTGGAAAATAATTTGCACAAAGGAATTTTGTAAGAGGGTTGGCTAGGTTGTTTCAGCACAGGGTTTGCATACTTGACCCAACCTCCCAAGCCCTAAAGGGGAAAGACATCTTTTGCAAAAGCAATATTTCCTCCAACCTTTCCAGCCAGCACCAGAAGAAAAAGTCTTTATCTCTGTAACGCAACCAACACAATGCTCCACTGAGAAGTCTAATCTGATCTACCACTATTAATGCCTTTCAAGTAATTCAACCATAACAGCAGCACCCACTTTAACAACACACCCCATAGAGCCAATAAACTTCATATGCTCGAGACACCTCAGTCCAGCATCTTGCACCATTTGATAGCAAAGGACACCAAGTTTGTTCAGGTCTGCATTGTCAGGATGCTCCTTGGATCTCCAACAAGCACTGTGGCCATGCTTCACACCATGCTTTTAATAAACCTGGAGCAGTTTCAGGTCCACAGTTAGTGCCTGCAGTTGCTGCTCCCCCGCAGGTAGAGCTTGTTGTCAGGCCAGGAACAAAAGTCAGGTTCTAGGCAGGTTCTACCTGCCTTAGAGCACCCTCCAGCATGGTCCAGGCTATGTCATTCCTTGCCTGTGGTTACACTCCAGAGAAGGTTTCTTCCCCTCCCTGAGGATACCTTGCCCCTTTATTATCAACCCAGCCTATCGGTCACCTTACCACATGCTGCGTCCTCTTCTGCAGGGCATAACTGCCTGGGCCTGAGAAAACCTTAACGTCCTCTATACATTGCAATCCGTAAGTAACAAGCTGCTCCCCAGTCAGCACAGGTCCCTCCTCATAGGATTTCTGAATCTAATTCTCTTCTTCCTAGGTTTCTGCTGAGGAGGAGAGGCTTGAAATAGTAACTAGCCTCCCCAACAACTGCTTTACTCTCCCTGGCAGTAGCCCTTCATCCCAGCTGTAACTGGTTACCTGCTTAGTGCAGCTACAGAAGATCTTCCTTCCATTAACCCCTGCTTCCACCAATTTTTTTTTTTTTAAGAGCTTATGATACCACTAACCAGAGTTTCCTTTTTTCATCTTTAGTTGCTGGCACCCTAAAAGAGCATCAGTAGCTGGGGACTGAGCCCCTCAAAAATGCTGAGCAGCTCTAAGTTCCTCCCCGAAGCCACTGGCAGGTGACACGAGTGTGCAGCACACACCAGGGTTTGCTGCTGTATCTCTGTGCTCACTTCAGTTGCACAGAGGAGGCTGGGTTTCCTTGCACAGCTGTTGGGAATCTGTAAGTGAGCAAGCATTGAGTAACAAGGCACCTACGCATTGAGTAACAAGGCACCTTGACAAAATGGACGCCATAACCTAACTGAGCCAGCTTAAAGAGGTTTCATCCCTTTCCTTATCCACCTTCCTCACTATTTCCATGTGACATAGCGCAAGGAAATGCAATACTATTGGAAGTGAGGATCCAGGCAAAGCCTTCCAAGCCCCCTGTCCGGAGCACCTGTCTGTCTTGGGTGCCTAGGGAGGTTTAGCATGCATGTTAATGGGCATCTACTCAGCCCAGCACAGTTTCTTGCTTGACTTGGAAGCAATGAATCTTGAAGCATCTCTATGCAGCTGGGGGTAGAGAGGGAAACAGAAGAGCAGGACTGAAACATTGAAAGTTAATTGCAGGGAAACTGCAAAGACTGATTATAGTAGGAAAGGAACTACACTGTTTATTATAAACAACATCAGCATATTTACTATATGTGATACTCTTGTCATTAAGACTGCTCTCCACATAGTTACTAATATATTTATAGTATTGGCTCATCTCTCTTTACATACAGGCTGATAGAACTATTAGCATAACCATTGTATTATCACTATGTAATCACTATTAATTATTACTGCAGAACATCCTATGGGCGTACAGACATGCTATTTAATAGTTAAGCAACCAGGTAGACAGCTACTGCTGCCAATATCTTACCAAGTGTGACTGCTTCATGGATTCCACCTCCTTCTGACCACTTGTTGGAAGTCTCTCACCACTCTCATTCCTCACACAGCAATTCAGAGGAAGGCCTGGAGGCTGTACTATAAATATATGCACAGCACAGACAGCCACAACCCCCTGACTACTCAGGAGCACTCCAGCCTCTGCTGCACCTCTGCTATCTTATGCAACACGCAGAGACCAAGTGACAAACCAAACCCTAATTGCCTTGTGCCTGGGCAGAGAAGCCCCAGCTGAAGGCGTTCCCCCACCCATCTCGTTAGGGTGGGAGCAGGTGCTAGATTAGTTAATTTGATTCAGCTGACCAGCGGTCACCGCTGTGCCTGCAGCAATGGGCCCTTCCCCGCCGCCCCCAGCCCCAGCGCAACCCCGCTGCACGTGTCCGGCCCCGCAGAGAGCGCAGGCTGAAGGGGCAGTTGGAAAACAGGACACACTTTGGCATTTAAAATCAAGCGGACGCCTAAGGAAGGGTAGGGAAAGCAAGGCTAATTACCTTGCTAGTGCTCTAAAAGCCGCTACTTCCTCTGCTACTTTGATACACTCAGCTGCATCTCCTGTGCCTCAGACTGCCAAAATGTCAGCTTCCTCTCAGATCATTCCTTACTCTTCTGTGTTGTAAACAGGGTGATTCATTTAATTTACAAACGGTTTTTCTTCCTTTGCAATTAAACATCTTAATTGGAATACTTTTTACAATGACTATGTCCTTTCTCTTCAGCAAACTAATTTCCTGACGGAGCGCAGAAAGGCAGAAGCCTTTAGGCAGTCGGTAGGTCTGAAAGGAAGGATGAGGCTGCTGCGATGCAGCCTGGTCTCTGGAGTTTGGGGGCTACTTCTGCCCATGCGGAGAACAAGAGACTGTAGGGAAGACAGGGGAGATAATGAACCTCCCAAGGAAAGGCTTTCAGATTGAAGTCCCTCGGGATAAAGACAGCTCTGCAACAGAGCCAGCACCCAAGCCCTTCTTTTTTGTCCTGACAGCTGGGAGACATGCCTGGCCGCTCATTACTGCTCACTTCCATGCAGTGCAACTTCTCCCCAGCTTCTCTGACACGCAAAGCATACACAATATACCCATTAGCATTCTCTTTCCTCACCCTGAAATCCCATCGTAGCACATCTATCCCGCTTCATCCCTCCTTTGGTTCTGAAGTGTTCACTGGATTGAGTTTCAATTTCTTCTTCTCACTTTCAAAAACCTGCAGCAATTTCAGCCTGTCTGTCCTTTTCACCTGCTTGACCTCACCTCCTAGGAGCTCAGCCTCCTCCTTCCCTTTCAACCACACTTGAGCTTTCCCCATGCTTCCCATTCCATGTCCCACTGCCTTTTTCCCTGCCTCCTCTAGTCTATGGGCTCATCTCCTGAGTCTGCACTGCCAGAGCCACTCCCTTCTTCTTCCTATACAGCTTAAATACACTGAAAGACCAGCATGTTAAAAAAAAAACCCCAACCCTGGAACATTGTGACACTTGAACACCAAACTCCCAGTGACACACTATAACCCTTTAAAAATCTTCCCTCTGCACTAGGAAAATAGAGCTAGCGACACTGTGTCACCCGCCTGCTCCTCCCACGGTGCTCTGCAAGCCCGAGGCCTTTCAAGTCTGTGACTGTGCCTTCCCCACTTACGTATAACCAAGCGCATTACCTGTACATAAAAAGGAATACCAAATGATGTGCTGCTGCTTGAACTGAGGGAAACCGCAGCAGGCAAATGGACAGGGAGACTTTCTAAGCCAAGGATGTGAGTCATCACATGCACCAGAAGCATAAAAGCCAAGCTCCCGAACTCAACGCTCAAGCTAGCTTTCGTAATGTCTTCTCACGGGAAAGGGCTCATCACCATCCTTTAAGAGACCAAAAGAAGCCTTCACTCAATCACTCATCCCTTTTGGCAACTGAAAGCGCTCCCAGTCCCTCCAGCTGATGGTTGCGATACAGACCTGCTCCCCATGACAAGCCCTGGGTTCCCCCGTCCCACCGCACCCGAGGACGTCCGCGGTGCAAGGTGGAGCTGGGAATGAGGGCGACCTGCCCCTTGAAACGCTCCCACATCAAACAGCCATGAACACGGAGAACATCAAGACTTCTCTGTTTTTAAAGGAGTTTAGATGTCCAATATAAATTCTCTTTGATAAAAGTATAAAGTGCTTCAATCCCAGTGGCACGTAGCAGAGGGGCCCCTAAGGCCTTCACAGCAGGTGATGCTCTACACCTCTCTCGGCCAGGCCCAGCACTGTTCCGTCTTCTGCCAGGCTCCAACAGTAGAAGAATGGGTAGCTTTTCTCCATTTGCCTTCCCCAGGCGAAAATAAGTCCCCCGAGGTAGGTCGCCCCTACTCCTGTTCATAAGGGGACGGTGGTGGTGGTGATGGTGGCGGTGGCGATGGTGGCTCCCAGGATGGTCCCTCCGCTGCCGTGGTGACAGCCAGCAAAATGAAAGGGCCGTACGTCCCTCTCAGGTGACAGTCCCGTGTTTGTAGTAAGGGGAGAGCGGCTGCTCTGCCATACGCTGCGGGGAACGGGCATCGTCGCCTTTAGTTTTCGTGACCCTTTCAGGCTTTTTCATGTTAGTTCGATTAAACATTTTTTCATGTTTAATTGATCACATTCCAGGTCTGAAGAAGCTTGGAAACCTCCCTTGCTCGTAACACTGTGGTCTGGACTTCTCCCCAGCAAAATCGCAGCCGCCACGCTTGGTTGTTTTTGGGCTCGCAGGTGCCAGTAGTGGCGAGGTCCCAGAGTGCTGGGACTCTCATAGTTACTCAGAGACTCCCATTCGAGCATGGAAGACAGCAAATGGGTATGAAAAGAGACAACTCACCAAAAAGCCAGACAGCAGAGCCAGGAGCAGGAATGGCCTGCGGCCACCTAGGAAGATAGGGTGCTCCTTCTTAAAAAACCATCTTTTTTTTAACCTCTGTTATGAAATGACTTCGTAAGCAACCCAACAGGGATCCTTCCTGGTGTCTCTCTCTACTGAGTGATGGCACAGAGGCATCATGCCCCCCATATGAGGACCGTTGCCTACTCTCCAGCCCAACAGTGATCATGCCACCACCTTACTGTTAAACAGCTCTGCTTGGATCTATGTGAGCCCTAGAGGACCCCACCTTCCCAACTGCCTGCATCAAAGAAAGCGAAGGGCCTGATGTTTGTGCTGGAGGCGCAAACCTGAGAATGATTCATTCGCCTTTCTTACAGGATGTCATCAAACCCTGATGCACCGAACAGAAATCCTCTGAACAGCGTATCAGGAAGGGAAAGAACTATCCTAGTGCCCACCCTCCTTTTCTGGGTAAAAAACCTGGCAAGAACAGTGGGGTCAGGAGCTGCTTTGAAAAGGCACTTTCACTCCATGGTTCCTTAACGATGAAAGGGTATATCCTGGAAGGCCGTATGCCAGGTATGCTATTCACTCCAGAAGAAGAACTCCACTCAGGAAGAAGAACTCCACTCAGGAAGAATAACTCCTGGCGCTCACTGTGCGTTCACAGAGCTGCAGGAGCCACAGGCTGGGAGAGAGCTCCTGAAGGAAGAGCTGGGAAGGGAGCGAGGGTGTCACGTAGATAACTGACAGTGCATTTTACTGTCTCCTTTTGCATAACTCTTGTTTCCAATAGTGCAGCCCACTGTTTTAATTTTCACTTTATCAGAATAAACTAGATTTGTTTTCACTCTCAAACCTTGTCTGGGAATAAATGTGCCACTTACAGAAGTCATCAAAAACAAAGTGCTCTACGGGAGCAGTGGATAACAATTAGTGAATAAACACTGAAGATGACTACAGAGATTGGTCTGGCAAATGCCTGATACATCTCCGAAACAGAAGACATTATAGGGGTCCCTACTGTTAGGATGCACGTTACCAATGAGCCTCATGGTTTTTTTGAGGAGTGGCAACTCCAGACACCAAGGCGCAGGGTATCGCCCTCACTTATGTACCAAGGAAGCAAGGGGTGGCTAAAAGGCAGAATCACACAGAAATGGGAAAACCAAAGGCAACTTTGTAATGATGCAGCTTAAGCTGCAGATGGATATTTTCTGGGCTTTGTTTGGCAGCACCACAGAGGGCAGGCTAGCTTCTATCGCTGAGCAAAATATTACCAGCCCAAATCAGGTCACAGCTCTGGCAGAGACCCTCCTCCCCTGCTCCATGTGCACCTTTGCTGGATTCTCCGCAACATTTTGTTGCTGCTGTTATTGTTGAACCCAGCCTTAGTCACTATGGAAGGTAAACTAAAAAGGACCACAGAGTTCCTTAGATTTGTGCAGCAATGCCGGTTTGTATTATTACATGGTGTCTTCCAGTACAAACCACATCAATGATTAAACATAGCTGAATTTATTCACACAGTGTTATAGCTTCACTCAGCTGCTTCCTTACAGGTTACTAGTTGGGGGAAAAATGCAAACCACCGTTCCATGATTGGATTCACCTCTTGAGGAGAACTTGTACTGACTTTCCCTGTGATGCAGAGTTTTCTGTTTCTGCCACGTCCTCCATCTTTGTCCTACTTTGCTTTTTCTGAGTTCTTCATTTTATCAATTGGTAGTTTTTCTTTCCCTTTTTCTACTTCATCACTATGCCAGGCATTCCAGCAGGAAAGTCGTGATGTATGTACCCTTTCATTTGTGACATGGACTCTCCAGCCAGTTGGATGGGGGGGATGATGGACTGACTGGAAGAATAAGAGGTTATCATGCTTCCTAACTATCCAGAGACCCTCTTCTTTCTCCTAGTAGCCTGCACACCTTCCACAGATGGGTCTTTACACAGAGATAGAACAATCCCCACTACATAGTACATTGGACCTGCCTCTTGCCTTCTGAGGCAGTGGTCCCCGATGGCTGAAGCAGGTTTCACTCATTAGTCACAAATACGTTATAGGTGAACAGAAAAGCCCTGGGTGAATAAGCTTATCTGGATTCACCCTGGCTCTGCAACATGCCACCTCGTGTGCTCCTGGAACTGAGATTCAGACAGGCAGCCAAGACTGCCCTGGTGTTGGCAGAGTGGCAAGGCGGTAGCGCCAGCCACGAGGCAGGGAAAGTTGGGAGAGGAGGAAACGAACCCGCTGAGATGTAGCCCTTTTGATCTTGACACACTGGCTCCTGGGTGATGTCTGGCTTCAAGCGGGAGCTTGGACTGGAGACTAGAGGCCCAACGAGCGGTCCCCTCCAACCAATGCTCCTGTGATTCTACATGCGGCTGTCAAACCAGCTCTTTCATGTCAGCGCCCAGGCAGTTGGCTAAACTGGATTGCACAGATGGTCTGGATCGCCACCACCAGGAGTTACCAACCCCATTACCAATACCAGAATTGCGATTGCAGCAAACTACCTTTATCCTGGTTGTCCTGTTTGCCAACAGTTCTAAAGCTGTAAGGGCATATGTTTTACTTCCTAAAGGCACCCGGCTGTGGGTAGATGCACGTGGCCAACACAGAAGCTTAGGCTGCTGCAGTTTCATTCCGCTTAGTACTTCAGATAGCTACAGCAACGATAGCGTGGACACATGCGGTCATATCGTAGTAACACTTTCAGATCAGACCCAAGACGAGTTAGTGGTCTTTTCTGACTTTAACATCTACTAGCACATGGATCCAGATGACCAATTTCCCAAACTTAAGGGTATTTGGAGGAGATGTTTAGGTCTGGGTCGTCATGTATTTGAAACCAGCGAAGTGCTACTGTTTTCTTTTTCTTTTTGAAAGAGAACATCCCATTCTGCTCCCATTGGGTAAGAGCTGCTCTTCTGTACTATTTCCTATCTAGGGCTGACTAATGGAAGCCATGAGGATAGAGATGCTGTAATTTGCAGTCTGCTAGCAACCAGAACATTTCTCAAGGGCCTGGAGACATCAGCAGTTTCTGGAATCAGTGCCTGGGGTTAAGTGCACATTTGTGGACAAAGTCTGCTTTTATCTTTGGATTCTAGTCCAGGCTTTTTCTTGGACATCTGTGCCTGTGACATGGGGTGCTGGAGGGAGGAGGAATGCACATTCTCAGCCTGTCCTTTCAATTTAAATAACATCTTTTGCATATTTCACAGAATCATAGAATAGTTTGGGTTGGAAGGGACATTAAAGATCATCTAGTTCCAACCCCCCTGCCATGGGCAGGGACACCTTCCACTAGACCAGGCTGCTCAAAGCCCCATCCGACCGGGCCCCGAACGTTTCCAGGGAGGGGACTTCCACAACCTCTCTGGGCAACCTGTTCCAGTGCCTCACCGCCCTCACAGTGAAGAATTTCTTTCTTGTATCTAATAGAAATCTACCCTCTTCCAGTTTAAAGCCATTACCCATCGTCCTATCGCTACCTGCCCTTGTAAAAAGTCTCTCTCCAGCTTTCTTGTAGGCCCCCCTTGGGTGCTGAAAGCTGCTATAAGGTGTCCCCGGAGGCTTCTCTTCTCCAGGCTGAACAACCCCAACCCTCTCAGCCTGCCTTCACAGGAGAGGTGTTCCTCTTCGTGGCCCTCCTCTGGACTCACTCCAACAGGTCCACGTCCTTATGTTGGTGGCCCCAGAGCTGAACACAGTTCTCCAGGTGGGGTCTCACAAGAGCGGAGTAGAGGGGAAGAATCACCTCCCTTGACCTGCCGGGCACGCTTCTTTTGATGCAGCCCAGGATGAGATCAGCTTTCTGGGCTGTGAGTGCACATTGCCAGCTCATATTCAGTTTTTTATCCACTAATAACCCCAAGTCCTTCTCTGCAGGGCTGCTCTCAAACCGTTCTCCGCCCAGCCTGTATTTGTGCTTGGGATTGCCCCGTCCCACGTGCAGGACCTTGCACTTGGCCTTGTTGTAATCCCTGAGTTTCGCACGGGCCCACCTCTCGAGCCTCTCAAGGTCCCTCTGGATGGCATCCCTTCCCTCCAGCATGTCGACCGCACCACATACCTTGGTGTCGTCGGCAAACTTGCTTGATATTTACCCATCTTAACAGGGAAAAGCCTCTTCTTTGCACCTAATCATCAGCAAACAGCAGCCACTGTGGCTTTTATCAATAAGCCAATTTTTAGTTTAGTCTGTAAAAATAAATAAATAAATATATACAGCAAGAGAGACACAGAGAGAAGCGACACAGACGGTATCATTTTCAAAGAGATTTTTTTAAACACATTAAAGAGCTTTTCTTCACTTTTTTTTCCTCTTTTAATTTAGTGACAGTCTAGGAAGGAGGAGATGAAGATAAAGAAAAAAATAAAAAGATTTAATGAGGATGAGAGAGAGAGACTGAAAGGATGTTTCCTAATCTGAACGAGCAGTTAAGGAGAATCAGGATGGAGGGAAAGGATGAACCTGAGAGATAATTATTGGGGATGGGTTGGAGCAGTAAGGGTAAGAGAAGAACAAATGCAAGCCTACATTCAGAAATTCAGCCAAACCTGAAAAAACACTTGGTACCTCCTGCTATCTCATCTCGGGGCAGGCCAGTATGCCTTCCCGGAGCTGGGGGCACCTGCTGTGGAATGCCAAGATACCACCAGAAAGACAGCTGCTCTCGTCTTCCTTGAAAACAATCTTCCTTAAAGCAGGAAGCCGTGGAAATCTCCTGAGAAAGACTGTTCCCTTGGTGCCTGTAAGCAAATCTGGAGTTTCTGATAAAGCCATTCAATCGAATCCCTAGCTGTATAGCCCAAATTTCATGCTGCTGGCCACAAGTAGGGAAAACTTGCTGCTACTTGCAGAAAGGAGGATTGTTCTGCAGTCAAAGCAACTGATGAAGATTCCCTCTCCCTCTCTCTAGTTTCCTGCATGACGCTGGACATATCACTTTGTCTTTCCGCGTCTGAATTTTCCTGCCTCTAAAATACAGAGCATTTACAATGCATTCACATTTAATCCAGTTACCTTTATTAGAAGGGATCAGAATTTTTCATCTCTTTCAGAGGCCTTCTGCTCCTAATGGGAACTCTCCTCTCCACCTCCAAGTGAAACAGGTAGAAGCTCATTTCCTGCAGCAGGAAGAAATGACTTCTATCCCTGCAGTGGCTGAGCAATTCCAACAGCTGCACGTGCTTCATAAAGACCAGTGCTGGCTGACACAGATTTGTGACAAGACTTCCCAGCCTCACGGGGGACACAGTGACCCTTAATTCACTCCTGTTTGCAAAGTACATTGCGATCCTTAGATGGAAGGGGTTATAAAATACCAAGTATTATTTGCTATGACTCAGTCCCTCCCCTGCTCCTCTCCCTCCCCCCAAAAGACATTTCAGACTTCTTTCTATTGTAAGCTCTATTTTATTTTTTAATTTCCAGACGGCTGAACTAGATAAGGGCCTGGAGGGATTGATTTACGAGGGGAGATTAAAAACGCAAGATATGTACTGTTTAGTTAAATGATGGACATGATAACTCCTTACAGGAATCTCTCTTTTTTTGGAGAGACAGAACGGGAGGAAAAGGAGGAAATCTATAGCTCTAAGCTTTATTTTGTTTGTAATTTGCTTTTATTTGCACTCAGTAGGAGAGACACAATGGCTGCCACAAGGGTGACATAGGAACGCAGCACAACCCAGCAGGAAGAGGTACGCCAGGTTAATATGAAGCAGTTAAACTGCCGTATGAAGACAGTTAGCTGGAGAGGGATTAACACAGACTCTAACACAGCTAATGACAGTGGAGAATGAAAATTTGGGGCCCGGATCCTGCAAAGTGCCCACACATAGCAATTTGCAAGATCCAGGACTTAAACTGAAAACCAATTAGCCTTACAACAGGCTTAAGAAAATGAATCGTGGAAACAGCTGCAATATATCATTGATTAGTAGCTTACAAAGGAGGAGCGGAGGAAGGAAACAACATCACATTAAGTCCAGCAGAGACTCGTGGAGAAATACCATCAGGAGCCCTTTGCACAGGAAAAAGAAACTGGCAAGTTATCTTCCAGTGGTTTATTCCTACGGGAGCTCTGCTAAGGGGATCAGGGAAAAAATGTAAGAAGCCCAGATCATCTGAAGAACAACCAGTATCTTGCCTTTGTGATGGATAACATACTGCGGCTGAAAACCAGAGCCAATCTCTCTAGCTGCAGGCTCCCAGGACTGCAGAGGCACACGGGCTGCTGACCAGCCAAGCCAGAAAGGGGCAAAAAGGGCATCAAATTCCTTTTTGGTAGCGGTCCCAAGCAAAACAGATGAGAGGTTCCGAGACAGAGCCTGTCCTTTTGAGACATCTAAACAGCAATGCCAAGTGTGTCTGTAGGGCTCCTGCAAGGAACATTGGGAAGAGGTAAAGTCTCCTGGGAAAGAGGGAAGATGATGCTGGACTTCTGGACACAGAGCTGCAGAGGGAGACTTTTGTGATCCCTGCTAGGAGCGCAAGCTGTTAGGTCTGCCCTTGGACTAGTTCTCACACTGCAGCACTACATCAAGTCCCGAGCATTCATCACTGCAGAGTGATAAATTCCTCATATCCTCTCCCACTTCTGCCACCATGCAGATCTGCTGCAATATGAGACCCGATACAGGGCATGGGGGAGCTCTCTCCAAAACACTCCTAAAACTTTGACAGTTTCAGTAAAGTGATGTTGGGGAGCCGTTCACAAAATGAGAACCACCTCTGGAAGAGGGAGAGGGGTCAGTTTAATGCAGAGCAAAAGGGTGGCATCAGGAGGAACAGCAACAAAGCAAGAACAGCCCAGGTCTGGTCTGAGTGTCTGCCTGCACCATGACGGAACACCATACTGGCGTCCTCGTCACAAAAGCACAGGAACCAGCTCTGCACAAAGACGGAGTCTTCACTAGAGCCAAACATCCTTTCGCCTAGTTATGCCCAGGTGAACGGGCTCAGCACCGTTGGCAGAACACCAGGTCACAGTGGAGTCTGTGGTTGCTGCAGCCCTGCATATGCCCAGGTCCCTGCCATTTCTGTAGCCACCTACCATGGGGCCACCTCCTCTGTTTGATAATCCCTCTTTACTGGAGGATGCACTTGAAACCCTTGAAGCACGGCCCAAGGGGGCACAGTCCTCAAAAGCCATACCTTGCTGGTTCTCTGCGCCAAACAGAGCCAGTTCGACAGCTGGCACAACCCAACATTGCAACAGCATCTATTTCACCTCTTTCCTGAGCAAAAGCTATGTCCTGTTGTGCACTGTAAGTTGGATGTTTTTCCAGAAGCCCCCCCCCGCCACCAACCAACTCCATAACTGCACGAGTCTCCAAGGAGCAGAGATGTTTCTTGAAGAAGCGGTAGGCAGCTGGCAGGTAGAAGCGATCATTGTGTGGCGGATGAGATTCCACGGCACACTGGAGATGGAAATATCACCTTAACAAGCATGGACAGCCCCCAATGGACTATAAAATTCATTTGGTGACTGAGATAATTCAAAAGAGCCAAGTGGCACAGCAATAAAAGCCGGAACACATAAATTTAAACTCAGAGAGCTCTGCAGTGCCCTGGTAATAAGTGACAAAACAACCCACACCCACACAGACTTATCCAAACCTGTCTGAAAGTCACAGTCCAGAGACCAGGGAAAGATGCACAGAAATTGTCTTTTTTTAAAGGGGGAGGAGGGCCAAGGGGAGTAAATACAAGAAAAGTGCTTATGTATTCCGAGTCTATTCATCCACAAGTCCAGAACATGTACATGTGCCGTGGCAGCTGTGCTGGGTATTCTGCAAGCAGCTTTTTATTAATCACATTACCCAGTCCCAAACTAGCACGTATAAGAGGCTAAATATTGTTCTCCATTATACCAGGGCAGGCCAGGTTCAAGACAACAATTTCACACTACCTGAGTGTAGCTGAGAGTGGATTATGGCAAACTGCCTTTATTCTGCTTTTATGAACAACACAAATTCTCTTGTCCTTCCTCTCTTCTGTCCCCACTGGGATTCCTTCCCAAACTGCTCAGAGAGTGCTTCCCAAAGCACTTCCCTCCCAAGGAGTTAGTTTGCCACTCATAAGATGAACAGCCTAAAATTGCGATAATAAAAACTTTATAGTCCTCCATCATGTTCATTCATGCTAATGTTCCCTCTCACTGTGGATATAGCAAAAATTTCAGTGCTGGAGAAGAAATGGGAGGCTTCTGATGGCATCACAGGCATGTTTTTCAGTGCTGTAAAAACATGGCAGCACAATACACTTTTACAGCGGAAAGTGTCCATCAAGGTCATTAATGACTGAGAGAGGAGACACAAGAGCAGAAAGTTGCTGATCGATGACGTGTCATAGTTTGGAGATGGAAACTGCGGTAGACATGATCCATACATCTCCATGTCCCCACAGGGAACTGTCCTAATCTAATAAGACACGTGTCTTCGTGGAGAGGTCCCAAGGGCAAAAAGGAGGTAGAAGTCTGGCAAGTGACATCAGTTTAACATGGAAAATTGGAAGGGTCTGGGGACAGAGCTGACCTCCTTGTAGCACCTCAGTGCAAAGGTGGGGACTCCTGTGGCTTGAGGGACCGGGGTGGTACAGCATGCTAATTACCCTTGATGAGGGAGGAAAGGGACACTGGCTCAGCTAGCTAATTCATTATAGCTAGTCCACCAGTCAAGTGAGTCCTTCGTCAGGGGGAGGCAGACGCTCTCACTGACATAACAGGCGCAAGCATTTTGATTTCTGAGCTCCATGAGTGATGGCAGATACCACACCTGTCCCCAGAGCTTAAAAGTTGGGATCCTCAGCACCAGCAGAACAAGCCTTCATCCTAAAGGAGTCATTTTACTTTTTAATAAGTAGCAAGGGCAGACACTGAAAGGAGGCAACGACTTTAAGAGTGTACAGGAACATCTATGATTTGGGCTTAACAACCACTTTTTCTTTTTCTCTCCCACACAACTGGTCTTCCCGGAATCAGGCCTGACTCTGATGTATTATTATCTCTAATTTTTTGTACAGAGGCAGCACACGGAAGCTGTATTTGCAGAACAGAAATCCACTACGATAAGTATTACACACACAAAGACCAAAGATACAGCCCCTGCTCCAAGCACATTACAAATCAAGTACAGATTAGAGACCAAGATAAATACTGCAGTGTGATTCACCTGGATTCACTGTTGTTTTTAAAACCTGCCTTTATTAAGGAACAGAAAACACTTCTGAGGATCGGGTTAAATATAAATTTAAGGACCCACAACCCCTTTTAGGAGCAGCTGAAGCTGGTGTGGAAAGAGCTGAAGACATCTTTTCTAGGCATTTTTCTGCCTTGTACTTTCTGCCTTTTTTTTTTTTGTTCCTACCTTTTTCCATCCTAATAAGGGCATTTGCAATGGAAACCAAGCTCTTTGCTGCCTCTGAGGTCATTTGCTCTTGCTGCTTATTTCCCTCCCCACACATCATCAGCCACTCTGTGAACCGAAGGTGCTGTGGAGCAGAGAAAATGCCACCTCCCAGGAATGGAAATGGCACTGCATCACCATTCCTTTGCTTACGAAGTACCATTCTTTCTTTTTTTTTTTTTTTTTTAGCAGGGTTTGGACTTTTAAACTGGTCCTCTGTATATGACAGCTACCACTGAGATCAGACCTCAGAGTGTAGGTCAAGCTGGTCAACTCAATACTTTGTACGGGTCTGACGATTTGAGTCAGTGAAATCTTAGCCCGACTTTTCAATCAAAACTGTATTGGGTCCTTTTACCATTAAAGCTTAATTCCCTAAACTGAACAGAACAAACTACACTGGTTAAAGGCATCTTTATACCAATACCTGTTACAGACCTGGAGGCTGCACCAGTTTAACCTTACGGCGTTCAGATAATATAACTAAAGCCGTAGAAAATCTGTGATCCTACATGCACCTGTGTGTCCCTGCTGCATCCCCTTCGCTTAAGATCAGTCCCAATCCTAGTCTGCCCTGTAGGATGAAGTAAAGAAAGCTATTTCATGCACAACCCGTACTATTCCTCCCACGTTGACGGTGGTGAATTGTGTCAGAGGACACAACTAAAAAGGTCACGAACTGAAGCAGATCCTCCTCAGCCTGCAGTCCCAGTGAGCCACAGCAGGCAATAGCCGTTTTAGGGCTGTCGCAGGAGGAATGCAAGCTGCTAGCAGAGAGGGCTCCCACAAGCTGCCTCCTTGAAGGACACCGGCACCCTCCTCAGTTGTGGCTCAGCCCGCTACCATCACCCCTGAGAGGAAAACTCACCACTGCCAAAGCCAAGTGTCTCTCCCCACACCTCTACAGCTCCTCTTGGAAAGTGTCCCTCCACTACTTGCTCAGGAGGATTTAGGGCTGAGTCAGCCCTACAGTTCTTGGAGACAAGGCCATGTCCCTCTGCTCGTGTATGAGCGAAACAGGTACCTTAAGGTAGCCAGTGAAGAGCAGGATGCACTCTGAGCATCTTTTGCCTTCTGCATGGGTGTAAGCATCCCTCCACCATTCCCTCCGGCAGGTAATTTTGATGGAGGTGTTTCTGCAGCGCCCACTCTGGGACTGTGCATTATGACAAAGCTTAATGGGATTCCACAGTCAACTACTCCCTACCCATTTTTCTGCAACACCACCGTTGCACAACCACTAATAAGTGAATTACAGGAGAGAAAGGCCTTCGCTTCGTATAGGCAGGAGATGTGTCATTTGGCTCTTCAAGTGTATGGGAAGGGAAAAGATTTAATTTTTCAGCCCCTCCCTTCCCCAGCTCTCCATCCACCACGAGATGAAATAAACAGAAGGAAAATGGGCTTTTTGCATAAATTGGGGATGTATGATTGATAACGTGTTATCTTGTCAGCTGGAGACACCTGCATGGCAGGTATTTATGCTATCAGAAGGGTTCTAGCTGGTGAAATACAGTTTGGTGCCGATAAGGGGACCCAGGGACTCATGGTGCCAGCCCCATGAGGACAAGGGGATTAATGCTGATATTTTGCAGCTTGCTCTTATTAAATTCTGATTCCTTTTGTGAAGTGAAAAAAGAAGAGGGGAAGAGTGATTGGTTTTAAGCAGATAAAAGACACATGAGGGGTGGGGGTGGCTGGTAGAAAAGGGGCTGATGAATGGGAACACAGAAGGCCAGGAGATCACTTGGGAATAAAAAGAAAAGTATTAAACAATTTTCTGATTGACTAGGTCTTGTCTGTCAGGCAGGGAATCAGAGTAGGGGGAATGGGTTTGGGGAGTTCCTGAGAGTACAAAGACACAGTTATATTAAAAGCAGAGCTAAATTATACAGGTGGGGGAGGGGGGAAAGAGCCAATTTCCTTCTTTTGCTGGAATTTTTAAACATGCAGCATGACTGATGTTCAGGCAGCCGCCTCACAGCCCAGCCTACTGCCATCGGCTTCTGCTCCTTGCCCCTGGCAGGAACTCCTGCTACCCACAGTGACTGAGCCTCCCAAAATACTCCCGCTTAGGACAAGGTTTTCTCTAAGCAGGCAGCATACACCAGGTCATGGCAGACCTCCGTGCAGGGAGTCCCAAACTGCAATACAAGGGGCAGTGGGGCAGAAGGGGGGGCACTGGCTGAGCTGGTGTGGGGAGCCAGCGTGGTTCCCACTCCCGAGCATTTTCCAGATTAAACTCTTAGGTCTTTGCTCGTACCTGTATCTTAGAAAAAAATCATCTGCGACACTCCGGAAAGAAAAGCTCCAACAACTTCAGATAAGGTGAGCTAATACTTTGCATATTCCCCAGGAATTCCCCTGGGGCTGGAAAAGCAGCAACAACAAACCAGGGAAGGAATGATCCCTTGCACCACAAGCATCAGTGGAGAAACCTCCCACACTAACCACACACGCTGTGTGCAAAAAGGGGTTTTATCAGCTGCAACCAGAATCAACATTCAAACACAAAAAGAGACCAAGAAATGTTGGTAACAGCAACACCCTGTTGTAGGATGGGAAGGTCTGCGATGCAGACACAGATGGATCCTTTTGGTTATATGATTCTGTTTGTGGTTCTCTGGGCATGTATTATTAATACCCTACAGAGTTTTAATTAGAGCTGAGAGATTCATTCATTGTGAATAATTTATCTGATTAATTTTGCCTTGCTTCTGTTCATGAATTGTCCACAAGCAGTTTGTAATTTTCTCAAATTTATTTGTCATTTGCAATTATTTGCTGACTTGTCTCGGTAAATAATTCTCAGCATATTGTTTGTCCACAAACTGTCCCCAGATAGTCGATATTCAAAATCGGAGCTGGGTTAGATATACTTCTGTTAAATATATGCAGTAAGTCCCATCGAATGTTTCTGTTTTCTGAGTAACCTTTAGGATCAGGCTTCCACAGAGAATACTACTTTTTATGAGTTCGAATTTTGCTTCCTGCAAATAGTCTCTAATATTTACATAAAACTCACTGTTCCCATGAACATTCCTGCCAGTCAATATATTCACTACAATACACACAGAAGAGACCACAAAAGGACTGTTTTATAGTTGAAGCAAATAGTTCTTTTGTTACACAATGCCCCATTCTGTTCCTAGAAGACCTGTCTGAAGGTTTGTTCAGGGTTGTTTTTTTTTCTGGTTTGTTTTGCTTTTCCAACTCTCCTGGTCAGGGGTTATGTTCTCTCCACGTCACTCTCATGCAAACAGCGCTGCACACTGAATACACGGGGTTTGTGCGCTGCCTTTGCCAGCCTGTCTCAGAAGTCTCCACGGAGCATGGGGCAGTGCGAGAAGAACCATCCAAACAGAAAGAGCTACCCTCACTGCTGAGGGTGCCCAGTCGCACAACCAAATGCCCTGCCAACAAGTCACTGCTTGCTCCAACGTGCGCTGCCACGGAAAACTCGAGGAACAGAAAGTGCCAACAGCCAGGCTCGCTCACGGGAACGAACCCCACTCTGTGGCTACAGGAGAAGCTTGCCCACTCGCTAAGACTAGACCGAATTTGTACAGGATCTTTCCTCCCATGCAACTTAACATATTGTTTGGCACTGAAGAGAGGAGTTTCTCTGCTTGCAGTGCTCAAGAACCAGTGTGAAGAGTAAAGGACATCTTCCCATAATTACCAAGTAACCTCCACTTTGTAGGTTTGAATTATTAGCTTCCAGCAGGGAGCTGTAGGGACACATCACTGTCATCCAATAACGTGCTATAGAGTTGCTTATTTTTAAATCAAGTTCAGAGATGAAGACTCACGTATTTCAGTATCCCAGAGCAAATGGAAGGTAAATATTACTGGGAAAGTTCTGCAGATGCTTGTTAACCGGCATGCACTCTTACTAGGTGGTGTAAGCATAGGCAGTCATGACATCATCAGGGACAGCACAGGCAGAAGTAACTATTTATGTCACCTAGTCCCTTCAGTGTTTTTACTACAGCCTAGTCCAGCCTGGTTTTAACTATTGCCAGCAATGAGACTCCTACGTCACCTTTTCAGGACTTACTTCACATAATTCAGAGCTCAGTATCGAAGTTCTCCCAGACAGTTTCCATCTTTCCTTTCTCAGCGCAATTTTGGGGCTTTCAGTTATTACATCCAGGGAGGGAAACAGCCTGGCATACTTGTGTTTTGCGGGTACGTCGAGGGTGTCATACCACTTTCTATCTCAGCACACCAGCACCTTCCACGCTTCTGTTTTGATCTCTGATTAGACCCGTGTGTCCCCTATAAATCCTCACGCTCTCAAATCCAAATCCCACTGAGGTTTGTGCCAAAACCCTCTGGTTCTTAGTGGGTCTCAAACATAACTTCTGATGGTTACCACTCACACGTCCTAGACCTCAACAAGCCAAACACGGCTGTTTCCCCTGTCCCTCAACTGAATCTCCTGAGCATCTGGCTGCTCCTGCTGCTCAAATCTGAACTTTCTTCAGGTTTTCCTAGGATGTTCCGCTGCCTGAAGCAGAATGCAATATTGGAGACTAGAATGGACAGGGAATACCATTTCCTTGCTCTGGATTCCGTATTTGCATTTCCTAGGGCCTTGTGGGTGTATATTAGCATCCTATAGAGCTTTGCGGGTACATGCAGTATTAACATCCTATAAGGTTTTGTAGACATTCATTATTAACACACAATAGAATCTGTGTAGATGCATTATTAATACCCTCTTAGCTGGCAAGAGAATGGTGATATTTTCATATGAGAAATGTAATTGTTTAATATCAAACAGTATTATTTCAAAGATTTAATTGTGTAATTGGGGTCAGTAATCGCTCGGTCGTTCTCAGAGCAAGATGAACTTGCAGGGTAAAAGATTTATTGTCCTGACAATAGAGAGGAAATTTTAATATTTCTGAAAAATTGAGAACTATTAATCCTGGCATGTGTTACTCTCAAACACAGGGAACTGATAAAACTTTGATCTAATTTTCTCTTTGAAGGGGCGTTGGTGGGTTGTGGGGGAAGACTGTTAACTGTATGTGGCCTGCCGCTGAAAGCACGGCAAAGCACAAAGGCTAGCCACATTCGGCTTCACAGGAGCTCTCAGATTCTGCACAAGACAGCTACTGCGAGAACAAACTGTTCCAGTGCCACCGTGCTTCCCTGCGCCGGGAGGGAAGACAGAAGTGGTTTCCATGACCGCAGGCAGCTTCACTCTCATTTCTCCAAGGGATGCTATTTGCATTTGCACCCACTGTGCACACACTTCCCTGTTTCTGGGAGTGCCAACCAGTGTCTGCACTCCCGATCAAGTAAGACGTGTCAGAGGATGATGAGGTGCATACATGCCAGTTGCAGCAACCGTTTGGGTAATTTGTCTGGGTAAAGCTTATGAACTCTGTTTCATACTGGGGGCTCGAGTATTAGTGGGAAACTTCAAGCTTTGTTTTAATGAGAGGCTCTGATTTTGTTTGGTTTGTATTTTCTGGTTTGGGTTTTTCCTGCATCTAAGTTGAACTAAAATTCACAGGAGGTGACAATGATAACAAAAGAAGCCCATTAAACTTTGATGGTGTCCTCTCAAATGGAGCACACAAAAGAAAACCAACTGGCTGCTGCCTAGGGCAAGCCAGTTTTCCTCCTCGGAACTAAGGCTGGAAGTGGGAAGCAAGAAAGAAACAGAGCACCTGACTTGGTGAGGCAGCAATGGGGACATACTGCAGAGTTATTGTAAAAGCAAGAGTATTTCCTCGGGCATTTGGAGAGGAAGGCTGGTGAGGAAGGTGAAAACAGAAAAGGCTGCATAATTCCTGTGATGGGCACAGGATCACAGTGTCCTCGGATGGCAGCAGGGAAAAGTAGCGGGGCATGTATTATTTTGCCATGCCCTGCACATACTGGTGCTAGTAAAGGGAAAGAGTTCCTGGGATTTCTGAATCTTTACAGTATCTCTGTGTATGACATTAAGTGTTGTGCGTCCCTGAGGAAGGTGACTGTAAGCTCACCCTGCCTACAAACCCTGAGCTCTGGTAAAAGGTGGGCTTCGGCTACGAAGCAGCAAGAGCAAAAAGTACACCAAACAGGGCAAGGGGTGGAAAAATAAATGAGGCAGACAGCCTATGCAGGCCAAGAGAAGCTTTTAAACACATGAACCCAGGATGTCTGGACACAGCTGCAGAAGTCTGGCATGGAACCACCTATGGAAACTATATCAAGGGTATGCAACAGAGATGAAAGAGCAGATACCAGCTTGCAAATACAGATGGGCTGCTTAGCTTTTTGCAGATGTGGGCACTACATTTGCAGCTGAGCCCTGGGATCTGCTAATGAAAAAGACTATCTGAGAGGTAGAATATAATGAATTTATAATAGTGACCACCAGGCGCTATGTGGTTTTTGAGACATTCAAAAAAAAGAGCTGTCCCTGTTAACAATTTTTCAGTATCTCCTTGGGTTTAGACTATTCTCCAAACCTTTTTGAAAAACATAGGAACAGAGACAGCTTCTTTCTCTCTAACCTTCCCTTTCCCAGTTACTTTGGCCAGGTACATAGGGGTAGCCAAGATTTAAACCTGTACCTGCAGTGATCTCGAGATCCAAAATTCAGTGACTGGGAGCCAAATTTGAATGGTCTCAATTCTACCTAAGAGGCCTTGCTAATCCCTTCTGGATATGAACTTTTGAAAGGCTAGAGTCAGCTATGGAGAAACACAAGGCTTTAGGCAGAAGTTAAGTCATCTGTATCTGCTCAATGTATCTAGCCAAGCTGGCTAGACATGAGAGCCTTATCTTATTTTGAAAGACAGAAGCGCAGTTTTGCCCAGCTTGAATGGCAAAACATATTAGACCTTGCAGCCAGAACATTTTGATGTGGGGGAAAGAAATTTGGGACATATAAAGAAGATGTCATTGGTTTTTCCACTCTCTGTACGATGTATGTAACATTTATTTTTGCTTCCCAAAGGTTATGGGAAAAGAGATACAGGATATTCCATGAGAGAGAAATTAACACTTGCAAAGCAGTGAGCCCAGAAAGGACATGCTCACTAAGTCAGGCTCCATGATCCCAGATTAAATTTCTTTTGTGTACAATCTACCCTGTGGCCTATTAAGTCAAAAGCTGAGACTTGCTGCTGAAAAACAGCAGCTCCTGCAAAACGCAACTCTGCCAGTTCAGCCTGGAGGCCTCACTGCTCTTTCTTCAAGCAATGCTGCAATTTACTGCTTTCCCTGCATACAATGACTGCCCTTCTCTGCTTTACTGAAAAAGCTTCCTCCGGCCAATGCCAAAGACTGTGTTATTAGACCAGTAACTCACTCCTGAACAGTGATCCAGGTATGGCAATCCCCCAGCGCCTGCCTCTTACAAAAAAGAGCAGCAGTGAAACTGGAAAATGACTCCCTCCCTCATTCCTTTCCAAATGGTGTGAATGTGGAATCCAAATCAGGGCCAGCAACAGAGAACGTGGAGGAAATTTCTTCTTGCTATCTTATCTGAAAGCAAAACAACAACTAGCAAGCCATGCCAAGGGGATTAAAAGAAAAATCACTACAAATTCACTGTGGATCCTGATGCCGTTAAAAACGCACATTGCATTGGGACAGATGGTGGCTTTATGCAGTACCCTGCAGTGAGGAGAAAGGTTCACGGTGCAGCAGGGAGTCTTCGACAGGCTCAAGCTGACTTAGCCCCAGCAGAGCTCTGGTTTCAATGAAAGCTGCTCCACTGTGATTGACGGCATGTGGCTGCCACTTCCCCTCTCTCCCCCATTTCAGCTCCATTGGCAGGCACAGGAGACACGCTTTGTTCTTCACCTTATCTCTACAGTCCCCTTTAGGACCAGGTAATTCTCCTTCAACCGTTTCTCCCCACTTTGCAGGTGGGTATAGGGTTAATGGTTTCTGTGTCCGTGACTGGTGTGTGTACCTGTGTATGAACCCATTGGTGGCCACGGGTACACACACACAGACACACGCACATGACGTATACAGCAATTTAAGTCCCTTATTCAGATGGATAAAACGTGCAAACCCTAAGAAGCAAGACATTTCTGGTCCCTTGTCAGGTAGACTTTCAGACACCTAGGGGGTAGACAGGCTGTGAAATCATATCCCCAGAGTCTTTTGAAGAGGCAGAAGAGTTTATAGGACAGTAGAATGAAATATTTTCTCTAGGACTTCAAACCCATCAGTATGGCCTACTTTTCAGATTCTAGGGAAAAAATTATTACAAATTGTTAGCAACATAAAGGTGCTGGCATCTCCTGTGCTTGAACTGTGGAAGATTCTCCGCAACACCTCCCTGGTCCCCAGCCATTAATCTGGCCCTTCTTCCCTTGCTCCCTGCAGGCCAGCATGAGGGCATTTCACCTTGCTCATAGGAGCTCAGAAAGATGCAAAATATGACAAGCTAGTAGAAAAGAGAAATGGACACATATTTCATTCCTGAAAGGAAACTGAGAAGAGGACTGTAGCAAAGCTGGATTATAAATAGGTTTAAAATGCTTCTGTCTAGTCCTGGTGTTCCCTTTTGTGCCTACACAAGCATCTTAAAATGAGGTGGGAGGTAAGGAGGAAAGGAAAGGCAACACGTCCACTCTATGGCAGGCCCAGAACCCCAGCATGGTAATCAAACTGCTCAGGCAACTCTGTCAACACAGGAGAAAAACAGGGAGAAGGAAAGAAATGAGAGGGGGGAAAAAAAAAAGTCAGGACTAATGGCAACTTTGAAGCAGAGAAGTGAAGAAAAGAGATGAGAAATATCACAGGAGAGAAATGACTAGCTGAGGACTAAACGTATTAAAGGAGCAGATTTATAGTCTAAGTGGTCACGCAAGTCTCTTGGGGGTTTGATAGTAGAGTAAACCTGTCATGGATACAGACTGGTTCTGTAGCAAGGCAATCCGTGGGAAAAAGCTTTGCTAATCCGTCCAGGCTGTCCCCCGCGTGATCTCCAGGATGCTCTTCCAGCACCGACCCACCACAGAGTCCAGCAACGGGGTCAGTGAGGACCCCCGGGCCTGCAGAAGCAATAATCCCGGGAAAGCCACCTGGAGAGACACGCAGAGTATGTGGGTGCTGCCTCGCTTGCCAGGCAGGGCTACACGTTCATCAGCTGTGAGTCACGCACGCGTGTGCGTGAACACGGCTGGATGGAGCAGCCAGAATTCATAAAGTGGGTGTCATTCAATCCCGCCCCAAACTCTTTCCTCTTCTTGCTGCTGTGTTTTATTGCTGCTGCTGCTCCTAACAATTGGGTGCCAAACATTTAGAATTATGTGCCCACTTGCAGCCACTGCAACACAATTTATTCAGCACACCAGTAATCCTGAAGCTGGCCTAGCTTGTAGTTTGATTTGCGCAAAGCCCAGGACATATAGTTCCCAGTAAATTCTTAATCCACAAACCAGTTTAAAACCCGTCAGGATAACTAATCAGGGCTACCACCAGCCCTCCTCGCTTCCTCCACAAAAACACCAGAGTTGGCTGATATTCCCAGGTTAGTTTTAGGCTGGTCCATTTCCTCACTCGGCACAATGCATCAACGTGCTCTCCGAAAGCCAGCATCTCAGGCATGGAAACCAATTCTCCATGCTATCTGCAGAGTTTTGGTCATGGGATATTGAAAGCTTGAATTCAAAACCCATTGAAGCTATTATAGCTGTAAAAAGGGAAGGGGAGAGAGCTAGGGAGAAGACGACAGACACAGAGGTCTGTTTCTGACTGTAGGTGCATAACAAGGAAGCAGCCTTATATACCCTGATGCCTCAGAAGGGAATACTGCCCCTCTCTATTGCTAAGTCACCGGGGACAGCTATTTGGTCTTTGCCATTTCAAAACCAGAACTACCTCTAGCACCTCAAGTATGAACCCCATGCTTCTGTTCAATGACCTAAAATAGAGGAATGGGAAAGGACTCCATGTACTTGTATTAACTGCACTTGTATGTCATAGTGTGCATACTTACTAACGTGTGGAACTCACTGGTGCTTGGTAGTAGTAGACCGAAGACCAAACCCCTTTTTCTTTTATGCTAATGTATAAGGACTTTCAAGACATGAATAAAAAACTTCTACAAGTGACTGCTGGGGAGATAAAAGAACCAGGGAAATTCATCTTCTTCTTCTTCCCAAATGATTCCCTATCAGATCTCTGCACACTAATAGGGACTTAAAATTCTCTACCCTGACCATCTAGCAGCATCACCAGCTCCTACCTTGCAGCACTATCTCAGCTTGCTCGTCCAGAATGCAAACCAGAGAGTACAATGATAATGGCGCAATGTCTTTGTGAGTGTGCGTATTCCCATTCTGGATGTGAAGACAGATCTCTGCATCACCTCATATTGGATCCACATTCATGTGACAGGTTGGTCCTACGATGCAGGACTTCAAAGGGAAAGGGGCAGGAGATTCAACACACGTGCATACAAGCAGCAGCATCACAGTAAGAAAGCACAGGGGACACAGGTTGATGGAGCAGGGGACGTGGGTTGAGGAAACACTACACGTTCTTGCCTCTCCATGCCTGCGTCAGGCTAGAAAGTCATGAGGGAGCACCACGCGGCCTCAAAAGGCGCAGGGAGCTGCAGTACATCCCCAGCTGTGCCCACATCACGGGCTGCTGTGATAAAGCAGTTGCTGCTGGCCAGGAGACAACTTTCTACCGACTTGCCCACCAGGCATCCCTGCTCCTGCTGAGCTCACTGGGAGCCATGATGCAGAAGGCGAATCACAGAAGCAAGATGGGGCCAACCAGTTGATGGGTTGTACTGTGCTTTCCAGAGAAGAAACAGCTCCTAAATCAGTGCGTGCTTGCAGAAACCCAGCAGTTGTTGAGATCATCAGAGCTCTCTGAACAGAGCCGTTTTCTCCCCCAAAAGTGAAAGCATAGTTATCTCCACAATAAAAAAGTGGCATGGTGACATACCACCTCATTCAGCCTCAGGCAGCAGCTTCACCGGTAAACAAGTGTGAATTCCCTAACTCTGCGCATGTGCGTGCACAGAATTTGTGCTCCATTGCACCTGTAAGGGGGGCTTCTCGGTGAATGTTGATCTGTGCCCTTGCAGCAGAAGGAGAAGTAGAGAAATCTAAGCTCATTCACTTTTATCAGAGGAATTTCCGTGGATGATTATTTAAGAATATGGTTAACATCTAGGAACCAACCAAGAACAGTCTGTAGTTTGCTAGGCATTATCAAAGCACTAAGTAAGAAACAGGTCCTGTTTAACTGGCCACAGCCTAGTAGCTAGACCGTCAGCTGGTTTCGGACACTGTTGGGGTGAGTTACATGGACGTATTTCATTTTAGGTACCTATGTCTTCTTGCTTTCTTTCTATGTTATCTCAGTGCCTCACGGTAGAGTATTTGCGTTATGCTTCCGTAAGGTAGATGCCATTGCCATATTGCAATGGTGAACTTGGGCAGTAGGGGACTAAATGGGCTGTCCCACATCGCACAGGCTGTGCGTGACAGCAGGATATTGAACCTTCATCCCTCAAATGCCAAACGGCCTCCTAATTGTCACCTCTTCATTCTTGCACCTCCCATCTAATTTATATGTAACAATCAGGGAGTTCATTTCCTTCATGAAACATGGAAGCTTTTCCCTGCAATCTCCATTCTTCCCAGCGCACCCAGTATTTACCTTAAAGATCCAAGCCCCTCTGAACACACGTACTCCTTATCTGATATCTGGACAATGTTGGAGGCCAGCTTTGATGCCTTTCCTTTCTCTTGTTGTCCAGATTAAAGAAATGTGAGAACAGAGACATAAAAATGCAACTAAGCAATAACCTTTATAGTCATTTTGGGAGAAGAATAGGTCCTGCAAAGCAGATGCTTCTTCCAGAGCAGCTCAATAAAGCTGAGGGTACTGTTCCTTCCTTATATCAGTAGTCACTTTGCCTCCATACCTCCCCGAGGTTTTTTTCTGCCTTTCTGCTCCTGCTGAGCCTCTGCTGACTGCTGCACACTGCTGTGTGCCGCTGCCTGAGCTGCTGGGCATAAGCACGTGCTGCCAGGAGCCGGAGAGGCCACCTGCCTGCTGGCCTCCATGGCTTTGGGCCACGGACACGCAGGGCTCACTCACTGCCTGTCGCAGAGGGTAGGCAACCTTTGGTATGCAACAGTGCCAACGCGCCCAAATACTTCACGTCCTACACGCGTGTGATTTCACAAGTGCAAGTCTCCCAGGGCCTGTGTGCACCAGCACGTTTGGAGGGCTTGCCAGGATGCCCTGCCCAGCTGTCTGCCATGGCACGAGGACAAGGTGAGGCATCTACGCTGTCATTCTTTTAGTAGCCTTGACACTCAAGCCCCAGTAGCCCATTTGAGGCATGGGTTATGAATGAGCAGCACGGCTGGAGGCAGGTTTCTGGTCACTGTTTGTTTTCCTGCTGCTCTAAACACTCTGGAGAAGGGCATTACAAGGTGGGGCTGGCATCTTTTGTTCCTAGGCTTGACGACTCAGCTCATATGAGAGAAAAAAGGCCTCGTCCCACAATTAGAGACGGTCCAGAGTATGTCCCACAAGCAGGTGAGACAGCAGAAAGGCCAGAACAGGCCCAGCTAACTCTTTTTAAGCTAGCAACCACCACCATCTTTCATAAAAGGCATTAGAGCTCAGCTTTCCCTCATGAATGACAGGGGGAGCGAGGGGGAGTTATGCCATAAACCTCAATTCCCAGTGAAGTGGATTTACCCAGGCAGCCCAAGGTATCTCTTCACATCTTTAATGAAGCCATTCCCATCTACCTGCCTGAACAAAATCCTTCCTAATAGCCCCTTTGGTCAAAAGTCCCAGCTGATGCTATTGGCTTTGTTTTTCAACATGCACCTCGCACTCAGGCTGCTTTGCGTTCCTTCGCACTGTGCAATGCAACAGTTACTGATGCCCGACAGTCTCCAGAATGACACCTCCCTTCCTCCTTCCCCTCCGCTAAAAGTCAGAGATGGAAAATAAAAGTTACAAGGAACGATCAGCCGTTATCACAGCCTGCATCTTTTCTCAATGTTATCTTCATCTCACGTGGGACCACGCTGCAGTGGATGGGTACCCGCTACCTACCCACGCGCCCTGGCTCTCAGAAGTACAGGCATTTTTGGATTAACTCCCTGGGCTCCCAAGGCAAACATGGGACTCATGCAGTCCCTCTCTCTCCTATAGTCTCAAATTTACATGCCCATTCCATGCCTGTATCACTCACACCTACTTCCACACAGCTGCCCAGTCACGCACACTCATACGCCATCACGTGCACGCACCCTCTCACAAACTCAGACATGCTGTCATGTCGTCATATACACGTTTTGCTTTCCTGTTCTTCCTACGTGTACGTCTCTCCACCACACCACTTGCACGGGTCCCCAGTAGGCACACTAATACCATCATGCTGGCTGAAGACTCAAGCTTACCCTTGAGCCTGAACACTCCATTTACCCTCATCACCTAGTGCCTTACAGTACTGCTGATGGCTGATCTGTGCTGTTACTGAAAGAGAAGGAAAAAGTCTGGGTTGGGAGGAGAAGTGGGATGGTTCAAACCCAAACCCTGCCCACAGAGTCCAAGAAAGCTGATGGCCACGTCTGAGCTTGTGCTGAAGCGCAGAGCGCAAAGACAAGGACTGATGGAACGAAAATGTCTTGCTTGCACATCTCTTGTATACTGCTATTCCTCCTTTGCTAGTAAATATGAATTTACTGAGGCTCCTGCTGAATGTCACTCGTCTTTAAATGTCTCTTGCCAGTACTCAATCTCCCATCTCTCACAGTTAGGTAGGAGTGATGAACAAGGAGACACACTCATCTCTGTTCCAGGCCTACAGTGTACTGCAAGAGGAAAACAGATGGTTTAATATATTCTCTGTCTTCCTCTTCTCCACAAATCCTGGGGCTTGCAGAAGTGTTAATCTGCCAGAGCCCCAGGGGGTAACTTTTTGCCCTGCCCAGATAAACAGTTCCCATCCCACATCTTCCACTATTCTCACGCTGTTCATCTTCATCAACCCTCCCCTGGAGAGACCCATTCTAGGGGGTAAGGAGAAGAATCAGCCTCTGATACCGTTTTTGCTTTTGGCCTCTCCGATGAACCAGCCGGAAAGGAAACCAGTGATCAGTCCCCTTGCACAGGTCCACCCTGACAAACAATAAACAGAGACAAGCAGACTCCCATGCAATGCTGCTGTACAACACGCAGTCCGTCACAGCAAACGGCACATGTGTTGACACAGTTCTTCCCAGCCAAATCCACAGAGCCACAGTGACAACAAAATTACAGAACAGCCTGGTCACTAAATTACCCAGCAGCTATGAGACGAGCTTTCTGAATTGCCTTGTTATTATTTCCCTAATACAGTCTGTTATAGCATCTGGCAGTACGGGGTGTTTCATGGCTAAGCATGCAATAAAACTGTGTGATTAGATAGTTAACTGTCTTGTGATAACAGGGTAGGGATTTGCAACCAGTTAAAGAAGGAGGGATTCTCTCTAATGGAGCAAAATCCAGCCATGAAAGCTCAAAACTCCAGGCTGAAAGACACATGATCACCCGCTTTAATAGAAAATCCCCATGTGAGGTTTCACTGGTGGGTGGGAAGGGGGGCATAAGAGTTCTTCTTTTCTGTCTTTTTTTTTTTTTCTTTTCCAGTGTTAATTCTCCCATACTGACTAGTTAGTAGAAGAGCAGTGATTAGTGATTGCCTCTGTAAGGCAGAACAGGGAGGGCAGCTTAACGTGGTGGGTCCTCCAGGGAGAATGGCAGGGACCTGAGCAGCTCCAAGCCAACCTCCTGGGGACCACAGCCGTTAGGGAGCCTCGTATCAGACTCCTGGGGTTGTAGCAGCATCATGCATTTATCCACTTCGGACTGGGCGCACGTCAGTTGACAACAGATAAAAGTCTACCCAGCCCTGGCTGCCTTCTCTGCCCTAATCCACAGAGACGTCAAATCCCTCCCACGGGTGAAGTGGAACAGGCGGCACCACTGAAGAGCACAAGTCCCGTACGTGAAAGTGGAAGCCCTGGGCTCGGGGTAGGCAGAGCGGGTGTGATCAGGCTCACATAAATTAACCTTTACAAAACACTTTCAGACTCTAATTACCTGGCAGCACGAAGGACCAGGTAATCACCATGTAGTTACAGGAAATTTGCCCTGTAATTTGCTGTGGGGACGGATACTTGTCAGGTAATTACTACGTGGGTAAAGGGGGACGTGCAAAGGTTTACCATAGGTGAGTGATGACTTTTATAGAATGAGAGTAGGGGCCAACCTGAGATGTCACATCCCTTCTCCAGCTGCCAGGAAGCATATACAGTGTCCCCACAACTGTCCCATTCATTGCTTTTATGATGGGGCATAGCTGGACAAGGGGGTGCTTTTCTGCTAGTATCTATCCAAATGAACAACAAAAGTGACGGTTCCTACGGCGAGGTACACAGCTCTCATCTAGCCCACGTTTAATAGGTCAGGCTGTCTCATAGACTTCCTAAGAGCCAGATGCTCCACAGATGGGCCCCAGCGCAGTAGGATTTGAGACTGGACTGGGCACGAGACCTTTTCACTCATAACCATCTCCAATCACAGCTTAGTACCCTTTGCCTGGTATTTCTCTCCTAACAACTGTGGATTTTAGTTTTCATGTTTTATTGAAAAGCCCTTTGATTTCTCTCCCCAGCCCCTTCCCCGGCCCTGCTAACCAAACAGGTAGGCAGAACATACGCAGTCATTTGCAGTTATTCCATATGCAGCTCTGGGACAGCTCTGACCTTTTTCTGTTTGTGTACAGTCTGTTTGCATGTGTCCAGCAAGAAGCATTCCCTTGCACCTCATACAAACACACACACACACACTACAGTTTTAATTTTGTTCTCCCTCTGCATCACCCTACAACGACACGTGAATCTGAACACATCCTTTGTATCGGGAGGAATTTTGTAAACCTTGGTTGGCTGGACAGGCAGCTGCTCTTGCTCTTAGATGGAAATGGGTTTGAATCTTCTTCGAATCCAGTAATTTTCTCCAGCTCACATGTTCAGGCAACTCTCAGACTCGGTTATATCTATGGTAAGCTAAGTGCCAATCTTAGACACCCCACTTCCTTAAGGTTGGGGTAGCTCGGTGTCTTTATCTACTGCAAGCAGCCCTATTTCACATCCCTCCCAGAAGAAAGATGCTCATGTTAGATCTCCACAGCAGACCTACCATGGGAGAGCTCTAAACTAGCAGTGGACAGATTACTCATTACATACAGTTTATTTAGCAGATTCTGTCCTTCCCCCCCACCCCCCCGCTGATAGATGGTCTATGAACAAATTTTTATGCATTTATTATTGTTTATTATTTATTTATGTAAAATTGTTCAATGAATATTTTACATGAGCAAATTTCAGGCTGTGTGTTTGTAATGAGCTTTCATTCGATTAGAGAATTCTGAATATTCATGATGTCTAATTGGCCATCTCAGTCACATGGTATTTTTTTCTGTCCCCTTACTGGGTAGCTTAACTTTTATTAACTACTTGTGCCCCAAGGAAATTTCCTCTCTGGATTGAAAGGATCAGAGTGACAGGCCTGAAGTTGTCTTTCTGAAACACAAATTGTTGCAGAAGGCAGCATCATCCACCAAAAGCATGAGACAATAAATTACTTTTAGAACACACCACAATACAAGTGAAGTGGATGATCCTATCTCTGCTAAACAGCTAAAACAATTCACTGAAGGAAATCAGTCAGCCGTTGCCACAGATGGCCCCTCGCCCAAGCAGAGTGATTGCCATGCAACGTATAACCTTAAACTGGGATCCATGCTGTCTTCCCAGTTCCTGCACAAAAGGACCACTACCATTCATTCCACTCACTCTGACTGGGGTTATCAGCCAAGAGAAGCCAGGCAAGTCTTGAAGACTGGTTGCTTCTCACGCAGAAAGACTTGATTTGCTATTTCCCATAGCTCCCAAGTAGATCGATACGGGATACCAACTCCAGATTTACACGTCCTTTTCCAACAGCACTAACTCCAGCAGCCAAGTCCAGCTTTAGCTAAACTCACATTCCTGCTAAAATATCACGTGTTGACTGTAAGTGGTTGAAAATGTGCCAAACAGTGCAAACCATATCCAGTAAAAGAGATGGTCCTGCGGCTATGGTCTCTATGGCATAAAGCAGAGCTTTGCCAAGATCTGCAAGCCAGTTTTGGTACCAGGAGCAATGTCTTCATAGCAGAACAGCACTCCGGACAGGCTCATGGAGGCTTTTTTCTCCGCAGGGTTAAGTAGCCAAGCAGTACACTAGGCTGGCATGTAGTTAGGTTGTTAATGGCTTGGGTGGTGTCTTTCCATATTATTGCTATCTACTTGTGGATATACTAGGGCTAAATTTGGTCCTGTTTAATGCAGAAAGCTCCTCTTGAGTTAGACCGCACTCCTAGAGGTCAGCATGGACTACCAAAGCCTGAATCATCCCATCCTACTGCGGACGTCAGGTGGAAACATCAGATAAACTGCTTCCTAACCATGGCTATGTCTCCGCTGACTATAACGAGCCTGCAGCCAACATGGCTATAGGCATTTGTGCTGTAGGTTGTAGATAATTAGTAATAGGCAATTTCCCTCATCCAGCTGTCCGCTACTCAGGAGCAGGCATAGCAGAAGGAAGACGCATTTGAACTGCAGGGAACATGGTGAAATCTCAAACCAATATCCCATTCACTTGGTGATATGCACAGAGTATCAGAAGGAAGGAAGGAAGAAGGGCGGCGAGGGGGGGGAGCGCGGAACTAGGAGATTTTGTGGTATTGCCCGACACACGGTTTGGTCATTTCAGCCTTTTCTCATGCAACCCTATGCATCTAGAAGAGTCACATCACACACCAAGGAAAATGGCTTGCCTAAAGGTACCAGACCATCTATTTCTACCCCTTGGTTCCCTGCTGCATGACAGGATGCGTATGCGTATGCCACTGTCACAGGGCACACACGAGCACCTGGAAAGGAGCACACGATGGAAAAAGCCTTCAGGTCTGTGGACTGTGACAGCATTCAGAACTGTTGCTCTTTTCTAAGAGCAACCTCCAGCTCTGCTGCTCTAATTCTTTAGCGTAGGGCTGGGAATCGAACTCGTTTTGGTTGAACATGCAATTGAATGCAGGAACACAGACAATAAAATACTCCAACACTCTTTCTTCAATCAAGGAAATTACATGATATTAATGCAAGGTAGCTTGGGGTTGACTTTACCTGCGTAAAAGTCAGGAAATTTAAAAAATGATGGTTCCCACAGCAACCTTAACTCACCCATGTTGCACATATCTAATAAGGCAGAGTTAACAGCATACACATGAATATAAAATACTACTCAAGCAAATCTCAGCCATCAGGTTGCATTAATATTGATTTGTTTCATTTAATAATAGATTGTCCCATCATTGCTTTCAAGAGAGCTTTTTAAGAAACTATTTTTTTTTTAGTTACGTCTAAAAAAAAAGAAAAACCCAACATATTTTATTCACATTTGATATTTTAGAGAACCAACATTCGTTCTTTGTATGAAGAAACTGACAAGCAGCCAGGTAAAATTCAGTCTTTGCTTTTTACAATATTATAGAAATTTCAGCTATGGGGTTTTTAATTAAAAATGTGAAACCCAAGCGTGATGACAGCCAGAAGGGACAGGAACAATTTTATCGAAAAAGAACTTAAGTATGAGATATTAGTCTCCTCCTTCACACCCTCTGTTCCCTTAATTTCTATCACTCAGCCAAACCCTGTGCTGGGGGTAAGTCACCTTCATTGATGGGTACCAGCCTAGGATACAGTTCATTCCAGGTTATGCCATCCTCATCCCCAGAACAGCAGGATCACAAAACCATAGAATCATAAAATAAAGTCAAAAAGGACCTCAGGATGTCACCTGATCCGACACCCAACTCAAAAAAGGGCTAACTGATGTTAGTTCAAGGTTGCTCAGGATGTGGTATCTGTGTTGAAAGTGGCTTTTTGGTACAGCCACGTGAAGACCAGCTACAAGGTGTCCTCCAAGACACAACCGAAATGCAATAGCAAAGCTCTGTGGGGATTATTGACCTAAATAACTGGAGATGTTGGAGGTGTGATATAACCTGAGAACATTGGCAGCTGGTATAAATGATTGCTTTTCGGAACTTGGCTTACAGTAGGTCTAAACTGAGTGGAAATGAAAGCAAATTGCACCAAAAGGTTAGGACTCGGCAGGCATGGCTCCCCGGGATCGTTCCTGTGGTGCTGCAGAGCTGGTACGGGCAGCCCGTGGCAGGAGAGCCATGGGGGGCTGCAAGGGGAGCGCTGAGCGAGCGATGCAGTTTGCACAGCCCCCTGGAAACCCTGGTAGTTCTCCCTAAAGGTTTGAGTGCAAGTAGCTGGCGCCCAGGTGGTCACCAATTTTAGGAGCTCTCTGGCCGAGAGCCATGGTGCTCACAACCCTGCGACCAGATCTCACCGCGCTCCACGGCAGCCCTCTGGAGTCACTGCAGCACCAAGCTCTTAAAAGACATCTTCGGGCACAAAGAGAAATGAATGAGCTCCAGGAACTCAGCTGGTTCCTTGGGTTTCATTCAGTCACAGAAGAAAATAACCTTCTTCTTCCTGAACCCTGACACCTGACTCAGAAATGAATCATCAGAAGAAAACCAAGCCAAACACCGTCCTAGACTGTATGTCTCATTTTGCCTTTTTTTAGATAAATAACCCCCTTAATTTGATTCCAAAGTCCTTGTAAAACAATCTCCCCCAGCCTCCTGTTTAAACTTTATAGCTCCTCATTTAAATTAACTTGCTAAGTGTTTGAGTCCCTGCCTGGTTTGAGGTACTATCTGGTCCATCGGAGGAGCGTGGCTGGTCACGTGGCAGCTCTCATTAGCGAGCGGCAGGGACTCAGCTGCGCCGGCTTTGATAAGCCAGCTCCACTCTCACAAGTACGCCGCAAAGCAATTAAAACAGCAAAGGGCCCTTTTTTCCCCCACCATCCTTTTTCTTCCTCCTCCGAAGCTGAATAAAAATGATTTGATAAATTATTCTTTTCAGAGCTAAACGCTCAGGCGAAGGAAGGGGGAAGGGGGAGGAGGGAAAAAACTACCCAGGGGAGAAAAGTCGCTCCTCAGGACCCATTATTAGCCTGTATCCCCAGCTCGCTGGCAATCAGGACAATTTCTGGTGTTTGGGGTGGGGCAGTGCCACAGCAATGCTCCTTGCCATTCATCTTGCTGCTAGCAAGCCTCCTGCACGTGCGTGATACGTGCACGTAACGGATGGGAGTCGGGGCAGGCGTTTAGGACGGTTTTAACCTAGGATTAGTATGCTGCCTACCTGTAGGTGCAATGCAGGCATAGCCCAGTCCCGCGTCCCTCAGCATCGTCTGGACTACTTTGACTTACACCTTGGGAAGGAAGCCCTTAGGAGGCTGATAAAAGACATAGTTTGGAGGTGCCCAGCTATGTTATCATCGCCACCATACCAGGAGCCCAAATTGCATGCTTGAAAGAGCCCTGGGGTTTTGCTGTCTGTATGCAGTGTACCACCGCTACTGTGCTTTTTTGGGACTCCCATATACCGAAACAAACTCCTGTTCACAGAGAAGTAGAAAAGATGGGAAAGATTGGGTACCACCTAGATTAGACTAAGTGATGCGCAGAAGTGAATTGCCTACTGATTAATGTGGAACTAACACAAGACCTCCTGCAGGAAGCAAAAACAAAGATGGGACTCGGGGATTCAGGAAGAAAGGAAGGGTTGGCATGGCAATAACACAGCTCACAGTCAGAGACCTGCTTCTGCAAACTGGGCTTGGCAGTCACAGAAGGGAGCACCTGATGGTGGGGATTGAACGGGAAGGTTTAATTGAGACTGCACCATCCAAGAATAGACATGCTAAACCAGTGGCCAGTACCTAGGCTCTATCTATGTTTTCTGAACGTATCTGGAAAATTACTTTTATTTAATGGGATTCTGACAAGTACTTGAATTTAGGGGCTGCTCAGCAAACAAGTACTGTCAGGGAGATTGGCCAGTCACCTCTGAAACTCTCTGTCTCTCCTTTGTCTCTCACCATAATCTGGTTTGGGGGCCAGGGCTTGCCAGTACCCATTCTGGTCATTTTCTGCCATTTCCCATGGCATTAGCACTGCAGTTTGTAGCTAGAAGAGAGTTGCAGAAGAAGAGGGTATCTGGGAAAAAAAAAAACCAAACCACCACCACCACCAAACAAACTCCAAGGAAAATACCGCATACAATGGTTTCAAACTGGCAGCACATACCCACTACAACCCAAAATAAAACAACTGCAAAACTGCAAAATCCTGCTCCTTTTTCCCCAAGCCCCCAAACCACCTGATTTACACCAGGATCCTCACTGAGTAAACAAGGGTTAACACGCAAGATGTTCTATACAACGTGTCCAGAGAAGAATTCTCTCTCTCGCTGTCACCTACAGAAATCCAAACTGTTCATCCATTTAGGTGACGACATCTCTGACTTAGAAAAGCAGTTTCAGAGAAGGGGAAGTATATCAGACCATCTTGGAAGTTAAGAGGGAGAGAAGCTGGGAACTGGGAGTTTCCTGGCAGCCGCAGGTGGATGCTACTGCAATGATGCATGATAAAGAGGCATGGAGAGGGAGGCGGATGGTGCAGAGGACACAGTGCAGTTTCCAAGTGATCATCCATCACCGGTGGCTCTGCCTTCTCCTCTTCATGCCAACAGGTGATGGAGCCTCATCCATAAAACATTTCCTGGGTGTCACTAACTGGAAGACGCATTGGAGGGTTACATTCACTCTGCATAAGAAATAACTTCCCAGATGAAGGAGAGAGCTGCCACTTTTAAACTCGCTGTGCTTTCCTCCTCCCCACCCATCCCTGCATGCTGCACCCAGAAA
Organism: Buteo buteo; assembly: GCF_964188355.1. Classification (NCBI taxonomy): domain Eukaryota; kingdom Metazoa; phylum Chordata; class Aves; order Accipitriformes; family Accipitridae; genus Buteo; species Buteo buteo. Next base: position 42,281,330 of record NC_134178.1, read on the forward strand.
TCATCCGTCTCTCTCCACCAGCATCTCCTCTCCTCGCTAGCTGCTGCTACGATCCATACCACAGGCTCCTCTTCCACAGGTACTTTTTATGAAAGTATTTTTTATATGTATTTTACGTGGTTTTTATACCGGCTACCCCATGTACGTAGACCTGTAGAGTCTTCTCACGATCTTAGAAGGAGAATCAATTTTCCAGCCTATCCAACAGCCCCTCCAGCTCCTAGCTCCTCCCAGCTCATCACTCTCTTCTCACATGCTTCTGAACTCATTCCTGCCCCAATTTATACTCTGTACATTTTAACCTCTCTTTCAACAAAAAGCTCCCAAATGTGCACATTCAGTAAAACCCAGCAACAGCATAACTTCTCTGTTTAGCTTAGGTGACAGGACCCTACTGACTACAAGAGTCAGGGCTACAAGATGTCTGAAGGTTCTGCTCCCCAAATAATTCAAACAGGAAGATCTGGGACAGAAAAAAACCAGGTGTTCAAGCAGGGCAAAGCCACTAATTGAATGATTTTCATTTACATTTACAAACAAAAAATGGCTGGGTGATTCCTTAAGTACTTTGGATTTAGGATCTGAAATATGACTCAGGTTACACCTGATAGGAATCAGCAGGATTTCCTGTAATGTTCTGGAATTGAATGATCATTTTGACAAACAACTGCATGCATCAGCAACGTTGGCAGCCTCGGCAAAGAGGAATTAAGCCCTTAAATAGCAGGAAGAGGGCAGGGGGCTGCAGGGAAGCTGGAGGGCACTGCAGAGCTGGTGTGGGGAGCCCAAGGTTGGGAGACCTGGGGGCAGGGAGGCTGCAAAGCAGGAGGGGGCACTGGCAGAGCTGGGTGTAACAAATGATGTGCAGCAGCTGTTTATGGCCAGCTCCATCACTCCACATTTTTCACTAGAATTATAATTCAACCATTCTAAATACCAACTCCTGTGCCATTTACTGCCTGACTTACCAAACTCAACTCACTTCTGCACTTGTGTTCCTACATAAGCAAATTGATGGTTCTGACTGCCAAACTCAGCTGCCAGCTGTCCCGGTGTTTCCAGAAATGTATTGCATTTGGTGTTAGACACTTGCTTGTCTCCTGAATGAGAGGTGGGGTATTTGGAAAGTAGATGAATCTCACCTGTAATTAAATGCTTCTAAAAAAATTAAGTGGCTACAGAATTAGGGTGGGCATATGTCTTGGAGATAGATATACGCTCTCTGAGAAGGCTGCCTGCGTTTTGGAGGGTTGAACAGCCATGGGAAGATAAGGATGCAAAAAGGAATGATGACAAGAGAGAAAAAACAGAGGAGAAAGGAGATCTAGAGACAGCAAAGTACGACAGTGAGGCAGAGGAGACCACCAGAAGAAAGAAAAGCAGCTAGAATCACCGAACAAAGAAATGGGAGAAAGAAGGGAAAGCTCTATGGAGAGCCACTGAACACAGTACCCTGCCTTCAATCCCCTCCAGAGGAATAAATGCTGACCCTACTTCTTTCCTGGCTTGTCAGGGGCTGTTTGGCTGAATAAGTCCAGCCCAGCAGCCCTCTCCCGCTCTCTGAGCATTAATATATTCATTTGATTATTCAATTATTTAAAACATTTCTTATGTTCCATCTATTTCACACAGATGGAGGTGGGCTGGGCTGCTCCCTTTCTCTCTAAAATCTGCTCCGCAGGAGCCTCGAGGAATGTAGGGCACAAAGTGCTCCTTATTCTCCCTCCTCCACCAGCTCCAGCACCGAACACTCCCTTACCTACACCTCAGATGTCTTGTTTAAAAGGAAACGCTGTGAATGATTGCCACCACTGCAGTGGCCCCTGCGAGGTGCAGGGTGCTGCTCTGTGCCGCTGCAGGAGACCGACTGTGTGTCAGAGGGAAGCAGATGCACTGAAAGTCGCTCTCCTGTCAAGCTCTGCTGGCCCCTGCAGACAAGCTGCCTTCTCACGATGTGTAAAATGTAAGGCTGCAGGTTAGACAGAGACTCTTTTCCTCTCCATTTGTCTACCAGCTTTTGAGGGGCTAATTAGCTTGTTAGTCATGGTGTCTCTCCCAGGCTTGCAAACCACCATAAATCTCCTTCTCTCTCTCTCTCTCCCCCTCCCTGTTCCAGGGGAGCATTAATTCAGATTCTTGGATGGGAGACCTCCAAAGACAACTTAAGGTGCTGAAGGCAGCAGGGTTCATGAGTGAGTAGCTGTCATTCCTCCTACAACACCATTAGTCCCCACGTCCCAAAGTGACGCTGAGAAGGGCCACCTGTAAAGCAGAGCTCTTGACTATTTGCAGTCACAAGAGAGTTGATAGTACCTTGGGTATTACATAGTCCTGCCCCACAAAGTACGCTACTAGAATCATAAGTAAAGCCAGAAGACCCTTGCTGAATTGCCTAGCCACCCCCCCCCCCCCAAAAAAAAAGCATCGACTACATTAAAATCATTCCTGAAAGCCATTTGTCCAGCCTATTCTTCTAAACTCCCCGTGGTGGAGAGTCCATGTCCCCCCAGGCCCTCTCCTCCAGTATGTCACAACAGCTTCTGAAAATAACTTCACTATCACTTCAAACAGAAGTAGGAATTTTCCTCCTCTCTCCCAATGCACTCCCAAGAACATAAATGTTATAAGTGTTGCTGTACACTCTCAACTCATGATTTTGACTCACATCAGACTTTGTTCTACGTCACCGTCAGATAACCCAATTCTCAAGGGAGGCTAGCTAACTGAAGGTATTTCATCCACAAAGAGATTACTCTGTCCTCTATTTAACTAGCAGTCCGTGTTTACTACAGCTTACAAACAGCCAGGCCTGTCTTCTGCTCTGCTGTGCCTCCATACTGCCTGGCGTGGGTTGCTTGTTAAGTGGCACTGAGGAACAGCAAATTCAGCTGTCTTAAGCAGCACCGTCAGTGCGGGGTTTGCCTTGGGCTTCCTGCTGCTTGTCACTAGAACTGGTGGGTAGATCCAGCTCCAAAATCCTCATTTGAGGCAAAGCTGGGTAAAGATTTTTCAGGGAATCAGCCAGGTATTTTTAGTTTGGCTTAGCTATTTTTTCCTGCAAGAAAGAGTCAGCTATTTGACAAGGATTTTTTTGCACTTTTATTAGCAACCCTTATTGTGTTCAACTCTTACGGGAGAGTTCCCTCAGTGCAATTTCATTCAGGCAATTCTGCTAGTAATCTGCATGGCTACCAACACTAAAGCATCGTAGCAGATAAGGAAGGAGCACCTGGGGAATCCAGCCCTCCGCTCGGTTGTGAGGATTTCCTGCAGTGCATTCTCAGACTTTTGTCCAATTCTGTGATAAATGTTCTCAAATGATGGAGTGTTCAACCCTTCCCTTTGTAGGAAGAGTTCCCGAGCCAAGAACAACTCACTGACACAAAGTGAATCTGGATAATCAGCCCCATTTGCATTCTTTCCCTCCTGATGCTAGCTAAAGCTGGGTAAACAATTCTGAATGAATCATTTATTAGCTTAATTCTACCTCCTCCAATTCATGAACTGTCCACTAGCGCTTCCCAGTTTCGTTTCCTCCAGCCTATTTTCTCTTCAGAATCATTTGGGTATGAACACAACACAATCCACTAAAGTCAGCAGGATGATTTCTTTGCACAAAAGGATGATTTCTTTGCATAAAAGTAAGCTTGTGCTTAAAAGCTTTTGCTGAACAGGGCTTGTCTTGATGGATCTTGGAGATTTTTTTCTTTACAAACTATCTTTCATTTTCAACTTACTTGTTAGGAGCGAGTTGAAATTTTACAACACACTTTCTTGAATACAAGAGTCATGTGGTAAGTTTGCATATTCTTGAATGAATGAAAGCAACTCCCAGAGCATTTAACTTCCTAGGAAACCACCACAATTCACAACGTGTTTTCTCAGTGCCATGTTGCCAATACTGCAGTACAAAAAAAGTCAGGAGTCAGGCCCTCAAAGCTAAAAATCACAAGGTTTTGGTTTTTTCCAAGTAATAAATGTTGGGTTCTTTTCATTAGTCCCCTTGCTTTTTAAGCTTTCGGGTCCATTTTCTTTGTCAAAAGCACAAGGGCCAGAAACATGCTGCTTCAATGAAAGAAAAAAATATCTTGACTTCAACAGCATGGCTTTCAGAAACACGGTGAATACTACAAGCCTCACAACAAAACATGAGCGCTGGCAACACCTAACTAAACAATTATGCACTAATAATACAAACTAAACATTAGTCTGCAATGTTGAATTAACTGCCATGTTTTCTACAACAGTTCCAGCCAAGGGACTTCTTTCCTGAGATAATCACACAAATCAAACTCAAAAGGGGAAGAACAGAATCAGGGCCAGATTGAACATTCAAGCCAGTGCTGGAGAAAGGATTTGGGCTCCTAAGCTCTGTTTACTCCCTATACAGGGTGGCCCTAAACAATAGTTTTTTGTCCTGGGTGTCTTTCCAATATATGATTGGTAGCTACTGTCCTCCTCTCTACACCAACTATGCAAACATCTCTCTTATCTTCGTTTGGAGGGCGGTCCCTTTGCTTGCCGTGACAATGTCATTCCTCTATCAGCTCAGTCTAATACATGAGCATCTCAGGGACTGATCAAGGACTGGACTGCTTTTTCCAGGAATGTCTAACTCATCCCCTAAGCAGCTCGCTCTCCCTTGTACCTGTTTGGAAAGAGAAGCAGCGTGTCCCTCTCCAGGAGCGATGTGAGCACTCCCTCTGCCGTTACATGAGGGCTCCAGGCAGGTATGGCCATACGGCTCTTTGCAGCTGATGTCTTCCCACAACTAATAGCTATTTGGCTGGCATTTGTCTCACGGTGGAAGGGTTACCGCAACACATGCTGGGAACGTCTGGCCACAGGAAACTCGAGTGATGGAATTGTTTCCAGTCCTCTTGCCCCCATCAGGGCCAGTGATTTCTAAACTGGGTGCATACATGCGTTGCCTGCGCTCTGTGAGATTCAATTTATACCAGTAGACAAGAAGTCAAGTTCATGATCCCCAGGACAGGAGAGCAGATGGCTTTGTGCTTTTGATTTTTTCAAGTGAAACCATCTGGCTAATTCTCTGTGGCTTGTACATGTGTGTGCGTTAGCAGAGACAGACACAGCCTGCCTCCCTGTTGAGGCTGTGCCTGCAGTCACAAGGGAAGAATTTGTTATTTTGGAAGTGGGTCCCACTCATCCTAACCTCTTCAGATAGGGAAGAGGTACTGGCATGGCTTTAGCCACTAATACCAGCAGATGAGATGCGGCACAGGCATATATCTGCAGAGTTGTGGCCCCGGTTAGACAGATGTTGCCTTTGCTCCTATTTTCCCTCCAACCCAAAGTCTGCTATGGCAATTCCCACACGTCACCTTACAGGTCGTAAGCCAGGAGATCTGACCCGATTTACCACAAAGGCTGAGCAAGGGCATACTGCCCTCTGCCCAGCGCTCTTCCCCTTTCTCTGTAGGCTGTTACGTCATGCTTCTCTACTTTCCAGTCACCCTAACCTGCAAGCACCCATCCTCCCACCTCTTCATCCACACAACACTCCTGAGAGCTGGGGCAGGGCTGCCACCCCCATTTTACAAATGGACTAGATGCCCGGACAATTTTCTCTGTATCAAATGGGAAATATATGGCAGAGCATAGCAATGAACTCAAACCTCATGCTACCCAGCTTAGCTCCCTAACACAAGAGCTGGTAAACATTTTGAGAGCCTGCTGCCAAGTTTGTTTAAAACAAACCAACAAACAAGCTTTGAAGCTTATTGTCATTGTTTCCAGCCCAAATCTTAGTGAGAGCCTAACTTGGTGTTGGTAAGAATGGACTGCCAATGCTGCTATACCCACTGGACCAACATTACCACCATGACAGAAAGCTCCTGAGCTCTCTTCCCACTTGAGGCAGGACCCTGCAGTGGCTGATTCCCAGCCTCACAATGCCTCCGGTCGGTGTGACCAGACTTAGGATATATTCCCCCATCAAGCACCTGCAATAACGTGGCATTTCCCCATCACGGCCGCAACATCCTGCCCCCCCCCCCCCCAGGAGGAAAAGTGCAGATGCTGCCCCAATGCAGGGCCTGTGTTTCCAGCCCATCAACCCGTCTTGTGGGACTGATCCTCTCGTTGTGTTTACATTCAGGTGCTATGGGCCTTGGGAATCCTACTTCCCATTGCAGGCAGGCTCAGGCTCATCCTACCCATCCCTGTGTTGCTCGTACAGCTTTCTGCCGGCAGAAGGGAAGTCTCTTGGATGACCAGACAGGTCTACTCAGGGAATGCAGACAACGGTATTCCCAGTGGCTACTCACTGAGTTACTAGCAAGATCAACCTGCCGGATGAGCGATATACCCTGCGCCAAGAACAGAAAAACCTCTCCCCTACTTCATTTTACTTTATTGATCTTGAAACAGTGAAATCCCCAGTTTGCAGCAGAGCTTCCCACAGCAAATAGGCAGTTGGCTGCCCATGCAGGGTCCCTCCTGTGAGGTGCCTGTGCCTGAAGCCAGCATGTCACTCTGGCACAGAGGGGACAGTGGGTGCAGCTCTTGGGGCTCACTCTGGCACCCACAGCCAAAAGCGTGGTGGGGGAAACCGGTACCGGGTGGATAAGCAGTCCCGGGGAAGCACTGTGCACTGGATTGGATTGTGGACAGCGCACGCATGTGTGTAACTATGCTGCTCTCTGTTGGCTGCAGCACAGGGAACAGATACGGTTTCAAATGCTTCTACTGTTACTTACATTCAAGTGTATCCTTTAAAGGCCTTTACAGAACAAACAGGTTATTTGGGAAGTGTTTTGCAGCTTCCTACATTGTAATGTGAAGCTGTCAAAACCGAAAGTGCATAAATTTTATCCTCCGTACTGGGCAAAGAAAATTCAGCTATTGGCTACTATGAAACCACCACATTCACAATCAAATGCGAAACAGGAAAAAGACTCCAGACCACAAGCCTTCCATTCCCCTACCCTACCCACCTGTTCTGCCCCATCCTTTTTTATCTTCCCTTTTCCATTTTCCCCTAGTGACTCCCACATCCTTGCTCTTTGGCTTTCATTGCCAGTGCTTACAGCACAGCATCTCTGCTCAGCAGTGCTCTACCTGAAGCATGTGGGTAGCAAAGGGGATGGGGAGCTGATTGGGAATGTGCTACATTTGTTCATGAACTAATGACGGTCAAAGCCCAGGACAGAAACAAGGGAAGAGTATGCAGTCCCTCAGTGCCAGAAGGTATTAAAAATGGTGGTTCAGTTTTTCTCTATGGGGAGATAGTTTCTCACAAAGAAGCCCCTCTCTCCTTCAGAAAACTCTTACCTATGGGGCCTGTGCACTTGCAGCTGTGACCCACCAGCTCCAGATGCCATCCCACACCCATGCTGCCCTTTCCTGCTCCGCTCAGCTGAGTGTGGATGTTCCCTGATGCTTCTGGCTCCTTCTCCATGTCCTCCCCTTCCAAACTCCTCCTCACTGACAGCTTTTTGCCCCAAGTTGTTCTATAGCTAGAGAGGGCTGTCACATCTTGGACAGCTGGGTTGCTCTCTGCCCACTGGCTTGTGAAAGCAGGGATGGCTTTCAATGGGAGAAAACATACCTGGAACTAGGTTGTAATGGTGTTCTATAGTCTTGGCTGGCTGGTGCTTAAGAATAGCCAGAAAGCAAGAATCCTGAATCAGGGAAAGACGGAGTTTTTGAGATATCTTTTGAGGCTGTTATGAAATAAAGCAAAAATTATCAGAAAACTTGTGTGAAGAACAGCGTGAAAAAAGACGAGAAGATGAGCGGAGACAACAGATGACACTTTTTGTTTTCAGAACACCATTCAGTATGCTGTTTCCTCGTCTTCCCTACACTGGAAATTCCCTCTGGGATCCGAGAAAGTTTTCTCAGCAAAGTTTCATCAAATTTACACTAGTGGTCTTGACAAAGAGCATTTTCCCTGAAAGTAAACAATCCTTCCCCTTCATCATTTCACCTCTCCCTCCCACCCTGACTATTCCTGAAGCTCTAAAGAGTTAGTCCACATGCACCCCCACACGCCTCATGGAGCCTACTTGTTCCCAGCCCAGGATCAAATACCAGCCTCCAGTGCAATCATCTATGGTCAATGCAAAGAGCTTATAAGAGAGGGGATGGAGACCCCGGTGCCCTCAACTTTCACTGACTAATGCTTGGATCTATTTGAGTAACAGTGCCTATGAAAAAAGATGGCTCAGAGTTATACTCCTGGCTGTGCAGAAGAATTGCTGTGCCATGCTGGGAGCTCCTCTTACCTCCATTTCCCCTTCAGAGATAAAGATGAAGACTGACAGGAGATTGTGAGAAGGACATCAACTGTACCTTCATTTTTCTGGGGTTAGAAGAGCCAGGGCTGATCCTTTCTCACCTTTTGCAACTGGTGCAGTGAGGAAAGGTCAGCAGACTTCTGGGAGCACTGCGGAGACAGCAGAGCACCAGCGTACGGCTCTTGTGCAAGGGCAAAGGCAACTAACTCTGTAGCTGGGTAAAGAAAACCTTAAATCCATCATTGTGAATGCACAGGGATTATAGTGGATGAGGCCTGCTCAATCCTCTAAGGACAGGGATGGGTGTGAACGTTTCAGAGGGCTCTTTATAATGCACATAAGCCCAACTCTTCTGTGCAGAGAGTACGGTCCCTCCTGCAATACTTTACGTGCGGTTGCAAAGCTCACTTTCCCGAAGCATTGTGGGGCTACATCTTCTGTCCCACCTGGACATAGTGGTGTCTGTGGGATCTCTGAGAAGGACCTTCAGTATCCCGTGGAATGGGAACAACTACGCCGATGCCAGGTCAGGGCTGCATCCCTACCCCTGCTTGAGAATCCAGTGCAGTAAGACCTCTATGCACAAACAAGCCATCCGAATTAGAAACCCCACATCACGCACACTGCACCACCAAAACACCCGAGATGGAGCTGTTCATGGCGTTTCAGCTGCTTTCAAGCTGGGGAAAAAAAGAAAAAACATCCCCAACCCCCCCAAAAGGCAACCTCCCCCTTTACCAGCAGATGGCAATGGTACTCCACTTGTTCATCTCCCATCCCTTTCCTGGGAAAGGACACATCGATGCCATCTACAGAGCACTCGGGAGAAGCAAACTCTTTTTAAAAAATGCTTCAACTCTGCGCAACGAAAACACTTTAGAAAAGCGTGGGAGAGTAAATAAGGCCATTTCATGTGCAAACCCACCACCTAGAAGCCTGGATGTGATGGCAGATTCTTGCTGCACAGGACAAACTGTATGATTTTCTCATTCTCCCCCTTTCATTTTCCTTTCATAGAGATTCGGTCTAGAATATTAAGGGAACAGGCTTATTTATTTATTTATGCCTTTTCAACTCTCCTGATTAAAGAGATGGGGTTTTCCGCCTCCCCTGCACGTTCCAGTCTGTGCGGAGGGGAAGCAGTAGGAAACCAGTAAGAATCACACAATCTCAAGCAACAGTACGATAGCAGCTCCTCCTCCCACCTGTAAGGCCCTTCTCTTTCTCTCAGTTTTGAATGAGTCCTTGAAATGCCCTTGAGCTATAGTACATAATAAACTAACATTTATACAGATATACGCTCAGCAGTTCAAACCCATTCACGTGGAACGTGCGATTCTCCCCGGATAAAGGTAAGCAGAGAGCTAAACCCCGATACAGCCCCTTCTTCTGCCCCACGAAAAACTCAGAACCTCAGGCTGTGGGGCTGCTAAAGTCCCACTGATGGATCATCAGGCCAAAGACAGACCCTCCAGGGCTCCAGAATCTCCCACTGAACTAGGGGATTAACTTGAAATTTGTCCCCCAGCTATGGGTTCTCACCAGAGAACTTGGTGCTGCTGCAGGCAGAAGGGGAAGGAGTCATTGGTGTGGCCAAGGCAGCTGAAATGACAGCCAGGCAGGAGAGCCCGGGGCAAGTCCCACTTGCAGGAGGTTGGACCTGGCACCACAGGAGAAAAGGTACTGGAACCTGTGAATAAGGGGGATGAAGGCATCCTCATTTGGATGGCTGAGCACAGCATTTCTGAAGTGAGTAATTATGCTTGTCCGGACACTGCGGGTCCTCTAGCAGCCGTCACGGCATAGGGTCACTTAAAGATTAGGCTGTTTAATTAAAACAGGGTGTGGAGCAGATTCTGGGGAAGGGCAGCTTGCCCAATGACAGCATGGACTGTGCAATTTCTCCGGGAGAGGAGCTGATTAGAAGGTAAGAGGCATCTCTGCCGCAGGGAAGGGGACTCATGTCTGAAACTCCTCAAACAGGTACTTCACGGTGACTTGTCTCGTTAGCAGGAATAAAAGTCCCATCACAGGGCTTGGCTGAACTGGATGTATTTCAAGCTCCTCTCCAGCTGGCTGAGTGATTCCAAAGTGGGAGGAGAGATGTCCTTGAGATATGATTTCTCTCCCAGGTATTTCCACCAGCGGCAGAAGTAAGTAAAACCACACCAACACACCACCCCTTTTCACTTCGATTAATAACCCACCCCTTTTCTGCAGTGCAATCACTCCCCAGGCAGGGAGGGCTGCCCCCTCTATGGGTGCTGTTGGAAGACACAGGGCTCCAAGTGGCTTAACATGTTGACAAGTTCAAGGCACCCTGAAGGAGGAGAGAGCAACAGAGAGAGAAGGAAAAAACCAAACCAGAGGTAAGACAGATTCCTCGACCGCAACTGGCTACCTTCACTGTGTCTGCGGGAAAAAAAATGAGCAATCCTTTCTCACTCACCTTCTGCTTCTGAGGATCACACAATGAGAAGAGAAACATGGATACAGTGAATTATTGCCAAATGGTGAAGACCGGTGCTGTGGGTCAAAAGGGGAAAAGCTAATAGATCTCTAGATGCTAGGAAGTTGTGAGCGTTTCAGCCTTTACAGAAATGGTTATCTTAGATCATAAAATGGCCCATTTCCTGGATCACAGATAGGTCTCTTGTGGCAGGCCAGCAAAGGAAGGGAGAGGGGGGAAGAGAGAGGGTTTATCCCCAGACACATTGATGCTCACAGGGCTTACCTAGTCTCACTGCTTTACCTATCAGCAGGATGTTCTAACTACGGGTTGGGAGGATTTTCTGCTCCACAAAAAGGAAGTCCAGAATAAATTACAAGGGCATTTTCCACAACAGCTTTGTCTGTGCCACCCTGCAGCCCCCCAACTCTCCCAGCCCTGGGCTCCCCACCAGCTCGGCCAGTGCCCTCCTTGGCTCTGCAGCCCCCCCAGCTCTCGCAGCCCTGAGCACTCCCCTACACCAAACTCCACCAGTGCCTCCAGGTATTAAATACTGTTCTTGCTGCTCACTTCTCTCGGTTGCCTCTTCAGCAGGGGAGCCAATCGTGCTGTAGGAAGTCTAATGCCATGACTTTTTATGCAACTGAAGGGAGACTCGCCGAATACTTTTTTTTTTTAAGGTGATCTCACTCAGGATTTCATACTCAGCATCACAGGGTAACAGGCAGGACTCCACGTATGCGCAAAAAAGAGCACCTGTCACCTTGCATGATGCTGCTTTACATGCATTCAGCTTCAAATCTGTGCACCCAAAAGGAGAGCTTGTCATAGTAAACTACCTCAGAAAAGCTAATCCCACGTGACAGGTAGTCCACACCATGTTATGAGCCAGCAGTTGGCTGGCGTCCTGTTCTGAGAGGGTGCTACAGTCACAGGGCAGGAAAGCCACGCACACGTACACACAGAGCACTGACATGGCAGAGCGTGAGAGACAGTAAAATCCTCAGAGCCTACTGCAAACACCACATGGGCACACATTTGAGGCAATGTATGCATACGCTTCTTACATGCTTTGGCAGACACAACTGAACATTGTGTATGGATGGGCCCGTTCACAGGCAGAGAACCAACCAGCACCAACCATAGGCAGAGACGAACACCCAGCAACCTCAGCTAACACAACTGCAATCACAAAAGCACTAAAAGAAATCCCTTCACGTACTACCAAAGATGTGCAAATTTAGCCATGCACTTTGTCAGACAGGAATGAAGGGCAACGCACATGTTCAGTGGCAGACAGAGACGCACAAATGCTTTTGTGCACCAACATGGAGCCCCATACAGCCTCTGAAATGTACACTGCTATACAGGAGCGTAAACTTGAAACATGGGGGTTACGCAAAAGCAACCCCTAACTGGAAAAATAGAAAGAATTGTTTAAGGTGGACACCTGCCCTGGACACTCCTTCAAAGCAGGAACTCCAAGTATAACCCAAACGCACTGGCTACTGTGGCAGCAGACAAATCCAGAAGCAGCTGTATGGAACATACGGAGATGTCTAGGGATGAAAGAAGCAACAGAGGTAGATACAGCACTGGGGAGAAGGGTACACTCACAGCATCACAGGGCAGCATGGACAGAAACCGGCCTCAGCCACTCGCTGCACAGATTTGGCCCTGTATGGCAAGGAAGAGAAAAAGCAGATGCTCTTTCTTTCCTCCATTTCAGGACGGTAGGGGCTCCTGCCTCCTGCAGAGTCCTTTGAACTGTCCAACAGCACAGTGGCTGTTCTCAGCATTTTGCAAATTACATTATCGCACTGTCAGCCTTCACAAAGCCGATGGGAAAGGGCCATGCAATCAGGTGATGCAAATCAGTTTAGCTTTGCTGAAGCCATCAGAACAATACCAGTTCCCGCTACCTGATGCTCAGGCTCTCATGCCAGTGGTGAGTCCAGGAGTGGAGCCAAGCTCACAGCCACCCCATTGTGACTCCTGCTCAATACTCCCTTAGGTAAGTTTTACACAACTTATTATGTCATGTGGTTCTACGCACACCTTTGACACTACTCACGGCACCGTGTAATCCTCACATCATGCAGTTTTCCTGCAAGGATGTAAACAGAAGCCACTGATTTTCTCAGAACATTTTGGTAGGAAAAAAAATTATTTTCAAGGGGAAAACTCTTGCATTCTGCTGAGGTCAAGGTGTGCTATGTACCCCATGCAGTAGCACTGCATACTACAATCATGATTATACACTCGCTGTCATTGTTATTCTTTGGGACCAAACCTCTGTGCCCCATTTAGAGGGACAGAAGGTGCAGAAGACCCGAAGTGACCCAACCACCTTTATTTTTGTAAAAAAATTGGGGACCTGGCACTTATTTTCCAGGAGTTGCCCGAGAAGGAGATAGAAGTATTTGTACACAGACAGTCTCAAAACCCCTGAGGTTAACTGCAAGAGACCATGCTAAAGCCAAACTCTGCAGGTTATTACCATCCAGCAGGCTTCTACCATGGCAAGTGAAGGTAACAGCTGTGGCAGGGAGAAGCCAAAAAAGTACATGGACAGACACACCAGTGAGTGTGGATGAGCATAAATGAACAAACACAGAGGAGAAAGTCTGAACAGTGAAAAGGATCCTGCACCATCAGAGCAAATGGGAGTTTTAATCTGCCAGGTTAAATGGATGCTGAGGCATCACCCACCAAAAGGGATGTGTCTGCAGCACTGCTGGGATTTGACCTTCCGCTTTTCTCCTCTGCCTGCAGAGTACAGAAACTCTGGTTCCCTCGTGCTCCTCCTACAGAACAAAAGGAGGAAGGAGAAGAAGAAAAAAAGCACAGCCAAAGAGGCCCTAACTCATCTCTTACTCATGGAAAAGTCCAAATTTACAGCTCTGTCTGCCTTTGAGTCTTTATTATCTCCTTAAGTGGCTAGCTTTGTACACAATTTATTATAAAAGCCTGGAATCTACAGTCAAATTACAGATCAATTGAAAACTACACAGAAAACAATTAACATCTGGCAGCGGTTTCATCTATAAAGCTGTCACAGGCTTTGCCAACCCTGAATTCCTCTTCTGACACCCATATTTCCTCTCCCCAAACCCAGTCTCCTCTTTTGCACCTCACAGGTCTGCGTGAGAGCTGAATCTCCTCTCCCCAGTTCTCTGGTGGCATACGGCTGGCTCAGTACCAGCACGCCGCTGTGTGCAGTGCGAAACCCAGGCTGAATACAGCCCAACACCTCTCTGTTTCCTCTAAAGATACAAATTCCATCAGGTGCTACAGAGGGAAGCTGAAGCTGGGACTGACCCGGAGCTTCTGCCTCCTCCTGAGGAGTTGGAAGGCAGGAGGAGGCCAGGAACCCTGGTCTGTGTTTTGCCTCCGTTGCTGCTTATTGACCCGCTTCTCCGTGTTGTCAGAAGCCTACTAACTTCACAAGCATCTCTGTCCGCTTCCAGCAGCAGTCCTCTGCTAGGCAGCCATGTATCGCTGGGAAAGACCAAACGCGCGTGTGACGGGCATAACGTCATCTGCTAAGGAGAAGCCTACCTTTCTTAAGGTCTCTCAAAGCATTTCCACTGAGAGTCAGCTTCTCCCTTCCCTTCAGCTCTCCTGTGTTTTGTGTCAGTGAGAGGAGAGCAATAAGAAATGGAGATGGCCACAGGCAGCTCTCTGGGGAGTTTTCTGTGGAAGAGTCTGGCCTTCTCTGGGGTCAGAGCTTTGGCGGCTGAAGCCTGCTCTGATGAGACCTTCACACAAAGTGGAAAACAAATGGAAAAACAGTGTAACATTTGCAGATACCTTGTCCTTCTAAAAACCTTCCAAACATTCATTCCTGAGCATAAAAGCTGTCTCCAGCAGCATGGGCCTCCAACCTTGTTGCCAACATGTCATCTCCTCACCATACAGAGTTTCACTGCTCTGTGGCAAGGCTCTTCCATTTACTGGGGGAATATGAAGCAGCTGGAGTTCAATGATCCCGAAAAAACCCTTTGTCCATTCTCTCTCTCTCTCTCTCCCCATGGACCTTCTACAGCTGATTCCTACTTCTCCATCTCCTCTGCACAACACAAAGACTCTGCTAGTAGAAAGCACTTCAACGGGCACTGAGGCAGGAACACTGAATAAGCAGGTAATACTGGTTTCAACAAAGGATATCTAGCTTGGCTTTCTATTATGTGACGTGATGGGAATACAAGAAAAAAGGGTATCTGCTAAGTTCATACATGCTTCAGGTTGTAGAGCTACTATCCACTTTTGAGGCACAAGTTGATGGACACTGTCTCCCACCCAACGGGCTAAGCACTGCTCATAAGGGGATTAAAAGGAACGAAGGTGAGGTCAGTGAGCAGACTGACTGCAACATTTCTAGCCATTACTTTTTAACAGTACTGCTGTAGAAATAATTCCTTTTTCTGCTGTGCATTTCCCATAGTTTTCACCTCAGCCGAAATACTACAGTTGATATAAACATAAAAACCACTGTAGTCAACGTGAGTCTGCACTCATCATTTTTTGGGATGGTGGGGCAAAACACACTTCGGACACTTGACCCGTCCTTCCCCTTCCACCACTCCCCAGACGGGTATCCATCCGTAGCAAAACGGCAATAACTTGCTGCAGAAGTGAACTCCCCGTTTGGACAGCAGGAACACTAAGCTGAGAGTGACCGGCAGGAATGGTTGCACCGGAGTAGATGTGGAGATGCTTGTCTCATGGAAAGCTGGGGAGAGGAAATGGATGAGTGGACGGTGCAAGGGAAGCCTCCGCCCTTCAGTGAGCTAAGAACAGCTGTTGTTGATGATGATTGCTTCCTAATTAGCTTGCTCTTGTATAAGCTTGATAATTTTATGTACCTCCAGAGGAGCGGATTAGCTCTGAATTCACATTGTATCCATTTGTGAAGAGTACCCTATAAATTATTTACCTAACGCTCAGAAATATTAGATCAAGAAGACTCTAAGTATGTCTAATTATATGGCAAGAATAACACTGAGTAGAAAGGCTTGCTGCATTTAGAAGTGCATAGAAGTGATAAACTGCTTTTAAAAGTTATCATACACACCCCATGACGCTACAACCTGCTACAGGTTTACAGTTATGCCCTTATTACTAATATTTCTCCCAAACAGTTTTTGTGTGGCAGGAGCACATAGAAACCTCAGCCACAGACTCATCTTTCAAGAGGCAAAAAAATATACGGACCTGAAACAAAACTAAAAAGCAGTCACTATCCCCAAACATGTAAGGTTATCATGGCCATAATGAAACAAAATGAATTTGAGTGTATACTGGTAAATAGCTCTAAACTTCATAAAGACTCTAACAACCTCTCCCAAGTTGCTGGCTCTGATTCACTACTGGTTTAAGTAGAATAACACAGTGATGAATCAGCTATGCTATAATTTTCACTCCATTTTTTGCTATGTTAGTACATTGTTACTTCATTACTATTGAACCGCTATATTTTTCCTGTGCTTTGCAACCAGCATTCTGTTAACCCACGGAGAGCCTGCAGCTACTGTGATAGAGCTAATACTGAGTCTCGTGGCAGTAGCACCCCAGTTCTTATTTGAAGATGAAAGGAGACTTAGCACACTGCAATATTTACAGGGCAATATTTACATTGACCTTATTTCAGGGTGAAGATGACATTCAGATGAGAGAAAACAGAATGGTATCAATTAAAGCCAGCTCCAATTAGGAGCAAGAAAATATAATGGAACATGAAATTTATATGGGAGAAAAGGAACCAGAGAGAAAGGAATCCACAAAGGGGGCACTACGAAGTGAAATGGGGACCTCCTTCCCCATCACTGCATGGAGGACTTTCCAGCTTACACTGCCAGTGGGCGGTAGACTTTGGTTTGAATACATTTTGGTTCCTTGGGCTTCTTTTTCCTTCCTTTGTTATTAGAAAAATATTTTGGCTCTTGCTGGAGTCAGGCTGCTGAACATAACAGATCTTTTGTCTGGTTCAAAATCACATTAATGAACAAAGGCGCAACTCGGAGCAGCCACAGTTCAATCAGCGTCTCTAATCTGTGAATATCCTCTGAACATTTATATCCCTGCCAGGTATCGATAAAGCTAAATGGCATTGTCAGCAACAGAGACAGGTATGGGAAAGAGTTTGGTTAGGAACATGGGATGTGGCAGAAACAACCAAGAAAATGGGGATCAGGCTCTGTGAGGCACAGTCCATAAGGTATGCAAGCCCCACCTCATTCTCACCTCTTGAGTTGTTTCAAATTCAAGTCCCCTGACTTTGCCCTCCCTTTGCCCAGAATTTCTCTCCACACATTGCTCATCTTGACTCTTCTCTTTTACGCAAGCACTACTTACACTCCCCTTTATTTAAATACAATAAAGAAAAGCTTCCCTAAAGGTACCAGCAGCACTGCATCAATGACCCACAAATATGCACAATTACCTACCAAGAGATAGCGGCTGCCTGTCACATGTAGAAAGACAACTCAAGAACTTTACAGAACCTCCTCCAGGTTGAGTCTATCATAGACCGGTACCTCCCCAACCCTATGGCTGGGAAAAGGCATCACGAGATTGGTGTTGAAAAGGACTTAGGGATCTTCATGAGACATACAAGGGCAAATGTAGAAGATGTAGAAGTCCAGTGCCACTAACACTGTACTCTTCGCCTCACGTTTTTGCAGCACAGTGATTAACAGGGGACACACGTACCATAGCAAAGGAATGTTTCACGGTTGAAAGGTTAATTCTTGATTTGATTTGTTTCAGAAGTATTGGAGATTTGATGGAGGAGGGCGATGGGGTGGAGGATTAAGAGGGCTCCCGATCGAGGAAGAGAGTGATTACTGAGATAGGCACTAATGTGCAGGGAGAATCGCACGGTTCCTCCCAAAAATGTATCTGTTTGATTTTCTTGTAATGCTTTTCTGTTGCTGGGTCCGATCAGTAATCCTCACGCTCCTAACGTGTGCGGCTTGTAGCTGTATTACCCCCTTTGTGCTGCCCACACACCCTTCCTGGGCCACAAGTCAGTTAAAGGCAGTGCGGCTGGGTTTCAGTTGGGAAGGTGGTGAAGAGGGGGAAAAAAAAAAAAAAAAGGAGGAGGGAGTTTGAGAGCGAGGGAGAGCAATTGAAACCAAAATCCAGAAGTTGAATCTCTCTCATGCTGAATGTTAACTTACAGAAAAGTAACCCAACAACCTTGAAATAGAGCAAAGCCCAATTTAAATTCATTACATTTAAATTAAATTTAAAGCCCATGTAAATGATTGACTTAGTTAAGAATATGTCATGTGGAAGAGAAAAAGTGCAGCAGCGACATGCCAGGCAGCTTTGGCTAATTTTACAATTCACAGCAAAATCTTTATACTCTGATTGCGATTTAAAAAAATATGCACACAACTTATTAGCACCAATATTAGACCCAGTATTTATACTTCTTCCCAAGAAATCACTGAATGTTTTGCAAACTCCACACAATTCATCTACTGAAATGCGGCTACTTTGCAGGGGTAGGAAGGACAGGGGCCTCCACAGGGGGTATAGAATGGGGAAAAAAAGAACATAGGAAGAATAAATGCAATTACTCCTAAGTGGAATTTTGCCTTTCTCTCAGAACGCATGCTCTGAAGTGGGTAAAATTACTCCAGGATCTTTAACTACCATGACCTTAATTCCAATGCAAAAGAACATTTCACTTTTATTCAATTGAGAGAAGAGTTACTGCATTTTTGAACCTTTTTTTAAATAGTTAATCTACTGACAGTTACCACTGACACCAGTGGGCACTAGGTCACAGTCTGAAAGATTATGTCACTAGAACTTTATAGAACTAGGTGATTTGTAAGAATATTAATGACAATATTAATAAATTAATTCAAAACACGCTCTGTGCCTATCTATCCCCTCCCTGCTACCTCACACGATGATTTTATTGGGTTGGTTTTGGTCTGCTGCACCAAAATTGCTTTTGTTTATTTTTTTTACGGGAAAAATGGCCGTGTACAGACATTTATAATCTTTGATGTATTTCCAGCATGCTTGCTAAAATTTAGAAATAACAAAATCATGACACTGTGGAGCTGAACTTTTAATCTGTTAATAATATAATATGTGGTCAGAATAGGCTGGTTAAGCAGAGACTGCATAGTCTTCAAATAAGACTATTCAGGTCAAATAACTCACTCTCATAGCCTTCACTTCAAAGATAACTTGTATTTTCCCATGTGAAGTGTAGATGAGCACCATGGCTGAGTGAGGAGTCCTACAGCAAGTTTGACCCCAATTTGCTAAATAAGAGATTGCCCCAGTGAAGTGCCTTGAAGACATACTCTACCTTGAAAGTAGGAACAGTTGGGGATGAGAAAAGACAGGTGTTTGGATGGGAATGGGTTAATACTCAGACAGAAAAGCAACTGTTTCTGCTGGGAGCCATACATTATTTTTTTTTCAGCAGCCACTCCAAAAGTGTTATTACCTGTGTACAGCTTTGTTGCTTTTCTTGTCATCGTTTTTTCCAAGATGAACAGGAGCTGGGTATATCTTGTAAATAGAATAGAGTAAAAGAGAACTGTACATGCTTCCCCCTAAATGCCATAAGAAGAGACATGCTTTATAAATACAATTGTTTTGCTTCATTTCATCTTCTTATTGGTGCTGGTTCCAAGCAAGTAGGACTTCAAGAGTTGGTCAATTTAGTGCAAGAGGAATGAATGACGCAGAAGCTCATGAGCTCTGAATCTAATCTAAACTGTGCTGCTGGGAATCAGGGGTAACACCGCTGAAAGAAAGGGACAGGCCCTTGCATGAAAACAGTGTGAAATCAGAAGGGGGCCCTGTAAGTCTCAGTGTCACTCCCTTCAAAAGAAGCGAATCCACCCTTGAGGCTGCAAATGCTCCAAAGCAGTATTAAGTAACCAAGAAGAGAAAAATTTATTTGTAAACCATGTGTCCTTTTCCAGCAAAACAATGGCTACTTTTCCTTTCCTTTCCTTTTTTTTCTTTTTCTTTCTTTTATTTTTTTTCTTTTTCTCTTTTTTTTCCACATAGCATGTAGTGAATCTGCTGCCACGGGAGGCTGCAGGGGCAGATTGTATCAGCCAGTTTAAACGATAGGACAAATTCATGGACAACCAGGCCATAAAGAGATATGAAAGCAAATGGGCAGGAATGCATCTCCTAAGGTCCCCAGTCCTGTGACTGTGTATGCTGGGGGAATACGAGGGGAATAGGCCGCAGAAGTTGGCCAGATGCTTTGCTGAAAAAAGCATCTTCTTTTGCTTAGGTTGCAGACAAAATACTGGCCTAGACTACTGTTCTTACCCTTGAGGGCATCACTTATACTCGTGGATAAAACCTCATCCTACTGAAGAGGAGAGCTGTATCACAGGCTGCTACAGGACAAGAAGAGTCTAAGGCAAGGGGCAGTCATCCTTCCTCACCCAACGAGTGGCATTCGGAAATCCTACCGGCACAGCCGTGCATCCTCTATCTCGGGAAGTCGGTGGATGAAAGGGCTTGAGGAGGAGGTCACAAACGGGAAACAACTTTGTCTTCCCTCAGTCTCCAGCATGACTCAGCAACGGCATAGCATCCGCTGCTGGGTTGTTTCTTTCTGCAGCCCGGAATCTGGATTGTCCGGCAGTCTTCACCAGCAGCACTCTGCTGCTGGTTACGTGATAACAGCCCTGGCCTGAAAGTTGCACTTGAAGCACAGCCAAGCAGTAGGTTGCTCATGAAGAACAGATTCAGACAAGCAAAGAGCTCAGATCTCTTCTCCTTATTCCCTACGGCTCAACCCTGAAGTGCTTTCTCCCATGAAGTCTCACGGCTGAGGTGCAGCACAGAACCCCTTTAAAAGGTGGCAGTGCCCTACCGCTTGAAGAATTGCTCTCAGAAGTAATCAAGCGTCTCACAGAAAGGGGTCTTGAAAGCTAGGCACACCAATTTAAAGATTTAACTAGAAGATTTTGACAAAGCTCCTTTAAATGGAGCAGATATTTGTCTCAGTGAATGGAAAAATACAGTACAAATTAAGTCTGCAGAATGAGAACATTGGAGGAAGCGACCTGCATTGACTGGTAGCCGATACTGCACCCCTCATGATGTGTAACTAATAACAGCACGCCAGACATTCAGCTTGCACATTAAATATTAATAACATTTTTCTTCTGACTCATCATTAAGCTAGAGCCTTGCTGCACAGCACAAACTGATTTACAGACCATCCGCGGCAGGTTCCCATGCTGCCCGTGTCGCTCAGCTAAACACCTGCTACCTGGAGGGTTGCTGAGGGACCAGCAAGCTAGCTAGGTCAGGAACGGGAGGTTTTCAAGTGGAGGAAAAAAGCAACCCAGGCAGGTAGACAGACAAACAACCAATCCTTCGGACTGTACCTCTGTCCACAGATAAGGTACAGCATAGGAAATGAATCTCTGCAGGGAACCAGAGCTTCAGTCTGACTGTTTAGCTCTGAGGATGCTGCAGGTGCAACCTGTGTGCAGCGTCCTCCCCATTTGCTTCTCGGATAAATGTCATGGCACCTCGACCCCTTCTGGGAAAGCCTTCCACGAGCAAGACATTTACAGCCCCTCCCAGAACAAGACTACGACTGGTACTATTTAGAAAGTGAGGAATAGGATCCACCATCCTGTTGAAAAAATGGTAGTCTCAGCCATGTTTCTACTAAAAGAGAGTCTGGCTGCTCCTTTATACCTCTTCTCTTCTCAGACAAGGTGGTTTCCAGTTCCGAAGCTTACACTGCCTGCAGCTAGAAAGAACTGTCTGCCTGATCCATGAAGAGCATTTTGCAGGGAGATTTAGACAAGCCATTTTTGAAATATGGGACTCGGCAAAATATAGATGATGTATAACAATTGGAAAATGCTTTCAGTGAATCTTAGCAACACCCTATCACAAAAGCAGCTTGTCTTAGAAGCTTCAAATGTTGTTTCTTTGAAAGAACCTGGCGAGTTCCAGCAGTACGGGACCGATTTTGAAAAGGCGGAAAGAAAACTTAGGAAGTGAGTCAATGATGAGTTAGAAACATCAGAAGAGGATGTCAGATTTTTAAAGAAGGTGCCAAATACCTCCTGAAGAACTGTGCTTTCATTTAAAAGACTAAATAAATAAAAAAGTAGTAGCTCTCTAATCCTTTTCCCTTGAAGTTTTCAAAACATAGGTAGATCACTAGAGGGTTTTTTACACACAGTGAATTTTTTAGAGAAAGGTATGAGATTTATTTCATTCTGGGGCCTTTGGGGGCCAGGGGTTATGGAAGGAGAGAGGTATGTGTGAGAATCCAAGACAAACTCTTCATACTTTCCTCACGCTAGCTAGGAGTACTCTTTTCTGACTTGCTGGTATGCAGAGATCCTAGATCAGCTGGCAGTATTTCTCAGTGGATACCGCGTTGGGCAAGAATTCAAAAGGCCAGAGTCCTATTCACCTGCTTGGGTGATCTTTGACAAATGACTTTGAGAACTGGCTATGCCCAGCTTTCTGGATCTGTAAAACAGAGGGACTAAATGACACAGGCCTCCTTCCTCATCCCACTAAGGTCTCTTGCCATAGAGTGACACAGAAACGGATACATGCTAGTGTACACAAACATGAGCTTGCAAGTATTAAGCATATGTATGCATATGCATGCAGACATGAACCTTCCTGATTGCTCCCAATATGTGCATTCTTTCTTTCTCCAAGTCACAGAGGACAACTGTATGCGTTCACATCCTCCATCATTTCCCACAGCCCACATTTTCTTCCAGACATAGCGCTCTGTTCTGCTGCACAGATCAACTGTGTCACTGGAATAAAGTTCCAATGTTCCTCCCTACCCCCTTTTTATATGTAAAAGACTCATTAATACATTCTACATAAAGAACCCTACCTACAATATATTGCTGCACTGCTCAGCAAAGATTGATGCTTACAGCGGAGAGGTGCCATATTACCAAAGGTTTATTACTCTTATGAAATCTGCTCCAGAGCATTAGAAAGGTACAGACAATTAGCAGTTTTCAAAATAAGTGAATAAAGTGCATTTTGTGATTCGCTGTCTTTGCTCTTTTTTACTATTATTATTGTTATTATCATCTCTATTCGCTAATTTGCAGAACTGTGAGCAAGTGTCACTGTCACACAAGAATTTGCCAGATTTTCTCACATTTATCTTCCGCGTTGCCCTTTATTGTTCAATTGTTTTGATGCACAGCGATGAGACAGCTCTCTAAAAAGTGGTACTTTTTTAATTGCTTTCTGCTCAGGAGCAGGGAATAGGTCCCATACCTGTTGGCACAACTGCCGAATCAAAGCCTGCCAGCTACACAGCCCTCTCCCAACCTCTTATTCCCTATCAAAGCATCACGTGTATATATAAAAGCACTGCAGAGGTTTGGATCATTACCCAGAAACACTTGTCAATAAAACAGCATTCGAAACAAATCAAAGCACCAATAAAAGACATTCATTTCCAGATGAGGTCTGTGTGCCAATCAAAATACTTCAAGATCTATGCAAGAAGAGATCACTTGACCATTCAAAGTACATGAGAAAGAAAACAAGGGCAGAGGAAAAAAAAGAGCATCAAGGGAAAACTGATCACTGCATGGGACTGCTGTTCAGAGGAAGCAATTTCTGTTGATGAGTTGGGCGTTTAAGAGCTGATAGCATTTTGTGCCGTCTGATATGACATGGGTGGCCATGGGATTTCTTCAGCAGCAACTTTATTCACTAAGATCCAAGTACCAGATAATGAATTGCATAGATAGGTAGCATTTCTGTATGTCAGTGTTGGAGGCAGCAGGTTGTCAGCTGAGTTTTTGCTGTTCCCGAGGCTGAAGTCTGGGAGGGAACTGAGCTGGTCGGCTCTTTTGGGAGCCTCCTCTAGGGTACCTACTCTTTTGGCAGATACCGGGGCTCACAGAGCATCCAAGCCCTCGTGAGCTTTTTTTTTTCCTGAGATAATTTGGCCTGTTAAGGCATGATGACTGATGGGCTAGGAATCCCCGCTCCCCAGGAAGCTAGTGGAGCAAATGTCTCCTTCCCACCACCACGCAGTGCGGAGGGGAGTGCCCCCACCTCCCATTGCCTCCACGAGACCTCTCTGCTCTGTCCCAGCAAAAAAGTGCCAGGCTTTGAGCTCAGTTTCTTGTGAGAGACAGGCCTCCTCACAGCTGCTTACTTTATGCACACCTAAAAAAATTCACATGAGAGAAATGAAGGTGCTGTATCTTCCAGACACCTTTTTTTTTTTTTTTTTTGCCATTACTCTCCTGCCCCCTCATCACCATTTTCTTGGGTTTTGTTTATTTCACAGAGTTTGCTTACCTCTAATGGCTAAGCCAGAGGGAAAAACACATAATCTTGCTAAATCATTTCAATCTATCTACCTGCCTCCTACTCTTATGGCGTACAGCTAGCATTTCAAATCACACAAAGGCTGGGAAAGTGTAACCAATAATGCCAATTTCAGGAGAAGAAAGCTTCAAGAAATAAAACCCCAAACCAGTACATCAGGATGAGAAAATTGAGCCATCTAATTGCCTGCACTGAATAAACTGTGAAGCAGGACCGATGGTGATAATTTCTAAAAGATTTAGTTTTAAAATATTAGTAATACAGATAAGGGATTAACACTAATACTGTAGGTGACTAATCTTGACTGTGCCGTTTTAACAAGAGCGTTGCTACCACCATCATAAAGGAAATTAGCACTGATAATTAGATCAAATCCTTTATGTCAGTAATCCCACTTAAAGATATTTTCAGAAGGTTGGAGGTTTAAGGCAATTTCCTGTATGCGTCCAAGACTCATTAATTAATATTGATATTTAATGTGTTTCCGACTTTCATTTCTTGGTAATACTCAGAGCAGTGTCCAACTCACTCATTTGAGACAATAGTTTAGTCACACCAGAAAATAATTGCCCATTCAGCACCGAAGACTATCAAGCAACAAATCAGAGACCTTTAAAATTGTCTTACATACCGGGGAATTGTATCTGAGCAATTTAATGTTAGTTTTCTCCTTCCCATGGAAATGCCCTTAAACCCTTGCATTTGAAGTAAAATCAGTCTCACGGTGTGTCAATATTGTCCCCAATGATTGATACTGCTTATGTCATGAAGATTTCTTCCCTGAACACCCTTCTCTACATTCCTGAAAACAAATATACTGTCCTTATTTTCTTTTTAATAAGTTTAAACACCTTCATGCTCTAGAAGGGGAAGAAAGAGAGGAAGAAAGAAAGAAAGTGCTCCAGATTCCCAATTCAAAAAAGAACCAAACCAAGTAAAAGTATATGACTTAAAAACTTCACAGCTATTGAAGTCAATTGCGTGGTTCTCGGGGCCTAAACAACTATTTTCCCGTGGTCCTGGTTAGCAGTATTGAGCAATGCCTCCTCCCCAAGAGAAGCAGCAGCAGAAGATAGAGTCAAATGTTTGCTGGTAGCAACAAGCCCTGCCAGATTTAGAAATGTGTACAAACCATTTTGAACACTTTAGCTCTGCTGCATACATACGTCTCCATAGCGTTCCTCTAGCTGGCACCCATCGAGAACAACGCGAAAGGAATCAGAATATGCAACAGGCAGTGCACCTGTATAAGCTGGCCCTGTGTTTGGAAGAGCTTTGCACAGCCTGCCTCCCACTGTGCTAACAGCCTTTCATGTTTTTGTTCCTAGTGGTTCAAGATCCATGAACAATCTCTCCCGCAACTGTACCTTTAGCTCCTTATTTCTGGGCACCTCAGTAAGGCTAGACTAAACCACAGAAATCAAAGAAGAGAAATTATTGTTTGGTTAAGGTTAAATCCCAGTTCATCTATCTCGAACCTCCTGCTGAGGTGCTATACAAACTCGGATGAGGAAAATACTTCAAGGTGCTTAGAAAGAAACCATACCACAAAGAGTACCTTTGAGAGCTGAGGCTTGCTGATTGTTCACCAGTCTTATAAAAACAGGAATGGTCACTTACCTGAAAAGAAAAAGAGAAAGAAATACCAATGATTATTCATTTTTTTTTAAAAGAAAACTATACTTTGTATGAAACGAGAAAGAATAAAATGATTGCGGCGCACCGGCAGACTGGGTGTGGGGTGGCCAGGGCTGTGAAAGCAGGGAATCAGCCTGAACATATGACTGCAGAGTGAAGGCAGCACTGAAACAGGGAAGGATATGACTAGAAACAATTAGGGTACGTTTGTAAACCAGTAGCAGAACACACAAACAATTTTCTGCCCACAAAGGATGTCCCAAATAAAGGCAGCAGTCATATTCTCTGAGGCTTCCTTCCTATTTTCTGCCCTTCTCCCCATTTCTGCTATGAATTAGTACAGAACATTTTCTTCTAATGTGCAAGTGGAATGTGTCCCTTTCTGCAGATTGAAGGATTCACCCTCTGCAATAAACACCGAGTTCAGTGAAACAGTTTCTGAATTCTCCCACAATATTCCTCTCCTGCCCCCTCTCCACCCAGAAAACCAAAGAAAAAGTCTGAGGAACCTGCAAATGAATTCCCTTCTGTGCAACATGTGTGTACAGTCCCATTAGCAGCAACACAGCAGGCCATCGATTGGGGAGGGGAAAATGGCTTTGTTTATGGTAATGGATTTTGAGGCTCCTGGTGATAGTTTATTTAGTAGGAATTTTTTGCAGAGCTGGCTATTACACTGATGGAAACCCTCAGAATGGGCTAATTTTAAAAGGGGTGGGGCGAAAACAAGTGGCATTGCTTATTTTTTGAAAAATATTGTTATTAAATTATTTGAAACACATTGATAAAATGTGTCTGAGAGTTAGGCTGCTGTAATTTATAATACAAATTACATTGCTATTGACAAATGGCAATTTAATCCAGTGATTAACTTCAACAACATGAATTCCTCTGTTACCTTTTTTTTTTTTAAGACATAGTATATAGCACACGAAGCAGGATACGTGCTGGGATCACCAGATGCTGTGCTGTTGCTGGCCTCAGACTTATTTTCTGCCTCATCTCCCCAAAGGATACACAACCGGGAGTAACCTATCCAACTCCCTTATCATCTTTAAGTATGGATCAACCCCGGGAAGTATCCAGGGGGATATTAATTCTGCGTAAATACTTGGTTTCAAGTTAAGCAGTCTCTTTTGCATACATCCTGTCTAGTCCCATCCCAAGAAAATCCCCATAGGGGACAAAACCCAAAACAAACACACGACTTGCTTGAAATTAATTCACCTAGATGATTTAAAATAGAAAAAAGATCATGATCTTGTCCTTGACATAGCCTTAAGGAACAAACACTTGGACTGAAGGATCAAACCACCCACTGTGCTGTCTATCCTTTTGCAAATACATCCCAAGACAGGGGCACCCATCAAGTTACAGATGCCAAGCCCCTTGCAATAACACTGCAGAGCTACCAGCTGTAATGGGATACTGGGAAATCAGATCATCCTACATTTAAACTGATTTCTATCACTGATACTCTTTGCAGTACAGAAGTAGCGTTAAATGCAATAACATGCTGTTGCATGGTCACTTAATTCTAGAAGTAAACTCGATATTTGCTGGCATCCCCTATCCAGAGATACAAAGCGTACACATGTATCGGAGCTGTTAGTTAGAATTACCTTTGCAATGCCTCCTGGGGAAAACCAGACCAGCTTAGGCATCTGTCTGGGAAGAAAGGGTTGTCATTCTCACCCTGTACAAAATTGTTTACAAATTCCTCTGCCTCTTGCTTTGCATTACCATTACGGCCCCGTCGCTGTCTTGGACACGTGTGGGTTTTGCTACGAGAAATAAGAGGGACCTGTCCCCATTGTATTTTCAAAGAAAGAGCTGGGCTAGCACAATGGAAACAAACACAGTGTCTTTGTGACACCATTTGCATGTGGTTAGGAGCAGGTAAGGAATAACGCCAATGTTTGTCCGACGGGTCCAGTGGAAAAAGATTTGTTAGGAGAGCTGTTTCCCCAAGTCCTCTAAACAGAGCCCCATTAGGAACTCTGAAGTTCTTCCTTTAAGATACAATTTTATCATTGTATTTTTGAGCCTCCTTTTCAGGCTGGAGGAATTAAGGGCAGGGAAATATGAATATGAAAAATACATATGAATTTGTTTTTAAACCTCTAAATGGGTCCACTCAAATAAAGGATAGGATAATTGTGGATGGAGATTGTCTGACAGGCGTGTCTTAAAAGCAGACCTGGATGGCTGAACAACCGAGAGTTGGGTTCAACTCTTGCATTGGCTCATTTTGTGACCTTAGCTAAGCCATAACTATTTTGTGCCCCTTCCTGTTAAATGATACTCATCAGGATAGTTCTACCATTTGTTAAGTCTGTTAAGATGTTTCAATAGATAAAAGGTATTTTTTCTAACACACAGGAAGACCGATTGGCAAAACTCCACTGCCGTAATTGGACACAGTAGACCCATGACAAAATCCACTTTCTGACTCCCAGTAAGGATACAAACTTCGGTTGTATTTGTTCTGAGAAGGATGTCCCCCAATCTCTCCTAAGGAAGCTGTTCCACTTCAGTTAAACAAATATTACTTGCCCAGAGCAAGACTGAGTGTTACTCTGTTGTAATTAAGGCTTCCAGTTCTGGTTTCAAGGAAATGAGCAGGATTTTGCATCTCCAGTTACTGCCCCCACTCCTGCAATGAAAGTTTCCTTAATTCAATTCAAGATTGCAAACATCTGCAGGGTAGGCGACATGAATGACATTGCATTTTGCAGCAAATACACGTCTTGTCAAAAATACTTTCTCCGACTCTCGTTCCGACACCGTCTGTGGGAGAAACTTGACTGGGTTCATTGCACCTTCACAGAAATACCAGTGGCTGAGCGTGACCGTGGCTGAGAGAGGCAGTGACACAGACTGGACCCCAACACCCCTTCTGCCAGGGCCAGGCTTTCCTTGAGGTTTCCCCTCCGCAAGCTGACCTATCCTTTCCCTTGCTTAGCTTGAGAATCTTGATGAGAAGAGAGCCCGCGGTGGGATGGCTGCAAATGTAATGCAATCAGAAGATAATGACTTCAGAAGGAGAGGGGAGGGAGGGGATAATCAGCAGAGGCAGATGAACTCCCAAGATATATAAAAAAAAAAGACTCTGTTTTCATGCAGATGTCCCTAGTAATGAAGAATGAGGGAAGAGGAACACTGAGAAAGAGGTGAAATGGAAGCCGATTTGTTTCTAAATAGCACTATTTCAGAGTTTTCCATGGGGTGTAAGTAGCTTCTTAAACTAAGAGTGGCTGGAAATACCCCAGACAAATTCAGACCTCTCAGCTGTCTCTCTCTCTCTTTATTATACACATATCCATGCCACAATTTAGAGTTAGCTTTGGTGGGAATTGAGGACGGGAATATAAAATATGCAGGGAACATCCCTGTCTCCCTTCAGGCTCAGGTTGAGCTCGGTGTCTATGAAAATATTATGCAAATGTGACAGTGTTTTCTTTGGGCGAACCATTTAACTGGAGCTTTCAACACCTCAGAAGCCTGGAGACAAAGGGTGCAGGTATTGATAAATGCAATTTATTTACAATGGGCATAAAAGGGAAGGTGTAGGTGGCAGCTCCTACAGGTGTTCTCCCCTGCTCACCCTACCCACTCAATCACAGACTTCAGCCTTCCCTTGGGATGCCTGCCTGTTTTCCTGGGATGAGGAGCATCCAGGGATCATTCTGCTCCGAGGTTTCTCTCTCCCTGCTCAGATTCTGCATTTTATATTCAGGTACGCGACTTCCACAGGCAAGGAGTTTTAACTTCTAAAACCAAAGCAGTAAATGACCTGACCTTGGCAAGCCTCGCACAAATAGCGACCCAGGGTTCAGACCTGGGATAACCCGTGAAGATTTTCAGGCCCTTTAAGGAGAAACTAGATACAGCTACAGTACTACATCGCTCTCCTAGAAATCCTCCCTAGCCTAATGGTATCAATACTTAATGGCAACAGCTCTGAGCACTACACACACTGCAGGATGCGAAGCTACCGAATCTAATAACAGACTGCTGGGGTACCACAAGGGGCTGCTGTGCGAAAAAATGCTGAGCCAAAACGTCTTCTAGTGCACATTGCTAGGGCCCGCGTTGTGGCTAAGATAAAATGAGAGGCCTTGATTTCTCAGGTGGTTATATACCTCGCCTTTCATCCCTCCCATATATTTAAGTGTAGGCGTAGCATCAGCATCCCGAACAAATTCCAACAAGCGTCCGTATGTTCTGCCTCTTTCCATTCCCTCAGCAGATTAAGTGGCTAAGCTCTTCTCCTCTTCGCGCACTAAATGCCTGCTCTGTTAGAGAGCACTGCCGCGCTCGCGTCAGCAAATTAAGTTGGGATGGCTGAGGGCATTATGGCCTGCAGCTCTCCATCAAACCTCTCTCCCAGAGATTGCAGCTCCC
Source organism: Buteo buteo (assembly GCF_964188355.1). Taxonomy (NCBI): domain Eukaryota; kingdom Metazoa; phylum Chordata; class Aves; order Accipitriformes; family Accipitridae; genus Buteo; species Buteo buteo. Next base: position 42,311,450 of record NC_134178.1, read on the forward strand.
ACGTAAGGGACAACCAAACAGCTTCTGGGTCAGCTGCTGCACTTTACAGCTCACTCGATTAGCATGAATCAAATTGATGTCGGCTTACTTTACCAGGCCGGCTGTAAAACTGTGCTAGGGAAGGGGCTGCTTCATGAGCCATTCAGCTGTCCCTGCTGTGGGGTGCCAACATCTGGCAGAAGCTTAAAGCTGAAACCACTTGCACCCCACAAACTTCATTACTTACTGAGCAAATGTAAAAAAACGTGTGGCGTGTTCCACCCCAGAAATGGCTACTGTATGGGAAGAATAGCAGGTGAGGTGACCTCTATAAAACCACGCTTCCAAAGGATGATCAAACATAGGAAAGGTGTAATGAAGGAAGTTATTCTTTATTATTATTACCCCTGAGACCCAATACCCTCTTAAAAAAATCTAATCCTTTTTAATTCGTTCTAAGTAAAACCATTACTTATAAGTATGACAACTGTATTGCTAATTATGTAATAATTTTATGCCGAAGCACTAGTAAAAATGGCTTGAAGTCTAAATTAGGTCTAATAAAGAATTATTTTAATAAATCACTTGGTCTCCAAAAAAATTATTTACTTAAAATTAGAGTTTGCTGAAAAATCTCACATTACTTTTTATTAATGCCACATAAAGTAATTGTGTAATTAGAAATTAACTTACAAGGTGACACAATTTACTTGATAATGATGCACAGCATTCATATAGCACCTAGCAGCCAGAAAGATCCCGAACTACTGTGTTAAAAAAATGTGCCAGCATCCAGGTGTCACTCCACTCATCCCAGGACTGCAGCCACCTCTGAGCTGGAAGCGGGCAGCCACTTATTAGAATGAATCAGTACTCCGCAGCAATTTAGGAAGGAGCCTGAAGAGCACAGCACTCGACTGAAGGAGGGATGCAAAATAACATCATTCCTCAGGAATACAGTTGGGACGCAAGGGCTCATATTGTTTAATTCACAGTAAATTATTATGGGACTGTACAAGGGTGCAGAGTATCACCATTACTTGCAGCCTGGGCCCTGTTGGTGATGCCACCTTCCCTCACAACCCAGCCCATCTTAAATGCTTGCTCCAGCGCTGCTCAAGGCAGGGTTTCGGTTTGTGGATTTCTTTGTGGAGTTCCTTAATGGCAGTGTGGGGTTCCTTGGAAAGGACCCGTTCAAGTCTGACTAGACTCAATCTTGTCTAGTTTACGGAGTCTGATTAAATCAGAATCAGTGATAATGAAATTAGAAGAGTGAGTCATGGAGGGTGCACGTCCTCCTTGCTACTGTACAGGGAAAGTGCTAGTGTGAAAAAAAAAACCACAAAACAAACCACTTTTAGGGGCTTGGGGGCCCTTTTCTTCCCTCTTACCTTGAAGTGCTTCACATATTGTAAATTATTAAGGTGAGCAAATTTAACAACTCTCAATTTTGGCATTGGAGGGTATTTTGGGTGAATTCGGTGAATTTATTTTACAGAGGAGACAGACACGCAAAAAAGTCAGTCAGTTTTGTACAGAATGGCCAAAAGCACCTCATCCTTGCGTGCATTTTAACCAGTAGGTCATGTACCACACTTGAAAATAAAGGAATTTACAGCAGATTAAATCTTCCCTGGGACAAAGCACATCTTTATAAGGAAACAAAACAGCCAGATCACTGAAATGCACCCTGGACAAGTGATGCTCTGCAGTGAAGAAGCTGGTGTTGGGATTTGCCTGGAAGTATCTGCATGGCTGAAGGGGAGAGCCAAGAAATGATTTCATGTGGATTCTACTGAAGAAAACTGGTGCTGTGAATGATGCCCCTGCCTGTGTTTGAAGGATCACAGGTCATGCCTAAACCACATTCGTAAGAAAGCAGGAAGGAGGTGGCTTTAAAGGTTTGACAATTAAAAAAAAAAAAAAAAAAAAAAAAAATTACAATTACTTAGCCCTGAGATGAGCAACGTGGGCAAAAAGGGGAGAGGCTGAACGGACTTACAGCTGCAAACGATTCTACAATACTTTGGGGTTTTTTTTAAAGCTCATTTCCATTCCTTTTTAAAGGCACAAAATGAAAGAAACAAATATATGTCATCAAATACTTCCGCTCACAAACTGGAAACAGATTATGTTAGCTAAAATTAGTCCAGATTGAAATTTATTTGCCTGTGATCTCCGTCAGTAGTTTTGAGTGCACTGTTTAAATGCAAGAGCCTCCCGGCAAGACATACATTGTAAAAGCTTCAACAGTTTGGACGGGACTCCTGGGTCACCTGGCCTGTTTGTTCCCTCCCTTGCCTGAATGAATCTTTAACTCCTCAAAGCTAATTTCGAGTGTAGATATGGCCAATTGTGAATTCAAAATTTGTTGTCAGTGAGCTTTACCTGAAATCTACTCTTTCCACAAATCTTCCTCGTCATAAATGTGCTCACTGGAATAATCACAGGATGTGGATGCCAAGAGAGTGTCAATGCAATCAAGACAAACTGGTGAAAGAATTGAGAAAACTACTTGACAGCACTCATCCAGCTTGGATGAAGACTACTTAAACATTCCCTCTGCTTTCCTGCACCACGGGAGGTCCTCTGACACCAGCGTACTCGTGCTCTGCTACACGCTGCCAGTAGCGCTGGGCGCCCACGACTTCACCGCCGACCGCACAGGACTTGGCTACCTGAACTAAAACATCTGCTCGCTGGCTGCAGCTGGAGGCTTTTATCACAGCTGCGCACCAGCCACGACAGAGGGACGTGGTGCACGTTTATCCAACGTGTTACATCTTTCCGCTGTCCTCCCAAGGGCACGGGACTTCAGCTCCCCTTACCATCTTCCACTCTGCAATGACATCAGCCGTGGGTCATCAGAGCAGATCGAACACAGGAAGCCTTTAAGAAGGGCTGAAAATGACAATAAGGGCATTATCATGAATCAGCTTGGGATTGATTAAACGTTGTGTCATTTTGGGATGCCTTAGCCTCTGGGACATAGATTGCCAAAATGAAAAATATGGACTAAAAACCTAAAATCGGTTTTAAGCTGAAGCTGAATACAGTTATTAAAGAAATCATATGATATAATTGCCAAAACCAGCAAGGGCTTCAAACCAGACACCTAGGGCATTTTAAATCTTATACAGGATGTCCTCAGGCATTTGACAGATCTTTTTCTCTACTTGTGAGAGAGCTAGGTTACAATGTTAGGTCCTTTTCTTGGAAGTCTGTCTTCTGTTCGTTTTTCTACCACCCTACACACTTCTACTCAAACACTGTGATATCAGTGCTGAAATTTTAAGATCTTAGAGGAACCCAACATTTCCTCTCCTATTTCTGAGTATAGCAGCTGCTAGTTATTTAGCAAGCATCATTTTTAAATGATCTGGAAGAAGCTGACTTGCATCTGGCGTAGTGTGAAAGACCAATGGCTAAATAACTATCAAAATGCTCAGGATGAGTGTAGCCAAAGCTCTGTGCACAAAACCTACAACACCAAACCAACAACGCATTCACGTAGCCAAATAAGCCCAGCACGGTTCAGAAAGGGATTACTACGCTCATCACGCCTACAGCAACAGGACCCCATGGTCATCCACTGTGGGATGAGCAGCAGCGGCAGAAGCCATGCTCAGCATCTATTTGCTTGCTTGTTTCAGTGTAATGTGGAGGTTGCAATAAATACCGTTTATTTAACAATGAGATGTGTTGCAAGCTCTACCGCTATAGCAGAAGAATTTCAAGTAGAGTTGGTGGAACATTTTCAACTAAATATTTTCTGGTCAAAATGTGATGTTTAGTGGAAGCCAAAACATTTCAAGTCTAGGGCAGAGTATCTGTGAGTTTCCAAGGGGTGACAGAGAGACCCAAATCAAAATACTTAACATTTTCATTCCAAAAGCAGAGCAGACATTTTAACACAATGTGCTTCATTAAAATGCTTGAAAAGTTTTGGGTGTAATCCAACATGGATCAAAAACAAAATTCAGAAACTCAGAAGTTGTCATGATACAGAATTATCATTCTCCAGCCTGCTCGAGTTTTGAAAAGGCTGGGGAAGGGGGTGGGGGGTGAGGGTTGTTGCTTTTTAAAATCAGCATTGGAGATGGATTGATGCCACAGAAAGGAGATTCAAAATTCAAACGTGACAAAGTTCAGAGGTGCGTGGGCCTAAGTTTGTAGTTTGGGCTGTTAAAGAGATAACACCCAGGCTTGGAGCCACTTCTAAAATTATCCATAAAAATCAGGATGTCTCCTTCAGAGACAGGGTGCAACTGTGATCTCTGCTGACAACAGCTCTGAATCCAGCTAGTTAGGAACCATCTCTGTGGATTCCCAGATATGCTGATGAGCTGGCTGTTGACAATGTGTGTGTCAGGGACAACATTTTGTTATACGTATCAATGATGGCATTTAATTTCTGCGTGAAATTTCTGCATTTATTTTCTGGATGAAAACTGTCCAGTCCCCTAAAGAAATGAAATGCTTGCTAAAAGAAAGAGGCTGTTTGATCTTCCCTTTGCGGAATTTCAAGCCTCTGACTTGCAAATCTTGTTCGACTATCATCTTTGAACTACAGCTCTAGCCTTCTGTTTGCACAGAGGCTTATGCTAAGTTGACGGATTCCAGTGGCCCAAATAGGCTGCCTTCTCACTGATGGCACTGTCTTAATGGTACAAGGAATGAGAATTAGATCTTTGCATTTTTAAGTGGGTTCACGTTGAGAGAGAGGCTCTCAAGTCCTGAAGAAATGGTAAGAAATGGTACAACAATGCCAGGAGCAGAGGTACATGCACTGATCTGATTTCCTGTCCCCAGCCCCCCCAAATTGGCTAAGTATTACCCATTTTGCAGCTGGCTTCACACTTAAGTGTAGTAACGTGCCCTCTGGTACTCAGCCTACAAAGAACATACTACATTTAGGCTTCTGAAGTGTAACGTTAACATATGCTAGCTCACAAACTCAGAAAATACAGTGAGAACAAGACGCATGGACTTTAGCTTCCCTCTTCTAGTTCCTCTCAAGGCTCGAACTTGCTGAGTTCAACAGAAGCTCAAGCACAACTTGCCATGCTTGACTAAAGGTTTGGAAGATGTGTGCTAGCTTGATGTACCTCATGTGATCCTCCATTTACTTTTACATCTTCAATTAGAGACTCTCTTCTCAGCAGTGAAGATTATCATCAGGGGCACAAATGCTTCCTACTCTTGCTTTTCTGGTAATAATGACCAATACGTCAGAGTAAACAAATTCCTTCTCAGAGTGGTCTTGTTCCCAGTTGTTGTTGAAACGTCACCTTTTTTTTGTTTGGTTGGTTTTCTGTTTTTCTCAATCAGCATTCACAGAAAGGGGTAAAGAGAAGGGCAGCAGTGAGAGAGAGGAAGACAGATGTGAAGACATTCCAGATCCATCTAACAGCGTTGTTTGCCTCTCTTTGCTTGATATATGTAACAGTGTCTGTACAATACAGTTCTATGACAGAAATATGATGGCAGAAGAGAAATACAAGGAATAAGCAAAGCATTTCCAAGAGAGACCAGCTTTGGTAGATTCATATGCTTTAAGGTCAGAATAGAGGTTTAAGCAATCCCTCCTGGCCTTCTATATGTCACAGGGCTTTAATCTTCACCCAGCTATCCTTGTACTCAGCTCAGCGATTTTTCCCTGGCTAATACATCCTTTTTTTAGCAAGGTATCCAGTCTTGAGTCGAAGGTGATGAAGAGTTAGCATGTCCTAAGGGAGTTTGTTTCAGTGTTTGATCACCTTCACTGTTGAAATGTTGGGCCTAATTTGAATTTGTCTGATATCAGTTGCCATGTCTTGGTCCTTGCTGTGCCTTTCTCCACCAGACTAAAGCATTTTGTAGCACCCCTATTATTTTTTTTTTAATGAAGATCCTTATGCTCTGTAATCAAGTCCCCCCTTAATCTTTTCAGATAAATTAGACTGATCTTGAAGTCTCACTGCAAGTCATTTTCTGCAACCACCAAAGGCACATTGAAGACTCTTTTTCTGCACCCAGTGCTGCAACATGCTCTGAAAATGGAGATACCAGAAAAAGACACAATCTTTCTGAACTGGACTCACCAATGCCGTATAAGAGAGACAACCAGTTCACATTACATTTCATTGCTGCTGTGTTCATACATCTATGGTCTCTAGGCTCCTTTTTACTACTGCACCAGTTGGAAATCTGAGATCCACTTGTACAACACCTTATTCTTCCTTTCCAGATATAGTCCTGCCATCTGAAAGCATGATGTGCTGTTCTGTCTCCCTAAATACCCAAATTAATTTTGGGTGTGCTACATACCTTTGTATGAAGGGATGCAGCCCTTCTGAGCAATCCACGTGTTAGATTTTTACTGTCATTTTTTTTTTGTATCCTTCTACTAATCTTTGTGTCATCCACCCTTTTTATCAGCATACTTATTCCCAGATCATTGATGAAAACGCTGAATAAAATGGGGCTTTGTACTGATTTCTCAGAAGTCAGTCTGGAACGCTCCCATTTGATGATAATTCCCCATTGACAAGTGCTTTTTGAGATCTATCATTTAGCTTTCTCTCAACTCATTTAATCTCTGCTTTATTGGTATTGCATAGCGTTAACATTTTATCAGAATGCCACAAGGTATTATATCATGTTAGAAAAGTCCAAATATGAAGTCATCTTTATGAACCAGACTTGTAATTCCACAGAAAAAAGCAGATTTGTTTGAAAAAGCCCATTTTCCTTAAATCTATGTTGACTAATGATATTCTTACCGTCTTATTCTCTAGCTGCTGGATTCTATATAATAATTTTCATTCTTTTATTCTGGAACAATGTCAAAATAACTGCCCTGCTGTCACTCAAGTCAGCCTGGTTGTTTTGTTTTGAATCCAGCACAACATTAACGTTCTTCTAATACTTCTGTTACTCTCCCACAAAGATTTCAAGTTAAGATCCGTGAGCTGGAGATCCCCCTCAATCAGCTCTTTGGTGAAAGTCACCAGAGACTATAGATTTCAAATGTCTACCCTTAGTAAGCATTGCTTAATATCCATCATAGTTATTAACAAACTGAAAAATACCTCGGCATCCACATAGTGTAGGAACAGTTATCATGTTCCAGCCTAAACTCCCTGCAACAGGCTCCTAAAAACTCTTCTACATTTGGGACTCCAGTGCACTCCACTAACTTCCCTTCCCACCTTGGAAACACTCCAGTAACTTCCCTTCACACCTTGGAAATGCCCCATATGGAACATCTAGGAAGAAGCTGGCTTTACATGAACATGATGCAAGTTTTTTCGCACTTCATCAAAAGACATGCAAATGAATGCATTGCTGAGCTTGAAATTGGTAGCGATGGTTCAACATGGGCAAAAAGAAAGCCTCCCTCTGAAACACTGAAAAGCTTTTTCCATCACTGTAGACTATACCATCAGCTTCGCCAGCCATCCTTCTGACCCGTGCATTATCTTCCATTCAGACCTCTTTCTGGGTCCTTGCACTTGGACTTTGTATAAATCTCAAAGACTTTTGCTAGAAAACATGTCTAAGGCATGCATTCCTGATCCATTTTCACTGCAGCTGAAATGGTTGCCCAGGCTTATATCAGCCTACCCTTTCATTTCTACAACATCCTTTTCCTGGCCTTAAAACTGCAAACTTGCCTGGTCCAAATTAGTGCAGAAAGACAAAGGTCACATTCCCTTCCTGTCATTTGGAGTATGTTGCACCTTTCTCTAAATGTTTCTTTGGGCTTCCCCTCTTCTACTTCATGAAACACAAGTTGTTTGTCTTCACTGTCTAGACTTTTATAGCTTACCCTCCTGCAAGCGTCACTTCTGAATCCCTACTGAAATGTTAGCTCCCATATCTGATGGACAGTGTTGCCAGATACCATCAGATTTGAAATGTCTTCAACAGCAGCACCTTTGAGCCTTCTTCGCTAAACTTTTGCAAAGCTGTTTCATTGTCCTCCTTAAAACTCTCTTTATACTAAAACTGCAATGCTCACAAAGGAATAATGATGACAGCTAGGCTTCAGGTGCTCAGGCACCTCTGTCTCTCAGGCTGAGCCATAATACTACATCTCTTTTTCTTTTCATCTGCTCCCCTCTTCATCTGTGTCTGCCTTTGTCTCTTGCCCTGTATTTAGTTAAAATATATAAACTAGGCTTTTTTTAGGTAGGATAATAATGATTGTGTAAGACTTTCATCCAATGTGCAACACCGATATCCCTCCTAACACCCCAACTGCTTTGCATGCATTCAGATAGGTGTGTGGGGAGTTACATTGTTTTCTGGTACGGTTGGGTGGGCTGTCAGGGTGCAACTATATGCATAAGTTAAGCAGTCCCTGGAGGTGTCCTGGGAACAGAAAAATAACCAGCTGTACTGTTAAACAGTTCAGCATGGCCCCAGCACAGCTCTGTAAGCACCCTCCCAAATCACTCTCAGGCGCATCTTGGGAAGTAGCACATTCCTGGGGCCAGTCTTAACTCGTAGTCTCCATCCAGTCCCCCTGGTTTAAATGGTAAAAGCATTTATCAGCATGGGAATGGCTTTTCTGGGCCAGTTGTCCTAAGTACACAGGACTATTCCTGAACACTTTTAATTTATTTCTACAGACATTTCTCACAGGTTGCCCTCCTCCTAGGCTTTAGCACTTGGCTGTTTCCACGCATGACCCTGCAATTTTACTTATCAATAACCGCAAAAGGCTAAGAGCAACTTTATGCAGAGTACCATTTCAGCCCTGTTATTCATTCTCTCGTTCCTTAATGGCCATAGTCAATTTCAAACATTATAATCAAGTGCTTTATCCCACCAGGTTTTAATCAAGTCAGTTATGCCAAAATCATTCTTGTCAATGAGTACGTCCCGTGTCTTCTCCTCACTGCCTGCAGTCCTAAGGGAGTGGTGCTCATCACAGCAAAAGAACGTCTTTTCTCTACATTATTTGCTGTATTGGCTCCATTTGTTTGATGCATCCTGAACTTGAATTCATACTGTGGCTGCCGCCTTAGCAGTATAATAACATCCCCAGCCACTCACAGAAGTTTTGGGTACGGAGAGAAGCCAAGAGCAATTGTTAGTTGTTCCTGACTTTGGAAGCAGTTATACTCCAATTCCATTGTACACCAGAGCTGAGTACAACCTCAGGACTGCCCTGAATTTTGCTACTTTATAATGCGCTCTCAGGGCTATTACATGGCAAGGATATGGCTGGAGATAAAGGCACTCTGGAGTTTTTTCCTATGCCCTAATACACTGCCAGCTGCATGAAACTGGTGCTAAACCAATTAAAGATCATCCTAGGCCAGTTACTCCTACAATTTAGCTTTAAAACCACCACAGATGAGATTTTACAAGGGAAGAAGGAGCACAGCATCCCAGTGCAATTTGCTACCATCTCTTAATTTGATTACTGCTGGGGCAAAGCTGGGGGTGTTGTGGGGAGAAAGACAGAAAAACCAGAGATGTGAGACATGATTAAAGCATGGTGTCATCCTATCCACACAGGCAATACCAATTTTAAGTAGTCAAAAACCTCCCTTGATATGGCAAGAGCCCTCAGCAGGAACAATTCTGCCACAAAGACGTTTCTGTTGAGACAAATTCTGTACCCAAGACTTCAGGTCAAGGTGACCCACAATATCTGACACCTCTAAAGGGCAATTTGTCCTCCCCCCCCCCAGAAATCCCGGAATCACTACATGCATAGAGCACACTGACAGCTCCACCTCGTCTCTTAACTATCACTTGACTTAAAGCTGATCTCATGGCCTCACAGAGAAAAATATTCTTCTTCAACAGCCTCAAGCACACAAATAAAGCATAGTTTTGTTTTTGTCTCTCAAAAAGCCCTTTCAAGAGCTCAGGCCTGTGATTCCTTGAAGTAAGTGTGCTTTCAAAAAGGAAATCTCTAGTCCAAGATCAACAGGGGAAGGATCAGGAGACTGGAAAATAAAATCGGCTCTTAGCCTGAGGAGAGAGCACTCAGTGAAAGAACCTGATTGGATTTAATAGGAGAACATGGGCATTAATGGCTTTCAAAAGATCACAGTTTCTGGTTTGAATGAAGGAAGCTTTTGACCTTTGGTACAGATGCATTAGGCAACCCCTTGATGTTCTTTAGTTAGTCCTTTCCATGGACAACAGCACCTGATGAATCGGCACTACTTACTCCTGATTAGCACTCAGAAAAAGATTCCTTCAGAGAATAAGCCCTAGGTTTGGGTTTGACTCCGACAGCCCAGTCAGGGTAATGGAGGAAGGAGTTCTCCAAACTGCTGGAAAATCCCAAATTTCCCTTCAAACAATAGTGCAGATATTTTTCCTGCAAAGAAAAGAAGATTTCTGGCAAGATGTGTGTCTGACAGATGGTGACAGAGCGAGCCCAAGACAGGCACACCGTGAGCAAAGGCCATGTAAACGATCACCAGACAATCTGTCAATGTACCCCAAACCTGACCGGCAGAGCCATGGACTGGTATTCTCATCAAGTTTTCCATCACCACCCTGCCTGAAGTGAAGCAACCGAATTCAATCAGTCCTATCCTTACTCACAGATTCTTTCCAGAGAGTACTGACCCATGCAAACCTTTCCTATTCCAAGTTGCAAGGGCTGTACACAGGTCCTCCTACACTTCAGGACACTGAGATTCTGGCTTTAATCACTGCAGCCTACATACACCTCTCCTGACTGACGACCACTCTCGTCAGCATAGAAACTCAGGTGTAGAAACCACTAATTATAACAAAATGTGTGGTTCTTCTTGATATAAACCGATAAAATAGCTAACATGGGCTATATATGACAGGTTAAGACACCCGTCACTGGAGTTGTCCATGGAAAAAGAGATGCCAGCCCAGTTTTGCAAACCTGCATCTCTGACAGTCCACACCAGGTGTGGAGAATGCAAAGACGAAGGGAGATTTCGAGAAGTGATCAGAGAGGAAAAACAAAATCTTTTAATTCCCTTACCTAAGAGCTAACTTCTTCTCCTGCGTAGAACAGAAAAGGCTGAGCTAGTGCTTTTGGGTTTGATTTTTTTTTTTTTTTCACCTTTAATTATGCATCGTCAGTGACAAGCTCATGTGGAGCTAAAAGCTGGATCTGGGCATGAAGCTAATTTTTGGAGCTATTGGCTGTTCACTACCAGGAATAAAAATGATTCCTTGTCTTCCTAGATTTGGTTTAAGGAGCAAAATCTCTTTGTCTCTCCCTCCATATTAGCTGCCTACAGACAGCTCCATTTTCCATTTGTGCATTTAATTATCCCTTCCTATGTGAACTACTTTACATTTGTGCTTATTGAATCTCAGCTTATTGATTTCAGCTCACTTCTTGAATTCATCATAGTCGGACTCTGGGCTAATCCTATTCTCCAATGCATTGGCGATTGCTTCCAGCTTTGTGTTGCATATGAATTTGATTAGCATACTCTCCATTCCGGTCTCCAGTGAAAATGTTAATGAAAACATCGAGCAGTATCAGATCTAGAGCACATACACATAGGACTCCATGCACCACTGCCTAACCCGACTCTAAACCTTAAATCATACTCAATACTTCTGGGGTGCAGATGGACAACCAACCAACACTTGGCTAAATGATCTGCAGTAATTCAACTGAGTTTATATTCTTCAGGAACAACTCACAAACCTGGATCAAATGTAGGGAGAGGTCAAGGAAACAGCGTGTGAATTGGGAAGGTGTACGAGTTTGATGGTCAGGGTTAGAGTTCAAATTCAAGAATACCACAACAGTCCCTGAAACGTCAGCTTCAAAAACCAGAAAACTCAAAAGGCACGCTTACATTTTTGGCAAGTTTACTGCTATCTCAGGCTTAACTTTCCTGGTGTGGCTCTTCTCACATACTTTAAAAGGATGCCAAATGGCAAAGTAGGCTGGTTCTGGTGTGGATCTAGCTTTCAAAAAACAGAAGTATTTAGGATTTAAGGGTTAGTTCATGCTCATCTCTAATCAAATGCTTCATTGTGGCCAAGATACATTGGAATGGACGTGACTGTTTTCATATTCTAACTTACCTAAAACAAAACAGAATTTCCCACTGCTACCAGCAGAATTAAGCTGGTTATATCCACGATCATTTCTACAGCCGTAAGTCTTAGGGTTTTTGTCTTTTTCTTTTAGGGGTGGGTGGGTGGGGAGGGGTGAGGGGCTGAAGAATCCACATTATTTTACATCTTAGTTCCCTCCAGAAAGTTTCACATGGGTTGGTTATTGAGCCAAGCATTCACCAGTGTTGAAGTTCAACAAGTCAATGCTCAATTCCCATGTTCCCTCTTGTTTGCAAGTTTAATGCTGCTGCTCATTGCCCTCCCCTCTCTCTCTCCTCCCTTGGGAGATGGTGCTTTACAGTGTACTTTACTTTGTCTCCTTCTCTTCTCTAACACAGTAGAACCTCTGCACTCCCCAGAAGACCCCCAAACACTAATTCCTGATAGCAGTAAGGAAGCAAGACACACAGAGGGCAAAATGATTCTGTTTATGGTGAGATTAATCTCTTTCTGAAAACCAACAGACAACCCCTGGAAGGGTTGGCTTATTCCTGACTCAAAAAGATGCATCCAAAGAGTGCATTTTTGGCCTCTGGAATGTACCAGATGGCACAGATTTTTTAAAAAGTTTCCTAACTCTTTTCCAATCCTGCCCTCATGTTTCCATATTCATAAAAACCCTTTCTCACAGAATTGTGTTGATGCAGGACTTCATCACTCTTACTGCACCTCTTACAACTGCTCTTTGGACCATGCAGCAATGTCCAGGAAAGAACATTGATCATTCGTTTCCAAAGCCACATGCACCTATCCAGGTTAATCTTCATTATCAGCAGTGTGTGTTGGGATCTGTGATATCGTAACACGATTTATTTCTGAGGGAGGCTCACAAGTGGCTGTAAAGCGAGCATAACTAGAGTGGAGGTGCTATAAAGTGTGTTCTATTTGAGCAAAGGGTCTTTCTGATCTAAAATGTGAAAGATCTACTCCAGCTTTTGAAAAGTTGCCCTGGAAACCAGATGTGGATGGTGCTACTGCGTGTGACATATCCCTGCATCAATTGTCCTGTTCTTACCATCCTTTCCAGCAAAGTTAGAACTGCAACCTGTTCTTGGCCTTCTTTTATTTGCTCTCACTCTCTGTTCAAAATTCCATATATTTTACTTATAAATCTAATATTAAATCTTTAATATATCTATATATAAATAATGAGTATTTATAGAATGTCTGCTCATTAAAAGCACTGCTCAGATACCAACTAGCACTCCTTTTGCAACCTCATGTAATGGAAATCTCTCATTTGGGCAACTCTATTGACAGTGATAATAGCCTCTTCAGTCTGCAGAGGGCCACTGCAGTTAAAGCTGGTTGGATACCACTGTGTTAGAGCAGGAGGTTTTCTCAAACACCGCCACATTCAGAAGGCCTGTACAAGGTCAGCTGGTTCCTCCTTCTTACTTGCAGCTGAAGCAAGAGGAAAATGCTTTAAGTGCTTGCTTAATTTTAATGTCGCAATATATCCAGAAACAGGACCCGGGATGTCATTCGGTCAAAAATCATGGAAGATGTGTTTAGCATCGTGTTGAGTAGACAAGAGCAGGTGTTAACCTGTACAAGCGCCATTCTCCAAAGGAACAGATGGTCTGGAATATGCTTGTCCTTCCTCATTTTTCAGCAGCCCCATCCAGTACTATCAACTACTTTCCTCTTCCACTCTGCAACACCCTTAAGCCCAGTAGGCAATTCTCATAGCTGCTACAGAGAGGCTTTTATTGCGCTTTCATTTAAGGGACTTTATATGACCCTGTTTATAACATACCGATGTTGTGAATAGGGTAGCAAGGGAAAGAAAAGCTATTGTCTGAATTGCACAGAGTGAAAACGGAAGCACAAAGCTTCTGAAAAGACTTAAATGATGCCTAGTGATGGGGGTAATCACAAAGCAGCATTCTCAAAGGCACATGCATATCTAATCCTTATTGGTTTAATTGAAAGGTAAGCAACCTAATGAAGGTTTTTTTAACATTTCAGTAAGTATCTACCTGCGTCGTGAAATGCCTGAATACCTTTGAAAATCTGGCCCTTGGCCTCTATCCCATTTCAAGAAAGAGAAGTAAGCAAGTAAAAATGTAAATCAAAGGAATTTGGACTCCTCAGTGTACAAATCTTTTCTAAAACCAGGTGTAAACTCTGCCTTTATTAGAAAATACTACTGTAAGTAGTTTACCTGGAAATTCCAGAGCCATTAAGTGACCTGCTTGACCTCACCAGCCCACTTGTGAATTCATCCTTCTCATTCCCTACAGACTCATGAGCAGGCTACTATTCGCACTGTTTAGATTATGCTTTAATGAGCGCTGAAAGCTTTGCGTTTTCTTAATGAGAATTGAAGTGAAATTGAAAACTACAGGCTTTGTTTAAACAAGAACAATGTGAATCTGGCAGAATTCAAACCAAGCTACAGCTGAAATATTGACCTATATAAAAGCCAAGAATGGAATAAGAACATGACTGAAAGGCATTCCAGCAAGATACAACCAGCTTTAACTGAATGGTGTCATACAGAAACAGTAGCTACGCATTTGCAAATATTACACACTTAATAGTGCACAGAATTCGCCTCTTACTGTTTTACAATAAGCAAAATAAATATCAATTTAAATTTGTAACAAAAGGCGTAAGGAAATCAAACAGCTTAACACAGGTGGAACTGTAGATAACTGGAAATCTAGATGTGTAACTCTTCAGTTATCCTTCCAGGAAGAAATGAGCTGGAGAAAGAATAGAAGAGACTATGAACAGGGACTAATGCATTGTTATGGAATTAAAATAACACTGCCTGGCATCTCATCAGCTGAGCTCGGAAATCCAGGGCAATCCTTAGCCATCACTTGGCTCATGTCCTTGGCTGCTTCTATCCTTTTGTGCTACTCCAAGCTCTGCTGGACTATGTGTCTTCTAGTGGAACAAACAAGTTGGGGAGACTGAGGGCAGAAAAGGAGTAAGCAAGGTACATTATAAAGCAGAATCTCTGAAAATTTACAAATAAGAGTCTCCCTGCTTGTTCACTTCTCCGATGCTGCGTGGGCTCCACACTGAGTGGTCTGGTGAGTTTATGCCCCTTCTCTTGTTAAAACCCTCTTTACCCTCCAGTGGAAAGGATACCACCATCTCCATTCACAGCTTCCCATCATACGAATCGTTTCGTAGTTCTCCATTTCCACCTCTCCCAATCTGCTTGCCTCTCCCTGTCACAATCTATCTGTACACCAGTGTTATCCACAGGCCTCACAAGGTAACAGAACATAATCACTTTTATGTGCTTGTCTGCCTTAATCTCTGGAAGTGTTCCCTGCAATCATTCTCTGGGGAGTTCATTTGTTAGATCATTCCCCATCTGGGTGAGCTGTATTTAATGTTTATTCTATGAAAAAGATCACTGGCGGGTCTTTCCAAGCCCTGCTCTAGTTGGTGGAATCTGCGTACGTGGCAGAAAGGAGCTGGATGCACCTTTTTGGCTGGGGAAAAAAGCATCACTGCTTTTTCAATAATTTCTTTGTTGTTTTAACATGAAAAGAATAAACTAGGCAGAATGGGTCAATTTCAAGATTACTCCTCTATAGAGGGAAAGGTTTTAAACAGATCTGTTCTGGCATCAAATGACACGAGTAATTTTTCGGTTATTGATCTCTTCCCAGCATAATTTCTTTGTTATTATTTTCCCTCTCCATTCTTGCCTCATCACTCCTCCATAAGGACCCTCCAAAGGACTGGTGATCTATTCCCCTTTTCCATCACATGTACTCCAGCGTACCTCCCGTATTTGCAGAAACAACGTTCAGTGAGTACCAGAGGTTTGGAGACAGACTTAGGGAAGGAATAACAGAAGTTTTTATGTGCACTGTTCATTTTCTACTTTCCCAGCCATAAGGGAAACAGCCATCCCAAATTCATGCTGATAAAACTTTTAGATCCCACTATGAGTGTATTCGATAAAAGCATGTGACATGAGCTTCGCACAGTACCAATCTGTTCTAATCTTTCCCAACAACTGCACTAAACCAGCAACAGCAGTTCCACCCCCACAAATGCTCACAGAGATACTGCTCTCAAGACATAGCTGTCCAATAAAGACAAAGCTGCCCTAGGAAAGATCACCAAAAAAGCATAGGCAAGGCAGGAAAATACGACCTCACAAAGACTTAAAATAAGCTTGCTGTCATTAAAAAATCCATTTACAACAAATCTCAAGGCTACACCTTCTACTAGGTTCAGTCCCT
Source organism: Buteo buteo (assembly GCF_964188355.1). Taxonomy (NCBI): domain Eukaryota; kingdom Metazoa; phylum Chordata; class Aves; order Accipitriformes; family Accipitridae; genus Buteo; species Buteo buteo. The sequence continues at coordinate 42,327,727 of NC_134178.1, forward strand.
ACTCACTACACAAAGGAGACCAATGAGTTTATTTGGCTGTTCCCATGCTAGCTCCCGTAAGATGGTCCGGAAAGCCCCCCGAGCAGAAGACTCCACTACTCACAAGATACCTCTGCCAGTGCTGCACCACCCTCCCAGTGAAAAGCTTTTCCTAACGTCCCATCTGAACCTCCCAAGCCACAGGTTGTGGCTGTTACCAGTGTTCTACTGTCTGCTGCTATTTAGAAGAGTTTGGTTCTGTTGTCTTTGCCATCGTATTTCAAGTGCCACAGGCTTCTAGCTCACCTTTTAGCCTCCTATTCACTACACTAAAAAAGCCTAGATCCTTCAACCTTTTTTCATAGGACATGTACCGTAAGCCCTGATCATCTTACTAGCTGCCTCCACTAGAGTCCTCCCCAATTTCTTAATATCCTTCTTGAATTGTTGAACCTAAAACTGGACACAGGGTCCCAGGTCACTGGGCTGAGAGATGACGAGTTCAATGTGAGTCAGCTCTCATCACAAAAACATCAAACTGGGAGGGGAACCTTTCCTACTGTCTGAGAGGCTCCCGTTATGGCTCACTTATCTTGTGAACTCCAGATGCAGAACACTGGACCTAAAGGACAGTGTAGCTTTGTGAGTAGGTTGTTATTATTGGAGGGGTTCAAGCTCCCTGAAGCAGAGGAAGGCCTGAAGCTTGGGAGTTCCCATGCCCATGGTGGATGTTATCTCCGTTAGGCCTTTCACCCAAAGGAGAGAGGGCTGTCCTACCTACTGACCTGAGTGAGCTGCGCTTAAACATGGGTGTTGGATCAGGCAATGGAAGGAAGAGAAGATGGCTCACAGCCGTCCGTACAAAAGTAGTTGTACGTGTGCTGTTCCACTGAGAGGTTATGCAGAGAAGACTCCACGTACTTACGATTACTAGTGGGGTGGGAGAGGTGGGTTGCAAGTGCAAGTTTCAGCTGCTGGCAGTTTGGGGACCTACTTTTCCCTTTATGTATCCAGTCCACTGACAGAAGAGAAGATGGCCAGCACTATGTTGTTGCACGTGAAAATAAACAGCTTCATGGTTTTAGTTCAACATTATGGGTTTGCAGTATAAAGGGCCGGTAAGCATATTGGATAAGTTTATTTTCTTATAGCCTCCCTACCACACAGGTTAAGTCGCTGTCAAATAGGAGCCTTTCTCCTTCTGCTGCTCTAAAGGAAACTATGAGAGATGCAGACTGTTTTGAGATTCACACTGGGAAGTGATATTAAAGCAGAATGAATGTACAAGATACATATGCTACTGCATACATTAAAGTCTGCTGATCTCCACAAGCATGTCTGTTTATGAGGGGTGGCTTTTTCTGAAAGAACCATGAAACTAGATTGTGTTTGGGAAAACTCTGTGCCTTAGACAGATGAACCCCATTTTGCAGACATGTGACAGCACTCGAGAAAATCTCTCCTACTCTCCTGGAAAAGACCAGCCTCAATTAGCCTACAAGAATTCAGCGATCTATAAGCCAAAAAGAAAGGATTATTTTATAGCATAATACCCTACCCTCCACCCCCCTCACACCCCACTTATGCACCGCGACAGTGCCTGGCTATGTTCAGCTCAGGAGAATATTGCCTTCAACAAAAGACACAAAGACAGCCTGAAAAGGGCTTTCGGCTTTGGATGGAAGGTAAGTCAGCAGATTTACATCATCTTGGGAGTCTGGTATTGCCAATTTCAAGAAGTCACACAAACTTTTAAATTTGCAGTGATTAAATAATACTCCACTCTTTTGTGGGATCTGAGTATAGTGCGTAATTTGGCATTTCTCCCTGAGGATGAATATGTTGCCTAGGATTCTCTGCAATGTGAAATGAGCAGGCCACAGACTTACAAGGTTTGGCTAAGATCATACACAGTGTCTTTTGGTTTGCTTTCAGAAAGTTGTTTTCTTAAGCAAGTCTCATGGCAGCATGCACAAAGCCTGTCATAGCAGGCCCCTGACCTACAGTGTGCTTTTGTGGCACTCATTTTGTGCTACAGGTATGTAGAGTAGATAGTAAAGAGTAATTCTGCCCACTGAAGTTGAGGAGGTTCAACCCTGAAATTGCATAGATCTGGTATAAAGACAGTAGCAGTGAATCTAAAAGACTGCTATGGTGTTGACAGTTCTTAGGAAATAACATAGACCAGCTCAGAGACTGCCCTGCGTACTGCCTTGCACCCTCGGGTATTCCCAACCCCAAAAAGGAACAACCAAGAAGGACGCTGGGCCAGAAGTCTCCAGAGGACCCCTCCAAACAGCATTTCTATGATTCTGTAACAGTTCAAGATCAAAACCAGGAATGATGAGTGGGAATAGCTAAGTCCCTAATAGGTTTAGGGTAAAGGCCATGCTCCTTCACTTAGCATTTCCTAGCAACTACTTCAGGTGGCTTTCTCCTCTGCATTCTGAGTTTCCTGAGTCACATTTCTGTACATTTAACTTTTCCTAGACAGTGGAGGAAAAGCATGTGGGCACTTTACTTAGGACTGTGGCATCTCCAGGTGGAAGCCATCGTATAGGCAAGCGTGGCACTAGGAAGCCTTTCAGTGCTCAAGCCATCCTCCAAACAGAGCCATTACAGCACTGTGCATTGTGAAAGATCTATGCAGTTTGCCAGTTGTACCTCCACAGAGGAAATTCTTGTCCACAGTGGATCATCAACAATATCAGGGACAAAATAGTTTCCTTTAGCACTGTCCCTTTAAAACACAGAGTCTACATTGCTGTGTGTAGTAGACAGCAAGTATTTGGTGCTGCAAAGGCCACAGATGTTGAACTGATGGTGACAGGGAACCTTCCACCTCGGTAACCTCACTCCCCCACAGTGGAAGTGACGGTGCCAGCAGCGCTTTGCCAGGTCAGTCACTTCACCGTCAGAAACAGCTGAAAGGATGAAGAGCGAAGAGAGTGAAGTGGAGTCAAGACACAAAGTACGAGTTCAAGTCTCGTTTCATTCTCTACCAAAGTTTGGCGGGAAAAAATTGGCTAAGGGCCCATTTTCAGTTCAAAACCCAAATTGCTTTGATAATTAGCAAGTCTATTGGAACATGTGCAGAGCCTAGGCATAATAGACAAAGCAGATGATAGCATGTCAAGAAATCATATTTGATATAGATTAAAATTACTGAAATATAGGGAATTATGGAAAAATACAATCACTTTGCAATTAAGATCAGGACTAAAAAAGGATTTGCATTCATTGTAAGAAGCAAGACCAGTAACAACTAACAACCACCTACAGAGATGGAGCTATTAACATGCAAATGATCATTATTCTGACCGAGGTATTTCTACAGAAAACGTGGCGTTTATGCAGATTTCAAAGAAGTTTTCTGAACCAAGGTATGTATGGATAAAGAGATGGGAGTGGGAACACGGTCTGTTTACTCAGGAAAACAGTTCTGCTTGATACAGAAGAAAACCAAGAAACACAATTACTGAGTTGGGGCTGGAACAGACATGGTGTGGGATTCCAGCAAACCTCCCTGACAACATGATTACAAAGAAGAGCAAGCTTCGGGGCCAGAATGTTAATGCAAGAAATGCAAACCGTTATTTAACAACTTAGAGGAATATAAACCAGGGAAGAAAGACGACGTTACTGACTTGAAGGTAGGAAATAGGAAGAGATAGGAAATTTTTGTGGAAATGGTAAAAAAACCTGAGCTCTTCAGGTGTAAGCAAATAGGAGTTTATACCTGTAACTCCACGACTGCATCTCATGAAGAGAAAGCATTACCTGAAGTTACACTAAATACAACTTCCTCTGCTATCAACACTGGGTATGATTGCTACCCTAATTTCAGTGGAGCTTTGGCTCCTTCATACCATATAGGTCTTGACAAATTCATTGCAGTCCATTCTTACAGACAGGGAAAAAGGACCACAGAGCTCTAGTGGGAGGCAAAAATGAGCAAAGAGCTCATTCAGGGTACTCAATGAATGGCAGGGAGCACAAGACTCTTTATCTTGCCAGGGTGTTGTCAAGACCTTGGCAGAGGTCAGTAAAAAAGCAGAAAAGACAAGTATAGCAGCCACCAAAACTGATAGGGGGGAAGAGAGACGTATGTTACTGTGGAAAAATTCTATCTTTAAATAAGATATAGGAGAATGTTCTTCTGCACACTATGGCAGTATCTTTGAGAAAAAGGATATTTACAACTGAATTTCACTGCAGCTCCCTTTTACATTCATAGAATTTCAGATCTATAAGACTTCAGCATCAGGGAAATTGGCCGCTTTCTAGGAGTCTGGTTTACAGAATTTCCGAAGGTCCTGGAGGTCTCTTTTGTGACTCAGGTAGCAGCACTGTATTTTAAAATCGCATCGCGTGGCCTTATCAGAGAGCCCTTAAAAGATCCTGTAATCTATGGTTTTGACCTATGTGGTCCAAATGGGGTGAGGGTGACAGCCAGAAAGTGCAAGAGCTGGGGAAAAGTTACATCAATTTCCCACTTGGCAGGCTGCACTGATCCCACAGTCCTACATAATCCAAAACCTTAGGAGGAGCTGACTTTGCAAATGTCAAATTATAATTCCATATTACGAAGTGCATATTAAGATTCTTACAGCTCTGCAAAGGGTGTTTTTCAAAAACTGCTAAGGCAAAGAGCATCACTGCAAAAAAAGCCACCCACCTGCTGATGAGACAAAAATAAAATAAAGAGGCTCAGTTGGTGGGTGTAAAATCAACTGTGCCAAAGCCATGAATGGACATATTCCACTATTACCTCTTCGCTGGGAACTCTGGCTGTTTCATTTGTCTATTCTAATGTGAACACCACTAGATAAATGCTGAAAACCCTGAACACTGTGAATGTGTAAGAGATGAGAATGACTGGCGCATTAGGGGTTTTTGCCCCACAGTGAACGTATGAACAGCTGTTGGAAGAAGAATTTGAAGAAACTTTTTTGGCCTAGTCAGTAATAAGGCAGGATCCAAGTATTTTAAGGTCTTGAAAATCTCCTAGATCCTTGGATTACACCTACTTCTTGCTTTTCTACAGCTGTTAGAAATATCATTCAATCCCTACCAATGATCAAGGCATAGAAATTGTCATGGGGGGGTCAGTGAATGGTTCATCTGGCCACCATCCAAGCTGGTATTAGCTTGGATGAAGCAAAGACACGGATCTCCTACCTCTTATTACTTTTGTGTATCAGAGAACGGACTGCAAGAAAAACATGTCATGTACAGTTTAGAACAACCTGCCCACGTGGGATGATTCCACAAACCCAGGAGCAATTTAATGAAAAAAAGGACAGTGCTTGGCTAACACAGCAATTATTTAGTATTTCTTTTTACCCTCAATGGTTAGCATGCTGCCTTAAATCATATTTTCTAAGTCAGGAAATTCTGTTATCTTCGTTTTATAGATACAGGAAAGAGTAGTGCACTGTGGTTTGCCAAGCTGTCCTGGTCCCTTGATTGTCCCGGTCCAAGTGAGGGACCTGGCTGGAGTGCTCACAGCTCCCTTCAGGCCATATAACTAAGGCTCCTTCCCATCCAAACAAAGGACTGTGAAAGGAGAGAGGAGATGGTGGAGTTCCACTTCTTGCCCCAGAAGAAGCTCGAATGTTCTCCCAGACTGTCAGTGGAGATGTGAATACAGCAGCTAAGGCTGTGCTGTACTAGCAAATTTGAATGTGCCCAGGAACGTTCCCAGATGCAGTAATGTTAATAAACTGTAAGCAAGTTTGCTGGCATAAGATTTGGCCTGTTAAGATTTGCGCTTACCCCAAACAATTCCCAGCCACAGATGATCCAGGGACCATTTGCAAGTAGGAAGGGTTGCATGAAGCTATACTCTTTTGGGGATTACAGTGGTTTACTACCATAGATCTGGGCCATTCCATGCCAGGTGGCTTTATTGCCTGGAAATGCTGCAATGTACATTTAATTTATTAGTACAGACATAACTTAAGATGCTTGCTGCAGATCACCCAGAAAGTCCATGGCAGAGCTGTGACTACAGCCCAGGCCGTCCGAGTCCCGGTCTGGTTCATAATCACTAAGCCCCATCTCCTGTACCAGCACCCTGTCTTGCGCAGCACAAGCTTTTCAACCTGCACAGTGACGAAGTGGGGAAGATAGATAACGAAGTTACTCGGACCAACACTTGTCAGCTTACGTTTGAATGAGTCTGTGCTCCTAAATCTTGCTTAGTAGTACACACAAACTTCTCAGCCCACAGATTCCAAATGCCGTGAAAATATAGAAAGCATTCTGCGATGTACACTTAGTCTTCACAGTATAAATACACTCCATGTTTCCTCATCATAGGCTTCCTCAATTCTACAACTAAAAGCATGGTCAGTTCCTGTAACCTTAAGTTGCATATCCTGAGCCCAAGACAGTGACTCAAGCTCTTACGGGTTTCTTAAAACTGTAGGTGTCTGGTGCTAAACTCAGAACAGAAACTCCTGCCACCTGATCCTCAGTATGGATCAGTATGGAAACATATCACACACTCTTCTTCACTAGCACATGATTGTACATACATCCAGAGATACAATGCCACACAGATACAATATGAAGAGCTAAAAGGACAAGCAGCAGAAGACTCTGCCTTCTTTTGCCTGGAGAAATTGCAATTATGTGGTAGCAGAAAACCAATCAACCATTATCCCTCTTTAGTTCTCTCCACTATAGGACAGTGAAAATGAACAGAACATCATTACTACTGCAAGGTGTGGACAGTTTGGGACATACAATCTTTTAAGGTGGTTCCTGCCTCTCAGTTTTTATAATCAGGTAAGGCCTTGAATCCTAAATCTCAGTGTTCTTGAACTCTGAGAATCTGATCAAATGTTTTTATTTGATCTCACTGGATATTATTTCACTGAACTCTGTCTTGTCAGCCAGGCTCGTCCTCACTACAGCAGACACCTAGAATCCTACTCTAAGGCATCTCCCTACTCTACAAAACAGCCTCTGTAAGTCTGAGCCCACATGCTCAGCTTTTATCAGGTAAATACACTTAAGCCCACTTTGAGCGGTCTAGGATACTTGACAAGCCCTAACTGTTAACAAATAATCTTTCTTTAGGACTGCGAAAGATTGCATTAGTGACAAAAGCCACATGGGAGATAAGCTGTAATAAATAAATAGGAATAAATATAATAAACTACCTTTTCAAATATGTCAATATTGAAAGCAACTCTCACGTAACCGATAGACAAACAGGCGGGGTAATCAATAATAGGGGACTATTTAGGTGGAAAGACCTGATTGTGGAGTGAAAGCAACAACTAAGAAAAAAAAGGGCTATAAAAGCAACTTGCCTTCATATCACCTGCACACACATGCAATCCACACTGCTGCAGAATCACATATTTACTTTTGCAGAGTTCCTGAACTCTTGAAAATTTGCCCACTCTCAAAGTTGAATTTCAGTAATCTAAGCTCTCTTCAGCAGAGCCAAGCAGTTATCAAGACTTATCTAGTTGACACTACATCCTTGCACCAAAGCTTAACATAATGTTTGGGAGAATTTAGCTAAAGAAAGGAACCTTGGGACACTCTGTAAGGATATTTAAACAGCGACAACATGGGTGAGTGACACGAGCGTCTAATGTTTTTTGCACCGATTCTCTTAAAAATTCACTGAGCCCAATTCTACATCTGTAAGAATCTCAACGGTCTGAAAACAGCTGTATGTCCAGTTACTTTCAAATAATTTGGTGTCAAGAAAATTTTGAGCAGCAGCCAAAGACATGCCTGATCTTGTTGAAAATGTTTGTTATAGATGGGCATCAAACACAGATCTAAGCCTCCTTAAAGTTCATGGAGGTTTGAATGCAGCAACTGAGCTGTGCATCTACTGACCACTGGATAGAAAGGTTGTGCTTAAATGCAGGAAGCCATATGTATTCACAGCCAGAACTTCAATTTTCTTTCTGATGTTGGTAATTTTAATACCATCTATAACATCGATGGGAGACAAATGCCTGGAAAGCCGCATTGCAATGATCTCCTTGATGAGCAGACAGTTCACTTTCCAAACCAAATGAGTTAAGGAACAGAGGAGGGATCAGCTGTTTGCAGAACTGATCATGTCTTCACTCAAAGCATACCAAACCCGTAAGGTCGTGGTACTCTCAAGCGGATTTCTTAGATTGCAGCAAATTCAAGTTCAGCTGAAATGTTCAAAACCCCCTAGCTTGGGAATGGGTTATGGAAGCTGAAGATCTGGCTCCTTAAAGATAAAGGGTGTTTCATATTGCTTTCCTAATTGTTCTGGGGGAAGAAAGCCATTTGCAGCATGCTCTGTTCAACCTTGGGACTGATGGGAGGCACGAAGGAGTCTTGTTAACAAACAAGAGGCTTTGGAGCTTTGTAAATGGAGAAATTCTGCCTACAAAGCCGAGTTTTACACTGAGTTGGTTATTTGTCATCTTACACAAGTGTGGGAGACATGAACAGCGACACCACGAAAAATACACAAGTATTGTTTTTCACTTTATGGTTTTGGGGTTGTTTTCTTTTTTAAAGTCAAAATCCCCACAAAATTCCCCAGCAGAAGCTTCCCATCACAGAGGGGAAAGTGGGACAAGGAGGGGCAAAGGGATTTGGTAAGGTGACAGAAAGTCAGTGGCAAAGCACTAGTTCCCTTCCACCCCATACATTAGGACTTTTCTGCAAGCGATTTTAGGGCAAGAGGGAGACAGACTGACTGTTCAAAGAGAGATTTAGAACTCCCTCTTCCCCGGGAAACTGTGCAGAAACCTAAATGTATTTTTGACAGGGGAAGACTGCTCAAAAGATCCTGAAGGCTTTCTGCCAAGGTTTAGCTTTCTTAGCATTTCAGTTGCTTTTGGGGCCGAAACTCTGTTGCAAACCTTGTCCACCAATCCTTCCCACTAGCAAAAAGCAATGTATCTTGTGAATTCCATATGGCAATACAATTCTACCAAGGAATGGAAATTTCTTCCCTGTTACGACCTAATTTCCAAAATCCTTGAGGCAATTTTCAGCCTGATAGTGGCAGATGTTGCACATTAGACGACCGTGTTCTGAAGTCAGGATATTTACCTGGATCATAGTATTTACACTGTTCTCTAGTTTCCTGTGCAATACCCATCATCATGTTATTCAAGCACTCTTGGTATCACTGTATTGGTATAAACAGGACTGATCGCACTCATTACAGACTATAAACCACTGTCACACCTTTTTGCAGAATGTAACAAAAAAATAAAGTAAGCAATTGTTCCTTCTCTAACCCTCAAAATTCAGTAGTTTCGCTGTACCAGGTTAGAATATAGTAAATAATCTTACTGGAAAAAGGCAGACCTTTAGTAAACATGGACTGAAGTACTTCCATTAAGTACAGCTCTTCTAAAGATCTTCTACAGATACTGACAGAAGAAGAAAGCATCATTTATTTTTGACATTATCCACAGTCCCTGGTCTTCTTCTGAAAGGGTTAGCTGGCTGATTGAGCTTTGGATATAGCTAGGCCAGCAACCAGTAAATGAGTGAAAAGAAAAATGCTTACATACGGCTAGAGGTACGGCAAGGGTAGATGCTCCTATGCTGGGTCCCTTTTCCTGTTTGCTGGTTTATAAGGCAGGAAGGTGATTGTGGCCTTAGCCAAAAATCATGGGAAAGTGGCAGCTTTTGCCTCAAACTCCACAGAGCATATACCATCCCTGGGCCTCTGAAGAGCCACCACAGCTTTCTCAGGCTCTCAGCTGCCAGGGTGCTTTTTAGGCTGCCGACACACCTATTGAGCAGCTGGTCAGAGCCAACAGCACGGGCAGCACCTGGGCTGAGAGGGCAGGCTGACAAGAAAAGGCTCTGTTCCAAAATGAAGAGACGAGTCCCGCTGTACCAACTTTGTGTCCCCACTTTCACACACCACCAGCCACCATATGTAGGAAGCTTAATGCTGAGAGGGAGGATGGTGAGAACGCTCGTCAGCCTTTCATGTCTCCCACTCACAAGCACCATCCCTGCTGCTGTTTATGCCTCCCAACCCCAGGGACCAAAGCGCCTATTAGACTCATCATCCTCCCTCTGCGGATGTTCCCCCTGAGAGGTTCATTAGGCCTTGCTGCCTGACAGCAGGCATCCACAGAACCAGGTGGCCACCTCCTTTTGCAATGCCAGTATTATTTCCGAGGGGTTAGACCTGCTGGGAAGAAGCTTTTAAATTCCATGTTTCCCAGATGCAGGGAGGGCTCTATAAAACCCTCCCCGCACAGATGGATTGAAGAAAGGCATTACGCTTGGTACATTCTCCGCAGGAGTTAATTACCAGAGGGAGAAGAGAAGTGTGAATCCCTTGGTGTCTGCCAACAAGCTTAGAAAAGCAGTTTGTGCTTCCCTAGCCCCTCCTATCCCAGGATCGCAAAGCACTTTACGTGCATCACTCCAATACACTTCACAGCCATCATGTAACAGTATGATAGTGCCGTAGATGGAGAGATGATGCTGGTGTCCATTCACCCCTTAAGGGACACAGTAAAAATGGAAGCAGGAAGGACTAGCTCAAACATCATTGCTGCTACTCTTCCTTCTTCCAACCCATCCTGTAACTCTCAATGCAGTATCATCTTACTTTCTTTCCAACTTCAAATCTATTTTATAACTGTAGTTAGACTTTATGAGCTGCTTGGATTTTTGGACACAGTATAGAAAAGAAGGAAAATTTGTGGCAGAAAAAGTACCAGTATTTTAGGAAATATTGGAAGGAAATCTGAAGGGAAGGACTTCAACAGACTCTTCAATATGCAACTTAGAATAGTGAGCCTTCTCCCACTTAGCCCTACGTTCTCCTGCTTACACACAGATATCAGACTTCTTGTTCTTGTTATAGACACTTCCGTGTGTGTCTGCTTCCACGTGTTAAGGGGGACATATCTTCACCAGGTAAGGAAAAATTACCTTTCCACCCTCTATTGAAGGAGGCTCCAAGAGGATTAGCTCAGTGATTTCTCACTGCACTTTCTTGTTTGTACCAGTATGTTTAATTTAGCTCTTGCTAGGTGTAAGTGCTCCTCCTTTCTTGAGCATGAAGAGAGAAGAGGAATGGATAAGGCAGCTGACTTCTAAGGGGGGATTGTCTGTGATGAATTAAAAACCTCACAATAAAAAAAAAAAAAATTATGTAGTAGCATTTTCCTAATGTGCCATTTCCAATAGAAACTTTATTTATAGAGCAGCCATTTAACAGAGAAGCGTGGGAGTCACAGCAGCATTTCAATTGCATGTCAGGAGGAAAACTGGCCCTGTAGTTGAGATAAGTGACAAGAAGAGAAGAGTTGGATGTTAGGCTGAGAAACAAGATGACCTCGGGCAAGTCATTATACCTCCCTCTGCCTCACTTTCCCATTCTGTTAAGCTGAAATTTTAAACAATTACCTGGCCTGACAAGTGTAATCAGTATGTAAAGAGCTCTGAAGTGGTCACGCACTCAGCTGATCCTCACACAACCAGGAGCACTGTTGGGAACGGGTAAAATAGAGGTAGCAAGGTTCAGTGGCAGTCTGTCTTCCACGACAGGCACTGGATAGACTTGGGAATCCTAAAGACTATGTGCTGAGATACATCCAGAGCTTGCTCATGCTCAGGGAAGACCCATTGGATCAGGACTAAAATGATGGCATGGAACAGCTAACTGCAGACAGGTGTAGGAGTCAGAAAGATCACAAGGCCAAAATCAGGTCATCAGAAGCAGAGAACCATGGGAACCACCATTTCAACTAGAAAAAATGCAGTTCAGAGGCATGCAGCCTGGAAAAAAACAGACTGAGAATCCAATGCCGGTTTGGACAGGGTAGGTGCGAGGCCATACCGTATTGGGTAACCATGCTGCACTGGCTGATATTAATATGGGAGATTAAAGTACCTTTCAGCTTTATATATTCATCTAGGCAATGTGAACAGGGGAAGAGTACAGATACTAACAGTGCGTCACTCATGCACAGACACAGTTCTGCAGCACACACAGCAAATATGACACATCAGTCAAGGAGTTTTGGGGACAGATTGCAGGCAGCACATCAAGAGCTTCTAGAAAAAAAGCATTATACCTGGGCACAGAGAAGACATGCATACTTCAGGGAATCCCTCCTGCTCCCATAGGGAAATGTGCTATTGACATTACTTATGCTCCTTGGAGTAATCGCCATCTTTGCCTTGAAAGACAGCGGGACCACAAGGGAACATGGGCCGGTTGGTGGCAGCTGTTTGTCCTCCATGGGTGCAAAAGATCCTAGTAGGTAGCATCCAGGTGAGTTGTGAAGATCAGGAAGCAGGAAATGTGGAATATGAGCACATAAAGGCAAGATTTGGCTGTAGTCTAGCTAGATGACATACCACTGACTTGAGAGTGGGGTATGTTATAGACAACTTGGGAGAGTGAATTTTAGAGGCGTGAGCTGTAGGGCAGACCCCAGGGAGAAGTTCTTTATAGCTATACCGGATAGATTACTTGGAAAGAAGCATGCTCTGAATTCAAAGGAAACTGAGATAATATCAGTAACTCGAGGCCTATGCATGCAGAATTCGGTATAAAGTGAGTTTCTTTCATTATTTTCCTGCAGAAATAAATTTGCAGGCACTTCTGGTTGCTGAAAGAGACTTAAAAACACACGGATAAGATGAGGTACAACAGAACTGTGTCTATGATTGGAAAGACTGTGCAATCAACGTATAATTAACCTGTGAAACTTGTTGCCAGAGGATATTACAGAGGAAAACAGATTAGCAAGATTCAGAAAAGGATTAAACCTTACAAGAATAGCATCTGCAGCTAGGCTTGCTGGAATAAAAACCATATGGGTTATTAGTCTTCCCACTTCAGGGTATAAAATGATCACAAGTTGGGGTCAGAAAGCAATGTCTCCCTATTATGTAGCGTTGTAAAACTGGGCACACCAGAGGGCTGTTACAAGTCTATCTAAAGCATCCAGCACTGGCAATGGTTAGGACAGAATACTGGACTGGATGGGCCATTAGTTTGATACAGATGAGCAATTTCTTATACCATTCTGCCCTCATTTCCTGGGAGAATTCCACTCCTCACACAGATATGCACTCCAAGCAATTGAAATTCAAGTGTAAACATGTTATTGCTTGAGCAATTTGTGGGCATACAGAGGTACAGAATAGCAGTTAGACCCCAAATAGAGGCGCCTTGTGGAGTAAGAGATTTTCTATTATAGCTTTGCGATCACCACCTACAAACTTCATGGTTGTCATTCAGCTGGTCAGCACCAGTGGAAGTGCAACCAAAATCCCTCTTGCACAGGCTCTCAGTGTGAAAGCAGTAGAGAAATTTCCTGAAAGTAGGATGGAGCCTATACCACTTGCAGCTGCATAGTTCATCCATCCAGCGGAGGGAAGAACCAGGCTGCAGCAAAACGAGGCAAAGGACAGACCAGCATTCCCTTTTCTCTGATGTTGCAGCAGTTTTTCCTTTCCGTGTCTCACTGTGGGTAGTAGCTGCACTCTCCTCCTGGCTCCCTGCTGCATACCAGGTTAGAAAAAGAGTGTCTCTCTGCCCTGCTGCATCAGATAGGAACAAGACTCGGGGGGGGGAAGGTGTGGTGTGGCAAGAGCGGAAGGTATGCAGAGACGCAGTAGGGTAAGGCAAAGAGCAGGACTATGAACATGTGGCACAAGCGTGAGAAGCAGAGGGGGAGGCTGCTGGGGGGGGGATATGCAGTGAAGGAAGCAGAAGGAGTTGCTGAAGAGACAGAGGGTGCAGGTGGATGACTGCACGATTGCTCACAAGGTCACAAAACGCAGCAGCAGAGGCTGACATCCGTGGGGTGCAGATGGACAGGCAGGCAAACACAAGCAGAAGGCGAAGGTCCAGTGGGAAAGATGGAAAACAGTGTTTGCTAACTCCATCTCCTACACAAAGCCACAGCCAAAAGCAAAGCAAAATGGCAGTGATGACATAGGTGAAAACGTAGGATACGTAGGTGGGGACAGTGTGCCAGTGATGCTGAGAAAGTGCATCGCTACAGACACCTGCTTAGAAATGGGTGGCGATGCCGTTACACCACTTGGAATTTGGGCAGCATGGGGTAAGTGCTTCACCTCTAGCAAGACTGCAAGGGGCAGAAAAGACATGAATCTCCTCGGTCCCCCTCTCCTTCCCCAGAACAAATCATGTCAGAATTAAAATGGGATATAAGACTATTAGACTAGGAACAAAGACAAGTTTGGGCAAGGCACTGTTCATACCATGCTTGACATATGTGAGTACGCACACACATTTTAATAGGATAGGGTCTGCCTTTTGTGTGAACTGGTAAATCCTGACTTTCACTTTCTGACTCTACTCCCAGTCACCCCAAATGTTTTTCTGAAAAGTTTAGAGCTCTTTACCTCCTGTCTCCTTGAACACTGGCCGTAGCCTTTTACAGCAGAGACCATAGTTTTGGGACATGTCTAGTACAGGAGGGACTGGACCTTTGTAGAGATCATTCAGTTTTCTGACAGTTAAATGTGTTTCACCTGCACCACCAACACCTCTCAGCCCCTGGCTTGAAGGTCAAGCGTCCACTCTGCATCAGATAGCCTGATCTTCAGAGACTGCATTTACTCGTATAAAGGCCAAACTAGTAACACAGTTATTTTCCCTCAGAATTTTCTGTGATCTTGTGTTACCTCTGCAAATGGAGAAGTCAGCTCACTCTCTTTTTTGAACTCTGGCCTATTAGACTTGGCAGTTGTCTCTTGCCTTACAGTGACCAGCCCCTGAAAGGTTTCTCTCATTCCCAGAAAGGTCGGGTGCACATAAACTCACATGAATGCACATACAAACACATGTTCATACAAACACACACAGATGCCAGGATTCACAGATGCACACACAGCTTCCTAGCTTCGCACTGCTGTTTTCGGCAAGGACCACTCAAAGCGTTTAGCCCAACATGCTGTGATGATGATGTAAACGGAAAAAGAAAAGCCCTTCACCTGTGAAACTAATTAATAGTCAACAAACTTGCTTCAAGGTAGGAGACCTGGCACTGAAGGCAAGAAGCTGTCTTGGAGACCGGCAGGAGCCCGTCTCAGCTGCTAGATGGCAGCATCCATTCACTCACCCACCCTAACCACAGAGCTGGGGCTCGCCGAGGTGTTGGTTTTAATTCTGTGAGAATTTGATGCTCATCAGCGTGAGCGACTGTTATAGTCCTCACTACAGCCAAAATGCTCAAGGCTGTTGCTGTCACTGCCCATGATGGGAGCATACATAAACATGAAAAGAAAGTCATCCTGGCTTTTAAGGCATACGACAATTTGGTGGCAGTTTTTTAAGGGGATGTAGCTGGACAGACACCTTGGGATGATGCTGATGAAATCATGCCTTATCAGTAGGCAAAGAGGCTGTGTCCTCCTCCACAGCTATTTCAGGGCCCTTTATCGCTGATCAAGGTGCATACTTATCTTCCAAGGGCTTTTCAAACACCAGTTAATTAGTCCCCCCAAACCTAAGAGCAAAGCAGGGGAGCCAGAGCCTTGTGTTCTCTGTAGCAAACGAGACTGAAACTCTGTGAAGGGCCCCAAATTAAAGCAGCCTCCAGTGCAGCACGTGGGAACTGCTGCAGCAGATTTAGGGGCACTTTTAAGGATGCCAGTTGAATATTATATCCTCGTTATTCCTATAATTAATACAGCAACTACTACAGAATTTCCAGTGTTGTTTATATAAGCATTATATCCCAGTTATTTTCTGCAGCTCTTGTCTTTTTGACATGCAATAGATTTTCTTATGGAGACTGTGGGCCCGCATCACTGAGGACCCATGGGAAAGGCAGATTTTCAGCAGAATATGGTTAAATATTCTGGGCCCAGGATCCTGTTTAACAATGAGGTGCTGTTGAACACAGCTTGAAAACTGAAGGATCAGGGATTTAAACTCCTCCGTGTCAGAAAGCCTCCGCAATGTCCATCTGCTTGCTGCCAGCCACCACAGCCAGCAGTTATGGATAAACCTTGACCCTGCATGCTTTTTACTGGCATGAAGAGCAGGGAAACAGTAAAGAACATTGATATTAAGATCAATCATTAGGTTTCGGGGTTAAGATCACACACAAATGACTGGAGGTATACCAACTCTCCCTCAGTGAAACTGATTCAGGCAGATACTATGTTGATTGGACTTAGTTCATGCTTGGAAAGTTTTCTTTGCAACTACAACAAGGAAAAGAGGGGGTTTTCAGGAAAAAATACCACCCTTCTTTCTCTGCAGACGGGGAGGAAGCACTCTTGGCCCCTGCACGCAGTTCAGCAAGCTCAGTATGAAGGTGGTGTAGTATTGTTTGTGTCTGCTCTACTTAACAAGAAGGGTCATACTTAGTACAAGCTTCTAAATCTTCAAGTAACGATACAATGTGAAAACAGGAAGGTTAGGTGCTCTCTTTCCTTCCCGGCCTAGAAGCAGGAGACGTTCACTTGAGCCCTCTGATGCAGGGAGAAAACTGGACCAAAACGATGTCTCATATTGCCAGACAAAACCAGAGCAAGGACTGAAATCAAGCTCTGGGGCCTGCCTGAGTTTTGCACGGCTCCAACTAGCACCTTCTAAACCCAACTTCCCATAGCAGTGGCTAACCTGACACCTAAGCGGTAAGGATAGAAGCCAGTCCGTGCCATGCAGCCTGATCCCTGGCTCTCTTCTGTTTAGCAGTATGAGACACAAAGACTCCTTTTCTGAGTGTTTGATTTAATCGCTACACTAGTGGAGGCTGCCCCTGCCACTTCAAAGGCCCTACAGAAAAAGGTCCTTTACAGAAAAGGCATTTTCTTTCAGGAGAGTGAAACCCTACAACAGGGGAAAACACTTGCAAAGCCCCAAGACAGGAGTGAGCTTCAAGACCCTCTTATTCTTGTTTTTAATCTGGGCAGATCCCTCCATGCACTCCTGTGGGTGAATGCCATTTTCAGCTCCTTAACTTCCCCCATACAACACATGTATGGGGCTTCAGGCTTATGCAGGACCAGGGCAGGGAGAAATGTTTCTTCTCAGGTGTTTGACTTTTGCAGAGGGAATTCCCTTGCAAAAAGCCATCAGTCTGCTCCTTTGCGGAGTGATGGAAACCACTCCCTGTCCCCATGCTCATTAAAGATATTGTGAGGTGCCATTCCTTGAGGACTGGCTGCATGTAATTGGTTTATTCTGACTCACTGCCTCCAAGGAGACTGCTCACTCTAACTTCGTCTGTTTTACCCCACTCACTGCTCCCCCATCCTTTCACCACAGGATAAACTTAATATTCAGGTCAAAGCACAAGTTCACTTAGCAGCACTTAATATGTCAGGCTTTCAAGTTACAGGTTGGAGCCAACAAAAAAAGAAAAAACAAAAAAAAAGGCTACAGGTAAAAGAAACATTAAACACAACTTAGGAACATGGTTCCCATCTAGCTGTAGAGATCTGGCCTAGGTCTCCTCTGAAATGGCTGAGCTATGAGAGTAGCAGTCCAGGGTTCATACAAGCACGCTGGCTTCCTCCATTGCAGCTCTCTTCTCACAAACTTGGCAGCAACCCAGGGTCCTGCATGTGTAAGACACAGAACAGGTCTGGCCTCATCCTCCCCATCAGGTACTTTGCTAGTTACCGCTTTCTCAACCAGAAATATTTTCGACATCTCAGCCAGCAGATTTGACGATGCTAAGATCACAGGTACTCTCTCATCTCTTTTGAGTGCATCCCTTATTCCCAAATCCTCAAAAACAGTCTGGAAAACTGATGACTGATCCTCTGTGCATCTGTTCTGATCTGGGCAGACAAAGCTCTTTCACTTTTTTTTTTTTTTTTTCCCACCAAACTGCTCCCAAAACCAACAGTCTAAGGTTTGCTCCCAATTCAAGTGTAGATGCCAGGTTGATGAGTTACGGAAGTGGATAACTCTGCAATGTTAAGTGGAGTATTCCTCCACTTAATTCCTGCCTAGTTAGCTAAACAGTACATGATCCATGTAAATACAGTTGCTGTCTGTTCTAAGACCCGCAGTTTGTTCCTAGTGAGCCTGCTGGTTAATTTTCTCCGCCCAGTCTGGACTGTTTAATTTATAAATTACATTAAATAAAACTAAAATCCTGTTGGGGCTACTAATATATCATTCATTAAATATTATGTAAAACAGCAGAGATACATATTTTCTGCTAAGCCCAGACACGTTACTAACTCCCTGTAGAGATCATGTGTGATATCTCTGGATGCAGGCATGCTGCCTAGATCCCCCCTGAGGACAACTCATCCGTCCTCCCACCATCTGTCGGCGTGCTGGGGTTCCTCCGTCACACCTAGGCAGCTAGCTCTGGGCTGTGGATTCTGCTCTGTGGCTCTGACACTCAAAGTTAAATGGGCCTTAGTGCCCTCCCTGACACGCTGGAGAGGAGCTTGCACCCCTGGATTTCTAAGTTTCAGCCGCCTTCACTCCACAAAGTTGACGCAAAGTCCCTGCAGTGTCATTAAACCCGCACTCTGAACAGATTAGAGATGCATGTCCATTCGTCCTTCCTCCTTCTCTGCGTTCCCCTGCAGGGGAACTTTCAGGAAAAGCCAGAAACTTTACAAAGTGAAGTGGAACTCGTCTCCACCTATCCCAGGTAACCTCTTCCATCCTGTCAAACAGCTCGGCTCTCATAAAAGAACAAATGGAGCGATGCAGGAGTAAGGGGGAGCAGAGAAATAAGAAAGAAAAGCATCTAAACTCTGAGCAGGAAGTTTCTGCCGTTATTTCTGAAGTGCGTTTAGCATGGAGACATATCGTACATTTAGCGCAAGTCCCCGGGACCCTAATGAGCTCCTAATGTACCCCATACTTCAAGGGTTTTCCAAAGAGGCCAGTAACTTAGCAACAGCAGCAAATCCTTGACAGGAATAATCAGTATTTGTGCTGCAGCTTTAGGCTTCCCCTCTTCTCTCCCACTAAGTGGAAGGTGGTTTTGGCTGGGATTTCTTCTCTGCTTTGTCATTGTTCTTATCCCTCCTATGGGTTTCTTCAGTGTTTTTTTTCCTTTATCCTTTCTGTTCAGTAAAGTAAAAAACCCACCATCAGTGGCCTGCAGGGAGCAGAGTTCTTGGAGCCTGGAATTAGCAAGATTCTCCCGTGAAGAGTTTTGTCGCACTGGGGAGATACAGAGGTGGTTCTCTGGGGATGCCACAGGCAAGCCAGGGCTGGCGAAAGGACTGATTTTCACATGATAGCAAACTAGACAGGCAACCAGGGCCAGTGGTGGCTCCTCAGGGGTACCAGCTCCTACAAAGAGCTAGAAGGAGATGAGAAATGACAGTTCTCTGCTGCGTTCATAGCTTTCAGCTATGAGAAACTGAATCACTGAACTCCAAAGACATTCTCTCAAAACCACAAAGCAAATATTGCCAGTTAACTGTACTTCCTGAGGCCATATGAGACAGCAGGCTCCAGAGGAATATGAGGTCCTTCTCAGGCAGGCTCTGCACTGTTTTCCTAGTGGGGTGCCATTTGATGCCACCATGTACAAAGCATATACCTCCCCTGGCCACATCTCCTGTCTTTTTGCTAATTGTAGGCGTATCACTGGGTTTGGAAGGAGGCTGCTTTCCACCTTAAGTGAGGAACTTGAACAACTGATTCACGTATTAAGAGAGGGTCTGAGAGAACAAGACATTTGGGTGACTCCCTAGCATCAGAACTTCAGCATAGTAGATGTTTAAGAGGACAACCCATTTTAATATCACTAAGAAATCTCCAAAATGGTAACGTGATGTGCAAAAGTGAAATGAGTTGTCCAGTGTCACAGAAGGCCTGAGAGCAGAAGACAACCTATCTTGAAATAATTTCTGTATACCCTATTAACTTTCCTGAATAACAACACTGTAAAAATGCACAGGATGAACAGCCAGTTTTGAACTAAAAATCACTGAACAGCCATTCTGGACCTTGACTAGTATAATTCCAGCAACCAAAGGGACAAACTTCCCATTTCTGTAGGTCCAAGTGTAACTGGAATTTTACAGACATGGCTTATCGATGCTCTTTTCCCCCAGTGTTGAAAGGGTGGAAGGTTGATGATAGTGAGAAATAGCATTTAACAAGGACTTCTTGACCCAGCAGTGGCCTTTGAAATGTTTAAGAATGGTCAACTCAGGCTAGGAGAGCCTCTGATATACAAAAAACATGCCATCATACCTGCATCTCTTGCATTTATAGCAAGAGAGGCGGACTAAGGCTTATACATTCACCTTGTGAATTTTAGAGAAGTCAGAGGAATAAATAAAATTCCAACTACTTGGAGCCAACCGATCTTATTTACAAAATATCAACAGACTGAGCATGGAAAATGAATGAAGAAACCTCTGCCAGGAGGAGGCAAAGACTTTCTTTTAGGTGGCTGTCCAGGCAGTAAATTGGAAGAATATTGTGGGCTAACTCAGCTGAAACACTGCTGAAAAAACCAAAAGTTCCTCTACATCCAAAGCATGCTCATCACCATGCAGCAAAGTGCCCACCCAGAGGCACACAAGCAGGCTCCACATCACATAGATCTGAAACTCAGCACAGTATAGACACACCAGTGTGCCACTGCACTCAGCTAATGGAATCTTCTGCACTGTGTCGTATAAACCCACACCAACACTGTGAAATAACAAGACAGGTCCAAGGCAAAATATAAGGATTAAATCTGCTATTCTAAGCAAAGTGGGTGTTCAAAATCCACCATATTATTTCAATTACCCTAAACTGTCATCACAGACTCAAAGACAAAGGAGGGGCACGTGGAAACTCTTGACCCCTGGGAGAAACCTACTGGAAATGCATGAAAATATCACAGTGATTTGTCCTTTCTTGTTTTTCATTACACATACGGCAAGGCAAGGCAAGCCTCAGACCTGCCCACACTGTAACTTGGCCTACAGCATCAGTCAGTTAGGTCTCCACGAAGCGTGAGAGAATCATTAACAGCGTCACTTTCTCTCACAGCCAACCTGGCTTTACCCAACCAGAAATGTCTGCAGGAAAAATCTGAAAAACCCATTAATGGGGATAATGATGCTTACCTCCTGCACAAAGTGCTTGGAGATTCATGGAGGGAAAATTTTGTTAGAGGTAGGTATTTATTAAATCCTTTTAGTTTCTTGTATCAAGGATCCATACTACTGCCACACACTTGGACATAACTCCCACTACCATTAGAAGCTATAGCCTCTAAAGACTATAAAACAAGCCTATACCACTTGGTTTAAGAACTATGGCCGTCACATCTATCCTACAGACAAAAGGCAGATCTCCTAGCTAGTCCATGCCCATACCTTAATGAGCAGTGATCTTTTCTCACTTGCCTTTCAGAATTTGTCACTTTACATTATGGAATGAGACAGACAAATCATAGTTCTCAGGTGAAATCCAGGCTCCCTTGAAGTCAATGGCTAGGTCTTTCTGATGTAAATAGGGCCAGGATTTCACTCTCTGCCTGAAATTCTCTTTGATATGAAAAAGCACAGTTTTGGGATTTTTTTTATGTCTGACTTACAGAGTTGAAGGACTCTTAAAGCCAAGTGATGAAACAGTGCTAAGAAGTTGTGGGGCTGTTGTCACCTGGGACCAGCTGCCCCAATTCTGGTAACCAGATAATCTGCTTATTTGACATTTCTGGGGTCTCGGTACACTCTCTCATGATAGATCTCTTCCTCCTCCTTGAATAAAGCTCAGTAAAACATTTGACCTTTTCCAGCCTTTAGAGTTTCATTGTGTTTTTTAAAAAGGAAAGCAAAGCTTGGAAAAACATCTGCTGAAGAGAGAATTTTCTCATTTGGATAACACACTCCCATTTAGCGTAAAGAAAACAGGCTCAGAGAGGCCTCTGCCTATGATTTCCAAGTCAGGACAGAGTTCTGTAAAAGTGACTTCATTCCTAAACGCGTGAGCATCTCCCCAGAGAAAGATCCTAAATCAGAAAGGATCATAGGGGCTCAGCTGGCAAATCATTACCTCATCTGGAAACTAAAGTTTGCTGTCTAGTTTCTGTCAAAAGTGACAAAGAATTCAGAAGGTTTCACTCCAGACCCTCCACAAAACCTGCTGTGCAGCTCCGCATAAGTTTCAGTCACTAATCAGGGGGCACCCAAGCCTGCAATATTAAAAGGAAAGTTGAAGTCACAACAGAAATGCCAAGGAAAGAACTGGTGAAGGGAGTGGAGGGGACCGGGGGAGGAAGAATTATGAGAGTAGGCCATGCTGTAGGGTCAGCGTTCAGGCGTATTTAGCAGAGCTGTATGTATGCAAGAAACTTGCACTGTGCTTGCCCTTAGCCTGCAGTAGCCATCTCGCACCTTTTATGAACACGAGAATTCACTAAGCCGAGAGAGATAAAACTGGTGAATTAAAAAGATTTTGAGGCAGGACATAAAATACAGGTCTTGCCGGAGCTTCATGCTTTTTGCTGCTTGGGAGGCAGGCACGTTAGTCTCAGTGCCTTTCTGATATGCCATCAAACTAATTACCTGCCTAATGGGAACTGAAATAGATTTCCATTCTCTTGATGTGTAGGAAGATGAGGAGGCGTGTACAACATGGAGGAGGGCATAGGGTCTACATCAGATGGGAGAGCCCTAGAAAAGAGCCCTAAATGCAAGAACCTTTAGGGGCAACGTGGGTGGCCTGAACCCAAAATAGACACCTGATAGCTCTGCTGGTTTGGCAGCAATTAAAGACCTAAGAGCAAGATGTGAAGTTCTGCTTGAGTTCTCAAGCATCGTGCTGCCTGAATCCAAGATTTTGCTCAAGGACCATCTTTAGTGTTAATCCTGTATTTAGATAAATGGCTCTAAATTCCTTAGATTCTAATGCTCTTACAGTAGGACACTTCTGGAAACAGGAGTTATATCAATAAAGTGGATCATTATTGCAATTAATTTCACTGAAAGACAATTGAAACAGAATGTAATATCAAATCCCCATCTGCTCACCGCAAACAGCTAAGCCAGTCCTAAAACAAAACTAAAATAAATACCTGTGTATAGGCTCAGGAAGCCTTGATTACAAAGAGGGTGGAGGGGGAGTGGGGAAAAAAAGCGAGAGTAGAACGTATTCTTGAAATGCCGTGAGCTTTTCTTTTCATCCTGGCTTGTTTTCCAAAGCATATTCTTGAGATGAGAAGGGCTATTTTCCATTTTGTTGCTTCGTGATTAAGTGGAACAAGTACCTTTGCTCTCATTGGTTAATTAGAAATACCTGCTACGTAGATGTATCTTTTTCCAGTCCCTTGCTTCTTAGCAAATAAAAAATCTATTTTGGCTTCCCTGCACTGACCCTTTAATTGAACTAACATGGGTTTTGTTGCTGTTCTTTGTTTTTAAATAAGCAATTTTGTACTTGCAGATTTTAATTTCCCACATGGCAAAACACTTCTGAATATTGCCAAATCCCAGGCACTGAGGCTAGAGAAAGTACATCTCTGCTTTCCCACACCCAATAAAAAAAAAAAAGTTATCATCAAGCATCCCTGCTGGCTAGCCCTTTGCCATGACATTCTGTTGGTTTCACGTGAGAGATCATCTTGATGTGCTATGCTAATCCTGTCATTAATTCCATTATTAAAGTTACAGAGACATGAGATTAGGAACCCGTTACCTGCATAAAGCCCAGCAGATTTCTCTTTCTCTCAAAAAAGAGAGAAGAATCTTATTATAGGTACGAAGGCTATTTCTACTAGGCTTGCGGAATTCTACTCAACACTTACTGGAAGAATAGTCCTTTATTGATAGAGTATGAGATGGGAGATTTTTGGCTGTGTATTATCTTCACCATCATGGTGCAAAGGGAAAAATCTCTGAGACCTAAGCTGGCAAATTTTTTAATGACAGTTTTATGTGTTTATTACTCTTGTTTTTTTGCCAGGTTTGTTAGGCAGGGAGTAGGTAACAACTTGCAATCTTGTCCACTGGCATGTATACACACATTAATGGGCCAGATGGAGCTGCAGTGATTTTAGCAGCTGAGGGTCTGGACTATTATGTTTATACAGGTCAGGGGAGAGGGGGAACAGACAACTAATTTAATA
The DNA here is from genome assembly GCF_964188355.1 of Buteo buteo. Lineage (NCBI taxonomy): Eukaryota > Metazoa > Chordata > Aves > Accipitriformes > Accipitridae > Buteo > Buteo buteo. The sequence goes on from NC_134178.1 coordinate 42,351,759, forward strand.
TAACTTTAGAGCCACAGTCTTCACTAAATTGGACATAGGATTCAAAGTGAAGAAGAAAGAGAAAATCTGGCTCCTTTTCTTGGCTCTACCACTGATCTAGTTTGTAATTGTAAGCAATTCTATTTACCCCATCTGCAACATGATTGTAATGTTTCTCCCCGCCTCTGTACAGAGTTCTGGGATGGAGATACATAAATAATTTCTCAAATTTATCTGACATTTTTTCCTAAAACTTCAGATGTGTGAGTTGCCCCTTCCACGGGTTTCTTTTTTGTGTTTGACAGTGCGCTTGTTTTATTTCTCTTGTAGGCTTGCCTGTAATAACTGACAGATTTTAACAGTAAATTACCTTCTCTTTAAGGTATGTATTGTAATAATTTTGCCTGCATTGTACATTATATTTTAAACAAAAGATTTAGGTTTCTTTATTTTTCCCTTGATATTATAAACACCTCTGAATAATAATTTGTTACTGTAGAATTTCACAATAGTAATTTATTACTGTAGAATTTCACCAGCTATTTGCTAGAGTAACAGACTCAGAGTTGTATTAAGTGTGCACAGTCTGTGACATCTTGCCAACCTTTTTATGCAGAAACATAAACTAATTTGAGGCTTACACGTAATTTGTTATCAAACTGTATCAATAAACTGTAGTTAGCTTGTCTATGTATGTGATACATCCAAACTAAAGCAAAACAGCGTCAACTATTTCTTTTTCAAATTGCTAGCAATATTCTGTTTCTTTGTGTCTCCTGGATCATAGCTGTCAACCCTGTTACTCAATATATATTGCCCAGGTCATCTGCATTCACAGCTTTCCAAAATCTTTTACCTTTCCCTTATTGCTTCTTTCAACAAATCAATAAAATTTCATCCAGAACTTGTCCTTGCTTCTGTCCCCTGTCCCCAATCCTCTTGACATTGAGGGAGTAGAAGGAGAGAGAGAGAGAGGTGGTCCTTCTGTATTACAGATTGCAACCAATAAGCCTATGACAAATTTGAAGTAGCCTGAAATAATTTGTCTCATTGCATGAAAAACTGATTATCTTTATGACAATTTTCTGAATGTGTATGTTGATTTAACTCAAAGACTGCTGTTTCTAGGAAGGGAAGGGTAATACAGCAGATGAGGTGACTTAACCTCAAATACTAAAGGATTATGAAAGAACCGTTATGCTTGGCCCTGGCTGACCCCAACTCATTCCGGTCCTAGTGAATTTCTTTAAGAATAATAAAATCTTTAGCATTGAAAGATCCATCATAGCAAAAGCAAAATGCAGTTCATCAAAAAGAGTAGGACAATTTTCTTGATAAAAGGAACAGACTCCAGAATCTGTCAGAAAACAGGCCTTCCTAAGTCCCCTTTGTAAGACATATGATTTTAGGTTAGACAGACATACATAAAAACAGCTCACGAATTACATTTTTTTTCTCAAAAGATTTTGTTCACTTGTATAAATGCATAGCATTTTTGCTTGAAGAGGCTATGACGTCACTATGAACAGAAAGGAGTCCTGAAATTCCCTGGGTTTTCCAAATAATCGTTACTAATCTGAAGGACACTATAGCCCAAGCCCTGGTTTAATAGCAGTAAAATCAGCAGCTCTGGCAGTAACAGGTTGATATGTGAAATTTGAGACTGAACAAGTACCAGAGAGATCAGAAATGGAACAGAAATGCAACAAGTCTTAGAAGGTGGCCAGTCACACCCAGACAGTTTTCCAGCCTCTTGAACAGCAGTCTTCTGCCACGAAGTGCTGTGCTAAACCAGGGAAGCTCAATGCATTTAACTGTATTAAATGCTGATAGCAAAATTACAGCGGAATACACATATGAAGAACAACGCCAAGTTACAGGGCCATACTTTTTGAAACCGAAAGACAACAGCAATATGGACAGCAACAGGATCAAGACTTTACCTGTGTCTGTAACGAGCTCATTTTGCAATTTATCTGCAAAACTCCATGTGTGTTAGCGCATACACGCTTTTGACTATAATGGCCATTATAGTATCTCTTAATCTATGATGCATTGTTCAGATACTTTTCTCAAAAGCAACCTTCATTAAGCTCTGTTTGTCTGAAATAGCCTGAATACTGAACAGCTGCAAGATCCTACACATTTGTCAAAGCTCATAGAAAAATATGAATGTCTTGCGTTGTGTTATTTGAGAATTGATATGTTATTATACTGTCTTTAAGGGCTTATTACAATGAATGTGTACAGGAAAGGAAAGTTAAAACTAAGTATTCATTCATAATTTGGGGTTTTCATCTAAGCTAAGCTGTAAAATACTAAAGATGGGCAAATGCTGTCATTTCCTTCAGTGATCATTTAGGTAGATGTAATTTATATACTTGTGTTTTTATGTGCAGGAATGGTGGGTGACAGGAGCTCTCTAGCAGGAAAACAAGAACTAAACAAATCCCGAGAAGGCTATAAGGTTCAAAAAAAAAGCATTCCTCTACTTTATTTTTTACCCCCTTGATACTTTTTTAGCTGCCTCCCATGACTCCGTGTTGTGCAACCCACATTCATTCTGTGTCCTTATCAGATGTGAGATGCGTTATATTGCCACTTATAACTGTTTCCTGACCAAGTTAAAACAACATATCAGCAGTAAATGGGGTTTCAGCAAAAAAGCTTATACAAACAAGTTACTCTGACCTCCACAGGTGCCCTTGAAACTGCTAGACTTCTAGCCCTTGGTACTACATCACTCAGACCCACACCCTTGGAAAACTGAGGTGGGTTTTCTAATGTTACTGTCATGCTGTGTGGCAGAAAGTATGAAGTGGAGAAGTCTTCCACAGATCTGATGGCCTTAGTTACCCTAGCACTTGCCATTCTCCTTGCATTTCTGTTAGTATAGCTTTGGAGAAACGGATTCAGTTCACACCTCCCTCCTGAATCTTCAATATTTATTTTGATTCTTTATGTTAATAAATAAATAAAATCCAGAGCCTTAGTTGCAGTATAAAACAGCACAATTCACTACCAGAGTATAGAATTGATATACTAGATATTTCTCATTTATTAGCTTCATTCCTTTGCCTAGTCTCCTACAGTAATGTTGTTATTTCCCATGAGGGTCACATGAGATTTTTCTCTTGCTTGCCTTGTACGTGTCTTTGTGTGTGTGCTTATTTATTTAATAGGCATTTTCCCCCTTTATCTGCTACTTATTTAAAGCTTTCACTATACCCATTTGATCTGAATACATTGGCTATGTGTGGCCTGTTTGCAACCAGGTCTGCTCTTAATGGTGTATTTACACCAGGTTTTCACACAATACCGAAGAGATCCATAACCAAAGTGATTTAGAAGACGATTTCAACGTTCCTTTCCCCAGAACCTCTCTCCCTTTCTCAACAAGTAGGAAATGACACTGAAGGGAAAGGATTTGCTTGCGACTCTGCTGTAAAAGTGCTTTTCTTCTTCAAAGCAATCTCCCTGAGGGGCAAAAATTAAACCAGGTTCTCAGAACAGGTACTTATTTTAAGAATAGGCCTTTCTGCCTCCTGTCAGAACATGGCACTAGTTCATGGACTGTCTTTACAAGTACAGCCCCCTCCCTCATCTAGTCTACTCTTAGGAAACAGAGATGTCTTGTGAGTAGCAGCTCTTCTCTCTCCTGGCCCTGTCCTGGAGGGCAACGGGGCAAGTTGAGCATGGCCAACTTCCAGCCATCCCACCTCCCTGCTCCCGCTGTGGGAGGCTAGGACACAGCCCCAGTGGCGCAGCACGGTACTTGACCAAAACCTGGCACTGCAGATACTGCGATGCCACCAGCCCCTGCAAATCTGGCATTGTGATACAACTCTGGTGACGGGAAATCACTGGCAAATCTGATTAGGGACACCACTGCTTGGGAGACTGCCCATGTGGCATGTCAAGTGCTGAGGGGCAGCATTTCAAGGAGTCCATGTCAAGACTCCAGCGTTCCCTCTATTAGCAAAACTTCATCGCCTTCTGCCCCCTGCACTGCACCACTATCAACATGAGTACCATGGACAACACTGAAATTATTATAGTCTTCATTTAGTTTTGTTTGATGTAATGGCCGTGGAGAGCAAATAGTTTTATAGATTTTTATAGTATTAATGCATCCTCACATAGTTCTGTAAAATGGTATATAAATGTGGTAAAGGCCTCTAAGACCCAGTCAACTCAACGATCACATCAAAACACCTGCTTAGATACCACTCTGCCTTATGTGGCTGAAGACTCAGTTTTGACAGGATTTAAAGCAGTGCTGTCTGGAAAGCTTTTATAGCAGAATCTTTGCTCCAACCTTGCTGAAAAGGTCAAGCACTTTTTCTTTACCTCCTTGCCTTTCAGAGGCACTCAGGTTTAAACCACAGAGATCTCCATTTTAACTTTCTACCTGCCTCATTTAGTAACATCACACCTTTTGTCAACTCAGGGAATTCTTTGGTTTTCAACAATGAAGGAAGACTTAAAAACAAAAGCTAATCTCAGCCCTGAACACAGCTAAGATATTCTCAAGGGAGTCTTCTATCCCTTTTAATCTACGAGAAGAAATGAAAATATCATAGATACCAGCCTAACGGTATTTTAAAGGAAAAAACCAGTCTAAATAACGTTTTGTTCTCTTTCTTAGTTCACAGGGAGCGTTCAGTCGGTCAAAAATAACATGTAGTGTTTATGGACAAACCCAGCAAGACCTCCAAACTCACCCCTCCTCCACCTGAGAGCCGCTGGCCAAAGTCAGCTCCTCTAGGAAGAGCAGGCAGTCAGTCACCCCATTGCAGTTGGAAACTACAGCAAAGGTTTGTTTTGCACAGCTGCTCGGATGGAGCTGCTACCTACTATGCACAGTTCTCCTCAGCATGTGGCAATCAAGACTGGCTTTTGCTGGTTACGCTCTTCAAACCGTCACAAAGCGACCACCAGCCAGGCATCGGTCCCCCCCAACCTCACAGGTTGGGAGGAAGAAAAAGTCCTTAGATTGTGGAAAACGTACGGCACCCAACTTCTACTTAGGTGCCTGACATCCATTAGCATCACCCAGTATCTTTGCAGGTTGTAGGAATCTAGAGTGCCTGCTTCCGAGGGACTTTATCAGTAACTATCAATATACTCTGAAAGGAAAAGTAAGCTCACTTCTGAGAGTCACCTCTGACAATTTTTTCCCACTCCAGGTTTGAACAAGTCACCTGCAGGAAAATCTAAGCAGGCTATTATCAGTCTCCTGGCACACATAGCTCTTTACCTGCTTCTTCTACCAACAGGTTATATTATAGTCTTTAATTAGCTTTAAGTCCTTTAGAAATAAGGGAAAGGAAACACAGGTTAGACCCATTTTGCCAGGCTTGTAGGAAAAGATTTCCATCACTGCAATTCCTGTAATAAATTTTGTTTTCTGCAAGAACACTACTGTTGAACACTATTTCTCAACGTGGCCAGGGGCTCTCACTAATTACAAAGCTGCTCTTCAGCTGCTCAGAGCTCTCCTTTCCACCCCTAGGAAGGGATTATCAGGAATTCACGGGGAGAAAATGCACCCCATATACGCCCACTATTTATTTAGCTCTTCACCAACTGTTCGCATATCAAACTTTGTATGTGACATGCTAGATAACAGAGGCAACCCAGAAGGAAGAGCATACATAGTATTTGCTAGCATGTTGCCTTTTATTTCCTTTAGCCAAAAATCTCGTGAGGCAGCTATATGGCATATTAGAGATAGCTTTACACAAAAGGCCTTTCTTTCAGAGGGGGTTTCTCTGAGCCTGTCTTGCAGTTCACATTGCAGACCAGATCAAAAGATGTTTTCCTCCATCTTAATAGCGAAATCTGAGACAGATTGTATCAGTGAAGAAAGGGAGTAAAAGAAAGACTGAGAGGTTACTTGGCAATTAGGCAATCTTGATTATTTCCTTCTTGTCTTGCTAAATCTTTCAGCTGGCTATTGGGTGGAAATGATTTTCTATTCTATTTGACACTGGCTTCACAGCTAATTTGGTTTCCATCTATCTGCCTAATCCATTTTATCTATTAGTTCTAATTTGGCCCTATCCCTATTTTTGTTTGCATGCTTCCCATAAGCATAAACAACAACAATGATCTTCTCTTCTTATACGGGCAGAAAAAAAGGAGCGTGTTTTTCAGGTGAGATGCATAAGAGTAAGAGCAAAGGTCCCACTGTGGGGAGGTCACACAAAGATGCAGGTGCCACCTTTGGCAGGGCAAGGGTTTCATAACCTTTTCTTCATGCACCAGAGAACTCCAGTATACAGATCCAAGTCACTGGGACTGCTGTGTCATCTGTGTCACTCTACCTGATCAAGCGTGTAACACAGCTACACGCAGAAGTGATACGGCCTCACAGAGAAGTCAGTAGCTCTCTCAGGATTTTGAACATCAGATCAAAGCCTTTGAAATGGGCCATGTGTCCAAGGGACAGCTGGAGAAGCGAGTGGCAGATAATGGCAATGTGTCCCTCGACAGCTGTTTTCCTGAGCAGGTTCGCTGCCAAGTTCTCAACCAACGGGCGCTTCTTCAGTCGTGAGGGCTCACTACCAGACAGGGGAACTGCAGTCCCCGTGGTGTACCCATGACAAAACCATGAATCACAGTGCAGGCAATTCAGGCACCTGGACAAATATTTCTCACCATCCCAGGAAAAGTATTCTTGCCAACACACTCACTGGACTTATCTGGTTTCTTCATAGAAGCCATCTCTATACTGTCTTGGTCTATACCTCAAAAGAAGCATCAAGCTTCAGGGCAGAAAAGTTTCAAGTGCTTAGTCAAAACTCTGCTGTGACTAACAGCTTGCTTTTCCACGGCCTCGGAAACCCTGTGGCTCACAACGTGCATGGGAGCCAGGATCACAAGGCTCTTATTTCACATCTGCTACTGCTGCTGTGCATCTGCCATTCACAACCAAGTATATGTGAATCACTTCCTCCCTTTGGTGCAAGAAGCAACCTGAGGTCCTCGGTTTAAAAGGAGTAGAAGCACAAGGTATTACATTAAGGCTTTGATTCATAATTAAGCAAGCCTTGAGACTCATCTGGGAATTTTGCCAGACAACTTTATACATTAGAACAGGGACTTTGAGAAACACATTTATGGTGTCACCCTGAAAACTAGAGGCATCTCCAGAATGCAGGCTCCCAGAGTAGGAGCTTTTCTTGTGTAGAATGACCTCTTTCTTATAATAGAAGCTAGCCACTGGTAGACACTTACATGGATCAGATCACAGAAAAAGCGAGAAGTTTATTATCATTCCTACCTATCGCCGTATTGGCTTCAGTACATTCCTGAGAACCTCTTCCTGAGAGCCTCAGGAAGGGAAATGCTGTGGCCATTCTTTCCCCACCCCTTGATAACTTGTTTTTTGAGATCTCCTCCTTTCTTGTTCAGACCTCTAACTCCTTAAATGCTCTCTCTCTGTTTTGCTGGGGCTGCTGCCTTCGTTAGAAAGATTTTCAGCTTTGATTAATTATTGAGCCAGTACTGCTGAGGGTTTTCTATTCTCCAGTTCTCATTACTGATGCCTTGCAGCCTGTGTGCTTCACTGGTCCCATTGCAGGATTTGATGGATGCACCCGTGAAGTTTTCCTGCCTGCAAAGCCAGTCTTGCCTTTTGCTGATTTTGTTTGGTGGGCAGGGAATTTCGCTCTTGGCTACAGTGAGCAGTAAAGCATACACACTGGGCAAAGTATTATTATTATTATGGTGGAAGCAGCATGAAATTCTTGCTTCTTTGCTTTCTGCATATTTCCCCTTTAAAACTGTTTCAAAAATTCTCCCCAGCGGCCATTTTATTCTCAAAGTTGCTGCATCTCTTACAGAAGATTCACCAATATATTGCTCTCTCATGGGAGACCAATATTCTTTCTGGTTGTTTGCTTTAATCTAGAATGAAAAGCTATGCATAGTGGAAATATGTTTTGTTGTGTTTTGTTTATGCTCCTTGTGCTTGGCTGCGTAATCATCACTAAGGTTGACCAAAACATTTTTCTTTGTTTTGATGAAATAAAACTGTTATCTGTGAGAACTCAGACTTAAGATAAGGGTCCAATGCACTAGAAAAGAGGTAGTCCAATGGAATGCAGAGACTGTAAGAGACAAGCACGTGGTATGTCCCATGTCACAGCTTCTATGAGGCCCTAAAGAGGCTTAGAGATTTAGAAACTGAACCTGAAGCAAGTGAAATGCTTTCATGTTTTTGAGTGTCTGTCTTCCTCAATACCCATCATTTAAAGACAAATTTCTTTAGGCTGACTTACTTGCCCAGACTAGGGAAAAAGATGAGTAAGTGCTCAAATGTTTGTATTTCCCATAGAGGATATCTTATGTTTATGATCAGCTCACTATTAAATTAAGTCCATGCCACAACATTACTTATTTCACAGGACTAAAGGCCCAGGTGACAGTGGCTTGTACTTCTGATGATTTTATCCAGTTGGGTATTAATCCTCTGTCCAGCCATAACAGTAGTCTATCATACATTAGCTTGCTTATCCCTTAGCAAGCAACACAGACTGCTCATGATCACCCTGGGTCTCGTTTGTGAGACAAATCAGCCAAACTATCTCAAAACCTCTCTCACGCAGTCCTGAACCCAGCAAGATACCAGACAGATAGCTACGTTTGTTGATCAGGGCTGTGAGTTTGCCTCAGCATACTGACCATCATGTATGTAACCAGATATTTACTTTTTTTTTTTTTTTCTTTTCCAGCATCAATGTGCATCTTAGGCCCTGATGGCTCTGTGTTCAGGCACCATGAAGAAAGAAGTGGTAGTCAGGATCGGTCCCGGTGAGGGTACCCAGGGTCAGGCACGGCCCTGTGATGGCTGGCCAGAGCCACGGTGAGGGAGCTGGGCTGCGGCCAGGCTGGGACATCAGCTGCAGACTGGGGGTCTGGATTAACAGCGTGCATGGCCAGGCACGGCTGTAGCTGAATGGGAGACTGGCACTCTTAGTGTGATGTAGCTCAGGCAGGGGCTGAACGGTAGAAGTTCAGTTTAAAAGCAGCTCCCACAGGAAGGGAGACTTGTCCTGCAGAAGCCCCTGACTGCTGCCTGGGACAGTCTGTCCAAGGCCACCAAAAGAAGGGGGGCCATCCTCACCTGCACAGTCTCAAAGCTGGCTCTGAGCCCCAGCAGCCAAACCTCTGTGCGGAGGGATGCTATCAGCATCCCCTTCAATCTCCTCCTGCCTCCACTCTTTGTTAGAAAGGTCCTGGAGCAACTGTCTGTGGTCAGCTTGAAAAACTCGTACGTCTTTCACTTTGCAGCAACAATGGGAACAAGAGGAGAGCTAGATAAAAGACTAAAATAAACAGCTTTGACACAGATAATCAGTTGACTGTGCTTTACCATCAGCCGAAGTTATGTAACTCTGTGGGCATGATCTTAGCAAATACAAGGGACCAAAACCCAATTTAACCAGCACTGCGGATCAAGTCATTACCCCAAGGGCAGGAAAACACACACAGACAGGCAGTGCTGGGTGACTTCTTAAGCCACAGAAACTCATTAGCCCAAGCAGATGACACATGTACAGTCAGAGAGCAGTGGGCACTTGCATCCTCTCACACAGACATACATGTAACCCATGTGTACATGGACTCCTTTCTTTCCTTACTATTTCTCAGTTCGAGTATTCTCCCACCATAATTATCTTGCCTGCTTTTAACCCATCCTAGACTTCGAAAACAGTCTGTCAGCAACATCTATCTTGAACCTACAGTAAAGTTGGAGAGGGTGATCAGGTTGTGTTTTATTTCCAAGGCAGAAAAGGAGTATTATTAAAACTTTGCAAATACCAAAAATCAGGCTTAGATCCATCTGATACAGCACATCGCTAGCCTCCCTCCCAGCACTTGCTATGAGTGTACACGAGGAGAGTGAGAAAACTACAGCCAACAGTAAATCCATGATCATTCAATCAGGGGTTTGAGCCCATCATGAAATTTGCACCAATGGTACCTACTTCAACACTCCAGCACACAGTGGGCTCAGCAAAACCTAGCACAACACACACACTGCCCAGCTCTAAACACCAGAAGCAGGGGCTTATGCCACGCATGATGTAAACGCAGCCTGACTCATGTGGAGAACCACAGCCGACAGAAGGCATAGGGACAAGGCTCAGGCAGCAGGTCGCATGTGACAGAAAAACATGTGTCATCAAAGTGACAACCTTCGTTTCCTCGTTTGTACCTTGACAGCTTCAGAGCAGGGCAAGCCAGTATGGCTGCCCATAAACGTGCACCCGAACACCGCCCTTCGAACAGGCTCACAGGTCTGCACACGAGTGGCTCTTCTCCACTCCAGGAGGAATCGGAGCCCTGAGGATGCTCTGCCAGAGCAGAAGGCTTGTAAATCCCCCGGCACCACTATTTCTGTGCTAGAGTTGGATGCCTGTGCCCGGCAACTGTGCGCTGACAAGGCTCAGCATCTTTCTTTATTTTAAAGGCACATGGTAGCTTTCATCTGCAAGTCAATATTGGTGAGAAGGTCTGCTGGGATCCGAAATAAGTAGCATAGCTTTTCAGACACAGCAGCATTCGGATGGCATATTAAAAACCTGCGTGAATCATCAATCCCATTTCTTTAGGAACTGAGTCCCATCAGGGCACAGGGCTGAGGGGAAAATGGGCTATTCTGCATATAGCTGGGAGATGATGATGATCTATGTAGGTAAGATGCAGACATTCTGTTGTGAGTTTTTTGTGACTGTTGTTGCTTTTTAAATAAAAATTTAAAATAATGGCTTAGGCTTCCCTGTCACACACCAGAGACAAAATTCTGCTCACTGTTAATAGAGGTACAAACAAATTTTTGCAAGCTCTGCATCGAAATGCCTTCCTCCGACCAAAGAAAAAAAATGAAGAGCAAATTTCTTACACATAGGATAATCACATTGCTGAAGCAAACACCTCTCAATGTTGTGAGCAAGGCAACAAGCAAAAGGTATTTAGCTGAAGTGTGCACACATGCGCGAGAGAGTGTGCGAGCATGACAGAGATTGAGTTGGTATGTGCTGAAAAGCGGGACAGGAAAATAGTTGATCTGATCCTTGTGAAAGCAAGCTACAAAAGCTTGAGGGAGTCAGACTGCTGGTGTGCAGGAGTGGGAACATTAATCCCCTAGCAAAGGCAGTGATGGACGGCAGGTGAGCAGATGGGGAGGCAGGTTCTGAGTGCAAAGACGACGGCTTGGAACGAGCCCTGTTTGAGCTCTGTACAAACGCGGCTCGGCAGAATAGGGGCAGCAGTACCCAGGGAATCAGCCTGCAGTAGTTTACCCAGCTCACTTTCAAGGTAGCAAGTTACCCACCATTCCTGCACACCAACAACCTCACCCTCTTCTGCCTTGCAGCTTTGTCTTCTGCGCTCCTCAAAACAAAAAGTTTCCAGTTTTATGCATAAGTTGGGACATCTGATCGGTTCAGAAACCTGGATTTCCTTCAGCTTGAAATCTGCCGGGAGCAGGACAGCCCCGCTCTAAAGGTACCTAAATGCCAAGATTCTCAGGCTGAAGTCCTCCTCCTTATTTCCCTGTGCACCATTCTCTCTCTCTCCCGCCTCACAGTGGGTTTGGAGAGAGTTATCTGCCTAGCTCTTGGACCCTGATCAGAAGCTGAGCTGTGGCCTGGACTTTACCATCTGTCCAGGTGGCTCCTTTGCAGCAAGATACCATCCCACATGTCCTATATGCATCCATCAGATTCAGGCCTATGCCAGCTTGGCTCTGGGAATGAATCGCTGCACTTTCCTTATTTGAAAGGCAAGCTTGTGCCAACCACTCCATGATCTTCTAGACTTGTGCTCTCCCTGGGCGCCTGGTGCTTTCACAGTAGCCATAGCACTTGCTGGCCAGTGCACTTGTCTGCATGAGATCCCCAGGACTCGACCCATCCTGGTTCCCACTGCACAGTATTTTAGAATAACACAAAGGAAAAATACTTTCTCCGTATCCAAAACCTGTATTTTTAATTCTCTGTCCTAGAATCCTCCGCACTGAAGCTTCAAGGGACCAACTGAAGAAGAAAAAAGCCTCTGCTTTTCTTCCACATACAAATGAAGCAAGTCTCACAATTTTTAACTTGACAGAAACACTCCACCGTTGGAATGGGGAAGCCCTTCTCTTTGGAAGAAACATGCAGGCCAGTCCCCTACCTCATTGTATCTCAGGGAGGAAAACAAAAATAGAGAAATATCCTTTTTCCTTGCCAAGTCCCTAGATGGGGACAACTTGCTGCATATTTTCCAGGAGGAGAAAGATAAAAATCTCAGCTATTTAAGTCTGCGCGCATTTGTCTTGCACACAAAGCTGATAGTACTTTAGCACGCATGCCGCGTACAACTGTATCCGCAATTAATGAATACTTGCATCACAAGTACATTCAATAGCAAAAAGGGATCCTCTTCTCCAATTTAGAGACTGGGAGGGGTGTGGGGGTTGGGGGAGGGCGCAGGGAAGAGAACGTGCAGTGTGCGACATTAACCGATTTGCTTGAGACTACCAGGACAGTTGAGCGGCACAGCGAAGACGTTAACTTGCACAGTACTGGTGTCTTCACCCGACTCCAGATGTGGCCCACGCTCAGCAGAAACGGCCAGGAGACTGATGAAGCTCCCTGTTCGTCCTGGCCAGGGAGCAGGGCTGCCCTGCTCTAGACTGGGGCTGGGTACTTCCCTGGTCTTGTCTGTAAGGGACAGGGCCCCAGCAGACAGCCGTCCTAGTCTAAACAGCAGAGCTGTGCGGAGAGCAAATCTAATTGCTTTCATGGTTCCTCGTGCTGTACCTTGCCTCTCCTTGCCGCTCTCCTGCCTGCCTGGCATGCAGTTTGCTCATTCGCTTGCTCGCACTCGCTCCTTCCTTTCCTCCCTCCCTCCAGCAGTGTCAGGGAGACATGTGAAGGTTACTGTTTGGCATGTTTGTTTTTGCATTATTTATGTTGTAGAGGACAGAGTCAGACATCTAGAGGACAGTCTTAGGTCACATGTGAATCCTTCCAAATGGGACTCAATAGCACAATCAGCCAAGTAGAAAACAGACTTGGACAGCCCCATGGAGGGAGGCAGCATTTGGAAAGGGATGTTGCGCATCTATCCGGCCAAGGTACCTGGCAACACCACGGGTCTGCTTGTGACTCCACCTTTCCTCATTTCTTTCCCTTCTTTTTCAGACACCCCATAAGGCGGGTACAATCCTTTTCTCCCTGGAACTAAGAAGCGTTTCAATATTGTACGTGCTTCGTAACCACAGGGCTGCAAAGCAACTGGGATCTCCCCACCACCCCAGTTCCTGCCCCTTTCCCTGCAACACCTCCTACTAAGAGCAGCTGCTCCCGGGTTGCTCGCACACATCTCAGAGTAGCACCTCCTATACAAAGCTCCCCTGCCCGTTCCCTCTGAGGCTGCCCACTGGAAAGGCTGGTGCTGGAGTACCCCACAAGCAGTGCTCCTGTGAGGGCCCCCAGCACTGCCTACTGGGGGAGCCTGGCACTCATGGTACGAATTCTTTGCTCACACTTCTTCCAACTTCATTTCTTTCTGACCCCTACAGCATTTAATAATAAATAGCTATGCTGTACCCCAACAGAACAGAGATTTTATGCTACTTGTTTTCCCCATATTTTTGAGCAAAGCTAAGTCTCCCTCAATTTCTTATTGAAAATGAAATGGGGACAGTACTGCTTATACAGCTGGAGATAGTGATCACCAGTGTACAGAGACTGACTTATCAAGCAGATTCTTAATGCCATAAAATCAATGGGTTTAGAAATTCTATTATCTTGCCTCTGATAGAACACGCCAAACTAAAGAAACTTCTTGCCCTTTTTCTTTTTTTAAAAGCATACTTAAATACAACATTACTGCTGTCCCAAAGCAAGCTTTCCCCATGGTCCTCTAGTGGATATTACACCAGAGCAAAGGAACAGACAGCCTGTATGGCAAAACAGAGAGGCCAGTTTATTTCTGGGTTCTACCAGCTATTCTGTTACACTGCTCAGAGGCTGCTGGATCTCCATATTTGACAGAAATAATCATTCCATACTCTAAGACGACTACTTTTGCAAGAACAAAATGCAACAAACCCCAACTATATGGCTAATGCAAACCAGAAAAAGCTGCATGAATGCCTGAGAGGACACTACAGTAGATCCAGGTGAGTGGAGCAGGTGCGGAATGTGTGTTCATAGGTCCAAACATCCAAGTAAGTAAGGAGAACATGGAAAGGAAGGCCTGCATATAGAAGAGAGGCCACAGAGATAAAGATACTGGCAAATAATGGGAAATGGTTGATGCTCTAGTGAAAATCAAACAGGACATAGGAAGTGAGCCAGATGAGAAGACATAAGGAGGGAATCAGATGGGACACAAAGTAAACAGCTGCAGCAGCTGGATGGGATGCTAAGGACAAATCAGACATGAAACAGAATGATACTTGGGTGAGAGCCATTCAACAGGACACAAAGGGCTTGATTTTCCCTTAGATTCAGCTTCCAACTATTGACTAGGCAAATCTTTAAAACTTCTACTAGGTCTCTTAAATTCCCCAAAGTGTTGTAAACAGATCCTAACGCAAAATGAAGTTGTTCCCTTTAATCTTCTTTTCTCATTCCTCCTAGTACTTCCCCCCCGCGCCCCCCCCCCCCCCCCCCAAAAAAAAAAGACTCATCAGAAAAGGTAGGTGTGCATTTCTGGAAATTAATTTTCTTCTAGTTTGGCAACAGATATGAGAACCTGAAGAAACTGCTTCCAGTCAATGTGATCCAGTGTGGTCACTTGCGACATGGGGTTGCTGAGCCCTACCTGTCTAAGGCTTAGTGAGATGCGGTGAAGGTAAGGTATTGCGTGAGTGCTATCATCCTCCATGTCACCTGCAAGAAAATGGACTCCAGAAAAGTAAATGGTTGGCTGTGGGTCACATCAGTGGAGCCCCATCATGCATGCTCTGAATGAGTGTGATTTAATCACGGAATAGATCCAAAAGGGAGAGTTGTTTTGACACGATTAGCCTACCACAGTAGCACACTGCACTATAAATTGTTCTCAGGCAATAAGCAGCAATGAATTATATTGAAACACTGGCTACTTTTAGCTAACGAAGTAGGAGTGCAGATTTGAAGACTGTGGCATTTCATGGAACAACCAAGCAATCAGCCAAGGAAGAAGACAGCAACAGACTGATCAAGATACATTTTCTGTAGCCTCACAATCAATACATGTAGAGGCAGTTTCTGCAGACAGCTTGTGGAGTACCACTTGTATGTTATTTAGCTTTGATGTGCCTTGCTGCATCTACATTAAAAATGCTTTGTGATCATGAGACCCGATTTCTACTTCCCATCCAGCCATGCAAATGTTTATAAAGGAAGGCTTTCATCGTTAGATTGCTCTATACAGAAGCACCTGATTTCATTCAGAAGACAGGCAGTTTGGGTAGGGGAAGACTAAAATAGAAAGCTACGTGCAATCAGAATAAAAATCAGACTGCCTCTCAAGTCTTAGGTTTGTTCGACCAAACTGAACAAATGAAAATGTGAATCCAGACACCTCCCAGGCTTTGTAGAAACTCAGGCCCGTGTCCTCTGTGACTAAATCCATCCCCTACTTCTTCCTGGAAGAAGTTCATTTGTTCTGGATATAATGCCTTGCCTTCCTCTCCGTTATCGTCAAAAGCTGCTGTGTTCGTGGGAGAAAATCTCTCCCCCACCACTAGCCCAGTCCTTCCTGCCGTGAGGTCACAGCCCTGTCTTTGTGACACAGCTGTCTGTTGCCATGGAAGTGTTCGGGCTTTCACAAAGTCAGCACAGTGATGACTTCACAAGCAAGGTCATGGAGGAGCAGATGGGCTTGGGAGGAGGGAGGGAGACAGACCCCTTGTTTAAACACAAATAGCGGTGATAATTAATTAACCAAAGTAGCAGGGGAAATTATGAAAAACATGTGAAAGGTAAATGGATTTCTGTTTAGCTGTCTTTCCCAAGAGGCTAAATGTCTCAATTGCAGAGGGGAGATCTTTACAATGAACTAATGAAACAAGGACATTTTCTCTGGTTTCTTCAAGTGGATGCTCTTGGAAAAAAAAGGTGAACAGAGCTTATGCTTTGCCATCCTTCTCCCTTCCTTTCTCATCACCACTTGTTGACCTCAACCAAAAGATCAATATTTTCTATCAGAACCTCGAGTCCCTGTATCGTTTCAGCATACAAGGGCTGTGGTGGGAATAGACAGTTATTTAGACAGGAAGTTTATTGTTCTGCAGTGGCTTAACAACAAACATGCTCTGTTTATAAAGGAAACTGTTACATGTTTATTCTTCTCCTGACTGCCAAAGCCAAAAGCTTGTCTTTGGAGTTGACCAAGGTGGCCTTTTTCTTTCTTCAAACATACAATGTTTGCACAATAAGGAATCTGCAGGCAAACTATGCCCTTACTTCCACCTAAGCTTTCCTCTTTTGCCATAGCAGTGCTGGTTCTGCTATGCACCTTCATATTGTTGCCCGAGTCAGCAGATTTCATTCCAGAATACAAAAGGGCAAGTCACCCAGGTAAGATCAGAGGGATCATCTCAATGTGCAAGTGAATTCCTGGAATGCTTCTGAAGAACCTGGACATCATTAAGTACAAGAATTGTTCTTTCTACATTCTTTCTCTGGACTGCTTTTGCATCACATGTATGGGTCAATATACATTCATCCATCTAAGATTTAAGGGGAAAGTGAGCATCTTGTGCATATTATCTTCACTGTTTACTCTGTGAACACACAGTTCTGCCCTTCTACCTTTCAAGTAGGAGCTAAGATACTTAAAAAAATAAAATTCTATGCTTACAAGAAGAGTAGAAAACCTTACCAGAAGGCAAGCTGGTTTTGTGACTGGCAGTTCTTTCACGCCAAAGAAGTTTGGAAAAGCAAAAAGCCAAGAGATGCTATTCAGACACTTTTAAATGAGTTCAAGAGAACTTCTACAGGAAAAGTGAGGGTTGCAGTAGGTTTTCTTCTACATACCTGGATGGATCCTGTCCATCCAGCAGCTCCACCTTTGTTCTCTACTTAGAGCTGTAAACCTAACACACAGACGTCGTCACGTCAAACATAAGCATCCAGATTCACAGGACAATTGTTGAGATTGGAAGGTGCCTCTGGAGATCATCTAGTCCAGCCCCTCTTCTCAGAGCAAGGGTAACTACAACGGGTTGCTCAGCGCCATGTCCAATTTTCAATGTCTCCAAGGATGAAGACTCCATAACTCTCTGCACAACCTGTTCCAGTGTTTGAGCACCCTTGCAGAAAAAAAAGGTTTTTTTCTTAGATTTAAATGGAATTTCCTGTACTGCAATTTGTGTCCACTGCCTCCTGTACCTTCACTGGCTGTCACTGAGAAGAGTGTCTCCAGTTTTCAGCCCATTTTGCTGTCCACTTATCTAGTCCATACTTCATCAGTTTGTCATTGAGGATCTTATGGGAGACTGTCAAAAGGCTTTCTAAAGTCAAAACAAACAATATGACCTGTCAAGATGTCTAGTAGACACTCATTGACTGAACTAGTCATTGCACTGTAAATCCATGCTGACTATACCCAGACATAGACTTGTTTCTGTCCAGTTTGTTTAAATAACCTGGTCTTGTTTTACCAGGGGTAAGTCTTCATTGTGTCAGAGCTTCCCACTGCTCTCAGAGGCCTGAGATTCCTGGAGTCAAATCTTACTGGTAAAAACCAAGGTGAAGGTGGCATTAAGTACCTCAGTCATTTCCAAATCTTTTGACACCAGGTCTCCCTGCCCCATTCAGCAGTGGCCCCACATTTTCCTGTATCAAGCGCACAGAAAATTTTTAAAGAAACCTTGCTGTCTGCAGGGTTAAATTAGCTGATACTATTATTTCAAAAGGAGCCTTACCTTCTACGTATCACGGTGAGGCACCCTGGTTACAGCTGTCTTTTTTATCAACATTGCTAATACATGGTCTGGGGGTAAGTTACTGCTGCCTCCTATCAGATAATTAGTCAGTAAATCATTCAACCAACTACAAGGTATAAAGCAAGGACAATGTTTCCAAACCATATTATCATCAGACATTTATATTGCACTTTATCGCAAAGGATTCAGAAGATTTACATATACCCTGTAGAATACTGGTCTTTTTTTACACCTGCTGCTAAAGTGCAGCCATCTTTGGAGTGGGATGTCTATGTTTTTTTAAGAGCCATGTTATGGAATAAGCTTATCACAGGAAATTGTGCAGATGACTTCTGTATCTACTTGAAATTTTTAGAAGAGTTCAACGAGAATAATGGTCTAAGGTGGAATTTTGCAAGGAGACTGCAGCTAAAAACCAGTGCTTCCAGTTGTAGTTATCCCAAGTTACAGTAACATGACTTTTTACAGGGGTTTGCAATTAGAGTGGTAGAAAATAGAGTGTAAAAGAACAGGTTTGCAATTTATTAGTGTTTTAAACTGAGTTTTACTCCATCTCTTTGGTACACTTATCTGCCATCCAAGCACTAGCAAACACCACCTCTAATTTAAACCTGACAGGACAGCTCTGGTGAAAGCCACCAAGAAGAACTAAGAGCTTGAGTCCTTTTGTGTTTTGGTTAGCTTTGGTCATACAAGGAGATGAAGCAAAATCATTGTGCGGCTCTGGTGTCTCTGTCAGCTAAACTTAATTCAGCAATACTAAGGGTGCAGCCCAGTGACAAAGTGGGAACAATGCTAATGTCTAAATCTTGCCAACAGGCACCATCCATGACCTGATCTCACTTTTATGTGAAACGTGTGCCATCTTACGTCACATTACGTTGTGATATTATACAGAACTGTCTCACTAAGCAACAGCATGACTCCCTGTCACCACACTGTGGTACACTGCATCACTGTCTCAGGAAAAAAAGCATCACTGTTTATTGGGCCATCTCAGCACCGCCTTCTGCAGTGACCAACCTTTTTATGGTAGTGGCTCATCCAAGCCATGAGACGATGCAATGCTAGCCCAGGAGAACTCCCAGTAAATGTTTTATGGAAACAATGCACTGACCTAGGTTCACACTCAAAAGCTCAGAGAACAAAAGCTTCCAAAATCTGGCAGTTCTTTATCGAAACCCTAAAGAAAAGTTCCAAATTTCACAGGCATTTAGGTTTGAGGTTCCAGTCCAGATCACTACAGATGGACCAAATTTAGGCAGAGTTTTGCAACATTGTCTACATCAAGTTTATTTCCAAAAAGATAAGTCATGAACAAGAACTGATCATTAAACTGATGATTGAAACCCAGTGGGGCCATTGTTTTCAAGTACTATGAGTTCTCCACAGTCCAAGAAACCTGGTCATCGTCACTAGAAATCTCTACTTAAATTTATAAAGCCAAGAAGAAAGCTATTTACTTAGTACCCTGATAGGCAGGAATGGCAATGTGGGAACGACAATACTGCTAAAGAATTTCCCCCTCCCAGTAGTCAGCTCTCATCTAAGTCAAAATTCCAACAGCAATCACAAAACTCTTTTGAAGGGAAAGATCTCCCAGGATGCAAAGGAGCTCTGTTTTGCTGCTTTGCTACAGACTTTCTGGGCTTGGTTCAGTTACTCACACAGAAGTAATTCATTTGCCCTACTGTATGTGAGGTATCCGCACAAGACTGGCAAATACAACATCAGATCTATGGGAGACCTTCTCTATTCTGAAGCAGGCAAGATATCCTAGGGCATCTCAAAAGGGAGCAGATGATTTCTAGTGTGTCCGCATTAGTGTTATGGTTATGGAGCGTAAATGTGCTATTGAAGTGAATTGCTGGGTCATCTCCACTCCCTGAGTCTGGACTGTGGAGCTGTCTAGAAGTGCACAGACTGTATTTATTTCTGCTAAAAATAAGATGCACATCATAGGTATTCCACCTGCTAATAGATATCCAATTCACAGCTAGATCCAGTTCAAAGCAGCCGCCCTTGAAATTTTTACAGTCAGGTCCTCAGTCCTGATGTTTCAAGTCTATAAAACTACTACAGGTCTGCATTATTCCTAATGCAGACACAGGCAAATGACTAGTCTCTAACTCCTTAGCTGGACTGTTCTAATTACAAACTGGGATAACTGTTCTGGTCTAACTGTGGTGTATCGTGTGGATAAGTAAATTCAAGAGTACGAGGTGCTCCGATACTGCTGGAATCAGAAATGTACGTGTAAGAGAACAGGAACTGGAAGAACCGTCATGTAAAGAAACACAGTCAAATCAGAGATTCAAATTTCCATCTATGCCCGAACAGGTCCTTAGCAAGGGCAAACACATTAACAGTGGCAGTCCCACTGCTGACATCAGCATCGTGACTCTGCTGCGCCCCATGCCCTCTCATGCTTCCAACGATCTTTCATTGAAAATGACATTCTTGATGTTAAAAAGAACAACATGTATTGAGAGGAGGAGAGGTAGTTTTTACCCTCCGCTTACAGAAAATAATGTCTCCTCCACTGCCTTCACTCCTCTGATCCTTGCCCACTTTCCCCCTGAGATATACCTACACAATATGCACACTTCCTCCTCTTTGAAGAAAACCTGCTATTCCCTCAAGTCTTTTGCTAGCCTAAATTGAAGTTTGCCAAGCAGAACTAATACCACCTACTTGTAGACCAGGCCCACTTCCCTTGTGCCACTATTATGAGGGAAGGCAGAAGGAAGAATGGCTAACTAAATATGACTGCCAGAGCTTCTTCAGCTTAAGGAGAAGACTCACTTTCTTTTGTCATGGTCTTATTGTATGTCCTTATCCTCCTCCCTCCTTCCCTTTCCTATGGAAAGTCCACTGAACCACAGCTTGGAAGATCTATATTTTATTTTCCTGCTCTCCACCCTCTAGGGCTATAAAAATATGTTCAAGTTCAGTTATACAACAGTCTAGATCTATTTTTCTTAAATTACTATGAAGTGGCCAATATATTGGAGTTGAATCAGAGACCTCCTGGAAAAAAAAAGGTGCTGCAGAACCATGGTTTCCCAGCTGGGGGTACAGTATATACAAACCCTCTTTAGAAACAGGCAATGGAAGAACACTTGATCACTCCACCATACACACCCTGCCGGCAGTGGGGAGGTGATCGCAAACACGGAAAAAGGGTTTTTAAGAGAACCGGTAGAAGTTCTTTGGAAAAACTGCATGAAATTGACACTCCAAAGACTTGAATTCCTTCCTCTGTCAGAAATTACATAGTGGGAGGGATGCCAGTCCTTTTGGAGGATGTCCCAGGAACAGATGTTACAGGTCTCTTGTGCATAAACGTAACCTTTTTTCTTTAAGAAGGAACACTTCTCAGAGATGATATACAGTGGTTCCCATGTTTGGTGGGGTGGAATAACTCAACTCCCTCTATAGCCTGTTCTTCCCATTCAAAAAGTCCTGGTGATGACTTTTTGCATGGGCTGGTGCCACGCAAAAGCAAAGGAAGCTGCTGTCAGCCAATGCGCCCTTGAAGTGAAATGAGTGGTGCCGAGCAGTCTGCACTGTGCATCTAGTCCTTGACTTCTTATTCCCCAAACTACCAAAAGAGATCCAAATGATTTCAGGCGTATGCGCATAAATTTCCTCCAACCTCCTCAAAACATGCTAATATCAAGTAGCGATGGACTTGTCACTGTTACACCAAGGGGCAGCTGAAAAATTCCCCTGTTACAGTTCCCTACAACCACACACGCACAGTGCCTTTGAGGTCAAGAATAAAACCCCTCAAAATGGGTGGCAAAGCAAATAAACTAGCACTGAAGCTTGAGACAATGAAATAGCATTGCTATAAAGCTCCGACATGCTCAAATCAGGAAGATACAAAACCTGGTCAAAATAAGAGCTATATGTGCAGTTATTCTCTCTGCTGTTAAAAAGTGCAGAGAATAAAAACAAAAGAGAAAGGAAAAATGCATTTAGATAATTAGCCTTCGAGTCCTGTCTGTTTGGGTGGCTTTTATTGCAGTTATAGGTCTGTCTCTGTACAAGCATAGATATTGGCTATTAACCCTATAAAGCATTTTTCATTGCTCAGTACTCGGGTTTTGTTGAGATCCAATACTGAACAGTTATACTGCCTTCCTGTGAATCAAATAGGCTGTGATTCAGTTTCCTAAATATAGGCAGCTGATGCCATCTTAGGGACCGTAGGGTATCCTGCTTGGATATCCTGAAGAGCACAGACCACACGCTATACGTGCTAGCCTTCAATGGATTTCTCAGATACCACAGAGAGTGTAAATCAGTACTAGATACCTGTACATAGGTAACCCAGCCACCCAGGTACTGACCCATTTGGTACACAAGCTCCAGAATACAGCTTTTTATCCCCAATATCCTACACTAACCATTCATTACCTAAGGAGAAAATAGAAGACTAGTTAAACATAGCATAGCATAAGGCTTTGGGCTCAGGTGGGTTCAAATCACTCTGTACACAATTGTGTATGTAGAACCCACGCTGGTTTAAAAGGCACAGCTCTCTAGCTAACCCTGTACCCTCAAGTAATCCACAGCCTCAAGTTACTAGAGTCCAAGGGTTACGGAAGAGCAAAATAGTAGGCTATGAAGAATTACAGAAAGGAAGACTACTTGGGTCAGAAGAGGTGCAAGGGTCAGTTCCCCAATATATACCCTGTATTGCTGCTAAATCAGTTTTCTGTTCTTGGGGTATTCTTTTGCTTTTTAAATGGGTAGCCCATAGACAGTCCGTATAAAAATACAGTTATACTTCTTGGGGGTTTTGTTTTTTATATCGCTTGAGGGTGTCTATATGAATGCTTCCACGGATACGACTGTCTGTGCAGGCAATGGCTGCAGGTACTGTGGTAGCCACGTGCTCTTCTATTAAATTCAGTGTTTGAGGACACCTGAATGTTTGTGTGCAACCACATATGCCCTCCTTTCACTGTTAGGATAGATGCATGCATTTATATTGGGAAAAGGATACCCCCCTCTGATCTATTGGAGTGTTGCACAATGCAAATCCAGGCAGCAGTAGCAGGAGGATGCGGATTCCCCCTGCCTCTCCTCCCCCTCATCCCTTTCCCTCCTGTCACTCAGACGATAATGATCTGTGTTGTGGGCATTTGCTGGAAAGCTTTAACGTAACCATTATTTTTTAGGTTGCTGGAATTGAGGTGGGCGTCAAGGACTCCAATGAATACAAATAAGCTCAGATCCAAGCAAACTCCATCTTGTCTAATCTCCACTGAGCAGTAATCTGGGAGGCACCTTGCTTACTCTCATTTTGTATGGAAGGAGAGCAAAGCGCACCACAGTGGCAGTGTTACTGAAGTCTGGATTGATCTCACCTGTTCACATGCCGAGGTCTTCTGATCCTTCTCTACCTCAATAGCAATAATCTGTCCCAGGAAGTATTATTCACAATGAGACAACTCCACGCACCCATTACTGTAGCAGCAGAGGCAAAATTTATTTCTACCTTATCGAGTCCACAAATGCGTGCTCAAAATAGACACAAACCCAAGATGAATAGTTGGGAATTTTGCTGGAAGCCTTTCCAAGTTTCAGATGCAGAGGCTGCATCTGAACCCATGGTTTAAGCTTGCTTAGTCAAATACAGAAGTTTACGGCCTCTTTTTAAAACAGATGAGCTGGACAAAACAAGAAGTTGATGGGAAGGTGAGGGTGTTTTTTTTTTACGCACTCAGGTATTGACTGTGCAAACCTTCCATGTTCTCTCTCACCACATGAGAACATCCTTGAAAGATAGCACACAGTCTCTTGCAGTTTCTGTATCCCAAGGAACAAAAACTCCCTGTCAAAAGGATGTTCATGCAATGGGAGAACCTATCAGGAACAGAAGAAAGAACCAAGCGATGAGGAATGTATTCTCTCCATGGTCCAGAAGTGTACATATAAACTGATACTTGTCAAAAGTCAAAATATGCCAGACCTTGCAAAGGATACTTACTATCAAAAGTAGTAGAAAGACTCTTTGGTCATACCAAGAAAAGAACAGCAAAGAAAAAATAAGCAGAAATGCTATACAGTGGGCATGCAGTAAAGACCAAAGATAATCTGTGTACATTCCAAAAAGTAAATGAAGGCTTGGCTTAATTTTTTAATAGCGATGGTGATATTGAGTGTAGGAGAAGGCAGTGTAGCTAATGGGAATGAGAAAATGGAAGTTATAATTCCTGCAATAGAGTAAACTTTGAGACCATACCTCACTCAAGGAGGTGGAACGAGAACTTTCACCACAGAATGTCTAAAGAACTGATAAGGGATATTGCAGGAGAAGCTGCAAGAATCTCAGTAGACCTATCAATATACAAAGCTATTTATATGACTGCAGAATACCCGATTTAAAACATACAAGTAAAAAAAAAAAAAAAAAAGAGAAAATGATCTGGGCAACTACAGATTTAGTTATATGATCCTGGCAGTATGCACTGCTTTAGAATACATGCAGAAGTAATTAAAGACATCAAGGTAAGCGGAAAATAGGATAAAATGCAGTATGGCTTCTCCAAAAGCTCCAAACAAACCGACTGCCTTTTCTGATAACTGATTTTTTTAAACAAAAGAAATGCGGTGAAGACTAATCTATCTCTATTTAAGTAAAACGTTGGATACAGTGTCTTATAGGGGATTATTAGTTAAGATGTAGATGATGGCATTAGTGAAGAATTTTAAGGCAAATAAGGAATTGATGAAAGAGATGACGACTGGTCAGGCTGAAAAAGGAATTTATTAATAGAGCTCCTCAAGGACTGAGACCAATTTTATTTAATACTTTCATGATTGATCTTAGCATAAAAGTAAGAGTGTACTATTGAAGTGGCCCGATGACACATAGTTGGAAAACACTGTCAATGCAGAGGGAGATGGAGAGGTATAAACAAAGAACTGCCTGACCTTGAGGACTGGACAAACAGAAATGAGAAAAGCACAAAGTGCAAGGTCAAGCACTACCGCAAAAGTGTCTCATGCAAGTAGGAAGCTCGTTAGTTGGAAAGAATAGTGGAGTAGACAGACTTGGGAGCACTAATGCCTCATAGGATGACTATGTGTGTTAGCAAAGAAATGGAGATGTCATTATAGAAAGCACTGGTGAGATTTCATCTGAAAGAGGGGATAATTCTGGTTACCCACTTTGAAAAGAGCTTGCTCTGGTTTTGTTCTGGTTTGAACTGCTCTGCTTGGATGAGCCAAGGCACAGAAAGTTCATGTTAGAAGGTAGCTAAAAGAGCTGATTTTATTTTTTATTTTCTAAACTGCTACCCAGATCAGGACGACATGTTGCTGGGTCTGGAGAAATGCTATGCTTAATTATATGGAGATTAACTGCTTCACTCTCTTTTTCTCTGTTTGTGTGAGAAAGGAAGAAGCAATATGGCATCACAGCCTCCACTGGATCTGTACTGATTCATCCTGACCGGGAATCTGATCCTTCTGCCTTTTCACCCATCCCCATAACTCAGACCTTTCATTTAGCCTGCCACCCCAACACTTGTTGCTAAGGATGAAGAGATAAACTCTACAAAAGCAGCACTGGAAGAGAAATCTTTGATAAACAAATCTTCTTGCATGAATAGGAGAACATGTTCTCATAAAAATGGTAATTAGAGCCCAGCATGAGGAAGGTGATTTTTTCATAATAATAATAATAATAAAAAAAAATCTCCAAGAGCATTCATTCAGGAGGAAGTTATATTTGCCAGCGTTATTACTATCATTATTGTATTACCACTAATAATGATGATAAGGCTCTTGCTAAGGGACAGGACCTTCTATGTAACTAAGTAAACATGCCTAAAAAGGGCTCCCCCTAAGACATGTCTTCAATTAATAAAGATGACTGACAGATCTGCTTATAGCCCGCTACAAGGTAGCAACTGATTGCCCCTCTCTAACAACTGTTTAATTTGCTTTTGCCTTACCAGTTACACCGTGCAAAATCATTGGCCTCTGCCACACAACGACAAAGCAGCTGGCGTTTGCGTAGGCAGACCTTTCTGGTCCAGCCCTATCTTCTCACACACCCTGTCCTCCTACCCCCATCTCCTCTGTCAATTTATTTGTCGTCCCCACCCAATACAATGCCTGCACAAGGCACCGCTGTTAATTTAGTCAGGAAATGGTTTGATGGTGATAGGGAAATAAATTGATCAGACCTTCTGAACAGCAGCCATGGGAAGAAAGAAACACTCCTAGCCATTTCTCAGTGACCTCTCCCTGTGCTTAAAGAAAACTCATAAGCTCTCAGCATGAATTAGCATGGCCTCATTATAAAAACAGAATTGGGGTCAGAAGAAACTAAGATGGGTAAGGGGGAAAAAAAATCCCATCAAAAGCAACATCTGAGACACAAATGCCCTAACTGGGGAGGGCAAAAAAAGTGAAGCTTCAGAGGAAAGGAAGAGGCTAGAGGCGGAAGAGAAGCAAAGCGTAGCTTTCTTTTAAAAAAGCAAAAAAGGCAAAGCCCTCCCCTGAGCTGCAACAGTCTTGATGTCAAGCTGGACAGTCCTGCGGAAAAGTGTTTACGTAACTGCATCCTCCATGAATCGCCATTTCCAACACATTTGCATTTATTGCCGTCAAGCGGTCTGGTCAAGTCACTGCTGTTTGATGGCCTGTGGAAAACAGAGGGGGTCTTAAAAGACCACTGTTGCGCAGTCTGGTGTCTAAGGGAAGGAAATCTGAATGGCAACTGCGCTACTGGCATTCAGCGTAGAAAAGACCAGTCTCTCCTACCTGCGCCATATTTATTTCACAAGCGTGACACCAGTCTGCACTGTAACGGCGCTGATCCCTGACTAGGCTGGAACTTCTTTGTAGGGAAACAAAGCACCCCAGTGCTGGCATCGGTCACCAGCAACGAAACAAGCTGCTAACTCTACAAAAAATGTGCCTCATTATGCTTCCCTGTCTGCGCGCTTAGTTGCAAAACCCAACGACCGCAGGGTCCTGCCGTCAGTTCGCTCTTCAGCTTGCCACAGAGGGGGGGATGACTCAGCCGAGGTCCCCAGCGAGGGGACCTGCGTGAGCGCAGCGGCTCGCCTGACAGCTCTCCCTGCCCGGGGAGCTGGACGGCCGCGGTGCAGGAGCATCTTTCGCCAGCCTCTCCACTCACACGCTGTGCTGCTGCTTCTCCCTCCACCATCTTGGAGGGAGATATGTACCTTGGAAAGGAGCCCTTTCTTACTCTCTGCACTCTCCGGGGCTTTACAAGCCATCCTCAGAAAGCCAGTGCCAGTTCGGCAGCTGCTCATAAATTCTCTCTCCCAGCCCTTCCCATGGCTGGCACACCCGAGCTTTGTGCCTGTCCCCAGGGCACATTCGGGAGCAGATCACAGCGACTGCGTAGGCAGGAGAACAAGGCGCAACGCACCTTGCTCAGCGTCACAGGCAAAGCACGAGGGCAGTGTCACCATCTTCTCAGTTGCAGCTGGAAACTTAAAAGACTAGCTCTGACTTATTTACAGAAAGAGGTAATAACGGTAGTCACGAAAGCTTCCACCACAAGAATAAAGTCCAGAATCAGCCCTGCTCATTCAATTTTCTGAGAAAGAAACACACTAGATAGGCTTTGGCACTTTTTCCCATCTCTACCACAGGCTCGAGAGCCCCGCTCCCAAACCTCTTGGCCATCCTGTTTCTTTTCCTTTCACGCAGAGACAGGCTGTGGCTCGCTGCCATCCGGATAGCACAGCTCTATTCGCACCGGGCTTTGTTGCATTGCCTTTGTCCTGACAGGTGGCAGGAAGGATAGAAAGAAGCCGGCAAGGCAGGAAATGTTACAAACTAATCGAGTCAGCAGCTTAGAGAATCTGTGGATTCACTTTTTTTTCTCTTTTAAATTATTTTTTTTTTATTAATTCTGCCTTGACCAAAAAAAAAAAAAAAAAAAAGGGCAGCTAGATGAAAGAAAAAAATAAATTGGACCTTGAATTTATTTACTCCGATACTATCCCTGATCATTCTCACCCTTAAATCACCCTGCTGCTGTGCGGCAGGGCCTTCCAACATCAATATTAATGCTCCTTGCTCCTGGCAGTGGCTAGTGGAGGTGGCATTTCATAACTCAAGATGCAAAAATTAAAAGGCAAATGTGAGAGAGGAGGAGTACAGCAACTATATTTGCCCAGTCTGCTGACTAAAGACCCCTCGGTGAATTCTGTAACTGTCTCCCATTAGCAAAGGGTCAGGATACAGGTGTGATTTGAGAATTGCCTCCTACACAGAGGAAGAGTATGGGTTTGAAAACTAAAAGTCAGGCCAGTCAAATACCTGAACCAGAGTCATTTAGTCTCAGCAAGGACTAAATACAAAAATGTCCATGGTTTTGGTGGTGGTTATGGGCAGGGTATGGCCAGCATAAAAGAAATTACTATTGTGGGGTATGATGGAAGTGGTAAATCTACCTCAATAAAGGTGGCCTTAAGTATTCAAAAAAATCTCTCACATTCCTCCAAATGCAGGATGCTTGCCTTAAAAAACATGACTTCTTTTAAAAAATACATACACATTGTAATTTTTCTTTTCCCCTCTCTCCCTTCCTTTTCATATAAATCTCCTCTGTCCACCATTTCACCCAGAAGGACCAGAAACTTCCTTTGAAAAGAATGTAACAATAGGTTAGATTTTCATGCAATAGCATGTCAGCAAGATCTGTGGCTTTAAGAAATATACCAACTATAACAACACTCTTGAAAAAAAGCCCTAAAATTGGCAACATTACTAGGTCTATGAGTCACAGGGGCAGACACATCAAGCACCAACTCAAGCCGGTATTTCTGCGCCCTGTCCCACAAAGCCCCCTCGCCCGTTATTTGGAGGGCGATGCTAATTCAGTGCTGAAAGCAGCGTAACTGCGTTAGTGTGGCACTGCCCTAGCACGGCTAACCTGTGCCTGTTTCAGAGGCCAGCACTGCTCGAGAGACTGGCAGGGAAGACTTGCGGGGTTGGGGCAGAGCTGGATGGGGGGGAGCCCTGGGTTAGGAGGGCAGAGGGATCTGGGATGAGCATCAGCTAGGTTGCATGTGCAAGCCAAGGCAGAGCACCAAAGCGCTCTGCAGTTCACAATCAAGGGGTGCTGCCAGAGAGATACAGAGGGGGCAAGGATGCTGCAGGGAGCTATGATAATGTCTTGCAGAGGAAGTTCTGTAAAACATCATTTCACATGGAGTAATGTTTGGATACCTGAGTCTAATCATGGATTTAACAGCCCTTATTTGCACAACCTCACATACACACACAGTGGTGCGTAGGATACAAATCAAACCTCTGTCTACTTACAACCAGGATCCAGGCTATTAGGACACAGCAAGGAGCAGACCAGCCAGGATCATACAAAGGAAAACATTTCATCTTCCATCTCTCTCTATAGTACCAAGAGACATGTTTTGCACCAAAAGGCTTCCTCCCTTTTCATCATTTTCTGTTTCTGCCCTTGCTGCCAGTGCAGTCTGGCCCAAGAGAAGTGACTTTTAGTACTTGCTGATGCTTTGTTGTTTAATCAGATGGCCGCTGGAATCAAGGTTTGCTGGTTGAAGAGGCAGCTGAGCAGGGACTTTTAGAGAGCGGAAATGTCAGCTGACCTCTTGGGAGACATCCCTAATCCGTCTGGAGCCCCTTCAGACACTCTTAATTATTGTTTTGTATTTTAAATGGCCAGGGGAAAACGGGGTGCCTTTAAAAAAAATAAATAACTGAAAGCATTGGAATGAGATGAATGTATCTGTTAGGCTGCTGACAACCCATCTGTCTGAATTCCACCTAGCACTTAGCACACAGACCTTGTTTTCCCAGACAAGCTTCCAGAATACCGGCAGAGAAACATCTCCAGATTTCATTCTGCTCATAGTTTCTTGCTTTTTGAAGAAAAAGGGAAGCAGGGCTAAATGCATTTAAAATTTGGCGCAGATGTGAGTGAGCAGATGCAGATACTGAGTGAGAAATAGCAGGGATCACCCCTCTTCCTTACCAGCCATATTTCCAGTGACATACACTTTCCTTCCAATCCTCAGTAGTCCCCAACTGTTTCAGTGCACCTCTGCCTGTCTTCAAAGCATTCCTGTTATCTCAGTCCCTACTGAGCCTCCTCTCTGCTGCCACTTCTGATGCAACAGTTGTGCAAAATGGGCAAAATGCCTCACTAAAAACCAAACCCACACCAGAAAGACCTTCCAGGTCTGGCTTACAACAATATCAAAGTACGGTGGAAAAACAAGCCAATATAACCCAAAGGATTTCTCACTAAAACGTCCAAGTTGAAATTTCAGTTTCATTGAAAGTGAAGAATGTAGCAAACGACTTCCCTGGAGCTAGAAAATCACCACTTTGGTTTCTACAGTAGCATAAGCCTATGCTGGAATCTCATTTGGCCAGACCAGTAAATCAGAAGTAGCACTGGTCATGCAATCTGTGGCACTTCTACTAAAACAATAGGGGGCTTAGATCTCTATATACTTATCATCTACATTAAAGAAACCCTACTGCCTTAATAATTAAGCTAATCATACTATCTTCTACACAAAGCTGACAGTCCCCTTCGATGCTGCTTTCTCGCCAGATTCCCCCTGCTAATTTTACAAATGCAAGGAGTTTGCTTTTGCAAAAGCGAGCGAAAAGAACACTGGAAAAATTATTCAGAGTGGTTCTGTGAGACAGACAGGCATTATAATTCCTGTGCTATAAACAGAAACTGAGGCACAGAGACTCCACAATTTGCCAAGGGAGGTACAAAAACTCTGTGGCTGCATTGGCCTCGTCTTGGCCACTGGAATGGATGTTCCTCCCTTTTGGCTTTGTATAGGTATTGTGTCACTGGATGTGTTGTCTTCCTAATGAAACACAGAGGCAGAAGCCCCTACTTCCTCACTTATTAGACAGCTCTGACCGTTTTCTCGAACACTGGCGTTGTAAGATGGGTCTTGTGGCCTAGTTCTAACTCACGGCATTATACATTTACCTCTTTGTTTTCTTTGACCCCATTCCCCTTTCCTGCTTGCGGGAAGATGTGGTTTCAAAGGGACCTTTCTTTCTGCTGCTCACTAGTGAGGAAAAGCAACGAAGAATATCACTTCA
Source organism: Buteo buteo (assembly GCF_964188355.1). Lineage (NCBI taxonomy): Eukaryota > Metazoa > Chordata > Aves > Accipitriformes > Accipitridae > Buteo > Buteo buteo. The sequence goes on from NC_134178.1 coordinate 42,382,807, forward strand.
GATAGCAGACAGGACCAAGCGAAACGCCATCCAAAATGGTACCCACCTGAAAGCACAGCCAGGAGGACTTAATTAACAAGATGTGAATTCAACCTTTTAGCTCTAACCAATGGGTATCAGGGACATGAATTTCAATGCAACAGAACTCCATGCCTAGTTTTACATAGCGCTACTCTCTGCAAAATAGCAATCACAGGAAGAACTAGGTTCAATTGTGGTCCATGCAAAGAATCCCCCATGAACAGTCAGGGTCCTGAAAAGCTTTGAGAGAGGACAGCCAGCAAGTTCATCTTTTTACAACCCAGTGGCTCAAAGAGACATCTTTGCCTTCAGTCCGCACTCAGATGTACCGCAACGTTTCCCTTTGTGAAACAGAATAGACGCCTCCAAAGACGGCGAGCATTGTCCATGCAGGCATAAAGCAATATTTGGACATGCTGAATGGCTTCCTAAGATGAGAAAAAGTGCTGAAGAAACACTAAATTATGACAGATGGGAGCCCTAGAAATGCAACTACCCCCAAACTGGCAAATGAAAAGCCAGCACAAAGGGCAGGCATAACAATAGAATTTAGGCATAACGAAATACATGCCATTTAATGCAGAGTGCACTGAAGCTTCGATCCATAAGTCAAAATCCTAGCCATTAAATAGCCTCATTTAAAAAGTTTTAAAGCAATTAAAATAAATTAGAAACTTCACAGGAGGACAAAATCACTGAAAAGGATAAGAAGCAGTTTATGCCAGGCACCGCTTCTGACAGTGCCATGCCCATGAGGCCAGATTTTTATTTGAGAAGAGCTCAGGGCCAGATTTTCAAGGGCTCTGCACCAATAATTAGGGACAGATTTTTCCAAACTACTCAGCTTCCATTATCCAAATAAAGGCCAGATATACCAAAGTGCTCAGGGCCCAGCAATTCCTACTGTGACAGTTACAGCCACAACATGGCCAGCTTTTTCAGAAACGTGAGCATTTATTTCACCGTCTGCTTAAGGAGGAAGTGGCCTGTTGGAAGGCTATCTTCTAGGTTTTTTCATTGGCATGTTGGAAGTGGTTGATTTTTCAGTCCCGCTAACAGTGAGAGTGCCCCAACTCTGCCAAGTCTGAGACAGCATGATCTTAAAACACAAGTAGAACAAGCCCTGCTGATTTTACTCTATTTTCCCTAATTCCTGCTCAAGAGACATCTATCACTGACCTCCATAGGAAGCACTTCAGAGCTGACTGCAGAGGCAAACTTGTGAAATTATAATGCTGCCTCCAGCCATTTTGCAGAGCTATATACATCATTTGTGGCACACCAGAATAGGAGCCTTCCTCAGAAACAGAAAAATCCCTTAGCAGTGCTGCTAGCAGAGAAGAGAGTGCAAATTAGGATTTTTTTCAACTTTTAAGCTGGTAATAGCTCAACTTGGAAGCGAAACAAACTGAAGTGACCCTGTAGCCAGACCACAGCCCCCAGGCTTGAAAACTGCAAGGAATTTGTCTCCTTTCAGATCATTCTGAAATGGATGTTGCAATGCTTCTTAGTGCCAAAGTCTTCTGGATCAGGGCTGCTGCACATACAGGAGGTGGCACAGAGGAGCAATACTTTACAAAACTGAAACCTGTCACTCAGCAATGTTTATTTGCCTCACACTCAAACACAGACTGTGGGCTTTCAGAAAGGAACTTTCAACAGAAACATGTGGGTTTCTTTCCCTCTAAAATAACTATTGATCTTTCTAGAAGCACACATTGGTGTACTTCTTCAGCGGCTTACACGTCTGTCTTTGCACTCTGAAACACCTGTAAGACAGAACAAACCAACACTGTCAGAATACTGCACGCCTGCTTATACTTAACACTGTAACTGCCCCAAAGAGTTAGTGACCAGTGCCTCATTACAGATCACTCCACTGTAATGATGCTGTGTTAAAAGACTAGAAGAGAGGGTCTAGCTCTAAGGAAGTGCACAGTGCCCTTCAAACAGTGAGAGTACCCAGAAGTCTGTTACCAAATGCTTGAACCCTCAGCAGAGATGCTATTCAAGCAGTGAGGTGCCTCAAGCTAGTTCCAACCAGGAGAGAGAAGCAGCTGGAATACACTGCAGAGCAAAAGGAACAGGAGATTTTCAAGAGAAAACCACAGTTACAGGCAGGATTATGAAAAAAGTTTGGGCTAAGGCCCATGCATGGTTGTTGAGACACATAAAAAAGCCAACACGACTGAAAAGATCAGTTTTGGACAATATGCAGTGTTCACAGCTATGTTTTCTTAGCCAGATATGTGGGCTATGGGAATTATTCTCACTAGCAACCAGACAGTTTAGGAGTCTTCATCACACCTACTTTCAATTAGTTGTGAGGTCCTATGTACCTAAAACAGGGCAGTGAGACAGGAACATCGAAGTTAGTTAAATGCTCTCTAACATTTCAGATTTTCTTTTGTGTCTGTCTTCTATGACTCATTTAAAACAACTGGAAAGAATGGGGAGCAGAAAGTGCTCTGGTTTTTCCTGATACTTACTCTCTCTGTATCCACTTTTACCAACGGGAAGTTAAAATGCACTGCCAGTACAGCACTGTTGAAACATCTTACAATTACAGTTGGACGAGGCAAATTGGGTAACTTGGGGCATGGGAGGACAAGAACACATCCAGGGTTCCTAGTTCACCAGTGGTTCAGTGGTAGCTAGACACCATTGCTGTCTAATCATACATTTGATGATCTGTACCAGCTGGATTTGATAGCAACCAATTTAATGCCTTACAGAGAGAAATACAAGGCACCGAAGAAACTGCTGCAAAAAATCTCAGAAAAGACAAGCTGGAGCTCTACGTACGTTTTTACTTGTAGAACTGGCTCCAGCAATTTTGTCTTGAGTAACGTCAAGTGGGGCAGTAAAGAGGAATGTGCACCATGGCAGCTCCTCATGATACAAATTCAGAGAAGACATCTCTCCCTGGAATGAAATGTTTGCAATTGTATACTGCAGAGAGTATACTATAGCATAGTAACGTACGCTAGAGAGAAGCACTGCGGCACTCTCCTGTTGAACCTAGGTTTCAAAAAAAAAAAAAAAAAAAAAAAAAAGTCCATTTGTGTTGTCCAGGCTTGAAAAGGAAATCTTTTCTTCTGCATTCCCACCTTCAACTATTGTGACTGCACTAGGAGTCCTGAATTTCCTTTGCTGCAAAGCAGCAAGCAGGTGCATAGCAGGATGTGTATTAGACCACACCCTCCCTCCTTTACGCTGCCTGTTCCCTGTGGGGGCAAGATAATTACATCCACCCTAAGAAAACATCAATATTTTATTTTTAATGAGCTGGGCAGACCCAATTATCTCAGTAGGCTGTTAATAAGTGAAATTGTGAAGTACGGCTGCAGCTTTGATAGAAACAGAGTCATCTCTGAAATGGGAATTTCTGACACACAGAGTATTAAATAGATGCCAGACTGCTAGAATAGGAAGTTAGTCAGAGAAAAGTGTTTAAGAAAGAAAATTTGCCTTAGTAGCATATTTAAGTATTCAAAGATACTAAGTCAAACCCCAAAGAATCACTGTATTGGCTAAAAAAATCATAATTCCTGAAATAATAAGAACTATTGGGTCTTTCAGTGCCATGCCATTCTGATTCTTGACGTTTTGTGGTTCAGAGCACCAAGTTTCTCTCCCCCAAAATAGCGATAAGAAATGCCTTTTTTTTTTTAATAGAAGTAAATACTCTCATGAAAACACCACAGAAAGTAAGCTTTAAGACCAAAAAAAAAGTATGACAAGACTTGCACCATTGCATGGTGGACTGAACCACATATTGGTAGGGAAAGGACAGTTTTCCCTTTACTCCCACAAGGAGGTTGGTTCAGGAAGCACGTTAATCTCTTGCTCTTCCCGTCCCCTCAGAATATGCCCTTTTCACAGGCTAAAAAGCAGTCAGAATAGGAACAAATCTCAAAAGATCAATGGATGAATTTTCAACAACACTCAGGACTTACTAACCACATTGGTAACAATGGCAACTGCAGAGATAATTCAAGATCTGACGGAAAAAATACAAACATGCTTTCTTCCTCAAGCTTTTGCATGCAACCGAACTCTCTCAATGCAGAAAGCCTAGTGACAAACTCATAATTCAAATTTTATTTTCTTATTTAAGCTGAATTCCAGTTCCAAAATGGAAGGGAGAGAGTTTATCCTCTAAGCTATGTATTATATATTAATCATCAAATGAAATCTATAACTATTTTGTTTCCTCCTGAATCTCAACAACTATGTCCTTTTCCTAAACCAGAGAACCAGATTCACAAATTCAGCTCCTGCCTCAGATTATACCATGAGATTATGTAGTTGTTTAGATCTCAGATGACTTAGGACTTTTTTGGGGGGGGAACAGGATAATCATAAACGTGCAAATAGTGTTGTGCTCTACCCTCCAGTAAAGCCAACGTCCACCACAGAAAAACATCAAATACAAGTGTATTTGGCTGGTACGCTAGGGAGCTCAACACTATTTGTTGTCTAGTCCATAAATGAAGAGAATACAAATATGGTCACAAGTACCAGTCGAGGGGCATGTGAGCCTTGAGCTCTCATCTATGCGAAGTGGTTCCCCCGTCTCTTCCAGTCTTTTCACTGGGATCAGTGGCACTGTTAGTGGAACAAAGCTGGTCTTTGGGAATCAGGGTATTCAATTCAACCTCCAAATGAACAGCTGCACCTAAGAGAAAGCCAGCCCCTGGTTCTATATCTAACACACCAGCTCTTGGTTTTATCATTCCCTTTTTCCTTTAATAGTTCTGACAAATGTGTAGCAATTCTAAATCTGGTTCTGTAGCTATGGCCCTCATCAAATGAAATGCATGTATTAGTGTAATCGTTTTTACTGACATCCCAGACCCTCAGCCATATGACCTTGCAGTTCATTTTAAAGGGTAAGAGCGGAATTAGCATCCTCACCCAGCTCAGTGAAATAAACATAAACCATATAATAAAAAAGAAAAGGAAAAAAAAAAAAAAAAAAAGTTTTCAAACTTTGAACTCCCCTAATCAGTTGTGTTCCACTAAAAGCTGTCCTTCTTAAGACTTCTTTCTGCCTTGACTGCCCATCCTAATCATAGAAAATCAGACATTTAATTCCAGAAAGATGTAAAGGCACAATACAGACTTTGATCCAAAGCTGTTTCTTCTTGTTGGACTCCAAAAACTGTTTTAAGGCTTCCAAAGACTCTTTGCCAGCTCTGATTAGAAGCCACACTGGCTGACACAGTAATTGCTCTATAATCATATCTTCAGTACCCTGACCTGGTTTATGCATACAATCTATATTCTAATAGCAGTCAACAGGTCACCAGTTAATAAAAATACCATTAATGTCCCCCTGTGACTAAGAAATGGAGATATTCATCTCACTAGGCCAGTGGTGGGCCAATATAATTTCTGCGGCTGTTAGTGTAATTAACTCTGCCGGCATGTGGATCTCCCTGGAGGACAATGCAAGCACAGAATGACCTTGCTGTGAGTTCTCACTGGTGGTATTGTGGTGGGCACAAAGATTTGCAGGGGCTCAGGTCAGAGAAGAGTGGGTACTTCCCACAGCCTGACCTCTCAAAAGAGAAAAGCTCATCATTTCTAGGATGCTGTGGAGCATGTCTGGCTTTATCTGTAAAACAGAGGCAGCCAGGACCAGCATCCTGTGCTATGCAGTTTTGCAGCATCCAAAGGGCAGGCAATGAGAGAGAAAGTGAGCAGAAAGGGGAGCCAGGCAGGAAGGAAAGTGGTGGGGAAAGAGGGAGGATTAATTTATGAATGGAGAGGCAGTATTTCCACTCAGCCTAAATGTCACCCATGTAAATGCAGTTTGTGTGGCACATGTTACAGTCATTATATGTAGGTCAGAAGAGTACTAGAAAATTTCACAGTTTTCCCAGAAATAGTCTTAGAGGTCTGTGTTACCCTCTCAACACTTAACTGAGGCATATATCGTATCTGTGAACAGAAAGTTCTGTGCATACCAGGAGGCACAAGGTGCCTAAAGTAGAAGGTTTTTTTTTAAAAATAGGTTTGTGGGAAGAGATACCACCTCCTACCATCCCAGAAACTGATGTAAGGATACATGCCAAAGAAACCAGGGGATGCCAGACTACAAAAAATAAATTCCTGAGAGAAACTTCAGCTTGCAAGTCAAAGCAGCAGATAATATCCCCATACAGTGATTTATGCATATCATCAGGTTCTAGGTTTATTCTAAAATTCTTTACACTCTTTCAGTTTTGCTGTCTGGCACAGCCTGAGTGCCAGGAAAATCCATCCCAAAGCAGGACCCAGGCTGACACCCACCACAAAGCAGGCTGAACTCCAGCCTCATTCATCTTTGCCTGCAGGAGTCACTCAACTGGAAACAGACCAAGACCTAGCAGAACTCATTTCATATAAAAGTCCTGTTCCAAGACCAAAGTCAGCTCCCAGCAAATAAATGTCCTGTGTTTAACTACTGTAACACACCTCCTCCAAATCATCTCAGATCCAGATCATTGCTCTGCCTGCACAGACACATTTACATTCTGCTCCACCTACGCATGTTCACCTGGACCCATGCCCAGGAGACATGAACGACCCTCCCCCTCCTCCATTTAGCATCCTTTTATTAAAGGTCCTCTTGTCCTCTGGTTCCTTTTCCCCTTTACTCAAACAGCACCATGGCAGGCATTTGGAGACTTCAGCAGTAGTTTTATCGCCAGATGAAAGGACAGCACCAAGAGACAGCTGCTGACTGGATGTGTTCCACCAGCTGACACAGACCACTGCGGACAGGCACTTTAAAGACAGCATGTCATTGTCAGATGAGACTTGCCAGCGTTTTAAAACATCTCGATCTCTAGGGGCCCGTAAAAGCTCTGATGCTGTGCCACAGTCTAGATTCCTTTTGACCCATGTTAAGCCCATTATGTTGTTCATGTTGACAGCGCTGGACAAAACGGACTGCTATGTAGCAAGAAGCCCAAAACTTTTTCTCTTTTCCTCCTGAGCTCTCCATACGATCTGGGAGCTTAATGAGTTAGTGTATTAAACCCTAAGAAAAAACACTATTGGGTTCACATGACAATTTGCAAATATTAAGCATCCAGTTTGATTGTAACTGGCAAACAAAATTCACTTCAGAGGTGTTAAAAAAGGGCCCTGCTGCTACAATTTGGGGTAAAACAGAGAGCATATTGCACTCAAGTCATGCGTGTTTGGACACTACCTGCCAATGCAAGTGGTCCTTTGTTCTCAGGAACGTTGCACTCAGCTTAGTGACTTGATGAGGATCCATGCAATCAAATCCATACAACAGTAGATTCAACTACACCCATCTGTGGAAGAGCACTAGGAACCAGAAAGCGATATGGGGAGAAGAGGGCCTGGCACTCTCGAGAGAAAACAGCAAGAGCCACTGGATCAGGATGACATTTTTCACGTCAGTTCCCAGAACAGCAGACAAGAAATGGAAATTCTATGCAGCATAGTTTATAACTGCATTATCCACTGACTACATGCAATATGTCTTTATATACCAAATAGCTAACTAGATTAAGGAAATGCAATCTACATAGCTGATAAATAACCCAGCTAGAATCCACTTTCAAAGACAATCAGGCACCAGCTTTATTATAAATTAAGAAAAATTGCAAACACACAGAAGTAGTATGCAGGACATAGAGGAATCACTTAGCATTCGAGGCAGAAGATCAGAGAAAGAACAGAATGTGAAAGCAAAGAAGAATGCCAGAGAAGGAGGAGAAAAAAAAAAAAAAAGAATTGGTGGAAATATGGGAAGCAAGGGAATGAAGAGGGAAGGCTCAATAGCCTGCATGCTCTCATTCTTTTTGTAACCAAATTTGGAAGCATTTTCAAACATGTCTGCAGCCTTAGGGTCTTAATATGGTATATAAATGTTCACATTTTTCCAAGCCATTTCATGACTTTCTTATCTGACCTCTCAGCATGGCAATTAAAATCTGCCCACAGTACTGCTTTTTCACAGCCTTGCCTCCTGTTTGCTTTGCTTGCAGGGTACAGCATCATTAGATGTAAGAATCACCATCCACTAGGCTACCTAATGATGTTAGTTTCAGTGCATTTGGGAGAATCTGGCAGGTCTCTTCTATAGCCTCAGCAAGAGACTGGAGAGCCCAGAGGATGTGCAATCTGGGATGGTACGGTGCAGAATCTGAAAAGGGAAAAAAGCAAAGCAAAACAGGAAACAAGATACATGAACACTGTATGTCAGGCTCAGTTCACTAAAAAAGGTCACTATCAGAGATAGTATCAGCAGACTATACTGTGTATGGATACAAACTATTATGCCAACTACCTTCCTGCAGGTATAAAGGGCTTCCTGCAGGCCCTAGGATTCCCCCAAAAGCTGGTAATTAGAGCCTTTAGGGAACTGAGTTCAGAAACAGCAAACCAAACCACAGATCCAATTCAGAAAGACCACAACAGAAGTAGAAAAGGTCTGGCTGAAAAGGATAAAAATAAAAAATAAAACCTGAACACCCACAAAAAGGTGCTCATGTTCTAACGATTTCCCAGTAGCAGGAACTTTTTGGCATTTTTATTCTGAAAACTATGGGTAATGTAACTAAAAAAGAGATGAAAGACGAGCATAAGAGAATATGTCCAATAGGATTCCATATAATAAGGGTAATCTATCACTATGGGAAGGAATAATGCACGTGAAAAGCATTTCTTCTCTATGAATTTCAGTTTCATAGTATGTTGATAGACATGGTCCAAGTGCAGGACACCATAGCTGCATTTTACCTGGCTAAACCAGATAAGCCCAGCTGAAACCTGGGTTAAGTCCCACTGAAGCCTATCTGTGAAGCTAGGACAACTACAAAAACCTAACGATCCTAGAGAAATGATGGACACGAGTGAAGATTAAAAAGCTGGAGGCAAGAATATCTCCTGAAGTAAGTCAGGACAAGAAGCAGCAGACTTGCCAAGAAGGGAGGCGCTCAACCTCAAGAGAGAATCTCTTGCGTTATTTGACGTTATTATCTAACGTAAGTATCGTTTTCCTTTCATGAAGCACTTCAGAGACATACTGCCCTAAAACACACGTGAGGGCTTGGCGTTTACAGCAGCCTTGCAGCTCTCAGGTGACATATACAGGTACATACATCTGCAGTCTTTCTAGGGCACAGAAATTGAATAATAGTTTCCTTTCCCTCCCAACAGGATTTTCTCTGCCCTCTGAACATGCTCATCTTCCCTCCTCTATCTTTACTAGAGGAGGGGCTTTTCATATACAAAAACATGCTTAATGATAGCCACGTGCTTGAACGCTGAATTGCTTTGCTGACCATAAGGCATTAAACATTTGATGGAGTAGATCCAAAGTGTCTCCCAGCTCACGGAGCTGTTCCAACTCAGGGCAACGAAGAACAGGCATGGTCCATGTTTTCAGCTTACTGTGTTCTGCTCTAGTTCTTAAAAAAAAAGAGAGAGAGATATCTCCTCCAGGAAGCAGAAATGAGCCAGGATCTATTATGCTGACTGTATCAAAGAAAAGTGGTGAACTCTTTTTCTCCCTTGCAGTTTTGTAGCTTTGTAAAAAAAAAAAAAAAGGCATAAGGATGCAAATATACTTTTGGATTTGCTGTCTGCCTTTAGGAAAGATGTTTGTTTTCCAGCAGAATCTGCTCTACTTCAAAACCACTCTAAATAAAAGTAATAGATGAGAAATTTGTCATAAATATATTTAATGTATGTGCTTATATCACCTTGCTCTACTGGGAAACAAACAAGCACCACATCAGCACAAAAGCATATCATTTAGTACCCATGCTTATTATGGACTGTATAGTATATACAGCAAAACTGAACTAGAGGTGAAGTCAATATCTGAAGCTAATAAAACAATAAATAATAACAATAATAAATAAAAGCTGTCGGAAAGGAGAAAGACCCATCATCTCCACCAGTATGTCCATTTGCCAGCACAGGACCGCTCCCTACATTTTCTGACCTAGAGGTTTTCAAACATCCCAAACAATAGCATTCCCAGCACTTCCGTTGAGAAGCTCAGTTCATCTCACTGCCAAGGAGCTTTGCCCCAGGTGTCGTTCTGAATTTTCTTTTGCTCAGCTGTCTCTATGTTCTCAAAACAAGCCCCCACTGGGTGAATCAGAAGTCAGGCAGAGGAAGAGGAATTTAGAAAACCTCGTCCGGGGAGCTCCCTGCACTTATGTGGCAAGCTATGAAATGTGACTGTATGGATTTCTGCAGCATCCAAATATCCACAAACGTCTGAATGCAAAAAGAGCAACAAAGGTGACAATATTTTGGGGATGATATTTAAGCTGTTCTTCTAGAAAGTATCTACCAACCCTCTGGGGACACCCACAGGACTGGAACCAACAGGAGCAAGAGGTGGCAGACAACAGGATGCAGAACATGGCATGAAGCTGCACTATGGCATCAAGGGGACTGTTGTCACCTGGGACTGGGAATGGTAGCCCCAGGCTGAGGCAGGCAGTGCGTGTATTTCTGTCTGGCTGTGGGCTATTGCTAAATGCAGATAACAGATTCACAGGTGGAAGTACAGGGGGACTCCTTAGTAATCACTGGCACATCTGCTTGACAGATTATGACAGTACCATTTCGGAGAGCGCTGTGTTTTCCTCCTCTTTGGAGAAGCCAGAAAGATCCCAGTACAGCATCTGCCAGAGAGCCTTAGAACCATTCATATGCACTTTACGCACTTACCTAGAAGAGAAGAAAACAACACACAAACATGAGCACGTTACAGGAGACAGAGCTCCCACCAGCAGCTACACAACCTTCACTCAGCCCCCTACCTCTCTGTCACACTGTAGGTTGGGAAGGACCCTTTGTGCTTTGGTTGCAAGGGTGGCATCCTAGACAAAGCCATGCTTTTTGGGCTCTGTACAAGGCAGCTGCACTGAATATTCAGCAAATTATCTTCTCCCCTGAGGGTTTTGCTCTCCATGGTTCACTGCTGATGCAAGCAGCAGCCAAAGAAGAAATGACAGGTGCCTGACATTCACCTCTTCCTTCTGCTGTTCCTTCTTCCTTCCAGTGCTTTCTATTTTGACCTGCTACCATTCACCATTTCCTCTCCCTATATCTACAGCTGGTTCATGGTGAGATTTCATCCCTACCCAACACTACCCCTTTTGAGCAAATACCATTCAGACATAACTTCTAGCTCAATTTCCTTGTATGCTTTCTCAGAGCTTGGCATTCCTCTCTCACCTGCCAGCACCCCACAGTTCCTCCCTAATAGTGACTGGCAGCACCTCTGTGATAAGGCACTGTTCCTCTCTTCCAATCTTTTTTGGGCCATTTAAGCAAAAGAGCCTTTTCCAAAGGCTCCTCATCTGACTAAGCCCTTGCAGCCACCCAACAGCTGACTAGAAAGGAGTCCCTGAAAACATTTTTCATTTCTCCAAATCTAATTGCCAGATACTCAGATCTGTTCCCCAGTCTTTCTCTCTAGAGCTAGATTTCCAGTACAGACAGAATGCAGATGGTGGGAAATTAATCCAACACTTAAAGGTTTTCTTCTAGGTAATATTATGTCTCATGCTGCCAGCCACACAAGTGTTACAGCAACAGTTCCTCATGCCAGGAAAAAACATGGCCTAGCTCTCATTTCTCCTCCCTGCCATCATACACGCACACACGCCGCAGGGCTGGAAATGAGTTAATCAGATGATGCTCCATAAAGTATGCCAGTTTCTGTATAAACAATATTAAATATGATAATTTCCTCCGTTCTTCTTTTTAAGCTGTTGCATTCGCATTCCTTCTCAGTCACATCAACTTTGGAAGGGAAAACAACTGCAAGAAATCTTGGATAATGTAGTTATGCTAATTTACTGAAAATCTATAAAAGTCAAAGAATACTCATGGATGTGGGAGCCCTGCAAATAATGTGGTTCATTTTCCTTTCCAACGTGCCCTATTCTTTGTTGATCTGAAAAAAGTGACCTGCCGCCAAACTCTTTCTGAAAACTTGAACCGACCATATCTCTCATATATATAAAAGAGTTGGGAATAAGATCAGTAAGTTCACTCTCCTGTTATTTGTGAAGTTCTTATTATTCATGAAAATGTTCACAAATCCCCAAAGCCTCATGCACTTTAGCACAGATCAAGTGTCTGAAGATTAGTTCTGGAAAGTGCATAATTCACGTTCTATTTTTTTAAAGTTTCTGCCATCCACTCATACTGCAGAGATCATAGCATGCTACTTAGGCAGCGAGTGCCACAGCGCAAAGGTAAGGAGTTGCAAAATGCTCTGAGAAAGCAAAGAAACAGTCAAAGCTAAAAGGCCTCGAAACAGTCAACGGCCCAAGAACTGAAGTTAGCATTACTTGGAAAACAAAATCTAGTGATAAGACATTTGCTGCATAGGAAGCGTATCAATTTTGTAATAAATTTTAGACCACCAGGTCTGCCGGCATAAGTCAGTGCACCTGTGTCAACAGTATTTTGATTTATACCGGACGAGGTGCTGAGTCTTTCACTCCATTTTCAGCTCCGTTGAGAATCTCCACCTACACCGACATTCAGTGTAGATGGGCTGTTGCTCAAGCTTCTCTGGATGCCAAGGCAAAGCAAAAAGCTGGATTGAAGGCCCTTAGGCTTTACAAACCATGGAGGACTCTGGGCTTACCCCCTCTTCAACACTGAAGCTACTCACAAAACTCAGATTTTACTTTTGAACAAGGTGTGGAGAAGAACACAGAGTCTGCTCTCATTCCCACATCAGTTCACCTACAGCACAAAGGCAGTGTTACTGTGCTGATGAACCGCAATGGGCTGTGATTCCTAGCAGTGAACCTCACGAGCCTCGATTCTGAAGATAAACTAGAATTTCAGTGAAATTAATACCCATCTTCACTGAGTTAGCAAAACCAAACTAACAAGCTGGTCTTCTTCCTAGTCTTCCAGAGCTGCTTCTTGGGCTAGAAATATGATGAGAAGGAAAACCTTGACTCACAAAAGCACAAATAGGCTAAATCTTCCTAAATGCTTTGTCTGATATGGGCCAGAATCTCCAAATGTTGAAAAGAACCACCACACTGGAGTCACGATGGTTTGGGATTAAACCCCTTTGTCATTTCCCGTCGAGCATTTTGCCTAGTGGCAGACACGAAAGCACTTGAAATGTTTGTGCTCCCTCTGCTGCTTATCTGTACTCTTTTATAGGCCCAGATAGCTGAGGAAACCTGGCTGCTTGACACCGAGACCCCCATAGGTCCCATAGGACCTTGATGCACAGGTATAGTAAGTTACATAAGCACACAGATTTGATCTTCCAAGCAGTGTCTTACCCATTTGTATAATTCACATCTCCTGTTTGTCATAGAGAAACAGATTTCTTCTTGGGCTTTAATAGACTTGCGCTACAGGATCCTGTTCTGCCTAATGCCTACTGATGAAAGAAGTGTTGATGGAGAATTGCTCTTCAGGAAGCTTCAGACAGACACACAATGTCAATCACATGGGAAACACTCAGACACTATGGAGCCATTGTGACTGCATTACTGCAAGTCAGCTCTCTATTATCTTGGATAATAGGGAGGGAAGATAACAGGGATGCCCTACAGGACAAGGAAAAAATGGATAATTTGAGTAAGTGGCTCATCGTAGGGATTGTGGAGCAGACACACTCCAATGCCTCCATAAAGAACTATCTGAGTCCAAGCGAGTTTATTAACTAGGTTGCAGAGTCAGGTATGCTATTGCATCTAGTATCTAGCGATTGCCTGGTTGTCACAAGTACCCACACAGCAGGGTGATTATACAAGCCGCTGTCTTTCACTGTCCTTAGCTTGCCATTCTTGCCTTGCCCTGTGATGAAAAACCTTCCCCCTAACAGGTGGAATGGGGGAAGTTACTTCCAGGTTATCACATCTGGGAAGAACTATATAAAGATACACAAGCCAGATGTTTACGGCAACTGTAGGTAGCAGACTCCTCACTATTACTGCTATTACCCTGTAAGATCTTTCCACTTGTTCTCACTGTCCTGCTCAGGCAATGTACCTGTGCACCACAGATGCTTTTCTCTGGTCTTGCTAGAGCAAGGTAGAAATTCCTTACCAGCTTTATAGGAAGGAAAGGTGGGAGCTGAAATGCCATTCTCCTGGCAAACTTGATAGCTATAGCACAAACCACAGGGGTTCAGTCAGTCAGTCTCTACTGCATCAAGATAGGAAACAGTTAAAAGAAACAGAAAGGCAAAGTGCGCTGTTCATCGAGGGAACACAGCATCCCTGTCCCTTGTAAAAGCTTCCATGCTCTGGCCTGAAATGACAGCAGCTGTTTAGTTTTTAGTCTCCTGATTGGCAAAAAAGTCTCTCCCGGCCTAGTTAATGCAGGTTCAGCAAAGAACCCAGCTGCTTCCCCTCAGCCTCCTAGAGCTGAAGAAGAAACTCCATCCCACAGGGACATGCCAGGATCTGAGGACTGAGAATGTAGTCCTTATTCTAACAGCTGGTTTGGCTGTTGCAATTAGCTTTTTAGATCATTCTGGAGGCTTACAGCAACAGCTGCAATAGTTTCCCAGATCAGTGGGTCTTGCCTGCCTATAGGGAGCATGAGCAGCAAATGATCAAAGTCAAGGGAATGCTTTTAGAAGCCTTGAAACATGGGCTGGCTCTGTTGTATTCTCTCTCCACCGATCCACAGCATCACACTATCTGCTGCACACAGTATCCAGCGTGCTGACTTCTCACAGTGGTTCTCACACTCTGCATCTATGTGCATTATCACACATGCAATCTCCCCACTAGCTCTGAGGACAGGCTCGAATGTAGCAGGCTGGTTATCACCACCTCACCGCTCCACACAAGGCATGCAAGATCACTTAGCCTTTCTTTGCTATCATCCTCTTGCTTTCCCAGCACCGTGCAATCTGTGCAGAGTGCTACAAACACTCCCTTCACTATCACAGGTCTTACCAGCTCACACGGTTCTGCGTGTAGTAACTCAGATGCTCTCCATTAACACACCCTCAGTAAAAAAAAGCTGTGTACAGTGCCACCGTTCCTCTGCCTCTCCATGGTGTCCTATGATATTATTTCATTATTCTACTCACAGACACCTCCGTACAGCATACTAGGCAACCAGCAAAGAAGGAAGGGAACATGCTGCAGTGCTGGCACACAATTCATGCACAGTATATCTTCCTGCAAGTCTTCCCTCCCCCATATATGATATAAAATATACATCCCTCCATCATATAGTCCTCACATGGGTGAAACTACCTCCATGTACTGTGAGATGTCTACCTCAGTAAGAACTGAAGAATCAGGGCCAATTTTTGTGAGATGATCCATTACCTGCTTGCCTTAGTCTTGCTTTTCTTTTGAGCCGTCATGAAAGACAGACTAGCTGAACAGACTGAAGAGACAAGAGTTACAAAAAAGTAGGCAGCAGAGTTTTAAAAAAAATGCAGATCATCTCAGAATAACCTCTATTTCTGCAGGGGAACCTGCGAGCTCACCGGCTAAAGGAATTCACAGAAAGGCTACAATCCCAGGATAGTAGTCCCTCTGAAATTAATTTGATGGGTCTCATATAAACCAATTCCCAAATGCCCAAAGGGCACACCATCTACAGCCACAGTTGGATTTCACTCGCCTCCCAGGCTGATGGTCCCAGGAGAGACCAAGAAGTAAACAAGGCATTGACACTGGTCTCACCTCCTGGTGGTGAGGCTTCCAGTGTGCCCACATGGCACTAGCAAGAGCTGCCACAATGAAGGCTGTCTACGTGAAGCATAATTTACTTGGAGGAGGATTCAGGTAGTGTGTCTGAGAGCAAGCATCTTTCCCCAGTACATCTGCCCAGCCCATCTCTGAGGAGACTGAGGTGCTAAAATGGAAAGGAGACCAGGGTCTGTGGGCCCATGGAAAGAGATGGGGGGGGTTATTCATAGGCTGCGATGTTCATTGTAGTTGCTGGAAAAGAATACACACCGATTCCCACGCCGCATTCTCCCTTACCCCTCCCCTCCGCTGACTACAGTAATGAGCTCCGGGGGGACTTCTACGCTTGCCTTTGAAGTAGCATGTTTCTCTGAACACATTTTGAATTTTGTTTCGTGTGGTGTTTGTTTTCTGGTTGCCCTGCCTGTCTCTCTGTTGAGGGGGTTGACAGCTGTTAGTGGGGCCACTACCACTACTCAGACACACAGAATATGGAAAAACAAACCAATCCTAAACCCCAAACCAAGAACACCTTTGAAGGAAGAATGCGTATTCCTCACGGAGAGAACTCTCCCCTCCCAACCAGGCCTTACCAAAGCCACCATGTGCAGCTGGAGGAGCTGAGAAAATCTGAAAGACAGGCAGTACAATTTAGCTAAGGAAGATAGAAAGAAGTTTTGCTGGACAACTTGGTCTGGAGAGTAAAAGGGTGTAAAAGGCACACTGGGACTTGAGTCATCCTTAAGTCAAGGCTGTTCCTTAGACAAGAGGAGATAAGAGACTTGAGCTTTCTTAAAGAACATGTTAATTCTTTAACTGTTAATTGCCTAGGGAGTTGTTGACCCAAAACCTCCTTCCTTAACACATCATGCAACTCCTTTGACTCCAGGCAGAGATGGTCAATATGGCACACCCCTCCCAAACCATACAAGTAGACCTTGAAGCACAACAGGTAGTATAGAAACCAGAAGACTGACTGGACTAACAACTGGAGATGTTGCCTCCAGACCCTAATTCAGTAAGGGGTAAGAGTAAGCAATTTTGATTTCTCCTCAGTTTTACCTGTACTTAAAATAGAAATGGAGCATGGGTACAGCAGAGAGTGTACAGCTTCCCCCCCCCCCCCCCTTGAAAATACTAGACCCGTCCTGCCATTCTTCAGAAGCTTGGAGGTTCTGTGCTACTTTTCCCTTCATTTTAATGAGGCTATGCATGTTTTTAGAATTTTCTTCCCCCCCCCCCGCGGTTTTCTTGTTTGTTTCAGCTACAGATACAGGCAAAATATCATTGACAACAATGGATCCTTTAGACTTGGTTCCCATCCCTTTTGGACAGCACTCATTCTTCTACCTACTTTGCCTTCACCAGACATCTGCATCCAACCCTGCCCTGTTCTCTTATCTCTTATCTCCTCCCTTAGTTTGACACTGAATCCCCACCTTTCCTACCTGGGCTTCCCACAGCTTCTTCCCCCACCTCCTTCCCTTCACCATTGCAACCCAAGGAGCTGGAAAGGGGGATTCAGATCTTATTGGGGCCACTGGAGTGAGTCACTAGCAGCTGTGCGGACTGAAATCATGCTGAGCAGGTGATAATTATGGGAGCTGTGGTCTCTTGGAAGGCATTAGAAGGGAAGTCTCTGTGACAGCACCAGGGAGTTGTCTTGCTCATTAGTGAAAGAGAGGAAATGACTGCTTAGCAGAAGAAACCGGGTGCCCCTCGGTCTGCCTGCCTGCTCTCTCCTCCTTTCTGACTCTTCTGCCCTTGGAGACTCACGAGACAAATAGGAGCAGCAGCCATAGCAAAAAGGATCTCCAGGGTGTGCAGAGCTCCACAGAGCTGGGAGCCAGCACGGAAACCCAGTGGAAGGGAGAAGGGGCAGGTGCTCCAGGCCTCCTTGCCGCTGTTTTCTTCTCCAGAAAAGGATTGGGCAGAGGAAGGGAATCCATGAAGCTGCTGCTCCCAGTCCCACACCTCATCACCAAGGTGAACCTTACCGGTTAAAAAGTTCTGCTTTACAAAATGTCTTTCACTATAACTATCAGCAGAGGGATGTCTATCCGAGCATTCTAAATCAGGGGCGATGGCTGGATAACTCATTCTCTTGAAAATGAGAAAATAAGCTAGCTTTTTTCTGATTTCCAGAAGTGCTTGAGAGCACAAAAGCAAGGTTTTACTTGGATTTCCAACCAGAAAGAATGTCAGAATATACTGATATGTTCTGAGCCTTATTTCCACTGGATCCCATTAAGCACCAGACTTCCCAAATGACATGCAGGAAAAGCAGGAGAGCAGTACAAAAATACACATATGTGTATAAAAGCAGATCCCTGAAGTCAGGTGGCACAACCATAAAATATGAAGTTTTCTAATGTGCTGAGCACTCATCACCTTTCACTGAAATCACTGGATAAAATAGTCAGGATCTGGCCTCATTATAAATAGTAGTAAAATCATTTGAGTAGCGATTTGATAGCAAAGGAGGTCATCGAGGTGATAATTAATTGCCTTTTACTGCAAAACCCATGAGCTGTGACGCTTTCTGCCTGCATCCCAGAAACAGGTATGAATGTCCTACCTTCTACAGAGTGCCATTGAATCTCCTTTTAACAGCTCTGAAATCAGGGTACCTGAGAAGCTGGAGGAATTTTGATAAAAGGTCAGACGCACGGGTCAGCATTGCCTGCTGGCCTGTCACTGAGCAAGAAAGCCCAACCATCCCTGTCCATTATATGGAGAGAAAAGTCTGTGCTATTCCTCTTGGGGTCATAAAATCAAAACTCCCTGGTGTTCCTTGAAAATCTGTAGTCCTCTTGCAGAATGGCATGAGTTATCATTTGATATTTATCTTGTAGTAGTTCCTAGAGGTCTCAAATCAAGATAGGGACCCTGCTGTGCTAGCTGCTCTGCAAACATAAAGCTAGACTTAGTGCTTGTCCCTCAGAACATAATTTTTGTCTTGACAGGCTATATATTTCTACCCAGACACAGGACTATTTCTTACTGTCCTAGAACATCTAATCATCAGGGGACTTAACGGGAAGCAGATTTAGGATCAAATATTAAGTAGGTACACAGTTTTAAATGTTGAGCTTTAGGAACCCCAAAGCTATTTGTCAGGCTAAATAAATGCCAACCTTTTCACAGCAGAATCACTCCCCAACAGAAAAATAGCTCAGAATATTTGGGGCAATTTACACCTCTGGCAATGTAGGAAACACGGCTGTGGATATCTCTTTCTAAAGGCAGCGATCTTAGCAGACTGTTCTCTGCCATTTTATGTTCCTGACCCTCGATGCCATGGAGGTGCTAGGTACTGTACTAAAGAAAAGGCAGAACTGTGATAGGGGAACATTTCTCACCCATGCTGAAAAGCTTAAGCACCAGCTACACCTGAATGACGCTGAATCTAAAATACACATATAATTTAGAAAGGTGGTACATTTAAAAGTTTTTACTGGTTATGTAGGCTCATCAGAAAGCTAGGCAGGCAGCACCGGAAATCCCACAAGCTAACCTGTTCTCTTGAGACTTCCAGCCCAATTTTGCAGACTCGAGAGGTTTGGATTAGATTTGAATAATTAATCCAAATTTGTCGGTGCTTCATAGATGAATCAAACCTCCAACCCTTTTAAGGTTCGCCCTCAGTGCTAATAACCCTCTTTACTAAGCATTAGCATAGAGTAGAACAGTTTAATGATATAAGAAAATGCAAAAATTAGATTTATGCTGTCAAAACTTTTGTAACTGAAAATATTGTGGATTTTAATCAGTTGGATTCTTTCCAAAACGAAATATGAAGATTTAAATAAATCTCAAGTAGGTTAAAAAATCCTTTGTGACTCCCACTAATATATTACCAAGGGTCTCTCTACAGCAGAAAAATTACAGTGTCACATGGGTGGGGACATATTTGACTTCCTAAAATAAATAAACTGTCTGCTTCTGCACATGCTAGAGAACTAGTGACTTTGGCTTAAGCTAAACCATAAAATTTTCTTGACGTCACAAGCAAGAAAGAGCTGACAGGTAGCAAAATCACCAAGAAGAGATCAGTGCTGCACTCACCTGGGGGTACATGGCTGTGCAACGTGCAGGCTGCTCCATGGTGCTGGTAATCTAACATTGGCAAAAAGGAAGAGGAACCAGCTGTGCCACCGCAATGGAGTGCAAAAGGGCTGCAAATACAAAAGACAGGAACAACTACCTCGAGGTGACTGGAGGTAGTCAGGGCAACAGGGCTCTGTTGGCCAACATGGGTTGCAGAATTGTCAATTGGAGAAGGGAACAGGCACAGGTGCAGAGACAGCCTAGGCTGAAGCAGCTTTGTGAGAGGGAATAGAAGTGGCATGGAAACGTATTCATGAAAAAGAAAGAGATATGCTGCAATCAGCAAGGAAGGCTCGGAAGAGAGGATCACTTTGCACAAGGGTAGACCGGTCACAAGGCAAGAGGTGAGTCAGATACAGACTGCTCAGGTCCCATGAACATCAAAGTGACTGATAGGTGTCATATAATTCTCAATAATTTGGTGGATATTGAGTCTTAGTGCTATAACATTTCTCAGGAGGTTCATAAGGTTCAAAGACATGTTAATATTTGCCCCTTGGCTGTGATTCCCAATCCCAGAACAATCTAAAAGACAGTATGAATATTCTGCGGGTGCAGACACCCTAAGCATTTCATTTAAATCTGTTTTAAAAAAGATATGACTCCCCAGTGAAGTGAAGAAAATATCAGACATTCAATAATAACATGAACATCACCACCTCAACCCTTACTTCAGCTACTGTAGGATACATGCACAAAGCTGAACAGGCGCAATGGAACCAGGCAAGCCTTTAACATTCGCCTACAGAATCGTCCTCCCCAAACAGTCAAAAATAATGAGCTAAGCTGAAAAAAAAAATCCCAAGATTGGCTTAAAGACCATGAGATTTGAAAACATACATGTTGGCTTTCCAATTTGAAATTTAGGTTTTGAGCCTTTACAAGTCATGCTTTGAAGTTATTTTTCACAACTACAAGAAGAAAAAGAGTATTTTCCATTCAAACATAAGAAACCTGTGATTATACCATAATCACAGGACTTCTGAGGCGGGACTTTGAAAAATATCAGTTATTGTGAAAATTGGAAATTTATGAAATGCAGTAGAAGTATATTTAATATGTTGTATAAATAATACTTCTAAGGGTGCTGTTTTCTGGTATTGGATGAACTATGCAGTGCGAAACATTCTTATCAGTTGCATTGGTTTGTAAACTGCACAGAAAAAGACAAGGACTTATGTTTCTCTTTGGACTTATCGGAAAGTGTTGTATGACCTTTGGATGAAATGATCAAGGTCATCTACTCAGCTCCTTAAACACACTCCCTAATTTTGTTTTTGTACCTTACATATGACCCCTTCAACTGAGTCAGAAGCAGTGTTTTTCTCCAATGTAGCTGAAACATAGCCCCTGTGCCTTTCTTGAGCTAGTGGCAGTAAACATCCAGTTAACTATTCAATACTCAGGAGTGATTTGCAACGTTCACCTGAGTCACATAGCACAGCTTCTGTCTCCTAACTGGCTGATCTAAAATACATGAAATACCGCTTGTTTTGAACTCTGTTTCCTTGTGCAAGTAAATATTTTTACATTAATCAAAACTTGACAGTAGCATGCAAATACTTAACTTTAATCACCTGAATGCTCGGCAGCAGTAAAGAACACAGGAACCGATGTGAAACCTTGACTTCTACTCCGGAGAATTTTAGTTGCTTGCTTACAACTCTGTCATCTCAGGATGTGAACTCTACACTGCAAGCATTTATCCTTACAAACCTATCGCCCCATTTTATGGATGGAGAACTGAGGCAGGGAAAAATTAGCATGCATGTGAATTGCTGTTAAAAAAACCCAACCGTGTGCATCGGGGATTTGAACGTAGACCTCACAAAGTTAAGCTGCTGCCCAGAATACCGGACTAGCTTTCCATGCTATCAACTGTGAGCAGGTTTTTTATCTCTGCTTGAAAGGGTCTTGTATTTCCTTCAGATTACTAAATACCAGAGGAATGGTTTTAAAAAGCAAGACTACTGTAGTGGAATATAGAGCATGGTCCCCAGGAGAATTCAGAACTTTGAAGACATGTTTGGTATTTGTACTTAAAGGGCTTGACAGCATCCTCTTAAACAAAAGCTATAACTGCAGCTTCTGTTTCATGCTGTTTTTACTCCTGCGGGAACTTGATATGAATGAAGGTGACTTGAGAGTTTGCCTTGTAAGCCTTCTAAAACAAAGCCATGAGGGGACTTGCTCACCCTTCCTGAAAAAGTCCTGGATAAGTTCCAGCAAAGAGCCATTCAGTACCAATGAACATAGTATTTCCAGGACCCCAGGACCTAGGTGTTACCATGGGGGAGCTGAGAAAACCTTGGTTTGCCTCCAAGAAGCACAGCTTTTATTCTTTATCAACCTCATTTTTCATTTACTATGGCAACTATATCCAGTTTGTTGCCTATGAGGACACAGCCACATCTGTAGAGCTGGAATTAGGCTATTGAGCCATCAGCTGTGAAATCACAGGCCCTTGCCAACTAGGCAAGCATTTGATGAGTGAGTGTTTAGTTTATTACTTCATATTTAAGAGCTGGAGTAGATTCTCACCTGCTCCGTGGGGTCAGCCACTAGTAGGTGCCATCATTTATTCATGTATGTCTACAACCCTGGTGATTGGCATGTCCAAGGGACTACACAGAGAGACTCTTTTCTGTAGCTTGATGAACACATACAGCTCTTAATAAAACGTAGAACACCTCAAAGAGCAGGCTTGAACAAATTCAGGAGACCTTTTCTGTGTCTCTAGAGCTCCTAGGTGAGTAGAATCCAACCAACTATACTGTGCCATCAAGCAAAGAAAAATCATCATCATCTCCAGCATAATGATAAAAGATTTAGATGAGAAACTCAATATAAGAAGCACACACAAGAAGTTGTCTTCCTGACAGCAGAAAACTACTTCTGTTGCCACCTTGCCTTCCCTCAATAACTGTTCAATCTGGAGATGGCTTGCAACTATGTTTATGGCTGATACTTCAGTGCTTTAGGATCTGCAACTCAAGGGACTGAGAATCAATAGTTCACTGGAGCCATACTGGAATTGAACTGCGTGAGGACATAGTCTACTGTTTCAGATCCTAAGCAAGTTCAGATGTTCTCATTAGCCAAGATGTGGATAGTCATCATCCATCTCCTCAAACACTGAACACTGACATAATTGGAATGAGCCAAAAAATTGTGCATGGGGAACTTCTGGAGAGAAACATATATTGGATTAATAACATAATTTAATCTCATCTGTCTTGTCTGCACAAAAGGAAAACAAATTATTTCCAGGAGACTGACCTTTAACACTGAAGGAACAGAAATTATGAAAGAATATAGTCACGCACCACAAAGGAAAGCAAGAACAGGGAGCACATCTCTGAAATACTGCAGTAAACTCCAAGTAAAAGGTGTCTCTGAAACACCTCACAGTCCAACAAACTTCAAAATTTAGAAGGCAAGACTGATGGAAAGCAAAGTAGAATAAATGGGCAAGTGCAACAGTTTCATGTCTCTGTATCTCAGAGTCGGTCTGGGATACAGGAAAGAAAGCAAATCACAGTGGGTACATGCAGTTGTATTACAGTTACAGTGCTGCCCAACTTATATTCTGGCACTGTAGCAAATCTCACTACCTTTTAAGCTCTGCTACTGTTGGTGTTGCAGAAGTAGTCAGCAGAGGGAGTGAAACTGTGGAAACACCTTCCTCAGTAATTACATTGACTACAGCAATGGGTGTCGCAGTAAACAGTGAAACACCACAGAATAGGTGTTGGCACATTCTAACAAGGGTGGGAGGAACCTTTTTTGGAGGAAAAAGGAAACGAACAAAACTCTACCGTTAAATTGGAATTAAAATCAAACTGAGAAATGCAAACAATCTAATCTGCTAGTGTCTCTTTAAAGAGCAAATGGCTTTTTTTTTTTTTTTTTTTTTGTAAATAACTAGTTCAATCCACATCTAATTCCCATTTGTATAATGATGTTATTTGCTCCTTGCTCCTTCAGCCCACTGTTCAGAGGTTTGCATGCTGAGTCTCTGCAGGCTTGACTGTGTCCTGTGCTGAGCCAACCACAGGAGGCCCTAGGTACATACAGACTTCAGTCCTGGAGCCCTGACTATGCAGCAGCTCAATGATCTTCCCAAGGGCAAAGAGTAAACTTAATGGGGATGATTGGGCAAGTTATTTGTGCTTCCCCCATCAAACTTTCAAAAAGTAATTTCCTCCTTAAGTCCAGGTGCTATGTCCACATATATGAGATTAGAGGGGCAGCCAGTACCCTAGCTGCAGATACTTACAGCACGTTAACATTTAATTAGGAATGTTTGCTTTAATCATTTAAGGGATATTAAATGTAAACAGAGAGTGTGAGCGAACGGAGTTGGCTTTGTGTCTGAAAGTGGTCACAGAGCTCTACAATACAGGCGCAGGAGGCAGCAGCAGGAAAGACGACGACTGTTCCCAAGGACAGACCAAGCCCCAGAGGCATTTTCTGGCTGGAGTCCTGCAGGCTGGTGGGATGGAATGAGATGAAATTTAGGAAAGGAAGATGACAGATGATTCTTACACAATCGACAAAGTGATGGGATCTGCACTTCAATAGTAAGGACAGCAGGGTCCCACCAGCCCACGGTCCTGCTGCAGTGCAAAGTGATGGGCTTCAGCAAGGTCTATCCTAAAGAAGGTCTGCTCTGCAGGAGCCACCTGAGCAAGTGTGTGTTTGCTTGCTGCTCATGTGGAAATCCTGCAGTGCAGCACGTGAGTAGCATACTGCCTATCAAACATGAGATCAGTCATTTGAGAAAATAGCTTATTTTGGGGAGTGGGAACACAGCCCTCACAGATATGTTGCAAACCTCCTGCTATTATAATTTCACAGCATATTGCCAGTCCACAATCTGGCCATACATCACAGCTTTTGATGGCTCTCTAGGCACGCGATCAGACACCACAGTGATAATGGCAGCAGAAGATACATACAGTAAAATGCAGTGTGAATTCACTGCAATGTGGAACATTTGATCTTTCAACTGGTCACATACCAGTTGCTTTTAAAACATCAGCCATATTCTTAGTGTGACAATTGTCTGATCTACCTCAGCTGGAGTATCAGATATTTGAGTGAGATGATGAGCATGCTCAATCACTCCCAGAAATCCCAAAGACTTCTAAAGACTCTGGCAACATCTCTGATGCTACCAGTGTATGTGAGAACCATCAAAGGGGTGGCCCGCGCCATTGAGGCACGCAAAACCTGGCACGTGGTTTCCTCTGGTCTGTACTGACTTCAGACATCCTTTTCTTCACAGCTGTGTCCTAGAAAGCTGGCTTAAGGCTTTACATGTTGGGATCAGCCAAATGGAACACTGCTGCCCCAGGGATGAGGACTAGACCAGTGGGAAAAAGCTTTTCTTTTCATAAACATGATGGGGTAGAGAGAGGGCTGGGGCTGGAAGGCCAAGTGGTCACCCAGCTTGCTGCCTCTCTTGGAGTCATTCTTGCCCATCACCATCAGCTGCCCTACATCCCAACCCTCCCTCAGCCGTGGTGGGGTGGTGGCAGGACACGCAGCCAGCCTGCCTTGCAGAGGCTGTGCCACAGAAAAAGCCCGCAGGTGGTCACAGCAGGGCCACAAGCCGCCCTCCTGTCCCCGTAGCCTACTGCCCACAGCAACTGCTTGCTTTGCCCAGGCCTGGAACTAGCTCTTACCTCCCTGTTGATTTTTCACATGCCTCCTTCCTGGTCTGCATTATAAATCACACAAGTACAGGCTGATGGTGGAAATGCACAGAGCATCCCATAATGAAAGTGACCCATGCTACACCGTAAGAAAGAAGACAGATTAAATAAGGAAGAAATAGGAGAGCAAAGATATGTAACAAGAAGGCTGTCGGAAAGAGGTGAGCGCTGTACGGATAGCGGCACAGAGAGAGAACAGGGCACCCTCTCACTTAATGAATATTTATTGCAAACTGCCGCCTATTATCTTTCAAAGAATTTTTATACAGTTCCCATGTCTTTCATCTGTTTCATGTTATGGTTTATCTAACTGTGGAAATTGCACGCGTCAGGTAAATGTTGATTTACATGCAAATTGCCTTCGCTAAACTCGCCTTTAAGTAAAATAAGATTCGGAAATAATTTTTTCTCATTAATTTGCAGTTTCAAAGAAACCCAAAAACACAACAAATGCAAATAATCTAATTCATTTGTAAATATAAAACAATTTGTTGGGATTTAACTTTGCCATATTTTTTCTCCCTTCCATGTGCTTTAAATAAATTGCAGTGTTTACCAAAGACAAACACAAGAGAGATGGTGGGTTGTTCCAATTCAATACCTTCCTGTTCCTTTTCTTTTAAAGGGCTACTGTCAAGATAAAAATCTCTGCAAGATTCACTCCTGGGGTAACTACTGAATGATACAGATTTATATCACACATTCAACTGGCCCCATAAATTTAAACCCAAATGTTACTTCCCTGGATGACACTTTAAATTATTAGAAGTGAATTTTAAAAACCCTAGGCCTACATTTGCAAAAATGGCTAGTGATTTAGGGACTCAGTTTTTCAGGCCTCTTCCTAAAGGTGTTTTGAGCTGCTACTCAATAAACGCCAAGTCCCAGAAGCTGACAGTCACTTTGAAGAAACATCATTGTTGTCTGCGTTTTGCACTTTATTGGCTTGAACAATGACGCTATACTTAATAATATGTAATTCTTAAAAAGGTTATCCCTGGTTTAGTGTATGATGCTGGTTAAATAGCAGCCCTATTATGTCCCTATTTTCCTGTATATTAACTGGAGGTAATACTCAAGGATGTTCCCACTTGCTCTGTTTTTGTGGGCCAGTGATTTAATATTTGCAGAGTTGTAAAAAGTACAATTTCTTCTCATTAGGTGCTCTCTTTGGTTTTCAGCATCAAGACACTGCTCTTTTATTTGGGTTTTTGGACTGATAGCTTAAGAATATCTTTGTGCCTGCTAGAATGACTGAGGATGACTGAATATGCCAGATTCAAGTCTTCCCTGAAGAAGATGTACATAGATGGTAACCAAAAGAAAACATGGTTTTAGAGCTGAATATTGGGCTAAGATTCCCAAAAGACGGGCTAAGTCTCCCCTTCTCCCAACAGGCCTTTGAGCAACTGCAGGCAAGACAGTCTTCCTACAAACAGGGCTGAAAACAATTGCTTCTTGCCTAGGTATTTGCATTGCAAGTGCTTTGGGTTGCTTACACTCCTTCTCCTCTAGTCTCTTCTTATCTGTATGATGACATCCCATTAACTCTGCCACACTCATACTAATAACAAACAATTAGGAAGAAATCTGCTTCTGCTTTAAACCACAAAATATTCTTTTCCAGATTTAAGCTGATCAGGCTCTTTACCAGACATAATATGACTTGGAAGCTGCTCAACCGTTTCACCTTTATAATACACAGGTTTAAATATGTTTCATTACTTGAAGAAATTTCTCCCAATTTTAATGGGCAATTTGTTGCATTTATTGTTCAATCCTCTCATGCAATCCCTGCTGGCATCACCAAAAGTCATTCCTTAACTTACATGTGAACTGCATAAAATGTCTTGATGTAATCTTATTTTACTGCAGACAGGTGTCCTCATTATTAAAACTATTACTACCACACTTGACACTATAATCACTGACAGTTTCTCAGCAGAGAGGCCAAGAGCTAAATAGACCATAAAGAACAAACCCTCCTCCCAACCCAAAAGGTGATCCCTTTGTGTCAGTCTTCAGGGGTACAGAAGGAGCATCTCTCCCGTAAACATGCAGAAAACTTTCATCACCAGCGCTGTCAATCCAGAAGCCATACTAAAATTCCCTGCTCAAAGGAATCAAAACTGAAGCAACAAATCCCTAGCCCTTGAAAGAAGCAGCAAAACTGGAGGCATCCAGGGCTACCTGGGGCCCTGAGCCCTTCTAGCTTGCAGGGCTGCTGCAAGGAGCCAGGAGAGGGAGCCCGTTAATTAGCAAAGCCTTCAATGAGGCCGGCAGCGAGCTGGCGGTGGGTGGCAATTTGCAATACAACAGCAAGGAGGTAAACAAGGCAAAGCTATCTCTGGCTGCCTCCCTGGCAAGAAAGCAGTGGGGAGGGAATCAGTGTTTGCCACTGTAATATTTGCATGCAACAAGAAGAAACAGTTACAATTAACGGAAAGAGAACTCCTTAAGTAGGCTGTTGAACGGAGACCAGAAAAGCGTTGGTCTTTTGGAACTCCAGTTAAGGCAGCCTGAACTGTCTGGCCCTGTGACAAGACTTCTCCCCAAGTCCTGGCTCCTTGGCCACCCAAGAGGAGGGATAAAACAAGGGAGAAAAAAATGCCCTTGTCAGATTGCAAGGGGAACATTACCAGGCACTGAGTAGAGCAGAGATGAAGAATGATTTCAAAAAAGATAATTGAACATGTTGTAATTTGCTCTCTTCTGTGTTTCAATTTTTATCTGCTTGTAGCTCATTTTGCCAGTCATGCAAGCAAGTGCGAAAGGGAGGGAGAATGCACATGGATGTGTGCGTGCAGGGCTAGCACGCATGCATGCAAATAAATTAATAATAACAATAAACCCACAAGCCTGGGCTTCCCTGTGAGAAACCTTCAGCCAGTGGCTGAGCTCCACTGAGTTTAGGTTAGGGAAGATGCATTATAAGATAGCAGTTCAAGCTGCTGGAGAGAGCGCGCTCTGCCATGAAGCCGTACTGATGAAGCCCTCGGCTCCGCTGGCATCCTCTGCGTGTAGTCCATTGGAGATGGGAACTACAGCCCAGTTCCGGAGAAATCCCAGGCCAAGCAAAAGGACTTTCTCAACTGATGCAATCAAAGGCCTAGGTCTCACAGCTGAGACTCTGTGAAATAGAAGCCTTTTTGAAGTGTTAACACTACTCTTATGCTAATGAATATTTATGCCGCTGACACTTTAAAGGCAAGGAAAAGAACAAACCCATGTTCACAGCCCTTTAACCAACAGGACTGTGTTACGCAAATCAATCAAGGTGAAGTCAGCAATCACTCACTCATTTACCTCAGCTGTCCACATTTGCTGCCAGCCTAATACTGAGTTATTCACAGCTGTCTGACATAGTGGGATTAAGACGGAGAATGGCATATTGAGGCCCCAAGTCACACAGGATCATGCCCTACTCTGAGTCAATGTCCCTTTGAGAAATTTGGCTCCCTGATTCCCAGGAAACAGCCACTGCAGCTCTCCGCTTTGAAAGGGGTAGGCGTTTCTTTTCACTTACAAGAGATTTCAACACACGTAGCTAGCCTTCCCTGTTACATGTCCGTAGCCTTGACCTTCTCATGTCCACCGGCACACGTGCATACCACACAGATGGAGAGAAAGAGTTTGTGTGCTCCATACTCTGCTTTCCATCCCCTCTTTCCTAGGGTTTAGGGTAATAGCATTATGGCCCATGACAACTAATCAATTCATGTTAGAGTCTTCAGAAGATTATTGTACCTGGAGAG
Organism: Buteo buteo; assembly: GCF_964188355.1. Lineage (NCBI taxonomy): Eukaryota > Metazoa > Chordata > Aves > Accipitriformes > Accipitridae > Buteo > Buteo buteo. The sequence goes on from NC_134178.1 coordinate 42,412,111, forward strand.
AAGCAGGAAGATCAGTAAAGGCACGTTCCTGCAAATACCCACTGGACTTACTGAGCCTGGCTGCACTTGGGATCAAATCAGGTTTCGCTTAACCACAGGCCGGAGCACTTGTGATTTGCATGAGTAATTAGAACTGATTAATAGAATGACTTGCTTAATTAAGTTTATCTCAAAAGGTGCCCCTTGAAGACTCATGAATCTGAAAATCCAGAGGCAATTTCTCTTCAAACTCCTTTTTGGGTTGGAATGCTTTCAGCTTGGATCGCTGGATGCATGCATTTGTGCATATGTGTCTCTGCTGCCCAGATTAATCAAAGTGATGGAATGGGTGCACAAAGGTCTCAGGCCTGATGACAGACCAGGGATGCCTCAAGCAAACTCAAAAGGGACTCTTGTAATTGTGAATGGAGAAGTGCTGGCAACAGAGGTAATAGCTTTTCTGCCAAGAGCAAATGGGCATCCCTGCCCGGCAATTTATGGCTCTGCTGAGCTTTGCTTTATTTTGTATCTTTCACCTTTGCTAATTTTGGTTGAGCCCAGCTCCAGTGGTCTGACATGCTGACAGACCAATTCCCAATATTTTGCCTACACAACACAGATTTAGACAATACTTTGTGACAAGGAATGCTGGTACCCCAATGTGCTGGTAAATCTGCCATTTCCATGACCAGCAGAGGTGTGTGTGCTGTGGTGGAATTTGGAGGAAATCCCAGCATAAGACAAGAATACTAGTTTTCTTAGAGTAGGTTAGAGACCTGCAGACTTTTCCTGCTTGAGAGCTTTTGGTTTTTGTTTTCCCCATACCGGAAGCAACATCAAGATTTGATTTCATTCTAAGTCAGAACAAAGCCAAACAACTTTGACATTTCCTGTGAAATAAAATTTTAACACACGTGCAAACATTTGGTTTAGAGCATTGGAAACATTGCATTTAGATTAAATCAAGGCTTTTTTACTGTTTTTTGATTCAGAAATGATAAAACAACATTGCGAATGAACATTGCAACAGCAAGAGGCACTTTCCAATGAAAAAAATGTTCTGTCAGGGAAGTCAATGGCCTTTGCAAGAACCAGCCTTGCTGAAAGGGGAGATGGAACCAGTTGCTGGGGCTTGTGAACTGTTTTATTGGATGGTGGGTGGAGGACCCCACAATGGCATGCAGCTTCATAAACCAGGGAGCTCGGTAATGTGAGGGACTCCTTGTTCTTAGAGGTGTACGAGAGCTTTACGGTCACTTCCTGCTGTGATCTGAAAAGGGTACAGATGTTTACACAACATGCATTATCAAGGGTAATGATGGGGTGGGGGATCTGCACGTTTTACTCTTCTGTCGGGACCCAAAGATGGTGCCTTCTGCACAAACAGAAGGTGAGGCTGGGAGGAGAGCAAAAAGTGCTGGCAGCAGAGCGGGGAGGCACGTGTCCCTTAGGAGCAAGGTGGGGTGCAGAGCCCAGACTAACAAACCCTGCTGGGTCTGTGCTGGCTCTGCATGACCGAGTGAGGCACTGACCTGCCACCCTTCTCAGGCAAGGCTCGGCTGCTGCAAGAAAGGTCGGGACCAAGCAGTCCACTGCCTTGCCCAAAAAGGCTATTTAATGAGAGTTTGGGGCTTTTTTCTTACGTAAGGGTCCTGGGGCTAGGGATGTGCCAAGTCCAAAGAATGGTCAGGCAGCAGTTAAAGATGGAGAGGCACCTGGAGAGGGGGAGGGTCATTCATAGATGAATTAAAATGAAGTGCCAAGAGAAAAAAAGGATGATGAAAAGGGAAAAAGTCAACCAGATCAATCAAGGAAACGGGCATCTGGAAGAAGCACTTATTGATCCAGCTGTTAAAGAAACCTTCTGAACCAGATTACCCAGCAGCCACAGACTCCTTTCTCCCTGAGATGCTTGCTGTGGTTAATCAGGAAAAGAGGTGACATGAGACAAAGGAATAAAGCCCAGTTTTTCCAGGCTGAGGTTTTGTTCCGTTAAAAATCCTAAAGAGGATGAAAAAGTTGGACCTCAAATGATATAGTCAAAGCAGAACAGAAGATACAAAATTTAAGGATTAATTATGTATCTCTGGAAATCTTAAAAAAAGGGAAGCAAGCCTTCTCTGCCTTCGCACCTTTACTCATCTCAAGATTTTTGGGGAGTGGGGAATTAGCAAGGGAAGATTTTCATGCTGTCCTAGTACCTTACTGTAAGCAGTATTAGAAAGTCGTCAGGAGATGTTAAATCGGAATTTTTCTCTATTCAGCCTAATATAGTTGCTTCTGCTCCCCACCCCCCCTCCCTTTTTTTTTTTTTGTTGTTGTTGTTACTCTCCTTTTTTTGCTTCTGGGAGCTCCAGACTCTCTTAAGTACTCTTGAGTGTCATCCCCTTTTCTAATCCAGATGTATCTTATTTGGGTACAGTGAAAAGATGCACCTGGTGTCAAGAAGGTGTCAGGAAGCAGTAGGTAGCGATTTGGATTTCTCATTGTTCTTTAAATGTCAAGCCATGCACTTCTGAAGTAAGTTCTTTGGAAAATCTAATTTGTGCATCCTGAATCGCTGTTAGTTCTTTATACGATAAAGCATGGCAAAACCAAAGCTCCTGATTTGTCACCATATGCTCAGCTTTGTCACCAGGGCCATCTTTATAGGAAAGGGTAATAAAAGGAATTAAGCAAGACATGTCTTTACTCCAGTAACGTAGAGCACATAAGAGCAACAGGATTGTGATGCCGCAAAAACAGCTCACGTGTTTGAAGACACTGATAATCACATCCTGCAATTGAGCACCCGTCAGAACCTTTGATTAAAACCTCCCCACATTATTCCCTGCTTAGGGACATAATAAGGCCAAAAGCAAGGGATGGCGACTATGTTTAATCAAAGATCTCCAAAAATACCACCACAAAAACCAAACTGAACTCAAAACCTGATCTTGCTTCCAGTTCAAAGGCATCCTGTTTATATGCCTTTCTGTGTCTGTCACTGTCATACTGTCACAGGATTTGTTGATCCTGGTCAAGCTCACAGGAAGAAGTACCAGGGTAATTTCTAAAGGAGTGGGGACAGAAGCATCATATAGCAGTAACCTCTCAAGACAATCAGCTTTGAAAAACCTAAATGCACGGCTTCTAGTGGTCAGAGTTCAGATTCAAAGCACACCCATTTTGGTGTTCTTAACTGAAGCTCTGAAGGAGAATCTGGGAATAAAAGTTTCAGGCCCTATATAACTTCCGGAAAGTTAGAAATACAGGTTTGATATGGCCAAGAATCAAAATATGTGTTTTCCACTTCTCTGTCGCTTCCCATTTAAACACAGTGGTCTCCTCCTGTCCCTCTGCTTTTCTACTTTAGCTCAGGAGATGCTCCTTCTTCAGATCACTGTTGGGTGTTGCAAGAAGGAAAAGGGTAAATAACATGTGACTTTTGCCAGAATGAAGGAAACAAGAAAGACAAAGAACAGCAGAAGCAAGATTGAAAAGGTTAACAAAGTTAACTGGCACACTGGCCCGCAAGACTCTTACAGCCTATTCTGCTCTGGTTATGAATTATTCCTCCATGCGCAAAGCTTATCACAATCCTCAAAATCGCCCTTCCTCCTGTGATCTGAAAGGGATATGCCATCCCTTTCCTGTGCAGCGCACAAGCACAGATGGAGCATTAGGCAGAACTGCTGTGCAAATATTCAGAATTACCTCAAATCTATCCGCACCTCCTTTTTTGTCTTCCATCCCCATACCCAAGCCCACCTGTTCCTGCAGTACCTTCAGTTGTACACGCTAATCAAGCAGCTTTCGGAGCCTCGACATCTGCACCTACTCACTCACTCCTAAGCCCATTAGCCCACAATCTGTAGGTATTAATACACAATCCATGTGCCTAGCTCGAAACTGCACATGGAGACGATGAAATGTAAGGTGCATTTGAACTACAGGCTTTAAAGAGATTACAGCAATTCTCCAACTGCATTGTACATTAGCAGTGGTTCCCATTTATCATGTGCATGTTCCCTTGTATATGCTAAGGCCCAGGCACATGAGAAAGCAATGGAAGAACCAACATCAAAACGCAGAGATGCCAGGATGTGAAGCAATCTTAAGAATACCCCAGTTTTGCATAATGTATCTTGCAGCTATACCAAAAAACATTTGTGTTACAGTGAACAGCACTGAGGAACGTTTCATGGAGCTTTCTAATGTGGACTAATACATTCCCATGGGCTTTTTTAAAAACCAAGATTTTGATAACAAGTGTTTTGGGGTATGCTTATTTAATTCTACATCCTTTGTTGGCACATGTACCCAGACTGAAAATGACAGGGGATGCTGTCAGCCAGGCACGATGCAAGCTGACAGGTTTGAGCACGGGATGAAGGACTATAATAGAAGCAAGAGATGGATCTGCAGATCCAGACAGGGCTCATTCTGGCTTTTAAACAGTGATATGCCCAAGTCAATAACAGGAGGTATTTTGTAAGGCTTCTGGATGCACGCGTACAAAGGAACTGAAGTGGACAAACCTGGAATTGTAGGAAGCGATACAGGACAAAGTTAGCAGAGCTGGGTATGGAGAGCCCAGGGCTAGAAGAAAGAGGAGCGCATCAAGGCACGAGAAGTTTTTTCAACACTACAAAACATTTGACTATGGGAAGCTTGTCTTTTCCTTATTGACGTAAACCCGGAGTGAACTATTTACTGCAACTAAAATAAACATATAGGAAAACAGAAAACAAATAAAATAAATTTTTCAGCAAACCCATCCTGTAGTGTCATTTTAGAGCAAGTAAGTACTCTGAATGCTACCCTTTAATGCTCTTTAAACAGCAGTTTAGGGAAAATACGATTAATATGCTTATGAAAACAAACATGTCCTGCTGGTGTAAATCTCTACTAACATGGCCAAGGTCAATAGACTTACTTTATTTCTACCAATGAAACAGAGGAACGTGGCCCATGATCTCTGCCAGAAAGGGTTGCACTTATGTGCTTTAGAAAAATGGAAATGGGAAATAATAGCTACAAAACAGCAAGGACTGGAAGAGAAGAAAGAACTGGAGCTAGAGAAGAGAGGGCTGGGAGCAGAAACTGTGTTCCAGGAAAGATGATCAGTAGAAGTTGAAGAGAAGAACAAAGTGGAAACTGCAAAGTGAGGGAAAACAGAAAGGACAGCAAGGAATGGAGGAGACATCAAGTGCCAGATAAGTCAGACAGTAATGCAGTACAGGCTGAGACAGTCTGCAAAGATGGGCTACCACTACAGCAGATCACGCAGACTTGGGCTGAGTTGTCACAGAAACAGGGAGTGAGCACAGCCCTTGAGTGAAGATAAGGTCAAATAAGTGACCATCGCAGCAAATGAAGGATTCAGTTGAAGACTGAAGGTCAAATGAGGACGTGAGGGGAAGAAGCTGAGTGACAGAGTGGAAAGATGAAGCTGGCAAGGATGAGATGAAGCCTTGAAAGCATTGAGATCCAATAATGGCAAGGCAGCATGATACTGTCCTGGACATTCAGAAGAGAGGACACAAGCTGCACAGTAACAGAGAGCAATCCAGAGCAGAAAAATAAAACAAATAATCTCTGCCTCCTCTGGGGTTTCCTGTTGCATCATTTCCATTTTAAATGACAGAAAAATACTTCTAATAGCCAGAGAAACACTTAAAAATTAAGAAATACTTGTTCCATTAATGTGTCTGAACAGTGTGAGCGTGCACGCAGACACACACAAAAATCACCCAAAAAAAGTTTCCCCGGGGAGGTTGTTATTATGCAAAAATTACTCTAATTAGGTCATGAATATATTAGGCCATATTCAGTGCCAACAACAGCGGGGCGACAAAGAGAGAGAGAGAATTGGAAATGTGACATGCATACACTCCCAGTGTGGTTAGGGCGACTGGATTCCAAAATGCCATTACGAGATAAAAAGGTCACCCTGTAGGAAGGTAATTGGTACAGCACTCTAGCAGCTGATTAAAGGGACTTTTTTTTTCAGGGGCACAAGGAGGAGGAGGGGTTAACGTAGGATCTCCCCTGACAAAGTATATGTTCTTGATCAAACATCTGCTTTTAGGACAATCGCAAAGAAAAAGGAAGAGGCTAATACCCTTGACCTCCTTACTGAAGCAGATGCATTTGTTTAATAACACCTTGACATACGTCTTTTAAGACAACATTAAAGACAGAGGGTATTTTCCCTCCTGGAGGTTACTCTCTGTGTTCAAACACGTGAGCCTTCATTTGCCTAGCTCCCATCATGGCCACTGCCCACATTGCATTAACAAGAAGTAAATGCTTTTAATGAGTCAGTAATGGCTAGGGGAACAGTACAGGGGGAAGCTGCTTCTTCACCATCTCTTCTCACCAAATACCAAATGATGACAGGTTCCCACAGATTGAAGTAACACAACTCCTGGCTTGGCACGCAAGAGAGAACAGCAGAAGGGCTTGGAAACACCAATCGCACACACTCCCCATCAAGAAGTATAAGGAAGCTGGTCTTGGATGCACCATAAACAACTCTTAAAAGCTGTGTTAAATAAGATGCCATTTAAGCTCTCAAAATTATTTGTTGCACACGTAAAGGCTCACTTGTGTGTTTGCAAAGACAGTCAGTCTGGCCCCACATTTGGGGCCAGGACCGTAGATGACACACCATGAGTAGACAGGGAAAAAAGGAGAAGCAGGCAGGAACACAAGCAGCACTGCACTGCTCCTGGAAGAGAGGACAGCAATAGCAGGGAGTAGGGTGCACTAATTCTAAAGCTGGCTTGGGAACCAGTTCAGTTTTATAACCTCTTCTGCTTCCCCAGACTGAAGTACTCCTTGCACTGTCCAACTGAGTTTTGCTCCAGTTTTGATGCAGGTGGCCACTGGCCTTTTCCCCTGCTTAGAACGATGAGCAGTTGCATGTTATGCTGAATGTGCAAGCATTCCCAAATACCACCACCTATGGAGGTGAGCCACTGGTAGCAGAAACAGAGTAATGCCTGGCATAGAAGTCAACTTGGACCAGCTTAGCATGGATCACCCTTCCCTGCCAGCAATGCCTGGGCAAAATTTAGAAACAAGGATTCTGTTACAGTTTTGTCTGTGAAGAAGAGATTTTAAATCACACGGTATGGGCTTGAGCTTTAAGGTGCTGCTTACAGGTGCTATGCTTTAAATGTCACAGATTTAAGTCCTTCTTTCGATTTACAACTAAGGAAGATAACTTAGATTGACTCACTTCCTTCACCACCCAGCAAAAGAAGCATATAGTCTCAGAATTAGCAGTTTTGGTCTATGATACCCAAAGAAGAATTTTTCAGCTACACTTCAAGTACAGCGGGGTAACATTCCCATCCAGTGAGAAATATTGACTTTTCAACATTCATTCTGGTCCCCCAGCAAACTGAAAAGTTGAAATTAAACATGTATTGAACTGAGTCAAAAATAAAACATTCGGCTCACTTCTATAAAATTAAGTTTTATGATTTAGGTTGAACTGACAATAAAATGAAGTCTTTCATTTTGATTTCCCAAAAGAAAGTTTCAATTTTGTAAAAAATCTTTTCCTAGAAAATCATTCCCATGGAACATTCCCAACCACCTGTAATTTTCAACGATACAGAAAATAGCCACCGCAACTCCCTACAATATAGTACTGATCACTGGAGTCCACGTAATCCTTAAAAATGCATGCCTTATGGCTAAAATACTAGGTAAAAAAACCCACAACAACAAAAACAACAAAAACAACAAAACCCCCTCACTCTCTAGACTCTCCTGATGTCTAGGACCAGAACTTAGTAGTTTAAACTATAACTTTAAGACACTACTAAGTTCTGCAAACAGAATGGCTCATCAAATGCAATAGATTTAAGATATCATGTCTAGTCACTGCTGAAGCTTTAATTTCTTTTTTAAAAATAATTTTGGTTTCATTTTCCCTTGTAGAGTTCACAGAGTAAACAAATCTAGAGAGTGGTTTGTCAATGGAGGATGGAGGGCCTTTTAATTTCTCTCAAAATCAATACAGGCAAGCCGTTTGTAAATTTAGGCCACTTTAAAAGAAAAAAAGGAAAGAATGCGGCATGCATCACTACATCACTGTTAGACAATTTTTCATATGCTTTAATTACCGTACATAATCTTAGATGCTTTTATAACTTATATACCTACCACCACATCATTTTAGCTTTCCAAAAATCTTATTTATACGTTGCCTTAGAAAATCCACATGAGGGAAAGAACATTACTATCACCCTATACAGGTAGGAAACAGAGAAACAAAGTGACTTGCATTACAGCCACACTGAAAGTCTGTACCAAAGAAAGCATTTGTCTTTTCTTTTTGTCTTTTCCCTGAGAATAGAAATTAGGAGGAAATTAAAATGGGAGGTATATGCCTAAACACTTTGGAATGGAGATGTCTCCCACAGCTGCTCCCTGCTCCTTTAACATCTCCACAGAGGCTTCAATCAACCTCCTCCTCTTGCATCTGCGAACCAGAAGCATTTTGTAGGAAATGGGGAGTATGCAGGCAGGCATGACAACCCTAAAGATAGATACAGGTGCTATGGGGATGCTGACAGTGTTTCAGAGCTGAGAGACAGGCAGAAGGACAAAGTCGTCTGTGGCAGAAGCAGAAGAAATTACACTGGCTCCTTTCCATGTACTTAGACTTGGTTACTTGCATGCTGACCCCTGAAGCAGCTGGTAGGGGGGTGGGGAGGGAACTTCTATTAAAAGATAAGGTCTATTTATATACAAATTTAGATGCTTCTAATTTCAGTTTCAAACCTGTTTAACACAACAGTTGTTAAAATATTTGGCAACCTGTTTTTCTGAGAAGCTAGCAATATCAACCATCACTAGCAACTACTTTCATTTGAACAAGAACCTGAATCTACCCCACTCTGCCATACCTGTACCAGCAGTTGTATGCAGACCACAGGAGCGACGGTGGGGGGAAAAAATCCTCCGTCTCTCTCTGACGAGAGAAACAACGCTATCTGAAGGGACAATTCCTTGCTGCTTGCACGAGGCCTAGCGCCTTGTTTCCCAAAGGGCACTCAGCACCTTGCAGTATGAGCTCTGTGTAGTGCTGAACAAAATCCTGGGCATGTGCAAGCACTGATACAAGCATCTCCAAACATAGTCAAGCACAAAGGACAGGCAGGCATGGAAACTGCTCATACATCCGTACTGTGCTGTTCATGCCTTCAATATCCCCATGCAGTAGCTGTTCAGACTTGTATTGCAGAGCACTGATTTCTCCAAGTCTTTACGAAAAACGGACAAACTGTGATCCCCTCCTTCCAAGACCAAGACATTACGAAGAATCCCAACAGTGTTCAGCATCCCTGTATCGCTTTCTTAAACAATAGTTATTGCATAAGTAAGTATAAAAGGAAACAAACTGGGCAGGCCTGCAGACCACTAGAGTGTAGTGGGACCGCTACCTCATGCCTTGTGCTATCATGTCTGTCTTCTCTATCATCTGTTGTTTCCTGACTTGGGCTGGATAGAGACTCTCGGAGACAGTGAATGTTTTTTGTTCTCTCTTGTCCATTTAAGTTTCTGTGAGCACTAATATTGACAGCTTTTGAAAGCACACATACAAGGGAGCATTTTTTCTTTATTCACAATGTTGTTATGAGACTGCCTGTGCTGTGCCATTCCCTACCACCTAGATTTCATATTACTGACATGTAATTTACATAATTAAAGTATACAAAGAACATAGATGCAGGAGCTGTATTGAATACCCCAGGAGTGGACATTTTGGACTGAAATAATGAAAATTGGCAGGCTTTCTACAAATATCTGATACGTATAGTCCACGCTAATTCCATGCTAATTACTGACAGAGCTGCCCCCTTCCCAGAAATGCAAGTCTGAATTGATGTGACCCCTATTTCATTCAATCAATAAACTGCAGAGTATAAACGTGTTAGCATGTTTCTACTGCTCACCTGCAGCTACAGAAGCTTTTGCAAGTTGCCTGCATGGCTGCTACACTTGATACTTGGCCTCCATTTCTCTGATGCAGAGGTGACTGATAACTTGTGTGACACAGTCCAACTGTGACAAAACCCATAACCTCAGTGAAACCGGTACAAAGCAGCGTGCTTCTACAGCTCCTTTTATGCACACCATTCTGAACAGCTTTCCAGAGTTTAAAAACAAAACACTACCCCAGAAAAGTATTAAATAATAAATGACTATAGAAGGGGAAAGCCAAAGTGGCACTGGCAGGAAAGAATCAGAGGGATAATCTGAGATAAGACCTAAAATGAGACTGTAAGTCGACAAGTGGGAAAAATATAAAATGGCTAATCTAGATAAGATCAGAAGTGGATTTACTGAGTGGGCAGAGAGCTGAAGGGCTGAACTTCCAGGTCCTACACTGGCTAGCGGTACAGAGGTGTAGTACAGCCTCCCCACCATGGCTGCCTCTGCCCTGAGTGTTTTCTGAAAAGGGCAGGGCTCTAGACTAAACAGTCAGTGGCATTTCATTGGCACCAGTCTCAAAATTCTGTATTTTGTGCACTCGTGGAGACCAAAAAAAAGCCACATGCGCAGAAAAATATATTAAAAAAACCCCAACAAACCACACACAAAGGTTTTCTCCAACATTTTCCCACTCTTTGCCTGTATCTGATACTGCTTAGTGTTCCTTTACATGCTTAATGAAATCACATTTCACCACAAAAGTAAAAATAGATGTAGATCGTTACTGTACTTCTGCAAGAACTGGGCTCCAACCTCATAAGCAATGTTAGAGAAATCTTGGAGTCTGAAAATGAAATGTAATTTCCAATCTATTAATCTAATTCTGAAAAAAACCCCAAAAAACCCCTTCTCGCCAGACTCATGAGTTGTATCTCTACTGCTGACTTAATCCATCCTGTATATCCAGAAGTTAAGGGGAACTCCAAAATCTGATTAAGTTATGCCCTCAGGACACTCTACCTCCAAAGTCCTTCTTCCACTGGATAGATGCACATGTAGCCCATTTCCTCCATTAAAAAGTCCTAATAGCATTTCCACCCCAGGCCTGAAGCTAACAGAAAAGTCCCTGCTAGTAATGGCCTGAGGTCACATCCAACTTGTATAAATAATGGGGGTTAGAATACTTTTGAGGATCAGGGTCACAGTGAATATTCATGTTGCTACACTGGATGAACATACCATATGTTTTCCTCTATTTTGCAAGTGGGGAGCAATACATTTCACAACCGTAATCAAGTCGCCATTTTCAGAATCTATCACATATGCTATTTCCAGCAAAAATTGGTTTGACATGTGCAAACACCTGTTTGGCTGTAGCATCCTCACATAGGTTTTCAAAGGGAACCAGTACATTTCTCTGCAAATCTACGCCTCTTTTGCTCAAGGACAAATTTTTCCTGTGCTGCCAACCTGGTCTCTTTTAGTGCATTGACCTCTATTTCTGACACTTTGGTAGTTTCCTCAGTATCACTGTTCATTTGAGGAACAGTGGAAAATATCTCTGACCTCTCTCAGAGTTTTCAATCCCTAAATGACCTTCATGTATCATTTTAATCATATTTCCCTGTAACACGTTTCAGATCATCATCCTGGTGCCCTTAAACAAAATCCTTTGCAGTTTTAAGAACTTCTCCTTAATCCTAAAAGGGACCGGGTACATAAACTTCTGGCCAGTAGTTTCACTGATTTTCTAAAAGGTCTATTCCTTAATTATATTATCAGGACAACTCTCCATATTTTCTAGAGATTAGGAAGGTGGGTTTCTTTAGTGGGTTGTTTGGTGCTTTTTTTGTTTAATCAGATTGACATATCCCTGGTGGTTTGTGTGCTTTTCTATAAATCTTTCTTACAAATGCTTGAGAGTATAACTGCAGCCACCAGACCTCCTCTTCTGCTATTCAGTTTGCAAATCATACATTTGCAGTTGGACAGTAAAAATAATTCCTCTACGCCTGGCAGGTGTCTGCCCAGTGCTTCCTGGAAACTGCAATGAATGGCTTGCAGTCAGTTTCAGCTAATACCGGCCTCTAACAAATACATCCTGGAAATTTTTCGTAACCATGAGCTAAGCTAGGACATCTTTCTCCACTTATACGTACTGAGATTCAGGTTTTGCTGCAGCTATGACACATAACTCATTGGCCTCCAGTTTTGAACACATTATACAGATAAATGCTCTAGTACTCGCTCTGGTAGCTTTGTGTTTAACATTACCTACTATCCCTCTGTTAAGACCCTGGTGATTAGTCGCCCTTTATTTCTCAAACTCTTCATGAGAATGTGTATCCTATCTCTACTGGGCATCTTTGCATGAATATGATCTCAGGTTGCTGAGCTGGACAGCCATACAAAGCCATGTATTTACCAAACCATACTCTTCCTTTGTCCATCAGGGTTGCATATTGGCAGTCTTTTTCAGATCTGTCTGTACGTGCTCCCTGATACTGCCTATCCCAAGGAATTTACATACTCCCTTACTGTGGCAAACATCTGTATTAGCTTCTCCAGCATCACCCCCAAATACAATTTTTCAGCGGATGCCAAACACAACACAAATTGTTGCTATTTCTTTGAACTGCCAAGGAGATGGTTGATGGCATATACACACTTTCTTTTCTCAAGAGTACAAGCCAGAATTTTGCTGATGCTTTAATCATAGACAGATACTTGGAATTATTCAATAACTCTTGTAAGGTAATGGAAATTTTTGCTCTTTGCATATTGCTTTAATTATGTGAGCCCTAGACACAGGTGTAGGGAGCCATCTGCCGCTCTGTTGATTCTTCCAGTTCCCGCGTGACTCGCAGAGCCTATTCAACTCCCTCTTTATATCTGTTCTTTAAGGGAAAAGAAACTTTTCTCAAAGGAGGGGTAAGAGCTACATGCCTTTGCTACCCCCATCCATGAGGGCCGCCTTTAATTCCAAAAGGACATCCTCAAGCTTATCCGTAATTATTTTGTTTCCGTCCAATAGATCCATCATCTTGATGTAACCAATAGCCTGACAAAGTTTTACTCAACAGTGGTGAGCTTTCTTCTACTACAACGAGAAATTGTATCTCTTCCTCTGTGTTATTTACCCAACAAGGATTGGTATCCCTATATTTAAGTGTTGGCCAAGTGTATTAATTTCTCCTGTCTCTTCTTGTGTGTCTCAACTCAGTATGGAGCCTATGTAGTCAAGGGGAAGGTGCAGAACAGTTTTGTAGTAACAAAAAATTCTCTGCAAACAAAATGGAATTCGTAGCTTGACAGAAAGACACGAGAGGTACGTAACATCAAACGTGTCATTTATATATGGTATGCAGCTAGGGTTTCCCAAATTATTCAGAACAGGTACAATGCTTAACAGATTTTTCTAAACAATTCTTAAATTATAAACTGATTGCAGTAGAAGGGCCAAATGTTGGCTTCTGAGGTGACGGGAACACAGCCGAGAGTCTCTTCTCCCATATTGCAGGCTTTGCACTTTGTTGAGCCAAATGTACTGCTGGACCACTATCTGAGAGGTCAAGCAACTTGCCTTTGGAAGCAGTATGTTTAATGGAAGTCTTGAAAACCAAAGAACCTGCATTCTGAAGCCATCGTTTAACCTGCTGCCATGTTTTTTGTTAATACTCAACTGACGTACTGATGAGGGGAAAATGGAACAGGACAGGGGGAGGTTTCTCTCTCCTGAAGTGTCATTCTAGTGGCAAAGTCCATTATAGGCTGATTACAAACCCACCTCTCATCGTCATACAAGCAAGTAAAAAAACCTTATTCTTTTGCATGTCAAGGTTTAAGTCACATTGACAACTAGAATTTGTTCTCAAATTTTTCAATAGTTTAATCTCTTTTTGAGTTAAAAAATATGAACAGCTCTTTTTCAAAATTTTTGTGAAGTGTCTGATGTTTCTTTGTGTCCCTCTGTCAACCCAATGAAATCACATTATATCACAAAATCCAAAACTTAAGTAGATTTTACTGACTATCCTCCAGGCAGCTTCACTGTTCATTTTTAATCCATGTAGAGTGCTTAAATACCACAGCGATAAGTGTTTTATACAGGCATATAGATAGATTTTGACATTGGTTCACGAAACAGGCAGTCTTCAAGGGCAGCAATTGTAGAATCTCTAAGAAATTGCCATCGTTCAGGAAACAAGACATGATTGTCCATCATTGTAGCTGATGGAGAAAATATAAAACTTGTGGAATAAATATATTCTGTGACAGCACCTGTCATTGGTGAATTCTTTTGCCCGCCACATCAAAGATAGCGGATGATATATGGAAGACAGTGGATTTTTTGCTGACAGATAGTTTTCCACAATTTCCAAGCTGCTAATGGAGTACAGATATTGTTTTTCAGTTCTCTCTAGCCTGGCCAACACTTTAATTTAGTATTGGTATTTAATTTGTTCCTTTAATTCAGCAATCTGGTGACCCTTCAATCCCACTTACTAAGAATTTAACAAATTATGTCTTCATTTATTAATGGAAGAGAAAAAAGTGCAAGTGAAATAAACTGGGAAGTTTTATAATCAAAAACTTTTTTTTTTTTTGAGATAGTTAAAGCTGCTAAGAGATGTAAGTACCTCCTGTTCCTTTTGTTTACAAGCACCAAGAAGCCTCAGAGTAAACAATTTAAGGTGCCATAAATTTTATACTATCCACAGTATAAGCACTGCATTATGCCAAGCAGAAAGAAATACATATTTCATCACTGCATAGAGAATTTAGCCACTGCTCACAACAAATGCTTTAATGCAATGTCAAAACATCAGTAAGTAACGTCAAAAATAAAACCAGAGAGACTCAAACCAATTCTTAGACTTTCTTGAGGAAGGGGAAAGGAGGGGAAAGGAGGGGAAAGGAGGGGAAAGGAGGGGAAAGGAGGGGAAAGGAGGGGAAAGGAGGGGAAAGGAGGGGAAAGGAGGGGAAAGGAGGGGAAAGGAGGGGAAAGGAGGGGAAAGGAGGGGAAAGGAGGGGAAAGGAGGGGAAAGGAGGGGAAAGGAGGGGAAAGGAGGGGAAAGGAGGGGAAAGGAGGGGAAAGGAGGGGAAAGGAGGGGAAAGGAGGGGAAAGGAGGGGAAAGGAGGGGAAAGGAGGGGAAAGGAGGGGAAAGGAGGGGAAAGGAGGGGAAAGGAGGGGAAAGGAGGGGAAAGGAGGGGAAAGGAGGGGAAAGGAGGGGAAAGGAGGAAGATACGGAAATACTGATTGGCACGTTCAGGTTTCATGCAGCTCATGAGTCTTAAGACCTGGAATCTGCACCTTCATTTCTAGAAAGTGTGTTTCTCACCCTTCTACCTTTCTAAAGAAAAAATGAATAAAGTGCAGGCCAACCCAGAGAGGTTCTTCTGATCATCTGTTTTGCTATTTCCAAAAAAACCAAACATCTCTAATCCGTAAGTTATGTTAACTTCCGAAGTTAACTATGATGATTTAAATGCCCGCTTTACCAACTATTTCACTGTTTGGTTACTTTAGTGGTGTCAGCTTCTTTTGTAGTCCCAGATCATCAGTTAAGAAATTGTACAGCAAAATAAACAACATAAGGAAAGGTGCTGCCCATAATACATTAATTTTATATCTAATTCATAAAACTTCTCATTTAAATGAAGCTGAAGCATAGTTTCCTCTCTGTCAAAACAGATTTTCACAACACGAATGGACCAGGACTGAGTCCTAGACAACCTGTAATTGCTGTACAGAGACACCATTATTTCTGCTTCAGAAGGTTCATTTTTCCAGAATATCAGACCTTTGGTTTGATGGCCATTTTATACGTTGGCAACTTCAGCTTAAAAAGGGTTTTGATTTTGTTTTTCTTTATATCATACTGAACAACTTCAACAGACAGAATGACAGAAAAGCTTGTTGGAAGTGAACCCTGGAGGTCATTTAGTCTAATCTCCCATTCAAAACTAGGTCAAGTCAGCTGTGGATTTGTCCAGCCAAGTCTTAAAAATCTCCAAGGATGGAGATACTGCAACAATCTGGGTATCTTTTCCTATGCAATGCTTCCCTCCCAGTGAGTAAGTTTCTGTTAACATCTTATCCGAACGCTGCAACTTATGTCCACTGTGCCTTGTTTCATCATTTGCCATTACTGGGAAGAGTCTGGCTCTGTTGTCTTTGCTACTCAGCAAGTAGCTGTCAGGCGCTATTTGCTCACTCCACTGTCTCCTCTTCACCAGACTAAATTTACAAAATTCCCTCAATTTTTCCTCATCAGCCATGCTTTCCTGCTTCCTGACCACCTTGGTTGCCCTCCACTGGACCCTCCCCAGTTTCTCAACATCCCTGTAGAGCTTGAAAACCTAAACTGGATACAGTATCCTCATGCAGCCTCAGCATGGCTGTACAGAGGAAAATAAGAGCATCCCTTGGTCCGTTAGCCACACTTTGCATACTGGGCTACATTAAGATGATTGTCTTATTCTTCTGGCTCATATTCAGCTTGATGTTTATTACCTTAACGCCAGGTCCTGCCCAGATGGGCTGCTACTCAAAGAGATGGTTCCTGGCCTATACTGACAATGGATTATTCTGCCCCAAATACAGACTGTTTCCTTGCTGAACTTCATTACATTCCTGTTAGACCAGTTCTAAAGTTTCTCAGGGTCTTTCAATGGAAGCTCTACCATCTCAGAACCACACGCACATGTGCCCAGTGCCCTTCAAGGCAATGTTTTTCAGACAAAACCAGAAGATCCCGTCTTGCTAATCAGGAAACAAAGCAGTAGGGAGAGCAGTACAAAGTGGAAGGTAGATGGGACCACTGCAGGAGTAGTCACTGCCATGAAAAAAAATGGCAAAGCTAGACTGAAGGAGCTCTAGATGGGCTCTCCTCCTTATAAAAGGCGAAGCAGTCAGGAGCAGAACACTAGGAGCAACGCAAGAGCCTTCCCACCTCACTTTAATCACACTATTTCCATACTATGAAGGGTTGTTTGTGGAGGAGATGGAACTAGTTGATGTCACCTCAATCTCCTGGGGTGAACACAGTGTTACACGACACCTTAACCCCTTTGCTCTTTCTATCAGCTCCTCTCTTGGAAAGGGCTGTCACTTAGAAGATGAAATATATTTACAAATTAATTAACTTTGGCCAGTGACTGAAGAATTAGATTTCCACTAACAGGGATTCTGTCCGAGTGATGGATACACAGAACACTGGAGGAATAAAATACTAGCCCTTCTTGCCTCCCAAATCTGAATGCTCAGCAATCACACAACCTTTCCCTTCATCAGTCTTTTTTTCTACACTGTCAACCCTTCTTTTCTCAAAGCCACTAGAATTTGCTTTAGTAGATGAAGGTACGTGTGTACTGAAGAGAGTATTTGATCTCTGAAAACAGCTCATCAACTCATTAAATAGACAGAGGCCCATTACACAGCAGAACTGTGAAAGGCAAAGCCGAGTTGGTGGTGAGGACAGAAGCATGGGATTAGCTGAGAAGGAGACTGCAGCCTCTGATGCATAAAACAGTTTCTGATTTCAGGACCTGAAGCAGGGGCAAGCCTGTGCTGAAGAGTTTATGGCGCAAGCTATTACGTGGGTTGGAAGTTTCATCTTATTCTTTCTCATGTAAAACACATGCTGTTTGTCAGAGGGATTGTATTTGCACAGATAAGGGGATGTTACAGAATATAGGCTTGCACACAACAGTGTGGGGAAAAGAGGAGGCTCTTCTGATGGTGTTGACGAATTTGAACCTAAGTTACTGGTGTGATGAAGTACTCGCAGAGCAAGGGCTACTGTTTATTCCCAGAAACAAACATTGCTGCAGAATTCAGACAGTCTCAGCAGAAAGGTAGAGGGGTGCTCATAGCCCCAGTTCTTAGTCATGCAATAAAGCTTCAGGTGGTGAGCAATGCTAAACAGACCACCATCATACTGCTTCTTTTCCATGCTTCCTCTCTGGAGTGGGAAGCCTTGATGAGCCACGTGCAACTCCTGCTGTATTAATTCTACTCTGCAACTCGTTAAAGCAGCAAAGCAGAAGCCCAGACAATTTAAGCTATCAGCAATTCATTCAGAGCAGACCTTACAGATTAGTGACACTCCAAGGATATAACAGATTACAAATAAAGCAAGTTTTGCTTGCCTCAAAGAACAAAATCGAACAACAACAACCCCCCCCCCCAAATTAATTTGTCAAAGAGAATGTTCATTATTTAGTGGAACAAAATTAATCTTCAAAATCATCAAGTGTTGGTCCAACAGTACATCTGATGTTTGTGAGGGTTTGCTTATATCAGCTACAGAACTAATAAATTGAGACACTTTTTGCAAGAGTTGTGGTTGCTTGCCATAATGTCCTGACCAGACTTGAGTGTTAATAATTAGGTTTCTCCCTCTGTGAAATCTCTCCATGATTTGAAATGGTAACAATGATTTTTCTTTATTTCCTGTTCTATATTGTTAGCAGAAGGCAAAATGTGCTATGAGATTGCTGCTGTGTTCTACTTCAGAGCTATGTAATGAGACTTCTTTTATCTAATATCTGCACTTTCTTATTTAGTAGAAGATATTTATGTGTTATTCTTTTTACATTTAGAAAGGTCATTTAAACAGCAGTTGGGTAGGTAGCATCTGACAAATAATAATGCCGAGTTGGAAATGGGGTGGACAGAAAAAGTCGACCAAATGCCAATATTCAGCACACTGTAATGAGTGAAGCAGCACAGTGCAGTAGATAAGGCTGACCTCAGAGATCCATAGCTGATTATACTTAGGGAATGCTATTCCCAGGGCAAGAGGATTAGAAAGACAAACTTCAGTAAATGTAGTTGCAGTTAGTCTTCCATTGTCCGTCCTTCCTCTGTGCTGGCAACAACCAACTGCATGGCAAGGGGTGAGTGCCACGATGTCACACGCTCTTCAGCAGAGTTGTTGGCAATTTAAATAGCTGTGAAACTTCACACTGCAGTCTGTCAGAAGTGCTCATGTGGCAAGAACCCTTCACCAAAGATGGGCAACACAGTGTTTTATATAAACGACTTAAACTTATAGCTAGAGCTTATTCCCAGGCATCTCACAAGCACACACACAAACACAATCTTCTTCTTCCCATCAACTGAAAAGAAGATGCATTAGCACCAACATTCAGCACAGGAAGAAAAAAGCATGGAAAGAAAAAAGATTTTCTGCAGGTCGCGCTGCTAGGACAGTAAAAACCTTGATGCTTTAAGCCCTTGCACAGGCAAGTCTTCAGCAGCTTCCAAACATTTTTACTACAATTTAGGAACCATATTTACCTAGCATGAACTGGAAGCCATTAGGCCCCGTCCTTTATCAGCAACACTGCTGATATGACTGAATTAGTTTTATTGTTTGTAGGAACATTCTCCTACATTTTCCCAGAGTACCAGAGGCCGTGCAGTAAGACTAACAGAAATGAGACTCTTGACCTGAAGGGTGGTAAAAATGTACTAAGAAACAAGAGATCCAGTGCTAAGGCAGTGGTGGAAGTACAGGGAAAAAAGAAGAGATTTACCAGGCCTTTGCTGTAAAGACTGGTAAGGTAGCTAATGCGTCAGTAGACATGTCGAGAAGCAAAGGAAACACAATTATACTTTCTGGAGTAATGTCAAGCAATAACAATTTCCACAGTGACAGACTAAGCCATCACTTGCAGAAGCTTTTGAGGCAGGAAGGGAGGGAGAAGTGGTAGTCTGATAGGCTGTCAATGGTAGCTCATTATGTATTTTTGACCATCAGCCCCTTGTAGGGAGAGAAAAGCAGCCACCCAGCCAGGGCAGGTATATAATCTGATTGATGCTTCACATAAGTGGCTTTCAAAAACTTGACTGAGCATGAAATCTCATCATTAAAGTTTATGTCCTGAGTGAGTGGGGGAAAAGAGAAAAAGAAGGAAAGAGACCAAACCAAAGGGAACCAAAGCTGACACAATGATGGCAAATTTACAGCCAGGCATCTACTTAAGCATTATTCCCAAAGCTAATCAGCCAACACCAAAACAGGCTTCTGGTTCTAAGGAAATTAAAGAACAGGCTCACCCTCTCTCCCCATGCAGAAACATAAAAGAAACCAAGGGCAATAAAATCAAAACCTGTGGGATCTGCTCTGTCTGTTTTACCAGAGAGTCTTAAAGCACTGTGGAATAATCACGCACAAATAATGTAGGGTAACCATTAATTCCATGTTTAACCCTCTGCTTTTCTCTGGTTATACAAAAAACATACACCGCTTAAACAGTTTCTAGGTCCTCAGTTTCTGTCTTTCTACCCGCTTAATTTGAGATGGGCTGGGGCAGAGGAGGGGGGATATGGACATGACAACACCACATTTGAATGATCCTTCCTGCCAGAGACAGGGGTTGTTAAAACTTCAGGAATAAAAAGGCCTATCAAGATCACAAAATACTCTTACATAGCTAAGTCTCAAAGGACTGGGGAAGAGTGGAATATTTCAGCAATACTCATGCTGATTTGAAAACAAATTGGTCTGCCTCGCTTTGCTCCCCCTTTTGTGTTCTTCTTGTGCAATTATTCTAGCTAATGAGTTTACTGGCAGAAACGTTCGCAGAAACAGCAAATTTTAGTGGCCATTGGAGATTATTTGTGAAGAGTGAATTTAAAATTCTTAATCATAAGCATTCACTGTGTAAATGTGCTTCAAAGGCCTAGGCTCATCCCATCAGGGACTAGCACTGCCCTAGGTAACCAATGTGTGCAATCAGAGCTAATCAGTCAGATCTGATTTCAAATATTCGCAATAAACAGATCATGGACAAGCTTCAAGTCAAAAATTATTCATAGAAATTATTTGACAAATGATTTTGAATGCTGAATAATTCAAGAAGATCACACATTGTTCACAGACAATTCCCAGAGAGAAAGAAGGGTGAAATTTGTTTTATAAGTTCATGACGGATTCTTCATCTAGGGCTGCCCAAAACACCCTGGTGAATAAGGTTAGCCTCAGTCTCTCATAGTCATTTCTAAAACACGAACATTTGAATGGCCACTTTTTGGGAGGTGGCACTGGTTTTGTGTGCTCCATTTGCAACTAGCCAAGCAAACATCCTCCTCCAGCACTGTTTCAAGGAGCAAGAGAAACATGGATGTATGAAGGACACCAGCTAGAATTAATGGCATCGCTATCTCTGCATACAATCTGTGATACTGAATAACTCGTCACTGACCCAGAGTAATTTCTGCTGGTGTTTGGCTTTAGTGACTAGTTTGAAAGAGCCTGGGAAGATTATTCTACTCGTTCACTTCCCAATCTTCTGCCCACATGTTACTGATCCTTCCAAGAGGACGAAAAAAAGATCTAGTTGCCCCACTCACCATTAATAAGCACTCACTTCTGAGAAGGAACTTGGCAGCTAGTCCTCCTGAACAGCACAACAATATTGTGGGTTTGTTTTTTATTTATAAAGAAATTAAAAATGATCTGTCCAGATAATACAATGGGGCATTCAGGCAAGCAGACTGTATATTAAGATGTGGGTTTAAACCCTCTACTGGCTGTCAAGAATGCTATACCAAAGTAGTTACAGGTGACAAAACCTCTAATTTTATGTTTATTGTCATGTTATTTCTTTGAAAACACATGACTCCTAACATCCCACCACAACCGTATCCGAATCTCTGAGCATCACCTGTCCAGCACTGGGCTCTGCACCCAAAGACTTGGATGAACAAGAGTCATGAGCACGGCGCTGAGAAAAGTACAAAGTTTAAGAAATGGGGCATGTGGATACAGAAGGGAAAAAAAAAAAAAGAACAAGAATGACTTGTTTAGTCTAGGAAAACCTGAGGTATGACACGATAACAGTCTCTCATTATGTAAAATGTAGCAAAGACGATGGTGATCAATTGTTCTCCATGTCTGCTGAGGATAGAACAGGAAGTAATTAATTTAATTTGCAACTGAACGGAATTAGATTAGATGTTCAAAAGAAATTTCTATCTATAAGGGTAAGAACTAGAAGTTCACCACCTCAGGCAGTTATACAATCTCTCTAATAGGAGGTTTTTCTTTCAAGAACAGGTTTGACAAACTTCTGTCAGAATGGCCTAAGCAACTTGATCCTCCCCTGAGCTGCAGGACGGACTAGAAAACTTTGAGAGCCCCACACTCTGTTCTCATGAAAGTCTCAGCCTGCAAAATTTCAAAAATGAAATTTTTGCATGACTGGAAATAAAAGGATATTTTACAGAAGCACCTATTCATTCCTCACCAAATCAATGAACAGAAGTACCTTAGACCCCAGGAAGAAAGAAGAATAAACTAAAGAGAACGGAAGATTGCAACTTGTATGTACCTTTGCAAATTTTTTTTGCACAGATTTAATTGCTGACACACACAAGAGATTCCAGACATACTGCAGCTGCCATTCAGAGTCTTATCACGCCCGCACGCAGGTGACTGATGCTCTGAAGAGCCATTCACCAAAACGCCAGCTCTGGTGAAGACTTTTCTCTAGACTTTTAAAAACTCTCCTTATCTCTCTTTGAACGCAGGTTGCCAAGGTAACATTATATGCTGCTTTTCTAACAACCAGAATGCTGTTTTAAAATCTTTTCTCTTTTGCAAGTCTCAGTAAGTCGATGCTCGCAAGTCTAGAAGACCAAACAGAGCTGCAAGCTCTCAGGTTTTACTCCTCCCATGCACTTGCATGCCCATGAAGAAAAGCACCATGTCTACCTTTCCTGCATTCTGAATCTCTCTGTTCCTCCAAGACACAGTCAAATGTTTTATACATTCTAGACGAGACAACCCATAAGGATTTATTCATATTGGCAACTTTTCCTCATTTTGATCATATCTCAACCTCTTCTTAATTGTTATTTATGCACACATTTATGCACATGGTTAGTGTTTCAGATTTTGGGGATGACAGCTCTTAAGACCATGGAGCTAGCTATGCTAAAATAAAATGCAATCAACAAAAACATTACATTAAAATGTTTATATAGAACAAAAGAGGAAATGTTTCCAGGTCTAGAACTCTATGCTACTCTGTAATCCTAGCACAAAAATATCTTCTCGTAACCATCTACTCCTCTAGTTCTTGCCCATAATGCTTTAAGTGCAAGCAAACAAGTGTCATCACTGCGCCTCTTGCAGGATGTTCTCTGAAAATTTCCAGCCTCACATGTGAATAAGTGTGTCCTGATTTACAAAGGGTGTTAAGAGTGATATCCCACAGTCTCTGAGGGCTTGCAGATGAGCACTATACTTTTGATCAACTCAGTTTTGCCTTGGGTCAGAGGTATTCTGCCTCCATGTGTAACACCTGCTCTTGCTGAATTCCCACAGAATAGAGTTCCTGCACAAGTCAGATGCTGCTTCTGTAAAATTGGAAGTGGACACTCACAGAAACAAAGCACTTGTTTTTCTCTGCCTCCCCTGTTGCACCCTCTGTCGTCCCACTACCAGTTCCCGGTGGTGAATCAAGCTAAAAAGTCCACAGGAGGTAAGTGGAAAGAAATAAGGATGGAGAGATGATCTCCACAAACCAATTCCTGTATTCCTCAGGCTTTTAACTTTAGTTTTTAATTTTCAGACCTAGTTCAAGTCAGTTATTTTTTATTTATCATATAAGCAAGAAGTTCATTAGACCAACTCTACCATTCCCGGTCAGTTAGATACAACACAGCTGACTGCACTTTGAAAACCAAGTGTCCTACTCTTGATAGGGCTAAGGATTTCACCCTGCCATTTTTACCTGTATTTGTCGAAACCAATACTGTACAAGCTGTATGAAATGGTAGAAAAAAACAAGTCTGGCTACCGTGACCTTGTCCGCTCAGTCTCCCACCTGCAACAATATCAAGTTAAATTGAACTAGTAGCAATTTTCCTGTAAAAGTTGACAGTGCTGTAGACAATGCTCCTGAGTGTTTCCAGGCCTAATGGGTAAAACGTTATTCTCCCTGCAATAATTATGGGTTCTATAGTACTTTGAGGAAAATTGCTGTGGACAATACATAAACACTTCAATGCTGTGATCACATCATGACTGGTGCAATGACTTTTGGGTGAAAAGGTTCAATGCCACAATAGTTACGAGAATGGCTGGTAGAAAAGCATGCAAATTTTATCAATCTTGTACGCTACTGTGAGGTTACAGGAAGCTGGAAGGAACTAACATTCCTAAAATAACCTTCATAACTAATTAATTGTGTTGCAGAACCAAAAGCCAGAAGCAGTCCTTCCCTGTGGCTGTCTGACTGTCCAAGTCTACAGACAAGCTGGCGAGTGGGGGAGAGAAGGGAAGAAGAAGATAATGATTTATAGGTAAGATCTTGGGAAAGTTTCAGTGATATTAATACCTGACAAGTAAGGCATTTCTGCTCGTAGCACATCTGTCAGGCTCAGGTAGTTTGCAGCCAACTCAGAATTCACTGGAATGTTCCTACCAGCAACACGCCAAAATCTTCAAATGGCCTTAAGCTGAGGGTTTGGAGAAGAAACAATACTCTGTAGGTGATGAAGATGTGAGACATGCAAGTGACACACAGGCAACCTCAGTGATCCGCTGTGGCTGGACTGGAACTGCCCCTGGTGTCTACCCAGTATAAGAGTCGTCTACTCATCCTGAACCAGGTAGAGATAGGGATTGCTCTGCTGTCAGTCCTGGGATGTACACCTAGCCCAGCTGTCAACCACCTCTGAACTGTTCTACAGTCACGTAAGGCCCTGCATCAGCCTCTGCTAAATGAAAAGAACAGTTGTTAAAGACCTGGAATTTAAAAAGCTGCGTGCACTGAAGCAAATTCAGTTACTCTGCTGAAAACTCTCTTCAGGTTTACCTTGGTGGATAAAAATCCAAGATGTTAGTTAGGATAAGAGGGATTGAGTAAATAAACTGCATAAAATAGAAAGACACAACCTATTCAAAAAGATGGCTCTAATTTTGGCTTTTAGTACAGGACTTGGATCAATGTATTTTTCATTTTGAAGATAGCACACACCAAAAATCTAGATACAAGTGACAGCTTATAGGCATTTGAACTCTTTACTCTAGGTATCTGAAGCTTGCTTCTACTCCCATTAGTTCGCTGAGCCAGTGGCTCCTTTTTGGGCCTAAAAAGGGCCATACCACGGAGATCATTCACATGGAATTACCAGTCTTCAGTACTGCTTAGGTTCCTCTCTGAAAATTTTCTTATTTCCAGCATTGTTCATCTACTTCAAGCCCTTCTGAATCTTGTAAAATTCCCCAGAGCTTTCTCATTCTGTGAATTTGCTTTTCTAAAACACTTGAAGAACAACAACAAAAATATCTGCTGAAGTAAACTATTACCATGTAAATCCCCTTTGGCTCAAACATGAATTTTTTTCAAGCTGAAAAAAAGAATACAGAGGGAGAGGGGGAAGTGGAGCAGGATTTTTAAGAGATGTAAAGCAAACAAGCAGGTCTTTGACACCCAATGAATTTATAAAGATTTTTTTCCCCTTCTTAAAACCTCTGCAGAAGTGAAATACAAATGCTTACTGTTGCTGTAGCCAAATGACCACTTTGGAAAGACAGCAAGCACAGAAAAGGATGGTCAATCTTATTAAGAGGCTGAGATCTTGGAGTCATTCAGTATTCCCCCACATCATGGGAAGAGGAGACAGGAACAACTTGAGACAGAGGCCTTAATGTTAATGAGAATTTACAGTGCCTAGTAGCTCCTAGAGAGCTCAAGGGGAGACCAGGTTGCAGTCCTTCCTCTCCCACCTCTGTTTTTTTGCCCACTGAAGAATTTATTGAACTCCTTTTGTCCTAATTTATTTTTATTTATTTTGACACATAGCAGCAAGGGAAAGAAAAAGAAGAAACTGCTAGTAAGCGAGAATAAATAATAAGCTCTCCTTCCAGTTACTTCCCTTCAATAATTATGCAACATCATTCACACCATCTGAGGAATGAAATGGAACCAAGAATTTTCTCAAGAGCTGTGATCACTTCTTCCCTAGCTGTGGTCCCCAAACTATGTATTGTTGCTTATTTTGCATACCCATCAGTGATCATACTAATACCAAATGTCTCACTTTGCTGCTTACATTCAAAGGGAAGATCCTGTCACTCACAGAACATGCTTGGCCTCTTGCATGTTAAACAGGTACCTGAGGTTCATGCTGATTTCTAGACGCAGCCCTTGTTTGCTGCGAGGTGGAGTGACCCGTCACCTTTCCATTTTGAGCTAAGATAGTGCTTGGGCTCACAGAAGTTAAATGCTTTCTTAGTTTTCCTTTAACTTCTCATTTGCTTGCTCTAGAAACATCCTCATAGGGAGGAAAATGAAAATGTAGTATTGCTGCAAACTACCATCAAAAAGGACCAATTTTCCTCCCACCTCATCCTGCTTTATAGAAGTATAATTGCACTTATGTGAGTGGAGCCATTGCAGATTCTCTATGTGAGTACTTGCGTGTGCACATGTGTGAGACAGAATATGCGTGTAGGATCAGCTTTTAGACCTTTCCAGCTGCAGCGCTTACCGCTCTACGAAATGTCACACGTGCACCTCATGCTTGGTGTCTTCTAAGAGGTAAGCAAACCTTTCACTCCCAGCTTCCTCTGGCCCTGCCTTTCTCACCCTTCCATGAAGCATGATGCCCTTAACTGTTGGGTCCTTATACTTTAGGCACAATCCTCGCTTGATGAAAGCAGATAAGCCCTAGGGCTGCTGGATAGCTGGAAGGTTAGTAATTACATTGGCCTCTCCTTTAGCATCTCATCTCTTAGAGCTGAGAGGGAGGTGTGAACTTCAACAAATCACAGAGTTGCATGATCACCATGGAAACGAGGGATGAGCACCTCTTGTGATGAAGACAAATGACTGGTGAGAGGGTTGTCCTCCCTCCCCCTTATTGTTTTGCATTAAATATCTAAAACTTTGGTATCTGAAACAAGTCAGGAATGTTAAACAGATGTAATAGCAACAGCTCAGAGCAGCTGGGTAAAGAACAGTTTATGTCCCTTCACAAAAGGTGTTCATAAGTACTTTCAAAATCTCATACTGGCTTAAAGAGATATGGGATACTTTTGGTTCCCAGGACAGCCCCAGGCTGGGAGAGCAGAGGAAGCTGCAGGGCAGCGATGCTTTTGAGCTGATTCTGTTCCAAATGGAATTTCATGTTCTCAGTATGGTGCAGCATAAGGTACAAGCAGGTGTTCACAACCCACATGTCAGTAAGAGATCTCATGTGGGGGTAGGCAGCACTGTCATGTTATTTCACTGGAAAATTTTTAAGTAAGAAATAGTATTGGGAAATCGGAAAAGCACAATGGCTTGCGTGGTTTTTGTGCCCTGATAGTCCATCTATTTCTTCCCCTTCTCCCACTCAATAATGGGAATTTTCCACTTCTTCATCACCAGAATCCATAGAAATGTTCAGTATGCAGACAGATCGTCTTCGTTACTGACAGCCAAAGCTGTCTACTTCTACAGGTAGTGTCTAGTGCTGTAGCACTCATGTTTCAAGAAGCTGAACTCCACTGTGCTAGATATTGTAATGCGACCACAGTAAGAAAGAGACTAAGGCCTGCCTCAAAAAGCTTTAAGGTGACAAGACAGTGGAAAGATGGAAGGGAAGAATTTTTTTTTTTTTTTTTTTTTTTTTTTTTTTTTTTTACTTTACAAGGTTGTACCTTCCTTATCCAAGAGGCAACTCAATGGTTTCCCAAGGTCTCATATAAAGTACATGGCTGCAACTGAAACTGATCCCTTAAGTCCTGGTTTCTATTGCCTTAATTACGTAATTAACATCTTTCTGTAATGGAGCTATCACTAACACATTCTTCAACACACAAAACTTAAATGAATGCAAGTGCCACATGCTACCACATTAGAAGGTACATGCCCTTCAGCATCCACCAAAACTAGCTTGTTACCAGGAACAGTGTAGTTTCAGTAGTGCAAACCGCTACATTTAATAATTCAACTGGACAAAAAGCAAATGAAATTTCCCACAACAATACCATTCTTCCATGTCCTTTGTCTTGTCCTTGGCTTTACTTATATGAAGACATATCTCGAATCCTGTCTGCAGGAAAGGCTCCTACAGCTCACCTTCCCTGAGCTTCCTGTATCAACTGACTTCCATCTAACTTGCCCAGACACTAGATCTCGGAGAATTTGCCTGGTGTTTTCTCATCAAGATCTGCAGATCTCCCTGTGCATTCAAAACGCTTCCATTTCCTCATGTTGTTTTTTTCCCCCTCAGTGCAACCCTCAAGTACATTGAGTCGTGATACCTGAACAGCACCTAGAACATAAACCTTCCAGGTTGCTTGAGGTGAGTACACGCTATTGTAAGCTAAGCAATAAAAACCCCTAAGGTCAAGCTGGGCCATATGAAATGCTGTACAAGCATCTTAAAATCCATCACAGAATCACAAAACAGGTGTTATGGTGTATCAATAAGTAGTGGGTGTACATAGAACACAAAGCTCACAGTACCACAGTTACTGACTTATTCTACATAGATACTTATTACCTGAAGATGCAAACAATTCCTAAGGTGAAAGGAGACCTTTTGTGGAGTAAAGGCTACATATGAGATATTTCATTTTTATGTTTTGATGCTTCCAGAAGAATGAGGGTATCTTGTTTTCTTCACGCAACATGGTTGCTAATTTATTGATTCTTATTTCTGCCTCTCAAAAGTCCGACACATCTGCAGGGTTGGAACGCAAGTTTTATTTCTTTGAAAACATATGCCTCTGCACTTGTACTGAAGCATAAAGCTCTAATAGCTTTTAACACTACACAGCCTAGATGCTCAGCTCAGCAATGCAGCTTCTGTACACACACAAAGCCATGTAATTACAATATTTTACGTAGATGCTTCAGACATGCAGAACGGACATAACTATGCAAGGAAACTAGTACATTTAAGTGATTATGGCAAAAACATTATTCCACAAAAGTGTGCATGTTATATAAGAACTTCATTCGTCTATTCACTTTCAGCAAACTCACCAGCTAGTGAATTTCCCGCCAAGAGTCTTCATATAAAAAGTGACTTCAAGAAAATATAGGAAATCCTTTAATTTATTAAAAAGCATATTAGGGAAATGCAGTATCTCCTGCTAAGAACAGGGTCACAGCGTGATCTAGGACTCCAATCATGGCTAGCAGGTGTCATAAGACACATAGTGAACGGATGGAAAACATGCTATTAGTTAAAGATTACTCAAAACCCAGAAATGTCTTTATGGATGTTAGCTAGCAAGTAATTCTGAATGACAACTAACTCTGAGGAAATCTTAAACTTGTGAAATCAATTCTCCTCCTTCAGTGGTTCATGGAACTCCAAAATGGAACAGGCAACAATGACAGACATGGAGAGGTCATCATACAACCAGTCATCTCTCTCTAAAAGGCAGATCCCCACAAGCTTTCCCAGCCTTCTGATATGAAGTAATAACAACAAAATCATGTTTAGCAGCATATTGAAGGTCCACTGAAAGTTATCAGGATTTGTCTCAGCTCGAATAGGCTTAAAACTCGGCCACTGATTTACTTTCAAGCTGTCAGGACTCTGCAACAGACAGGTATTTTCTCTGGCGTGTGTCTGGATCATCAGTATGGGAACAGCTTTTGTCATACCACTGCTTAATCTGATTTAAATGTAATAGCATGGTATAGTGGTAGAAGGAGCAGCACAATAATCCAAGGAATAACTCCTGAAAGAGCAGCAAGGACTTTGCCCTACCTCATACTGCCATATTCTTAAAAAGGAAAGGAGAAAACAACAAGAGAAAGACAACTTCATCCCAATCCTATGAACTCCTTGCTGCTGATAACTTTATAACGTAGCTCATTCACCTTCTGGGACCTGCCTGTGATGCTCTTAAGACACATGGACAGAGCTGTGTCAGGGCCCCCAAGAGTTTCTAAGAGAAAGCAGATATATTGTACCTTTGTGTAGGAAGACTGCGCAAGCTCACATATTAGCCTGCAGAAAACAAGACAATTACTAAAGCATTCATGCCCTCAGCAGCCTCCCATTTCACTGATGTTCAAGTGTCAGTTGTGCTAGTGTTCAGAGATGAGCGATGGAGGATCTATTCCAGTGTGACCCACACAGTAAGGCCTGAGCAAATCCCTTTTTCCTAGATTTTCTGTTTAGGAGCTCCCCATGACCTCTCCACTCTGGAGGCCTTGAGCTTCTTCTCCACAGTTGCCCATCCAGCAACGCCAGAAGGATGGAAAGCACTGAGGTGCAGGGATCCACGTACTCCAGAAATCATTAATCCACCTGATTTGGTTTGCCCTGTGCTAACTGGCTACATCTACTTCTGCCATACATGAACAATTGGGTTCACTACATGTGCCTATATGTTGTTGTTTCTGTTTTACCTTAGGGTAAAATACCCATTTTCTGTGGAAAGAGTCAGCAGTAATATTGTAATATGCATTTGCACTAGCAATCACCACATTGTTCTAACAGGAATTTCTAGTAACCTGAAAATGAGAGAGTCCCAAAGCACTATAGTTACACCAGTATCCTCAACTACCTATCAGAGAGCTTAGGTACAGAGTGATAAGCGGCTTGACAAATTCAAAGACGACAATCGAAGGAGCTGATGCACAATTCAGGTCTCCTAGTATTACAGTCCTTTGGTACTTTAACTACCATACAATGCTGAAGTCCAGAAAAATGCCAGCAAGGCCCACGAAGGACCCACTAAAAAGAAAGGGCAGGGATGGCAGCAAGTCCAAAACCACCTGCCACCTAGCCCTGCTGCTCAGCATACTTGGAACTTGGATGCTCTTTTGGCTTGGATCACTTTTCTTCAGATAGATAAAACATACTTCTCCAATGCACACGCCCTTGTTCCACCACGTGTAGTGGAGAAAACTGAGGTGGAACATAACTGGGCCCTTTTCTCTGACTGTTTTTGCCTGTGAGTTGTTTTAATATGCACTAAGCAGCCACTCTCCGTGCAATTCATTTTCCTTCTTTCTCCCAGCAATGCCCCATTGTTTAGACACTTAGATGCTAGTGTCTATGAACAGCTTACCAGCAGCACCCACACAAGTAGAGACATTTCCAGACCTCAAAAGACTGACCAAGAGACTTTTTTTTTTCTTAAAATTGACATTTTAACAGAGCACCAGAAGCAGGACTCCTGCTTGGAGTACCTTATTTCCATCTTCATGTAGCTTGTGGATTTAAAGGGATGAGGGAACATTTAAAGCATCCCCTTACAGGCTGATCTCATCACTTACATTTTCTGATTGTCATTTGCTAGCTCAGGTTGAGATGCTTCCATTTATTCAGTCCTTCTCACTGGACTTAATTAAGCTGCAGAAGTTATAAATAACCAGGCTGCAGGATCAGTCTCATTAAAAATTAAAGTCCATTAAAAAAATCTGGACTATTCATATTATCACATGAAAATCCACTATATGTTTTTCTTTTTTAAATGAGAAAATACGCAGATTAAGCCACTTGAGAGTCTTCTTTCTCTGCAGCTTTGATTTTAATTTTAAAAGTGCAAAACTAAAAAAAAGTTTTGAAGCCAGTGAACTTCACTGCTACCACCAAAACTGCTTTTGATTCCCTTTGGAAAAAAAAAGACAGTTTCAGAACTACTTTTCCCTGAATCTCTTCATCACAAAAATAATGATCTTTTCTTGGATTTAAATGTTACTTTGTAGTATTTTCAACCTACACAGTTCTCTGTTGTGCTACTGCATGAAGTCGCATAACAGGAGAGAAAATAGCTTGCTTCGGTGAAAGAAATTAATCTACTTCTACCACCCTAGTTGAGTACCTTAACAAAAACTACACTGACAGCACAAGTTTAGAGAGAACATCAGATTCCAGGTCCAATAATGATCTTAGGTGAATAAATACCATAATCTGGGATTTATATTTTGAAGAAACCCTTTTGAATCTCCATTCATGTGACAAATTATTGTCAATAGAAAAAAATTATGAACCATCCCCTAAAAATAATCAGTATTAATAATATTAACTTTTTTTTCTAATTTTCCCTCTGAATTTTGACATCAGGGTTGAGGCTATAAATGTGTAATATTTCTAGATATTTTTCTGCAACCACAACAGCAGAAAACTTTCCTATTTTGCATATTACAAAAAATAAAGCAGAAGATCTCACAAATACATTTCAGCTGTTGGGGTCTTTCAGGGCAGAAGGATGCTCACAAGACTCATCATAAATTCATGGGCTGGCAACACAACGCCAACAGAAAGCATGCTGCTTGACAGACACTGCTTCCCAGGAAAATGGAGAACTGTATTTGGCACCATTGGAGATGCTTCCGAGATACCCCTTAGGGAAGAAAACTGCCTCTAAGGGGGGTGTGTGTGTGTGTGCAAATATAGGAATCTGGACACTGCATTTTTCTTGGTAAGCTATTTTTCACCCTCTAGGTCTGAGCCACGGCAGAAGGAGCAGCAGTTACACCGCCAGAGAACAGCAGGGCCAGATTTTGCCAGAAGCAAAAAACAATTCAGCGAGGAAGAAAATAATCCCCTCTCTTCCATCTTCCCCCAGGCTTCCTTACAACTTCTCTCAACCACTTAGAGAAACCAGGCTCACAGGGACAGAAATACCAATATAATCTTCAGTCCCTTAAATGTAAAGACTATCTACGCAAGTGTCGGGGGGAGAAAGAGCATTCCAGCCATTTCAAGAGTTGGTGATAATTCTTGCTCCCAGACCATTTGTAATGATGCCTCATTTTCTTCCAATGCCATATAACTTCTCTATTATCTACTGGCATTACAGCTGTTGATTTCTTGTTTTCTGTGACAGGACTGTGCAGGGACTTTTTAAATCCAGTGCCCGACAAGAGTTTCAGGGGGGACTGCCAGAAAAAATGACCATAGAGTATTCTTAAATTGCAGCTGCAAAGTCCTACCCAGTGGTTTTGTAACTGCCATCAGAAAAGTGTTAATGGTAATAGAAGAGATATCTACAACTGGCCCTCTCAGACAAGCTATGTGTAACGTATTCCCTATAATAAGGAGGTCTGCTTTGAGCCAAGGTGTCAACCTTAATAAGCTATGCTACTCCTACTACTGCTGGTAAGAGGTTGTTCGGACAGTTTCTTAAACACCATTTTTTTCTGTGGTTTGAAATCTAGCAGTACTAAATGTATTTTGCTGTGAAAATGACAGGCTCGGCACCACATCTGGGGAAGAATTGCTGGAGAGAGGTTTTCATTTCATTAAAATTTGTTTTTTGTTTTATCAGGTTTTCTTTTTTTAATAGTGCACCTAGTTGAATAAGGCAGTCCTCTTGTCAAAGCAGCCCACAAAACTGCTTACCGCAGAACGCTACTGAAATGCAGTCGCTTCCATGGCAGCAACCAGTTAGCAGGGAAAGCACTAAACAGTTTGGCTGAAGAGAGAAAAAGGAAGCTATGGGCAATGTAACAGAACCTAGCACTCCTTCCATGTGCATTGCAACAGTATGATTATTTTTATGCCCATGCTGTGTAGATGGGCCCTGTTAGGCTTTCAGGTCTTTTCAGAATGAACAGC
Organism: Buteo buteo; assembly: GCF_964188355.1. Taxonomy (NCBI): domain Eukaryota; kingdom Metazoa; phylum Chordata; class Aves; order Accipitriformes; family Accipitridae; genus Buteo; species Buteo buteo. The sequence continues at coordinate 42,445,574 of NC_134178.1, forward strand.
CTCAACCTGTACCACAGGAGCCTGACAGCAGGCTGCTGGAATGGGGTGATGATACCAGTGCTAGATGGGACTAAAGCAGGCGCCCTGCAGGGAGCATTTCAGTCTCCCTGAAAATGGCTAATGGTCTGCCAACTGCACGTGGCTGGGTTAAAATTCCAGAGAAGTGACAAAGCCCCTGGACAGAAGACAGGTAGGAAGAGGATGATGACAGGTATGGAAACAGAGGCAGAGATCAGGCTGCTCTGATCAGGATTTATGCATGTCACCCCAACATTAATCCTAAGGAGAAAGTGCAGGCCACTATGTCATTCTCTCCAGATCACATTAACCCTTCAGAAAGAAAGAGGGGGCTGGATGATTCGGTAACTCTCACAATCTGTTTCAGGCTCTAAAGAGAAGCAGATGCTGTTTCCTCTCTCTCCTTCCTCATCTCCTTCCCTTTTAAAAACAAGGAGCCCTGCAAAATCATTCTCTCCACGCAGAACAAATAGTTCATTAGTGATTGCCTTTATGAGAGTGGGTGAGTAGATTTTGTACCTTGTCTGATCAACGTTTGTGCCAATTTTTCAAGGCTGCCTTGCTGGAGCAGATGCAATAACATTTTATTATACAACACAGAATCCAAAGGGATACTTAGCATGCACTGAATCGGCATCGGCACAAATCCCCTAGCTAGTTGCACCGAAGGCTGCACTGGCTCTGCAACGGCCCTTGCAATCTCTTTAGTCAAGAAATGGATGAGGGCTGATCTAGTGGTGAGGGAGAGCGTAACCAAAGACACAAATATATTATGTCCAGCTTGGACCCTGACAACTTCAGTTTCCTTTGATTTAGCTTCCCCACCCACAGAGAGAGAATGGAAACATCAGCAACAGCTCCTGGACTTCCCTGGTAGTTTGCAAGTACATACAGCTTCTCAGAGGGGAATGCTAGAGAAATGGATGGGGCCGCCTTAGTACAAGCTTTAAATAATCAACATATTGTGACTGTACAGGCAGGCTCTAAAATGGCTCCAGTGGGAAACGGATAGGAAGACTAAAGAAGAGGAAAGAAACAGAGTTGTGAAAAGGAGCAGAAGAGAGGGAGGTGAAGTAACAGGAAAACGAAAGCAAAAGTTTTGCAACATTGGCTACACCAGCTCTTTGGCAGGGGTTCTACGGACCCCGATGCACTGCTCAGCCTGGCCATTTTCAAAGATGGATTAGCAAATTAATGTAAGCAGAGCATAAAGTTGCTGACTGTGGTGGCGTTGAGTCACCTTGGGCCTCATCAGCATTGCTAAACATTGCCCGTAACCTTTCCATTATCACTGAGGGTCTGCACAGCACCAGGACCCAACTGCTCCAATAATTTCAATTACTTTCCCTGACAAATTTTATGTTTCATGTATTTTACTGGCCTGATAATTATGATTTCTCTCATTTCTCGCTATCGAGCTTAATGGGTTCCAGCACGAGTGTACGGTTTCAGAAATGAAGTTCCACTTGAATTCACAAGTTATTATCTACTTTCGCTAATGGAATTGGAAAAAAGAGAAAGAGTGGGAAAGAGATAAAGGATGAGTAGAGAAGGGAAAGCAGAGAGGAAGAGACAGATGCATGCACAAAAAAAGACTAAAGGAAAACATGTTGACAAAGGGAAAAGCAAGAGAGAAAGAATAGAGACTGAGTTAAGACAAAGATGAAGCACAAGGAGGATGAAAAACAAAAAGGATGTATGGGAGAATGAGATAAAGACCGAGACAGACAGACACAGAAAAATGGGTATACAAACAAATGAGAAAGAGCTGTGTAAGGATCAGCACAAATAAGAGTGGAAAAAACAGCAACATTAAGAGCATTAAAAATGCTTTCTTGCATCATGACTGAAGAGTTGATAGGTTATCTCAAACCTTGGGCAGGCAGCAGAGATCTCAGCTCTGCACCTTCTCCTACTGACCGCAGAGGAAATGATTAATATCCCCAAAATAATCTTGCTGGCAATGCTAGATCTCCCAATTAGAGCTAGCTGGGAATTAATCTTTTAAAGTGTGTTAAAGATCCTGAAAAAAAATGAGTGCAAAATGTGCTCCTCTTTCTACCGTTGACCTGTCTCCTTCAAGAAGATTTAATCAAATTTGTTGTCTCTGCTGACCAAAGTTGTCACTGCTCCTTCTTTCGATCAGGCCTGGAGTGTCAGAAAACATATAGAGAGCGAGCTGGAGCTATCATTATTTGCACATCATCATCAGAGTTGTTTTTAAAATAAGAAATAAAAAACCTAAAGTAGCAATTAAGTACCAAACCCAGGCATGGCCATCCAGCAGTAACTGGTGTCTTCTCTTCCATTTATAACTCTGAAAACATCTACCTATATTCAAATAAAAGGCCCACATTCTCTCCTTCCCCACCTGTACACAGGCACTCGGCATAAAAATGTTGCCCTAATATCAGCAAAGAAAGAATTTACAGCAGTGACGTTACAGAGGCGAGGGCAGGATTTGTCTTTCCAATTTTTTACTGTTGCCTAAAGTGGGCAAGTATATCAGGAAAACTTTTGAAGCTGAAAGCCAGAAAAAGAAAGATTTTTCTCTAAGCTGCAGGAAGTTGCCAAAAGAAAACAAACATCCCTTAATGTTGTTATTTTGACAGCAAAACATTTTAAAGAATTAATGACCCACTTTACCCGAGATGTTTAGGGAGACGATGTTCAACTCTCCTGCCCAAGCCCAAAGGCACAGGGACACAAATAACCTGGTTTGGGATACAGTCCTTATTCAGGATGCAGACCATCTGCAACAGGGTTAATATCGCTGGAGCACTGAGATGAAGAACATACATCCAGAATGCCATCATACACTGTCATTGTCATGGTTCACCGGTGGAAAGGTGTTGCTCTGAAAAATCACTTACAAGCAAACCTTGAATGTCATGAGCTTATACATGGCCTTGAGTAGGACAGAAAAGTGAATACAATGAGCAGAGCTGTAATAGGTAATAGATGTCTTAATCTAAAGATTTTTTCTAGATCTTCAGGCAGGTGTATGGGATAATAATTGAAAACAGAAAATCGACACTTCAAAATTTCTTCCCAAGTAAACATTCTAAAAATCCACTTCAGGTCAGTCTTCATTTTCCCCCAAGATTTAAATTGCTCAATAAAGTTCTCATGATAAAAAGTCACTCTAAACAAGAACAATCATCAAAGCTATATCCAAAACATCTAAAAGGGAATTCCCAATTATCCTTCAAAATCAATTTTAAAGAAAAAAAATCATTTTCTAATGGAAGAAATTTTAAAGAAAGTTTTCCTGACCACTCTTAATGTTGCTATGAATTAATTACTTCTGTTCTCTTTACAATACTCGAGCTGTTTTCAGTAAACCTGCAGATTTCCCTGCATGTGTGATGGCATTTGGTCAGGCACTAGAAGAACATCCACAGCTTCACAACTTCTCTCCTAAACACCTCTAAAAGGAGCAAAGAATGAAATTTAAATCCTTGCAAGATCCTCAAGACTAGCACCATTAACAAAGGAAAGGAAAAGAAAAGAATAAAGGATAAGGTCTCTGCTGCTTGCAACGTTTTTTCCATACATTTCTGGTATTTATCCCTTGAAGGGCACAAACAAGGTTTTAATCAGTGCTGTATACCTAAAAGGCAAAAATACCCCCTGCATCTGAAGTGAAGCTGTGGCCATTTCACATGTATGCCTCGTTGATATGCTAAGGAGGCGTTCCTCCATGGAACCTCCTTGGTAGGGACCATTGATATGCCAGCAAGGAGGTACATCAGGGAGGGACATCAGGTCCCTTAATGTACCACCAAAAGGATATATCGCTAGGGTGATGTTTCTGCTTTCAACATTTCTCCCTGAATGTAGTACAATCCCTCCTGCTACCAGCAACACATGACTGAGCCTCCCAAGAAGCTTGAGAAATTTCACTTTAATTCTTTTTTTGAACTTTTCAATGGACCAGCTTCTCATACATAGGGTTTTAGGTCCATCCACAACTGTACTTTACCCAGCAGCAAAAAAGAGTCAGTAATAAACCTTTTTTCTCATTACTCTTCATTTGCTCTTTGAAGCCCTGTAGAAAGGAATGGTCCTAGCAATGGTGATAATCTTTCAGGGTTTTTCCTCTCACATTCTACACACTGATGTTGAATGAAGGCTAGAACAGCCAAGAGAGGGCTCTTCACTCTTCACTTTCTTTGTCCTGATCTATGTCCTCTCCTTCTCTGGCAATTTAAGAATAAGCAACAATCAGAAAGGAAGGATTCTGGCTAAATAAGACTTTAAATGTGAAAGAAGATGCAGAGATTACACAAGAGTTGATGATGCTGGAGACACAGTGAGGTCACCATAAGTACAAGGAATAAAGCGCACAGAGTTTCTTATTCCACGAGGCAAAGATCAAAGGTATGCAACTCTAAAGTTATGTAGTAACACAGGCTCAGCCAGAAGGACTCTGTAAATGCTCAAGAGTAGGCTTATTTGGTGACAGCGACTTGAAAACTAAATACATCAGGACTAACGTACCTACCCAGTGATAGTTTCTCAGCAGAGTTAATGATTTAGTGAAGTCCACACCAAACAACTTGCCGCAGCACACATGGTATCCCAGGAACCCAGATCATCCCCAGTGAACAGAATAATTGGCTCCAGGTTTCTTGGCAGCATAGGGGAATCTGAAGATTGCCATCCAATGGATGACAGCTGAGACCTTACGGTTCCTTTCCAGGAAGGGGAAGAGATCTCCATAGGGTCAGGCTGGCAGCATCTATGGGAAAGATGAGGAAGGCAGGGGCAACTCTGGCTCCAACCACCAAGGTAATTACTGCTGCACACATCCTTTCTCTGTGCTGGTGGTGGCCGTGCTCTGCAAAGTAGGCAGTTGGGGTTGTGGCTGTTGGGATGCCCCTGGCAATCTGCTGTGCTTGGCAATTCTGTTTAGCTTATGCCTTTGGCTAGTGTCAATAAACACATTCTGCCTGCATAAGTGGGCTGGAACCCACTTCCCAGACCTCAAAACAAACTCTACAACTTCTCTGAGATTCACAGAACCACATGATTTGAATTTCCCTGAGCTTGATTAATCATCACTGTTTATCTCCCTCCACCAGTAGCCAACATAGTTGTTAATTTAAGTTTCTAGCCCAAGTGATTTTCCTAAGCAGGTGAACTTCTAAGGCTGTCTACATAAGAGGAGAAAACTTTAAAATATTTAGGGGGTTGTCAGTAGCACCTGAAGAACCAGTGTAAAGGAAATGCATGCTTTATTCCTCCCATTCTTATCGCTATACCAAAACCTCTGTGTGCACTCCTGAGAAAAGGTAAGTTTCTAGCATTGTACTAGAAGTCAGTGAATTTCAATTCTGCTTCCTATTCTGTCAGAAGTTTCATGAGTGACTGGAGCACTGCCTCAGTTTCCCTGCCTGTGGAAGAGAATGATCTTTTTAGTAAAGACCAGCTGAAAAAAAAAAAGGTTTAATGTTATTGAGCCTTAAGCTTCCCCTTGTGTACACTAGAGAAAAGAATTTCTACCCTCACTGTAAGGCTCCTTGTTAAGACTCACCTAAATAATACAAACATACATTCCAGCTCCTCTATTTTTCCACTCTCCAGGATCTCACTTTGCTGCAACTGCTTAAGGTGCAAGTGTTCAAAAGAACTTAGCTATCTATTTCTCATCAACTTCAATGAGGACTTATTATGTACCTATTTACCTTAAGGGCTGTATAACTAACTTCGGACCACAGAATCTATGTACATTGTCCTTTGGATACATTTGTGAAAGACTTTGTTCTCAGTACTTTGATTCAGAAAATCTTAACAGAGTGCATATACATTTGCAGAAACTTTCTTCACTTCTCTACCCACTTCTAATAAAGTGGTACTCAAGGAATTTAAAGCAAAAACATAATTTGAGAAGACGCGAAGCAGCTTCATCCCTGTAGCCCTAAGCTTGCACTTAACCTGAAAGATGAGGACTCCAATTAGTCTTGAGCTCCCAGTATAAAGGCCTTCGCAGAGGACAGGTGGACATTTCACTATCTTTAGCTTCACAAACATTGCCACAGCATTGCTGCCTGTATTACTGTGGTCTCTAGCAACCAAAGTCCAGTGCCACAGAACTCCTGTGTTACTGTTTTTACGGTAATCACTAGCCCAAACACTAGGAGAAGTAGGAGAGGGCATGGATGTGTGCCTCTATTTGTGTGTGAATATAAAAGATGGGAGATGCCTACAAGCAAGGATGTATATATGCACTTGGAGACATTCATACAGCTGTATCAGAATAGAGTTAGCCAGGAAAACTTGGGCTGCTTTAAAGTGACTATTTCATTTAAAGAATCTGAGATTCAACAGCCAGAAAGAACTACTGTCTGTGATCAGAGACATGTTATGTAAAGCATAAGGGTCAACTTTACACCCTCAAATGTAACTAATTTAAAGGCTTGCACCTATTTAACTTCATTTTCTATTTTGAGAAGTTTAGGGGATTCTTGATGAAGCTACTTCACTGGCATCATAAAACTGTTGCTTGGAGGACCAAAAAGAGAAGCCTTGTTTGTTGCAGTATTTTTCAGAGTCCTTTGGTACAGATCAGCTACCTGGGGGATGGCATTTAATTATGGAGTTTGACTATTCTCACGATTCTTGCTTGATCTTGTCAAAAAGTAATTGATGATACATGACCTGCAGATTCAAAAAGGGTATGTGATGACTTCTGTCCCTCCTTTTCCAACTGGCCTTGACAGAGGGAGTTACATATGAAAGAGTGAGAACACCAGTGCAAGAAAAACACACAGCTGTTCCTCCCAACTCTGCTAAACTGTGAGAACAAGCTCTATTGGAGGAGCTCTCGTGCCCTACTTCTGGCCTCTAAATATTACTCCAGTACTCTGTGTTTTCTAGATGAAGTTGGAAGGACACAGTTTTAACCAAATAGATACCTGAAGGGAAAAGAGCTAATCAAAAGCTGCCAAATTTCAGAAGCAGCAATGTCAGGAGCAGACTAATAACAAATGTTCATGTGTGCACACCAGTGCACACGTGTGAGTGGGTGAGAGACAGGATAAGACATTCTGACAGGCAGAGAGGAGGATGAGTATCATCCTTTCCTTCCTTTCCCTTCATTCTGCTTATGTGAGGAACAAGTGATCTCCTTCCAATTAGTTGCATCCAGCCCCAAATGCTGATGAAGCTCTTGTTCATCATGCCGGGACTGGCATAGCAACCTGCCATATATAACAGCTCCCAAGCAGAGACAGTGGTAGCAATGGGCACACTGTACACAGAGGTGTGAGAAGACAGCAATTTAGCAATCACTCACCACTGACCGGCCAGAGAGGTAACAAGGAAGAAAACAAGGCCGGAAAAACAAAGCTTTTAGCAAGTATTTCCGAAGACAGCCCCATCTTTCCACTAAAAACAAAGTCTTTACAAGACACCTGGCTGACAAAACTCTGTCTCATCAGCTCAAACTTGTCCCCTAGAGCTGTCACGTTAAGAGGCTCTGAGCTTTCATACAGAGTCTGTGATCATGAGCTGAAGAGCAGACTTGAAGCCACTTGGGAGTGGAAGACAGTATGATCATTCACACGTCCTGGATACTCTTGTGAAAAAGAAATAAAAAAAAGAAAAAAGAAAAAAAGACTACCAGCCCCTTGGGAATTGTGGGTGTTGGATCCCAAAACTTGCTTTTTCTAGTCTTCATCATTTCCTGCCTCTGCCTGCATATAAAATAAGAACAGGAGAGGAATCTTTTACCATCAAGTCGTGATCTGATGACAGTTTTCTTCACTTGATGGTTGAAAATGCATTTGACTTTCAAGTTTTCTTTCATGTTGTTTGCAAACAGAATGATGCTTCTGTCATTTCAGCCATTTGCCCTCATCAGCAAGATGGTGATGACAGCCGTTTCCCAAAACTATGGGGCTAAGAGAAAGGAGCAGAATGACAAATTTGTGAAGATGGCAGTGTATGTAAAGTTTAATCAATACAGAAACAAAGCATTACTCTGCTCAGGAATGCTGCTAATCTCCCTAAAACATCCCGAAATGGAGAGCAGGAAGCTTCAAGCCACCATAAGGCCTTTTCCGTATCACAGAACCAGCAGTCATAAGACAGTTCTAACCTGTGCTTCATTACATAGCTGTAATACACAATGATTATGTTGCCCTATACTGGATAGACCCACAGAGAGGTATTAATAAGTCATTAATTAACTACTACCACTACAAATAGCTAATAAAGGTGTCCTTTAATTCAAGTCTCAGAAGTCTGCTTTAGGTAGCTGAAGGACAAGAGTATGATTCCAGCTCCCATTTTTTGTCTGTATGAATGGGATTCATCAGATATGCTTAGTCAGAGAACAGTTCTGAGCAGCTTTTCCAGCAGGGGGGACCAAGCCCTCACCATGCAGAAAAAGGACAATGATGCATTAGAGCATGACCTTAGGTGAAGCACTTAACCTCTCTGTGCCTCATTTCCCCCCCATCTGTGGAAACAAAAATGGCATTTACCTAACTAGCAGGGGTACTGTGCAGCTTAATTCATGACTGCTTTGCAGTGACTTTTGAGAACCTTGGATAAAAGGTGCTAAGAATCAGCAGGGAGAGGAATGACACACAGGGACATTACATGTTAGCTGGTGCAACAAACTAACTGTGTGAATTCAGATAGGCACTACTTACATGGACATTTATAATAAAGGTTATTTTTGGTTTTGGTGGTTTTGATTTGGGGGTGGGGGGAAAGGGTTGTGGCTGTAATGTGCTATATTACCACTCCCAGGAATTTCTCTATTAATCCCTAGGGCAAGGAACAACACTTGCTTTCCACATCCTATTCCACAGACATGTCCAAATGCTGATACAGAGGGACTGTCTCCAGGCCAGAGATTAGACCTCAGGCTTGGCCCTTCTGTCAGGACTCTCTTCTAGAGAGAGTTTACAAGTTGGAGATAGGCAGTTTACACCGCTGCGCATTAGGTTACCCAAAGCTCACAGAAGTCAACAAAATCAGCGGAAGGATTTTCTGTTTGGCTCGACATTCCTTGATTTAAGAAAAAGGAACTAATGTGAAGCCTATATATTCTCCTGAAACACCACCATGAAGTAGCTAACAGCTTTCATTTCCTAGGCTGCATTCAAATCTGTGACACAGAAGTGAAAAGCCATCATACTCATATTACCTAATCCCTAAAACATCTAGTTTCCCAGCTTTTGTTTTAATCCCTGATGCCTTGCCCAGCACTACTTGTGGAAAGCTGGCTGATACCTTCCTGCAGTATCAGTTGCTAATTTGCCACTTATAAGCCTTAAAAGTACAAATTATAATAGCTTCATTTACATGTGATGCTAACTAGAGGCAAGACCTGTGGGAACTTACATCACCCACAGAAGCCCAGGCAGCTACCAGAACTCAACACATCCCAGCATTACAAAACTTAAGCACATCACGGGCCTGATTCCCATCCTTTACTGCTAAAACATTGGTCTAACTCCACTGACTCCAAAAGCACATGCTCTTGTTTATGTTTAACATCAGTCAGGAGAGACAGTAGGTCCTCTCTATTTTTAACCCCTCTCCCACTATCTCTTTTTGCTTGTGGAAAATGCCCTCCATGCTTGGGTGACAAAATGCTGTGTGAGTGGCTAGGGAGCAAGCAGCTCATTACATTGCCCAAAATTCTAGCAGCAGTGTTTTATAAATCCAGAGATAGGCAGGACAGTGTGCAAAAACATGCTCTCACCTTTATTTATTTAACTGACAGGAATGGGAGATCACATAAGGCATGCTAGTAAAAGGTTCTGCAGAACAGAGTGCTGTTTGATATGTCAGAAACAACCAGGGATATGACCTCACTTTGGATAAACACATTTTATACCACAGATATTTAGGTAAATAATGTTTGGCTGTATTAAGTAATGAATAATTATATGAAAAGTAAATTAAATGTACCAAAGAGGCAAGAAGGAATTGCAATTTGAACATTTCATCCCCTTGCTATTTGTGCTTTAATGAAGTGTCCTAAAGGCAGTCATCATGCCAGTCTCCGCACAAGTCTTTGTAAAAGAAATAGATTTTTACTTTCAAATCACTAGTTTCTAACACTGAGAACCACACCCCTAGGTTTTTTTTTCTTTCTGTCTTTAGCTGTTTGGGTTTTTTTTAAAGAAAAAAGAAATCATCTTTCCAATTTTTAAAAAGCTAAACCAACATGAAGCAAGGGCATTCTAATGGCTTAGCAATCAAATAGATAAGCCTTAGGGTTACTGTGGTTTAAACCCACATGATCTCAAAGCTCATTGTATCTTGGTTCCTTGGATGCCCAACTTTTCAATGGCCTGAACTTCTGCCTGTGCATGTGCTTTTTCTTCTGGATCTTTCCTGCTATGGCTGGAATCTCACTGAAGGACAAGATGGAAATCTTGTTATTTAGCTATTTAGTTTATTTAGTTTTGTCAATATAACTATTCCTAATAACTATTTATTTAGTTACTTAGTTTCCTTGCTTTTTTATTTGATAGGAGGACAAGGGAGACGCACTTGTGGAAAGTTAAAGATGTTTGCTTACCAGATACAGACTCTGTCTGAAAATGTTTGCACTTCTGTGTGTCTTGAAGGGCCTGTGTAGTGAAAGCAGCCTTCCTAATTTGCATGTGAAGAGCACATGAAGCTAAGCAGCATCTCTGGCTGTGCACTGCGAAGTGCTCTCCTCTCTCTTTATGGGATTATGAAGTGCTCTCATAAACTGTCAGACTGACACCTGTGGCGAGCAGCACTTGGGAGTGTCCAAGCAGCAACTGAGAGCACTTTACCATTCCAGAAAGACAGGGAGGAAAACAAGGGAGCCCTTAAAAAGTAACGAAATTCATACTGAGACAGAGAGGTGCAATTAAGAGTAGCTGGCACTGAAGGAGAATCTTTTTCTCCATTTTAATTTCTGAAGTGCTGAGGAAGTATAAAGAGCACCTGCATTTGCATATCTGAAGCACAAGGTACCCTTTCCTTTTCAAGCAAAGGGGTGCCAGGGACTCTGGTGTGCCCTCTTGCTGCTCCTGCTATAGTGTGCTGTCTAGCATTATATTTTCAAATAGATTTCGATATTCAACAGTAGGAGCTTTCCTTGTAACCTTTGCAATCCTAATGATAATGCAGAACTCTCCCCCCACCCCCTCTCTCTCTGCATGAAGAAGCACTGCTATGTTCTAGCTGCTTTCCAGATAACTCAGAAAGACGTGATCCCTGCACTGGGGAACTTTCAAGGACTAAAATGCAACCAGAGGTTATCAGCAGGACAATACACACAGGCCATTTTTATACAAACCAGTAAATCTCTCTGAAATTGGTATGAGGGAAAACAGATTTACACTCACAACATACAGTGATAAAGGGTATAAAGTTCAATAGTTTTATGTAACATTTTAGAGGCACAAATAAAGAGGGGCAAAGGGGCACATGGTGGGATCCACCTTCCCTATAGTGTATGAACAACAACTCTTCTGGTATGGAGTGGAATCCTGGGCCTGGAGAAAACCAGTCCAGATGTGCCTGGCCTACAGGAATATTGGGGGCGGGGGCCTACAGACCCCAGGGCTACATGACAGCACAAATTCTTCAGTGGGGAAAAAGCATTTAGGTCTCTAACAGAGTTCATTTATTCATTTTGGGAAGTGACTGACTTAACTTCAGCTGCTTGAAAAAAGCAAAGGAATAGTGGAAAAAAAATAGAAGAGGTGGTAAAAGTAATTGCCAAGCTTAAAAGTAGAATGCTAAGACTTAGGTTCAGTTGTTGTGAACGATACCAAGGAAAGTTAGCATCACAGGGTAAAAAACATCAGAAAAGAGTCAATTTCTGGGGAAAAGAGCAAGTCAAAGTAGGAGGAGTGACAGTATCAATGCAGTTCAGTGGGGATCATTCAGACTGCATTTGAATGACTGTTCTGTTGAAAGTTAGGTGAAAACACAACTGGTTTTGGAAAAATAACAAAGGAAACTGAAATGCAGAAAAAGCAGAAACTACAGAAAGGTGAGAAAAAAATGGGGGTGTGCCTCTCCCAATTTGTCAGACCAATTCGGAGACATACATCTTCCCTCTTTCTCTTAGCAGCCCATCTGTATTACCTGGATTCAGGCCTAACATGGGAGGACATGAATCAGCGCATGCCAGAGCATACATGAGAACACATGTGAGAACAGAGAAATGTGTCTAGGGCCAAGTCCACACGTGTGAGAGCTGGTACAGGTACACATGCATAAGCGGTAGCAAGTGACACATACATGCTATTTCAAGTGCTTCACTTAGCAAATGAACTCCATAATATTCCCCCTGAAATTGGTTGCTCCCGGGTGTTTAACGAATGGTTGGTCGTTTAATGGCCCGAGGCAAAGCCAAGGAAGGTTAACACACTGACATAGCGGACATTAACTATGATAACAACTGTTTTCATGGAGGATTATTGCTATTATAAACCTTATTCAACATCATCATGCCAACAATCATTCCCTACTTTTTCCTTGTCTTTCAAATAAAGTTAGTGTCTTCTATGATGCAGCAGAGCAAACAGCGCAGCCGAAATCTGAGGCCTTCAACTTTTAGTAATCACCTTTCTGTTTGTTCAAGTACAAGAAGTACTGGACTTCAGCTGGAAGATATCCCAGCATAAAGAAAGCCTCAGTTAAACAGAACTCCATGAGCACCTTTTACCCTGGAGTAAACAAAGGGAGAGAATTGTCTCCGCCAGGCAATTTGGTTAGCAGAAAGAGAACAGAGCTTTTCATGAAGAGGAGGTGTGACATCCACCAGCTAGAGATGCCTACTGAACCATTCCTTGTGGGGGTACAGAAACTGGAGGCCACCATATAATTGAGCTGATCCACATCTAACTGAGACTGCAAAGAAAAGGAGTTGAAGAGAAACGGTGCCATCACCTGCCATACATCAGACCAAGGCACTGCAGTTAATGCATCATCTCTGAGGTGTTGCAAAGAATACACTCAGAAAGGTGCAAAGCATTTGACTTAGCACCTCATTCAGACAAAACTCCCTCCTTTCAGACTGGCACCACCACCAGCTATGGAAACATGACACTGGGACCTTCTAAAGTGTTGGTTTTCAACTTTTTCTCTGTGTACGGATCCCTCCAAATTTTCTGGTGGGAATGTGGATCCCAGCACAGTGAACATACTTTCTGTCAAATGCTCACTTTCTGAGTTACGTTTCATTTGCTTTGTGGACATCACTGATGGGTCTATGCAGGGGGGCTGTGTTTCAGGGTTACCAGGTACCGCTTAAACACTACTTTGCTTAGGAGACATGTAAAATACATTGCCTCAAGTAAAAGATGTATAGCTTTTTTTTTTTTTCCCAGCACCTCTGCACGCGTAAGATATGCTTGACACTAGAAACAGAGAGTTCTGCCAGGGAAAAAAACCCACTGTATGGTATTTGCTTTGGAGGGTGCAGGAAAGACATCCAACCAGAGAGGCCATTAAAGTTGGAAACCAACAGGCAAAACCTACAGATGCTAATGAGATGCCATTATGGAATCACTTCACAGTCTTCAGAAACTACAACAAATGGGATGATTTTTCTTTAGCAGCAAAGATAAGGTATCATAAGCATTACCCTGCAAAGACTGCAACCCAGTCTCTCAAGAAGATTCAAGAGCCCCAGCAACAATTAGGCCACGGAGGGCTCAAGAAGATAAGTCTAATTAAAATCCTCAGTGCAGAGATCAGTGACCTAACAATGCTTGATCTTGTCAGCTCTGCCACATCAGCCTCCATCTACTGGTGAAGGGCCACAAGGGAAGTGGAATGGATAGAGACTGGCCGTAGATTTGTTTTTCAGGGTTGCAGGAAGGGAGAGGAGAATGCACAGTATCATCCATATACTGGAAATGAAGCAGTCAGTGAAACTTACAGAATCTAAATCTCAATTAGACTTTGAAGTTTAAAAATAAAAAAGACCAAAATCAGATGGCTGAAACGTTTGTATCCAACCCATATGATAAATGTGTTTAATAATAGTTGTACTTTAAACTTTGCTATCTCCTTCCACTTAAGATCTCAAAAGGCTTTGCAAGCTTTAGAAATAAAGCCTCATAATACCTCTGCAAGGTCAGCACTATTATTCTCATTTGTAAAAGTGAAATAACTTGGCCAAGGTCACATATAGAAAGTCAGTAGCAGAGCTGGGAATAAAACGTATCTTTTTTGGCTCGTAGCTATGTGTATTTAAGGTGATCTGCAAAGGAAAAATACTTGGGTATGTGCCCATTTTTTTCTTTTCATTTTTATGATGAATAAAGAAGGTCTAAAGATTTTTCTAAGAGGTTGCATAAACTGGCCTGAAGGACAACAGTGGTACTTCAAACAGGAATGATGATAAGATTTCATTTTCAACCACTTTGAAATCTGCAGCGAAAAAGTGCTAAATTAAACGCTGGTTAATAAATAACAACAGTAATGATAATAATAATCATCTGCTGTAGCACTAGCAGAATAACTCCCTATGTGAGCACTGTATTTGAGAATAAAAGTAAGATGCCTCTGATACAATTACTCCATCTCATTTGTGGCTATGCCACAGTGGTATAATTATAATTATTCCACTATAGTTCTACCAGTTCATTTCCCTGTGTAAAATAAGCCCTAAGGGATTCTTTTCCTGTTTCCATCCAACATTTGAAATTTATATTCTTTTCACCCTAGACATCCTCTGATGAGTGGAAAATTCAGAGAACCACTGCATTCCAGGAGACCCAGGGGCACATCTACAGATAACAGTAAGTTGTCATAACTCTGACTGTGTAGATCACCTGAGGATCTGCTTTTAAAAAAGTGAGGAGGGATCTGCAAGAACACTGAGCTAGTTTTGCTTTAAACCACACTGAACTGAAATGAGATGAATGGGAAGCCATCAGAACATCACTTTTCTGGGAAAACAGAAAATCCTCAAATCCCCCAAACCTTTCCTGTCCCCTCCAATTGAGAGGACAGCATGAATGATGGCTGCTCAGGTGATCAACCTCTCTAAAAAATCAGGGTTAAGTAGACTTTGACATTCTGAATGCTTCTGGTTCATACTGTAACTAAAACACCAACAAAGCACCACAATCTCAGTAGTCTCCAACGCATTTTTATTTTCCACACTAGATGAAAAGCCAAAGTATACCCATTTAAACAAGTGTTATATTTAATGCCAGACACCCCAATTGGAGCCCCAGTTCTAGCACTCAAGAGGAAAATCCTGCCTTGTGAATCTGTAACGTCATTCACAGAACAGCCACCTTTTCACCCAGAAATTTTTACTTACTGGAGTGTTCTGACCACAGTCAGTGTAGAAAATCTAACAAAGTTGTATGATATACTTCTATCCCTACCTTGCTCCTATTTCATGGCTTACCTTCCCCTTGTACCTCTGGCCTTGGGTCACTATTAAGAGATACAGCCACTAGACTGCGTGAACCATGGCTGCTCAGGTGATTAACTGCATTCCTGTAGTGAAGGAAGCCTCCTTGACTGTGGCTTTATTTTTACGCAAGGGAAAATTGGGAAGGCAGCTAAATAACAACTCTGGAAAAACAGTACAGCTTAGATCTTTGCTGTCATATGTTCGGACTTCAGCAGTCACACTTCTGCTGCGCAATTCTGCATCTCTAATTGCACACTGTGTCCTTTCCGTGTGATTTGCAGAGCTTTGCATTGTTAATGTTCACCTAATAATAAAAAATGGCTACAAAATCCCCTGAGAAGCCTTGTTATAGGAGCTTGTTAAGACTGCTAGAAAAACATTTCCCATGAATTTCCGAGGCTAGACAGAGGCACGTACATGTTTTCTGAAATGAAGGCAAAAAAGACTTGCTCCTTTAGGATACCCGTGTCGTGCCAGTGATTTCCACTAGGTCACTGCATTTTAAGCACATAGGTTAGGCAGCAGGAATTAGAGATAGTCAAAAAAGTTGTCATACCTGAAACACAAGCAAGGAAGGGCAAGGCACATCCAATTTACAGGTGCTGCCTAGGAAAGATCTCTGGCAGAAGTTGTATCCCAGAAAACTCTGGCACCACCACCATCACAGCACAACACCCACAAACCCCTTCCATGACAGAAATCTTTGTGGGCAGCCTGGCTTCAAAGGGCTAGAACCCTTTCATACCGTCGGCACAAGACACGTAGGGAGTGCAGACCCACAAGCAAACAACTGCAAGCGAATGGAATGGAAATGCGTGAACTGGTCAATGCATGAAGAAACTTGCTACTGATGGAAAACATGGTTGCCAAGTGCCGCTATCTGCACAGTCAGAGTACCTGTACTACTGCTATTTGAGGGGCTAGTAACTGGATCAGTCTTCCTCTATTATTAGCTAAATTGCCAGGAGTGGAGGAAAATTGCCAGACTTGTGAAGATTATTACATAGACAACTTTCTGATAATTAGCAGAGCCATTAACAATGCCATGTTTCTGTCTTATTGTGATCAGTTGCACAGTGTTGTACACTCAGTGTCCGTTCTCCCAACCCACTGCACACAGCAGACCTAGCACTAAGAAATCAGCTCATCGAAAGTCTCTGGCCTTTTTCATCAGCTGCTGCTGATGGGACCCAGCACACATGCTCCAAAGCACTGGCATTAATCTACCAGAAGGAGAAGGAAGGGAATCATCCATTCAACATGTGGAAGGCCTCTGGATGATAAAGATGATGGCATTACTAAACTAAAAGCAGCAACATGCTGATTCCCACTTGCTGTGAGGGTTAGGTGATGAATGAGCAGGAACACAGACAGAAACATCCTTGTGATGGAGGGAGTTCTCTAGAAGGAGTTTGATCTGGATATCAAAGAAGGGCAGAGGGAGAATAAAAGAGGTCCAATCAAAATACAGCCAGTGTGTTAACCAACCCTCTTTGCAGTACACCCATAAGGAGGGAAGTCTCTCTCTCTTAAGAGGAGAAAGTGAACCAAAAGATGACATTTAATGAATCAAATCATAGCCTCTACTTTAGCAAAGCCATCTGAGCACAAATAGTTTGAAACACAACCCACTTCAAAAGAGCGCGGAGGGAGCAAACAGCAACAAGCCAGTTCATTTCAGGAAAAACCTGAGGTAAGGACCCAGATGCGTAACATTTCCTTTGCCGAGTGCTCTGCTGGCTGGGCAGGGTGCTCCTCACTGCAGTTCCAAAGACTGTGAGCTCAACAGCAAATCAAGGCATTGACACTGTTTCATCTTTCTTCTAAATGTCTCCTCAAAGACGCAGCTTTTCCCAATATGGAAACATGGTCTTTCACCTCTGCATCAGGACTGACAATGTGCAGGTAATATTGGAGAATAGTTTTCCATCCAGCTTTCATCCCAAAGCAAAACAACTGCCCCACACCATGTGTGCTGTTCCTTTTAATCCTCCACAGCCGTCACTACTCCTCTGTTAGGGCAGCGAGAAGAGCTTTGCCTGTGTTCATCTAGGCTTTTACACACTGGGCACCATCCCAGTGAAAACAATGGAGACGCACTGTCTGCTACACCGAAATCAACACTCTCTCTCTGGTCCCAGGGTTTTTATTCCAGTCTGGCAGCGCAGGAATGTGGTGCTATTAACTGTGCCAGTGTTTCCTGAGACAGAACCACAGTCATGCAGGGATCCATCCCTTCAGCTAGAAATTTCGATTTCAGATGGCAGGAAAGTGGAAGTGTTTTACTCAGTAGAAGTAGTTTCTACCTAAAGCTGTTGCAATATGCATGCTGTCTCTATCCCTACAGCACCTTCCTTCAACTTTCCCCTTGGGAAAAAGGGTTGAGATTTTTAGAAAGGGGAAGGGACAACTAGAGATGGATAGGAAAAGCAGGTTAAATGGTAAGGGAATATTTGTAACCAGCAGGAAAGGAAAGTGGTAGTGCAAGTTTGTTGGAAAATAAAAGAGATTCAAACATTTTAATCCTGCAGCATCTGTAAACATGCATTTAATTTGCCCATTCATTTATTTTTAGTCTTTCCTGGAGAAAAGAAAACATTGTGAGAGAGGAAGGAGAGGAATTTTTGCTTCTATAACTGTGAAGGCTTTCTAAATTTTGAAAAGCAATTGCAATGTAGGCAGGATTTTGGCTCCCTTGCCTTGAGGACTGAATCCTCCTTAAAGACACAGAGTGAACAGTTGCAGTACAGACCTGCTCCCAGACACTACCTGTAAACCCTGCTTCATCTCTCATTTGAAGGAATTGTTTCTCTTAAAGTCAGTGCAGCTATGTGTCTTACTCCATTCAATTCCTGGCCACTGTGCTTAGACACCAAGTGATGGTGTTAAATCAGCAGTAGGAGCCAAAGTATTTTGAGAAATGTGCAAATGGTTACAAGCAATGTGGACTAAGGCTTAGCATTTCATTTGCCCAACTAAACTCCAAAATAGATGCAAATTATCAAACTAGCTAATTAAAAAAAAAATAAAACAAAACACCAGGAAGCCAAGACAATGAGATCTACATCCTATAATTAATCTTCAGATCATCCATTTCCTCTCCTGGATTTTTTTTCCTTTTTTTTTTTTTTTTTTAATTTTTAGGTGTTGTTAGAACACCACTGCTCAGGGGATATCAGAGATGTCACTAAGGGCTTGACGTCTTAAGCAACATAATACCGAGCTCTGCATAAAAAACCACTGTCACAGCAACATTGGCTTGACACACCTTTCCCTTTCACGTGTCATTTCCCACTGGGAGTATGCATTGCCCCACCTTACTTCAGAGCTTGAGGTTTTCACACATTCCCCTTGACTTCTTATCAGCAGATGGTGAGACAGAGGTCTGATTTCAAGGAGCACAAGGCAAACCAGCCACACTCACTTCTGTCTCCTCCTCTCCCCACCGTGGAAGTAGAAGGTTTGTGTGGATGACTTGACTTTACTTGAAGGTTCCCCTAGGGTAGACAACTCCTCAGCCAGCTGCTGAAGCTAGTTTCCTGACAGCACAAACAAGAAGGATGAAGGCAGAGGACCCTGCTCAGTAGACAGCATGAGATACCATATGAAATCTATTTCATTTTTACTGTCTGGGCAGACGCTTCATGGTGGATACGGGCATCCAATAGAATCTTCAGCAGATATACTAGCCTATTTTGCCCTTAGAAGCAAGGAAGAGTGGAAACACAGCTATTTAACAGGCAGTTTGGGTTTATCCAGAGGCTACAGAACAGGAAACCTGGGTAATTTTTTTCTATCTCATAATGGTCTGTGATTTGACCAACACAGTGTAACTGTGCAATATCTAAATTAAATTCTTATTGAAGACAACCTTACTTCAAGCTAGACTTCACCTTCTCTTCTCTCTCTTCTAATTTCCAGAGAGCAGATAGAATGAACACTGATGATCAATGCAGTTCAGCCGAAGTTCAGCACATAGGCAGTTCCACGCAAGAGGCTAACTAAGCAAATCCAAAATACTACTGTGTAACACACTTTGTCAGGAGATAGCCAAAAATGCAGCCCTGGAGTTCAGTGTACAGGCTATTCCCTCACATAATGTAAACTCAAACTTGTCTGTGAGGTTGCACCTTTCGCCCTTTCCAGATTAAAGTCAGGACAATGTTCTCCTTTTTCTTGCCCTTCTCCCTGTTTTCTATTTCCTAAAATGAAATGAGCAAAACAAGAACTATCACAAATTAACGAGGAAAAAAGAAACAGAGCAGAACATGGTAGGACAGGAGAAGGTATAGCAAAACCAGAGAAGGACAGCATTCATTTTACCCACCAACTGCTCCCCAGTTTTACAGAGAACCACAGTGCAACAGCATCATTCACCTCTACTCTGCACAAGTTGCTGCACCATAACCATTTTTATACCTGCAGCTGAGCATCTATCCATCCTTCTTTTGGGGACAGCTCCTGAAAGTCCTTCTGGTTTTTGGTTTCCCGTTAGGGACATGCACAACAGCCTTGAAGCCAGTGTTTCATCATGCTTCTTCCAGCATCAGACCTTACCACAGAGTAAACTAAGGGGCAGGAAACATCAACTGACTACATAAGACCTTATTGCATTCTGTTGCAATGCTAGAAATACTTCACATATGTTCTGATGACGATGGCTTTTTGCTACGAGACCAGGGCAGCATAACAGCAGGGTAAGCTTTCATACGTCACCTATTTAACACTTCCGATATGTGGTATTTTTATAGTCACTGAAAAAACTACAGTAGTAATTTGGAACATAGTCCAAAAGATGAAGGATCTGGATTTAATATCTAATAGCGATTCTCTGAGGCACAGAGTGGTTATATGGTGTAAATGAACCATGATAGATAGGTCTTGCTCCAAAGATCAGTGATGCTGGGACAACAGTGAACAAACAGCTGCAGAGGGCAATCATGAATCAAAGAAGAAAAAAAAGATATTTTTTTTTTTTCAGAAGCTAAAAGGGCTTCCATTTCAGTCCTAAACTGTTCTGGGAAAGAGAAAAGACAGTCATGATGCTTCCTTCAGGATTTCAAAGACTGAACTGAGAGGAAAGCAAGGAAATCATTTTGAATTGTTCAGAATCTGAAACACTTGTAATAAAGGTGGAGGCATCCCCAAAGTTCATTAACTGCTCAAGCAGTGTACATCCCAGGCCTAGCTTTGCTAGTGAACCATCCCACAGTAATGGGGAATGCTTCAGGTGTGAACCCTGCACTGTCCTCCTTTGAACTGCAAGGACCCTACCAGCTCCAAGCCCTGCTTCCCTCTTTCAGAAAGGCTACAGTATAAGGAAATACCACTCTGGTCAGTCATGATCAACATTCTTTTCAGATTTCTTTTTTTTTTCCTCTCCTTCCATTTGAGGTTTTTTTCTTTCTTTCTTTCAATACATGAAGGCAATATTTACAGCCAAGGCAGTGCTGAGTAAGATGCAGTGATTATGGCTGATTTTATCACAGCCGTATTACTTAGCTGCAAGGTGAAGCGCTGTGCTAAAATGGATCATGAATCCCTGAAATTGACTATCCGTCACCTTTATAATCCTGATGGAAAGGCAGGTCAGATCAGGCCTGACAACTTCCCATGCAAACGAGACTACAACAGTGACGTCTGCTTGCCTCAAGGCATTTATTTGTCTGGAGAGGAAGGTGATGCCTTAGGGAACTGGACTAGAGAAAGAGGGAGAGAAGAAACCAACTACCCAACTGCCTCTGCAGGAATCAAATAGAGGAGCCTAAATGTGTGCACAGAAAGGCTGCTAGGGGTATTGGATGAAAGGATATTACAAGCAGCTAAGAATCAGGATTGCAGCATGAAGGCCTCCCCCTAGGCTGAGGAACAGATTTCAGTTTCAAAGTAGGAAAAATAAAATAACACCTCCTCAGTGGGAATTTGTGGCATGAGATGAAACCTACAAATGGGGAAAACTTTCAGATGTCTGAAGAGTCTAGTCATACCTCCTTCAAATTCAGTATCAGAGCCTTTCTCGCCAAGTCAGATTAAAAAAGCGTCTGCAAGTTTGGAGACCAAATTAATCAGGGTGTTATCACTGGCCATTATTACACATGGCATCCCTGCAACAAAACCCACAGAGCGATGGCAGCGTTGAATCTCACAGGAGGTGTTTATTTGGAGACAACCAGCACAGTTGATCAGAAAAATCGCTAAGCTATCCCAGTGAATCTTCTTGACTGGCATATGGCCACATGCTAGAGAGATTCTCTAGGAGAAAAGACTAACTAGCATGTTACTGTTTCTAATGAGATTGATGTGCTGCTTTCGGTAAACACAGAACAACCATCTTCTTAAGGCAAGACTTGTTCCGGAGTATAAACACAGGTTGTCTCATTCATACACCAGGTTTGGGCATATCTCAGTACCACCAAACGCTAAGGCGAGTGCTTGTTCTTGGTGTTCATGTTCTGTTCCCAGCACAGTTTCTTACACATCAGGTCAGGCAGCCTAGCCATAGTCATTGACATTACTGTACCTTATTCTTTCCTATGCAAAAAGAAGATAATACACAGTATGTCACAGAGCTACTACACACTTGTTGTTAAAAGTGGGGTAGACTCTTTGAGATCCACAGATAGTATTAAAGAAGGGCAAAGACTACTTACATCTTGCTCTTCTCACCTGTCCTTTCTTCCCCTTTCCTCTAGTGCCTCTCCTGGGTAAGTCACATCCCAGCTAAACCTCTTAGTGAGTGATTACATTAGAGATAGTGCTAATTACCAAATGTCATCTGTGTGGTACAATCTTATCAACACCCCACACTTCCTCCCCTGAGGTGAGGGGGCTTGATCCATTTCATAAAAGTATCCTAGTTATCTGCTCTAACAAGCTCCATTCCCTCAGGCTTGAAGGTGGCTGTTTTCCTTTTTCTTTTTTTTTTTTTTTTCATCCTAAGTACAGATTCAAAGCTTTTCTGCTAGAACCTCTTACAAGGAGGAGGGTTTTCCCCAGCAACAGAGTGGTGGATATTATCCTTTGTGTATAAAAGGAGCCAGTCGGTTCCCAAGGTGCTGTATTTCAGATAACGCACTCAGACACTTTTCCCCTCACACACCATTCAGCAAGCAGAGTGCAGTTCTATCACCCACCATAGGGCAGAGGAACTCAATACCTGCCCTGCAGCTGTGAACACTGAGTTTTGAACATGGGGTAATAAAGGAAGAGCAGAAATAGGCAGGTTTAGTGCAAGAAAGCCCATAAATACTTTGGTAAGGCAACAATCACGACTGTAGTATTGCCTTATATTTTATTTCTAGAACCACCATCTGACCAAACTCTGCCAATGCCATGCTCTTCTGCCCTGTAGCACTCCCTGCTAGCCCAATTTGGTGCTCACCCACATTTCCGACAAAGTAGCTGACATGCAGCACCTGCATCTAACACACTTAGGAGCCGAGGTGCCCGCTGCACCAAAGTTCATAGTAACTGCCAGAGCAAATGGCTAGAAATACCCTGAAAGAAATAAAGGTAACGACTCTTTTGACATGCTTTCCAGTTGGACTCGAGTCTCTGAAGGATTAACAACATAACATGGGGTAGGCACAGTGACCCTGTGGTTTTGGTTACAGCACTGCTATTTCCCAAGGTTTTAACAGGCTAATTCCATCTTGCACTATTATCCAGAAGGCAGTTTGCTCCCTTATTAGTAGATACTTCGGTTGTATTCTTTCTGGGGGTTTGGTTATTTTCATGTTTGAAGGTTGTTACTGGTTTTTTTATATAATTTGTGTGCATATTACTCGCTGTCCCTGGAATTCATTTTGTTCCCTGCTAATGAAACCTCTGCGTCGCTAACAAAGCGGAAAATAAAAAAGGTAAATAGCACTCTCCAGAAACAATTTGTTTCTTGTTCTGTAAATTCTTGCTGAACAGCATCTCAGGAAATTTTCACCCCAATAAGAGAAGAGAGGAGCAGAAGGTGATTGAGAAGGAGGTGGACAAAGGGGCTACAAATGCAGTTAGTAGATCTGGAAAGGAAATAATAATTACACTCACACCCTAGACAGACAGGTACCCAGACAGCTGCACCTGTGAAACTCCAGAAAGCACTTGAGCACTGGCAAGCCATGCAATTGAATAGAAACCATTGGTTACAGAAAGATCTGAAGGGGAGATTACTTTTCTCGTGTTTAACCCTTTGGAGTTATGCCAAGAGTCAGCTGCCCTCACCAGAGTCTAGACTCAGAAAACAGAACAGGACACAGAAAATTAACAAGTAATCTTGCTCTGCAAAACCACAATGACATAGGGGAGGTACAGACTGTGTCCAGTGGCATTGCTGTCAGTGAACACGAAACAAGGAAGACGTGATGCTGTTTTTTCCTAGCATGTACACTGCTACTACCTGCTAAAGAAAAGCAAAAGATGCTCTACAAAACGTAGTTTCTTTCTCACATAGGAGAGTCGTTATGTTCATTTTCATACATATGAATATGAGTCACAAGGCTGAAATTTTCCAAAAACCAGGACTGTCGAAGAGATTTTCAAGTTCATATTGAAGCTCCTAAATTAATGCCTTGCAATTGAAAAGAGCTGAACCTCCAGCTGCTTCCACTATCTGACATTCAGATCTTAAACTCTAATCCAAGCAGAGAGGTAAAAACAATATCATAGGGCAGAAAGGGAGAGAATCTTACATCCTTCCACCTGTACAGTCAAGTAATAAAGCCATCTCTGTGCCTTATTGCTTGGGAACCAATAACAGAAATTAGTACCCTTCCCTGAAAAACAAACCAACCAACCTCAGACTCAGCCAGAGAGAAATGCACTGAAGAACAGGACTTATTTCTAAGATTACTCAATTGTTAAAAGTAGCTAAGGGAATTAGGTGCCCAAAAGCTACAGGGCCCTAAGTCCCTTAGCCACCTTTAAAAACACATGCATAGAACTCCACACGTGAACACACCTTTGCACTATCACTCACTGGATTACTGGACCAGCCCTTGTACGGAAGATTAAATACAAACTGCTCTACTGCTAAACCATATTTATTGAGCTTTAACCACCACGTAATTTATACATCTCTTCTCGCAGAGTTGGAAAAACTCCATCAACAATAATAACGGCAACACTCAATTTCAACTGGTACATTTTTAACCTACAATAAGCAACCTGTTATATCTATAAAGAGCTCTTTAGAAGTTATGCAAGGTATTAATTGAGCTGCTAGGAGACCACGCAGGTTGGTTTTGTAGTGACTCCACAGTAAAAAAGAATGCAGCAACCAGAAAAATCCTGGCAAGATAGCAGCAGCATCTCAAGAGATGATTGCTGCAGCTGTACTGGTTATTTACATGAAGTCAATTCCAAGTGATTATTAAGAACATGAGGTTTATCGTGTAATATAAAAGGCCAGTTCATTATGTCCGCACAAGCTACAGCTTAAATGGCAAACCTCAATAATTCAGTTTTCTAACAGCAGTTTGGGATTTAATCGCTGCAAAATAACTGCATTAATTCTGAATTAATTTCTTAATGGAGATGTAATTGTCTTGGGCTTCATCTAAGGGGCTAAAATCTGCTCTCACCAGCATAAATCCAGTGGAAGTTCATGTAAGAGAGTGGGACGATTTCAACATAAAGAAAACTGAAGTCAACAGGCAGCTGAGTTTTACACCGGTACCAGAGAAAACAATATGGCCCAACCATCATTTGCACTTTTCCACTTTCTGTCCCAAACGACCCTCATTTGCCTGGGCAAAGTCCATACAAGTACTAAACACAGAAACGATATCAACTCTGTTTAGTGCTATTATTATGATCGTTCATTTGTAAGACACTTCATCCCAAAGGGCTGCAAAGCATTTTAGTGCAGGGAAAACATTTCATTTCATACCAAAGTGCTTTCAGGTCTGGGATGAAGAAACCAGCTCATACCGATGGAGGAGGTAAAAAGGCAGACAGTCAGCCACTTTTCCATTTGGCTAAGACATTCAAGCTGACACCTCCAAGTACTGTAACAAGCCCTGTATGAACAATTTAAGGAACATAGCTTCAGAAGGTATTCACAAGAACTCAGATACTACTGTGGCAGGCACACTGGAAATCCTTGAGATAGAACTGAAATCACTGGGAACAAAAAAGTGATCACTGCTACGGTCATCTTATAATATGGAAGAAAATTGTGATAGCAAAAAACTGATGTTGCAGGAAGAATGCCTAGACAGCATGAACAGGGAGAGATGAAACAAACATTTTTTAGACCTTCCGGTTGCCCACTCTGGTTGATGAGCTTTTAGTGGGAAGAAGAAAGTTGAGAACACAAAAAGCAGAAGGGCAATAAATCATCTGGAGTAATCAGTGAGGCAGGTAGAAGTTACAGTGACAACACTGCCAGTCATGCAGGAAATTTTGAGTCTACTGAGTGCCAGAGGCTGAATTCTAGCCCTGGAAGTCCTGCAGTTACAAGGAGGTCTTTCAGGCTCATCCCTTTCAAGGCCACACCAAGGAAGAACAGTGTGGTGATAACACCCCTTACAATCCTAGCTGGCCAGGTGAGTTGCAAATTCAGCATGTGACAGTAAGTAAAACCGATTGAGAATACACAAGCAATACAGCCCACAATGCCTTTACTTCAATTTAAGACGTGCCATCTACCATTGTATACAAACATACCTTTTCCCTGTTGCAAGCAGGCAGAGAGAAGAGAGAATTTCCAAGTGTACGTGTTAAGCATTTTCCTACCAGCACCACGGCAACTGCACATGAATTTTCCATCCATTTTACATCTATTCACACCGTCAATGACACAGAACCATCGACAGCCTCTCTAATGTTTTGTTTAATATTATCAAATGAGAAGAGCAGTCACAAACGGCATCCTGCTAAAACGTCATGCATCTGCTTGCGTGCTCCTTGAGGACCACCTCTACAAACACTGCCCTGACACAGCCTTGCAGGCGCCTCATACGACTGTGTCATGCTATGAACTGTCATGTCACAGAGTGCAAGTGGCACAGGTGTACTGCACTAGGAGTCAAGTGTTTTAAGGAAATCCAGTAACACCCATTTAGTCAGCTCTAGTTTCTCTTCAAGTCTATATGCAGTGTTTATTCTCTTCCCGTAAATGTGACAAGAGTTCCCAACCACTGAAAACATGCCAGTAGGCTCAAGACCTCTATTCAGACTTGAGAGGTGGGGATGGTTAGTAGGAAGCAGACCAAGCAGAAGTCATCCTCGTCATATTAAGAGGAAAACAATATACAGACAAAAGAACTGTTTTTAAAAGCCCTTCCTGCCTTTCACTTTTTGAAACGAGAAAGAGAGCTAAGCAGCTTGTTTTGGGGCCTACTACTCGTTCATGAATACATCAGTAATATATTCCTTTGCAGCTCAGTAATACAAGGCATATGCAAGCAAATATATATTCACTGCCCTTAACACAACGACTGCTCCTCCTCTGGTGACAGGAAAGCCTCAATAGAAAATGTACATGATGTGAGCAAAGCAGTTGGCATCAGAAGTTGTATTAAGAGATAGAAGTCCTTGGCTCTTTGTTTGCCTGAAAAGGACACTGGCTTTCAGGTCAGTGAGCTGACCCTCCTTATGGATCAAGGTCCCAAGGAAATTTAGCAGATCAATCATCAAAACTGTCGGACATAAAGGGAAAAATTGCCAGAACAGTTTTGTTTCCATTTTTTATCAAAATCAGGCCTCTCTACAGAAATTGTCAACTTCAGTGAAATGTTTGATGGCTAAACTTTCAAGTGTTTCATTGCAATAATCTCAGAACATTGTGTTTAGATCCATTCTTTTGATTTTTACGTCATTAATATTTCATTTAATCTATTGCTGTCTATCAGATGTATGTGGATTATTATTTACTTACTAGTTTAATACAATAAAAAAGCCGAAGTAAAGAAAACAAATCAAAAGAAAACAGTGAGAGTTTAAATAAAAAAATAAATCAAATTGTCCCTAACAAAAAAGGCTTCACAGAAGTAGTGTTGACCTGCTTTGAGAGAGCTGGAGATGACCGGGTCCTCTACATTCAGCAGAGTATGGAACAGGGATTTTTGACCATAGTGTGATAGAGCTGTTGTTTTGCCTGTTTACTTGGATGCCAAAGGATGTGCAGTGTGTTCTAAACATTGAAAACATTTTGGTTGTCCTGTGACTCTAAGGTAGAAAATGGCTTCCCTGTATGCCTTTGAATCAAGAAACCTCTTCATTGTGAGAAAGTTGAGCTCTAAATTGAGAATTCATCTCTCAATACATCTACATAGGCTCAAATTCCAGCTTCCACAGTGTAACTGCCCTAGCAATCTAGTCATTAAAAACTCTTCCGGCCATTGGATAATCTGTGCCAGGCCGACTGGGGAAGGAAATAAAGCTTAGAGAAAGAAAGGAAGATATAATTTAGCTATACCTTAGAAATAAAAGGAATTTGTTAAGCGAATTTGCTGTGATAGCCTCTGGCATTTCACGGTATCACAGACATTTGCCTGTGGTATCCCAATTCCCTGGCATGCAAGATACAGCATAATTCACATGTTAGGGCAGATTTTCCAAAAGCAGGTGACAGACCAAAGCCTCATCCGTGGTTCAGTATGTCACTGGATTCAGTAATTTTTCTGTCGTCTTTAGGTCCTTGTACCACATCCATCGCTACAGTATCTCAGCAGCTGGTGATGTTCATCAGACACAAAATCAATGAGCAGCCAAGATTACATAAAACGGTGGCCAAAATTGGGTTCTTAAATTCACACTTTGGCAGAGGAACAAATAGCATGATCCTCCACACTGAAAGACCAAAAATGATCAGGCAAAATTCAATGAACATGCCATGGCGAACCTCCACAATAACTTACAAACGCACTCATCTGTAATTACAAATCTAAGCCAAAGTACTGGCTTCAGAACCAGTAAAATTCCCTGATCTCCAAAACTATTGGTGGTGGGTTTGGATGATACAACAGCCTTTTCTGAACTTCAGACCTATGAATTTACAAAAAAGTAGCGCATACTTCAGCCAAAATCACCCTGTGTTTTTCAAACTGTAGTAATCTACAGACACATCCTAAGAAACACCCACACATTGGCAGCAGAACACCCCAATCACTTCTGCACACTGAGGCAGAGGATGAAATAGATTAGCTTTCGGGATCTCTCTAAACTATTTTCTCTGTGATCCTATGAAACCTGCACAAACTAGCAATGAGGGATCTTTCAGACAGCTTGCCTCACAGGATCAACCTGGACCAAGCTGATAGAGTGCCATAATTCACAGGAAAACATTCTATAGAAAATGTTCTTTTTGCAAATATATATTAATAAATGAAAGCTGGTACAAGTCTCTCACTCTCCCCCAACTTTGCACATACAGAGCGCTGGGGTTATTACGGGCTCATCAAATATTCCATTAAGACTGACAGTCCGAAAAGAGAAGTGCCATTTGCACAAGTTCTCTCAGAGCTCCAGCAGCCCTCTCTTGTCAGTGTCATGGCTGGACTAAGATTCTGTAGTGAGCAAAAATGAAGTCAGAACCTCTTTAATATATAATTAGCAATAAGAGGAGTGTGAGGGCATTTGAATAATACATCTCATGGTCAGACAAAGCAGTAGGAGCCAAAAGAGAAAGAGCGTAAGAAGTCAAGGGGGCAAAGATCAAAGAAAAATGAGACTTACGTACCTATGTGAAGGGAGAGATCTAGTTATAAGCTGATAAATAGTAAAAATAGTGCTTTGCATTTATAGAGTGCTTTGCTTTCAAAGATTTCCAAAATGGAGCTCAAAGGCTGGTAAGAATGATTGTTCCCTTATTATAGCATGGGAAATAGAAATCCATAGGGAGAACATGACATTTCCAAGGGCTTCAGGATGTCGGTGGCAGAGCTGCGACTACAGCCATTTTCTAATGGCTGGAGCAGTTGGCCTCTTCCATCCTATCCCTGGAAGAGAGTGTTCAGAGACAGGGAGATAATGCACAATACTGCTGAGTTTCCCCATAAACCAGACTAAAGTCGGGTGTTTGGTGTTTATGCCAAATTTACTGGTGCCAGATTAGCCTAAGGCTACCACTGGCAAATGTTATACTCACAATGCCTGAGAAATGCAGAGAAAAATGAATGCTCGGAAATGATTTAGTGATAACACTGAGCTCTGAATCTCTGTTTCCAGCACCTCAAAATACAGATGTGTTTTTCTTTTGCATCTTGGTTCATATTCCTCATTATAATCACTGTCTTACTTTCCGTGCTGCCCCCTCCCAACTCACATTAGTACCTAGGATTGCAGATCAGGGTTCATGTAGAGACATCAGCTTAACATCTACGGCACCTGCAAACAATGGCATAGATATAACCTCTCATTTTTCAGCAGAGAAACTCTTCAGACCTGGACACATTTGCAGTCAATTTTTACCTGGGTATAACGTGCCTATCCACCAATGCATCTGTCCTATCTGCTTCCCTGTGGTCCTCCCCATCCCCATAGAGCAACCCTGTTGGGTTCCTGCAGCGGCAGTACATGGGGAGGATGGCAGTGCCTCACAGGAAATTTCCAGCTGACAACCACTGTAGAAAGAGCGAAAAAAGGTTTGGGCCGAGGAGGAGGAGTTAGAGGTGGAATTGAAGCGGCTGCTCTACTGCTCCCCCTAAAATAAAGCCTCGATACTAAATAAAGTAGAAAAGACACGCACAAAACCCCCTTCAGCTCCTCATTTAAAGGTAAAGCGGCAAAAAGAGCAGCATGGTCTGCAGCTGGAGCAGAGGACTAAGCTACAGACCTGCGTGGGCAGAAAGTCCTCAGAGAAGGGATTGCCTTGCCCTTTAAGAGCACAAAACGTGAGGTAATGGCTTCATTTGACAGCTGCTGAAAAATAAATTACTATTATTATTACTTTACTTGCATGGGGTGCAGGCGCCCAGGTGCTGGCTGTGAGGAGCTGCGGGGGCAGCCTCTGTGACGCGAGGCCGGGGCCGCCCCGTACTGGTTCTGACCGGTTCCGGCTGGTTCCAACAGCCCCTCAGCCAGGCTGGCAGCACCTCAGGGAAAGCGTGTGTAAGAAAGGGCGGGAAAAAAGCTGGACTGGGAGAGGAGGAGGGAACAAAGTGAGAAACCGCAGAGGGAATACGGTAGTCAGAGAAGGGAGCAGCAGACAAAAACCACCATGCGCTGACCGAATCCCCATAACTGTTTGTAAAGACAATGGGGGGGACACCTCCCTCCCTCACTCCCCCCCCCCCCCAAAAACACCAAACAAAAAGCCCACAGAAACCACAGGAACAAGTTAGATGACCAGTTTCTCAAAGTGGTCTCCGAATTTCTGCCTACCTCCATGACTTTCAGTACCTCACAGCGTTCAAACCCAAAGGGGCCCTGCAAGGATGAGCTATGGATGGCAGGACCCAGAGCAGGAGGAGGGCCGTAGCCCATCAGACCCACCTCCCACCCTGCTGGAGAGACCTGGCCTCAGAGCAGCCGAGGGATCAGGCTGAAACGGAGGAAGAAAATCATTTAAATGGACACTTTCAGTCACGGAATGGTTGCTGCTATTCCGCCCCACCTTCTGAAGCGGAACGCTACTTCAGAACCTTTCCAGCTGTAAGATGCACAGAGGCTGCAGTGCCAGGAGAATCTGACCCAGATGATGACTAAGGGAACCTACAAGTACCTTGCTTACAGGCAGCAGAAGTCATAGAGCTCTGCAGGCATCTAGACCAATGTGCAAGGAGCACAGATGAGGTCCTTGGTCATGACGCATACTTGTAACAGTAACAGGCAGTCATGTAAGAGAGAGGCCCCAGAAAATGACATTGAAAATACACGTAAGTCTCTACACAACATGTTTCTTTGAAATATTTCACAAGCACCATATTACCTTGCACAGACGGCTGGAATTACAGGGACTCTGTAGGGAGGAAAAGTTCAAATAGAGAGCAAGGGTATAAAAGTTATTAGGAATGCAGGGATTTCAGGCAAGCACACTGTGTTTGCAGACAGGGTGGGCTCAGGATGGGTTCCATCTTAACTACAGCAGGCCCCAACTGTGCTTCTGAAAATTAATATGGTTTGGAGGGGATTTTCTTAAATTCTGAGCTAAGGAAATCTGGCAGGTGCTAAGGAGCGCTCAAGTCAGACAAAGACATCTGCTAGGGATGCCAGTAAAACAGAGATAACTGTTATCTGGGAGCAAAGGATAGGACAGGAACTTCAGCTAGAGCAAAGCTGAGAAACGTTACAACTGCAGAAATAAAATCTGAAACTTCCGACACAGAATTTCAATAAAATTAGGCTCTGGGCCAAGACTAAAAATGGTCATGTGTGTACACATCACTGCGGAAGCTTCTGAGCAATAATGGGTAAACGAGAACGCTGGATAATGGAAGAAAACCTTGCTATAATAAGGACTAATGGAATGACAAAGATCAATGGAAGAACATAATCTTTGGTTTCAAACTGTACGTGAAGGACATACTAGGCTTTAGAGGTGAAGGTGCTGTACCCCCACAGAATCCAGTGAGGTAACATTTTGAGATGTTCATAAAGTAAGCTCCAAAAGCCCCCAATATAAGAATATCAGTATACTAGCAGGGTTACATCATCCTCTTGATCAAGAGGACAGAAAAATACTAAATGCATAATGTTGATGAACATCAAAGCAGTAATCAGTCTAATAAAGCAGAAAAAAGTGGATGCCTTTGGTTATCTGCTTACAAAAATGAGTCAGGTGTCATGTTGGGTGACAGTTTAGAAAAATAATTCCTTGATGTGTTAAATAAATTATCACTTAGAACAGCTGACTCCAGAGCTCGCGGAGACAGAAGGCTATTTTCAGTGCAATTTGACATGAAAGACAAAAGTCTGTTTGCAAAGCAACTGTTGTTGATGCACTGAAAAACAATGACCACTTCACAAACAGGCTTATTGTCCTTCAGGAATTACACACACACCAAAAAAACCAAACAAACACACACACACCCAAAACCAGAACAACACAGAAGGAGGTACTACATTTTTTGAAAGAGGATTGTAAAACTAATGAGGAAGCTGGTTGAAAAAGAAGTTAACATCAGAAGTGATAAGGATTAAATCCCTATCCTAATACATAAAGACAAGGGGGAAAAAAAAAATCATCCAAGAGTCAGAAGGGCATTTCCAAATACGAAAGAATCTAGGAAGCGAAGTGACAAAACCCTTAAAACAGAACAGTATATTTAAATGGACAGGCTGAAGAAATTATTTGAGCAACAAAGTATCCCATCAGTAAAAAGAAATTCAGGCTCAGTGTGGCCAACCCAGAGAAACATAAGGAAAATACAAAATCGTCTCAGTTCCCTTTTGGAATACCTCTTACTTACTGTTCATTACAATGGCTTTGCTAGTGTAAGATGTTGGGGGGAATAGCAAGATCAAGGTCATGCTGCTGTTACTCAGTGGTTCTCTGCACAGATACACCTGGTGAGAGACGCTGAGCTGAGAGAGGTTATTCTTACTCTCACTCAAGAGAATAGGAACTAAGTTCAAAGTGATCTTGGCAAATGGGAGAAGTGGCCCAAAACAAGTAAGGCAAAATCTGACAGAAAGTTACCAAGTGCTACTTCTAAGAGGGGAATTATGTCATGTACAGAATGCCCAGTCACCAATTTGTTAGTGAGTAGTCCTACAACCCGAAGCATATAGCAGTTCACATGCTAAACAGGAGCCAACAGAGCAATGTTGTAAAGAAAACACATGCCACATTAAGGGGAGAGTAATGTGCAAGATGTGAAAGGTATCATTTGAAAGATGCATATGGTTATGGAGAAACCTCAGTTGCAGAACTACTATCCAGTTTTAGGCAACAGACTTCAGGAAAGAGACAGAAAAACTGGGATAAATCCAGAGCAGAAAAAAAAAAAAAATCTTTAGAAAACAACACTCATGAAGAAAGGCTGGCAAAAAAAGCATTTGTTTAATCTAGAAAAGAGAATACTACAGAACTAACAGGACTTGAATACATGGAAACTTATTACGAAGAGGATACTCAGTGTCCGCAGCAGTGGGGGGGGGTGGGGTGGGGGCAAGAAATCAGTCTAGCATACAAAGTGAAAGATTTAATTTGGAAATTAGGAAAATTTTTTCATTTCTTAGGATAGCACAGCATTACAGCATGCTACCCAGGCAGGTAGTTGAGTCTCCTTCATTGGAAATTTCTAGAAATGAAGTAAATATTCAGAGTAGTCATGTCCCTTTCATCCCTGTATTTTATGATTTTTACATGATCCCGGGAGAGATCTTAGTATCAAACTTCTGCTGGGGCAAGGTTTCCATTCCACTGACATGAATATGCTACAACCCCCCCAAATCCATTGGGTTAGCAAAGGACATACGTTAGGTTCAGTAATCAAAGGATCTGTGATGACACCAAGATTCAGATTATGCAGAGAGAGATCTGAAAACTGGTGTTACAGAAAACCAAATAAAAAAAGGAACAAACAAATGAAGGATTAGATTAGCAAGGGGGGGATGCAGGCCAAGACTGAAGGTTACTTGGACTTGGATGTGGGGAGCCCGGGGTTGGGACGGCAGGCCACGATAGGAAAGGCTTCAGGCCGAACGCACTGCATTTCCTTACATTTCACAAGGAAACAACAAACAAAAACCCTATGGACCCCATGGGTAAGGCAGAGGCATTTCAAACCCTCTACAGAAAGATAAGAATTTGTTGCTATAAGATGTATAGATGAATCAAGAGCCCATACAATGCAAAGAAAGAGTCTCCCCAAATATCATCATGAAACCTCACTGAAAAATCCTAATAACAATTTCTTTATAAAAAAAAGAAATAAAAAAGAAAGGAATAAAAAAAACCCTCAGGAGTGAAGCAGTAAGAGCAATGCTCAGAACTAAACTCACAGTATTCGATTCTTTACAGCTGCCCAAATATATTCCCCACATATAGTCTAGGAGGGAATTGGGGGATATGGATGCCTTTAGCCATGATGCACAGGATGAAGGGAAGAGGTGAGGAGAAAGCTCGCTTTCTAAATGCAAGCAGAACTGATAAATCACAGCCTGGCTGGCATGGCAAACACCAGTCCCTCTGGCAGCTTTGTAATTACTCCCTAAATGTGGTCTCAACCCTCTTGATGTGGAGATAAATAACTTTATGTGCAAAGCAATTAAAGCCTCAGGCAATGCTGCCGGCAAAGCTTGGTCACTGCGTGTCACTATCCATTTGCCAGAGAGGTGTACAAGTGGTACTGAGTTTATTAAACTGGAGCACTGGCTTCCACACATCAACCTGCCAGAGGCCTTCTTTGGATGGCCCTCAAACAATTGTTTCTACTCTCCAAAGCAATGAAACATCCTGGTTCAAGGGCTGAACCTGAAGTGAGTTGAGAGACCCTCTGAGCAGTGTGCTAGGCATTTTGCTCCTATCTGCTCTCCCAGAAGAGAGCAGTTTTCTGCATTGTAAGTCTGATACCTACTGGGGAACCTCTGAAGGATTTATCAATCATCGTGATTAGATTCCTCCTCTTCTCAGGAGAGATCGTGCTCAGTTGAAACAAGAGCTATTGCTGGGACGGTAACAAATCACTCTGAAACAGAGCCCTGCTTGCTGCATTCCTTTTTCCCTTGTACACATGCATTTCTCTGCCCTTTTCCTGCATGGTCATATTTTCTCTACATCTCCTGTCTATCCAAAGTAGTACATGCCTCCAGGTATGTCTCACACCTGCTGCCTACTTGTATCGACAGCTCTGGAAAGCAAACTTAGGAAAGTCCTCCTGCAATCACATATGGCTGGGCAAAATGGCACTATACAGTGATACCTGAATCCTAGCCTACTCCTCCTCTAAGGAGTAACTGGCCTACTCAGCTCAGAAGGACTGTATACTGCAGCATCCATGCCAAAAAAAAAAAAAAAAAGAAATCCTAGAAAAAGCACCATGCAGAGTACAAGCTAGAGCATTAGACATGCCGTGACTAGCTTACACAACCCCAAAGCAGCCTCCATATGCCAGGCAAATCACCTGGTGGAGATTCCACTAACCTGCAAGGAAGGCATGGACTAGCTATATCTGTCACAGCAAATCAAGCCATCTTTCTGCCTGACTCCTAACATAAGGCACATGACTGGAGGGACACTGGTATCGGCTGGACCATCCTCTAACACTCTCAGTCTGTACAGCTCCAATTTATGTGAAAAAGTGGGATAACTTCTGATTTCAAGAAAAAAAATGAACAAAACCCCAAATATTTCAGTTTTGAAAAAGTGATTCCCCCCCCCCCCCCTTTACAGTCTCAAACTATCACCAAAAGAAATCAGCACAACAGCCATTTCTTTCAACATTCTTCCTGGCAAACAGATTTGTTGTTTGTTTTGGTTTTTTTAACCTAGGTTGTTGAAGACAGAACTTGAAACAGTATCAGTGTTTTGATAAAAAAGCAATGTTCTTTAAAGCCAGTACTGATTAATAATCAAAACTGCTACTAGGGGGCACTGTGACATTCAAAGGAGGTACAACCCTGCTACCCACTGCTTGTTACTGTGTCCCTGCAATCTTTCACAATACCTTGGATACACAAATACAGCTAAATTCCAGTTTGGGTCATTTCACTCTTTCTAGTAAAGTACCTCTTAAACTTTAAAATGTGTACAATGCATTTTCCCCCACCTCGCTCCTTTCTTAGCACAAAGATATTCAACAAATGCTGTCTCCTTCTTCAGAGGTGACTGTATTTCAGTAACTGGAGAAAATGAAACTTGTTTGTAAACCAGGCTGAGATCATTCAGGGCAATCATGACAATGTAATGCAAGAGTTAAGAATGATAATAGTAATCATAATAATAATGATAATGGATATTTCTCTTCCCACTGCAGTGAACCCATCTGGAAGGCCTCAGTGTGAGGCTTCAGAAGTATCCAAAACTGTGATTAGAGAGAAATTCATTGCAGCAGGAAGGTGGAAGCTCAGAACGCCAAAGAAAGAAAAAAGGAAGAGAAAAATCCTTTCTAGTTTTGGCCAACAGACCTAATCGGAAATTCTTTTGAAATGTTATTCTCTGGAAGAGAGCTCAGTTAGCAATATTCTGCAAATGCTCAGCCCACTTCATCCATCTGCCAAGCTGAGAATGAATATTCATAGCAAGTTATTTTAATCATTGTGTTTTTCTTGATGTGACATAATTCTATATAATTTTTCCCCCCGGAAAAAAAAAAAAAAAAAAACAAACCACCACACCACCTCTTTTTATGCTGTCAAGTCAGAAAGTTTTTTCTCCATCTGCAAGAAAAAAGGGACATTGGGTGGCTCACACATGGGTTGTAGCAACATCCTCGTCAACACTTCTCAAAGCCCAGCATTAACAACCTAGCTAATGTCACCAGTGAAAACAGTATGTGCTGGCTTTTACCCATCCTCTTGAACACAGGGGGATTAATATCTCACACCAGGGATGATCAGAGTGAGAGTGCCAGACTAACGTAGGCTAAGAATGGGATACATGGGCTGCCCATACCTGGGGGACCAAGGGAGGCTGCACTGGTAGAGCTGGGTTTGGGGAGCTTGGGGCTGGGAAAGCACGGGTGCTGCGGTTTGAGGATGAAGGGAACAGGCAGAGCACTACTGCAAACGTGTCCGGTGGATGCTGCTTGTAGCTGCACACCTTTCTAAGCTCATACCACATTAAAATGCTTTTACAGTTTTTAAGAGTTTCTTAAAATAGTTCTTGTTCAACACTTAGCAAAAGTGCACATTTTTGGCAAAGCTGTCCAAGCAGAGACAGATTATAAATACTTTAAAGTCCATAGAAGTACTTTGGGAACAAATAGGGTCTTTTCCTGGTTCTAACCGGTGCTCTCAGTTCCCAGTATATCAACATAACATTTTATCACAGTTGAGAATCCTGAGGAAAATGGTGTTCTTGTAATAACTGAGAGTCTAAAAATATTCAATACTTAACTGATGCAAGCATTTCCCAGGTGCCATACATTAACTGCTGGGACAGGCAAGCTGGGTCACAGAACTCTGCTCGGTGGCAAGAAAGAGGACACAACCAGGTTTTCTTAAAAGCCAGGCATGTGTTTTACAGATCACTCCTGCCTCTTCCTTGTTCTCTGGGTTGTTGCACCTTGGTGGCCACCGTGCTCCTTGTTCTCCGGTACACCACACTGCAGCGACCTCCCTGCTCCCAAGCACTTTGTGCCCAGTGACTAGTTTGTTCCCCCCTGCCCCAGAACACCCCAGAGACCCCACAGGGTGCTCCCCAAAGTGCTGAGCCCACCTGATTCCTGGGTGGGATCGACATGAGGAGCAGCTTATTGGAAGGACATCTGTGGCTTGTTCCCAGTTGCTACTCAAGTGCAATCCATTTCCTTTGATACAGTTTTTTGAGTAGTAGAAAAAGGAGGCAGTGAGTGCCATACAAAGGTGGATTACAAGAAGCTAAATAAGTTGAGACTTCTTTCTTGCCGCTTCTGCTTCGTGTTCCCTAGACAGATCTGCATCTAGCAAAGAACACTGCAGTCAGTTCAAATCACTTGTTCTAGCCAGTGTAGCAATCCAAGACCTTTAGTTCAGGAAAAGAAAAAAGGAGGAGGAGGAGGAAGGAAAAACAGCAGACAAGAAAGAAGTGAAGGTGATCTGCATTTAGCTTTAATTAACTAGTGGATGTGTTCTGAAAGACACTAATATACACCAGCGAAAGGCCCCCACAAGCATCCAGAAAGCCCTAATTGCATCCTGTTGCCTGACTGCTGCTGCTTCTCTTACTTTCCTGACATTCTGGCTCCCCTCTTTGGCCACGCTCTGCCAAGCACTTTGCAGAAAACCAGTATTCTCTTCCAGTACTGGAGGCTGCTGCTGCAAAATGCAGGGTACCTGTAATGCTACTTATGGTTGGCAAGGGTAGAAAAAGGTTGAAGTCCAATTGTCACTATTTGCATTTGTCTGTTTCCATGCAGAGACTGGTAAACAAGAGTTAGCTTCCATACTGGTGGATGGCATGGGAGAAAGAGCACAGAAACAAATTCACTGGGACAGAACCATCATCCTTAAAAACAGGCATAGGTTCCCTGATGCCTCATGGAGATCCTGGGAACTTTGCTCATCAGCACCAGCTTTGAATCTGACTGACCAGGAACACAAAATGACTTGTCTGGCTTAAGAGAAGAAGAGGAATCTGTCTCAGAAGACAGGTTACAACCTAGCCCTTTCAGAACAACCCTATAGATTGCAGTGGAGAAAACCTCAACAGAGTTCTACAGAAATTTAATAGGCAGTCTACACAATGGCTTTCTAAAAATACAGGACTGAAAAAGAGAGAAATCCTCCTAGGATGGCTCGAATTCTCTATTAAATACTAAGCAAGATTCCATAAAAGCTCTCTAAATGTTAGCAATTTCCATTAGGGAAATCTTTAATGATGGAAGGTCATTACCAGCTGAAGGCCTAGCAATGAGTTCCTGGCTCCCAATCCAAATCCTGGTGGACAATGTCTGTATGTACAGCTGAGCAACTAACTCATGCCAGATAAGACAGCCAACAAATTCAGCTTCTGTCCATGACCAGAGGGCCATTGCTTTGAATTTGGTTTTGTTTATTTTTGTTTCCCAATTATGTTTGTTAAATTGTTTGCATTTTTTCATAAATGGCTTCAACACACACTCTATTTTCCAAATTCAAACGGTACTGTTTAATTGCAATTGGTCAGATAAGTAATATTCTTACTGCCTGAGCACTGAACCGCTTCTGGAGTGCTATGATAGCTTGCAGTGTATAAATTAGCTAAGAGGAGTACATACAACACATCTGACTGCCCCTAAGATTTTCAAATGAGATGAAGAGAGAAAATAGGTGTACATGTGGGTCCTCTGGGAGGAAAAATGGGATAAAGGCAAAATCAGGGCTATCTTCTCATCCCTGACATCACATTTTAAAGTGTACTTCTCTACCATCTTCCTAGTACTTTGGTTTTTTTAGTCTAAAAGCTAACTATTTGAAATTCATGACAAATACCTCCCAGCCAGTTCCCTATTCTGATTCCAAAGACCATAATATCTGATATTCTCAACACAGTCTGGCAAGGGAGCACTTTTGGAAGGGGGGAATGCCTTTCAGATGGAATATTTTTTTATTAACTTTTTCAGTTCCAAACACATTGTGAAGATCTTTCTCAAAAGTTTCTCAAATAAAGTGGTTTGGGTTAACAAAACAAGTCAAACAAAAAACCACTACCATGTTATGGTAGAAATAATTTGCAGGAAATTTGAATCAATTTCATTGTCACTTTTACCAGGAATCGCTTACATGTTTAATTTTAGTCAGGTAAGAATATGTACCAGTTTGTGTTCCATTTTAAAAGCTGAAATATTTTGAGTCATTTAGCAGTTGAGATGATAAGGAAGAAATGCAATGTTTCAGAATCTCTGAAATGAAACATCTCCGTGATGTCAAAAGAAAACCTTTCCATATGCCTAAATATTTCCTTCATAAAAAATTATAGGGTTTTCATCTTTTTTTCCATCTGCTTTTGGGGAAGGAAAAAAAAAAAGAAAAAAACCCACATTTGTAAGTCTTAACACTTCCAAGTGGGATGAAACTCTGTTTTGACAAACTCCTGAAAACAGGCCTATAAATGTAGTTCAGACATTCCCTCCTGTTGTGGCAATTACTGACAAGACAACTTCAAAGCATCTGTCTCATAGAAACGTGTATAATCTACTCCATCAAAGTACATTCCTCATTAAGGTGCCACGGTATTGCTTTATACACAATGTCTGAGCATCCAGCAGACCAAGGGAGTCACACCTTAGTAATGTAATATACAACTCATTGTCCTGAAAGTATTTAGAAACATGAACAGCTCCACAACCACGTCGTGAAGGGGGACAGCATAACCATGTCCATTTTGCCTCCAGGAAACTGAATGCAAAGACCTTATGGAAAATGTTTCCAAATTAGTTTGTGGTTTTTGTTGCCTCAATTCTGGATTCCCTGGCCAGGGACATCCAAGATCCAAGGCACAGAAAGATGCATTCTCCTGGTAGCTGTAGTTTATCATATGTCATAGAGTGTCTGCTCCTCAAACTCCAGACCAATCATGACAAACATCCTAGCAGTCACCAGGACGCAGTGGATTGGAGCTATGTACAGGGAGAGGGGCATGTCAAGGAGAAAAGCGGGGGGAAAAGGGTATTACATGTGACAGAAACATAGTGCGGAAAACAGCGAATATGTGCAGGTATGGTAAACTGATAGACTGTTTTCAGCTTGCTTTTCCCCAGAAAGCCTATATTGAACCCAAAGATGGTGAGACCCCACCTTTCCTATTTATTACTATGCTTAGTCTGAGTTATAAAACCTTTGATCTCTTTGACCGAGCTTCCTCCCAAGGACTAAGGAATGAAGTGGCCCTTGCTAGGCTCTCCAGCGAATACACCACCCAGCAGGAGCTCATTTGAGGCATCTGACATTCAGCCTTTACTTCTCTTCCCGCAGGAGGGAAGAAGTTTCATCTATTCTTCTTTTTCACATGCTCCCACCTCCCCACTACTGCTATCTGTGGTCTAAGCTTGTGCACGTCATTGCAGGGACTGCTAATGAAAACAGCTGCCACCCTTCACCACTGCCTCCCCGAGCTCTGCTCTGAGCAGAGTAAGACAACACATATGGCCAGCTGCCATACACTCACAGCAGGGCACTGCTGGCAAGACCAACCTAGCACTGAATTGGCGTGTTTTGGTACTAACAGAAGTCTAACCACATCACAAAGCTCAGCAACATCCGCAAAACACAACGGAGGAGCAGCTCGATTTAATTCCCAATGCGTTCCCGCTGCTGCAGCCAAAGTGCAAACAAGGCAATTTAAACAGAGACCAGGTACCTCCACATTGCAGCCAACACTGCTAGAAACATCGGTGGAGACATGCCCATACAAGTAACCTTGGTGCTTTTGAGGGGGTCACATTCACCTCAGCATTCGGTGCTCTATAGCCACAGTGGTAACAGCACCGGCAGGAGGTTTAAAAACGAGAGCGCGACCATCAGGAGAACCTAAAAACTAAATGGACAGTGGAGACTCAGCTGTCCTCCATCACCAAGTGGAGATAGGTCACCAGACACAGACTGGTTCAACCTGCCTTATCGTTTTTCTTCTCCATGAGACAAGAGAGAACGTCAGCGCTCCTGAACTGCCAAGACAGTATTTTGGACCAGTGCTACCTCTGCAAGGAAAACCTCAGAACGGCCATGAGCTGATCTGTGAGAGAGACAGGACATCAAACCACGGAAACCCAGCAGGATGGGAGTCACACTTCAAATCGATACCAGAGGGAGAAGTCTTCCTCCAGGCTCAGGGACTAACAATAACTTTACAGGTACCCCAAGCCTGTCTGACAGAGCCCATCCACTCCAAGACCACCCTGTGGTGGGCGGTGGTGCCCCTTTGTCTCAGCCCTTGGTAGCTGGTGCATTCTGATAACAGAGCCTCAGCTGTCGGAAAACAAACTGCAAGTGGCAGATTGAACATGCGACTGTGCAAAAGCCCGTCTCAGGAGGGACAATTAAAAACACACACAAAAAATAAATGGCTTTTCCTTTTCAACCCTTTTTCCTCTTCAACAAGTAACAAGACAGGAGCGAGCGCCTGTATGCTAGAATGCCCAGAAAATCGGCAATTAACAAGCGTTCCGCTCTAGCCTGTCTGCGATTTCCTCCCCGCAACTGTGGCTAAATGTTTAAATACATCACTCCCCCCACCTTCTGTGTGCTTGCTGTGGCTCTGGCACACCTCAGCCCTTCTGGCTTTGCGTATCATGCGGTCTTCCCTTTCTCCCGTGTTTATCTGAAGTTTGCTCCAAGCTAAATATTGGGAGAGGGGCATGGTGTCTACCCAACTGCCTTCAGGAGGACACATGTTCAGATGAGCTAACTACCCCAAATGCACAAAAGCCAAAATGCACTTAGCCCTACGTACCACAGAGGTGTTTTATAAGCCATCTAGTCAGCAGCATTCTCAAGAAAGACGCATTACCATATCTGGCCAACAATAACATAATCCAGAGAATTCAAATGGGATTCTTCCCTAGGAAACTAAGTGCTAACCACATTACCGTGCAGATGCTCATTAACAAGTCCGTATCAGACAAAAGCTGCAAAGGTATTTTTCTGAGGCATGGGCTTAAATAAAGGCTTTTGACTCAGGTTGGCACTCAGAATTAAATTGATAGAAAAACACAGTCTCTCATTAAATTCATACAGCAATTCAAAGATGAAGGCTAAAAATAAAATCTGTGCAAACAAGCGTGAGGAGTAAAACACTCCAGTAGGCTCAGAGGAACACTCTGCATCATGGACACCTGTGACCTACTGGCCTCCCTGGACACTCTTCAAACCCTGAGTTTCAAACAGTCAACTCAGAAAAAGGTGCTGACATTGTATGCTGATGTTCCTATCACGCAATTATCCACATAGGATGGTTTTCATAGTTGACTGCCTAGAAGCTGCAGATCAAACTTGGAAAAAATGAACCCAAACTACCAAAACAGAGTAAAATTTTATTACAGAGAATAGATGTTGAATATCCTTTAAATTATATATAGAGAGGCCTCATAATTAATGAATGACTGAGCTTCAGTCTAAAAATGAAAGTATTACAAAGAAAAAAACCCCACTGCTGTATGACATAAAGAATCCACTAGGTAGACACAACCCTGCAAAAGAAAATCCTCCAAAAAATAGTTGATAGCATAATCCGTCTTGGCCAACTATATGGAAGCAAAGGCTAGGGCCCAACTTTGACAGCTGAATGGGCTAATTATAATACAGCTCCAACGTCGAATCCCTCCATCTCAAGTTTTGCAAACAAATGGCGTACATGCAATGAGCTTCAGCAACAACAGCTGCAGAACAGAACTGGGCTGATCTCCCTTGCCAATAGATCTACAGAAAACAGCAGTCAGTCCTGATGCCAGTTCAACCAACCGAGAGAATACAAACACCATCACAAAGCGCTAGAGGATCCGAAATTGAATCCAGATGAAAACATGACCTATTTCTATACCTTCCCATCTATTCGTTTTATGTTGCTGCTCATCACTAAAATACCCTTTCATGTAAGATCAATAGCAATAACAAAGTTCTGAGTGGGCTTCCTTGGCTATGCCCCTACTAGTAAATTACCCAGCACCTGGAACATTCCCCAACACTGGAGCCACCAACACTGCTGAACTGCTAGAGTGGTTCCTGACACAGTTTTGGCCTGTGCCAACCAACACTATGCCAAACAGTTCCCAGTCACGTCTATGGGTTAGCACTCCCAATGGACCCATTCCCAACAGGCAATTCAAACACAGCCAATCTGTTTCAAAGAATAAGAGGTTTTAACAGCTTGAATGTGCGCTATTCCATGATAGTTGGCCTTAGTGTCAGGTTATAGTCCAGGGCACATTTAATTGTTATTATAGATATAGGTACAGAATTGCTGGCATTTGTCCTTTCCTGAGTTCAGAACTACAGCTGGGGCTGGTTGGCTTCCCTGGACACTAGGTGCTTGTTTAAAGTAAGATTTCCTTGAAAAAATGTGTATGGTAGTTGAGGGTCTTGCTACAATGATGCAGGTACAGCTGATGGAACAGCAGGAATGAAGAAATTAATTTTTTAGATTTGTTGATGGGTGACTTCGTATTCAATAGCAAGAATTTCAGTTTGGAATTTTCTTTACTGCTGTCCTCATTCAAGTATCCAACTTTAGGGTTTATTCTTTCAGGTGTCATTCTTCAGGGAACCTATCGTCAACTGCAGGAGAGATCTGGACCAGCACTCAATGGCCTTGTGTTTTCCTTCCTCCAGATTCTGAGGCTAGCAGTGTTATTCTGAGCTGAGCAGCAGCTCAGGAGATTTCTGTGATTCTCCCCAAGTAGGCAGCGCTGATAAAATATAGCACTGAAAAGAAGAGATAGTAGCAAAACGAGAAAATGAGCAATTATTCTCTTCTCATTTTACCCTCTTCTTGGTTATCAACCAAGGGGTGGCTCATGCTCTGTAACAAAGCAGATGAGGGCGAGCTGAAAGAGCTAAAGGAACCAAAAGCTACTTAAATGTTGTGGATGATGCTTTTACTTCCTTTTTACACTTAATA
This sequence comes from Buteo buteo, assembly GCF_964188355.1. Taxonomy (NCBI): domain Eukaryota; kingdom Metazoa; phylum Chordata; class Aves; order Accipitriformes; family Accipitridae; genus Buteo; species Buteo buteo. The sequence goes on from NC_134178.1 coordinate 42,490,099, forward strand.
ACAGGAAGGAATCACCTGCAGAGAGTAGAGTGCGAGTCTTTCAAAAGTCCCATGACATTGTCATGCAAGTCATCTGTGAAGCTCTTCATGATTTGAAGCAACTGAAATGGCTCCAAATACCTACATTTAGGCAACTGAATCACCCCCCTGGTCTATACCAGCAGCAGAGTCTGGAGAGCGGTTTTGCTGACCAAATGCAGCTGTCTAGTCTACCTTTGCAGCTGACTCGACTGAGCACATAGGCAGTAAAGATCCAGTAAGGTATGAGAGTGTAGATATCTGGCTAACAGAAAGATATCTGCATTTAGGTTCTACAGCCTGAAGCTGAACCCCACCCTTGATTGTAGGCAAGTGGAAGAAACTTATTTTGAGAGGTCAGAACGACACTTAAAGCATGGGTGTAAGAGTCACTGCAATATGCAGTATAGACTTAGATCTAGTACATTCCCCTCTCTCTCCAAAAAGAGCCACCTTCTTTGGGGGAAGTTCTGCAAATTAATCATTTTCATATCAAATCAAGCTGAAATTTTTGAAGTTCCTGCAGAACAGCAGCTCTGCAAAATCAAGATTAGAATTAAATGAAATATTTTATTAGAATGATGATGGATTGTTTCATTTTGACAATATTGGCATGGTGTATGTGGATAGCGTCAAAGCATTACAACATGAAATACAAAATATAATGTATAATATTTAGTAGAAAAGTCAAATGAAAATCTATCAAAGCATTTTAATCAAAATATTTTTATGCTACTCTGAAGAAATGGATCAGCATTATCGAAACAAATTGAGAAAGTTGAATCCACTATTTGGATGTATACTTGTGAAAATTTTCTTCCAAATCTACTGTCTTCCACAAAAGACTTCAACCCCTAACAAAACAAACTTTTGAATGTTTGTTGGTTTTTTTTTTTCTAACCGGCTCTAACAATAAAAAAAATTGGATGCATAGGCTTTGCCTGTACTCCATAACCAAGAAGGCAAAGGCACTGGTCAACTGCCTGTGCTGTTAAACTATTAGCATGGTGGTCAGTGGTGCGGTGTTGGCCTGTGCCAGCAGCTAGCGCAGTAGACACAGGTTGGAGGTTATTGCAAACGAGGAACTGTTCCCCACAGGCTGTTTGTACATGGCCTCACCGCTCTGAAGGGTAAGAGAATTTACCCATATCGATGTAAGCGGTGCTGTGCCAGTTGGCTGCAGGGCCTGCAAACGTTCCCTGGACTGTTTTATTTCATAACACCAATGAAGCCATACAGACTCCCTAGGAGTACTACAGCTACCACTGTGACATGCGAAATATGCAGGATGTTACATAGCAAACCATGGCCAAAACCAAGATCAATGAGAATGAACTCATATTCAAAACCTGGAGGTGGAAAACACAACCCTGTCCAAGGGGAAAAGAAATCCTATTCTTGTGTTCAAAACACAAGCAGGATGAGAAATACTTTTGGTCATTTATATAAGAATGTTAAAAGAACTTAGGGGGGAAAAAAAAGGGGGGGGGGACACCACCCAACTGTTAAGAAAATAGAGATTATAATGCCAGAAGGAAAAGTGAACTTCTTTTCCAACCTCCTGAATAACGCAGCTCATAGAACTACCCTGAATTAATTCATGCTTGGATAGAACATATGCTCTGAAGAAACAGCTAGTATTGATTTTAAAATTGCCAGTGACAGAGAATCCACCACATTCCCATGGTAAATTGTTCCAATGTTTAATTACTTTCACTGTTGAAAAAACTTGTGCCTCATTTCTAGTGTGAAATTGCCTGGCTTCAGGTTCCAGCCACTAGATCTTTTTATATGTTGTTTGCTAGCTTGAAGTGCCCTCTTATTAAAGTTTGGTTCTCTAAGTAGGTATTTACAAACTGCAACCCTTTAGGTTTCCCACAGATAAAAGAGGCTCTTCTCCAGGAATCTCAGCCTGTGAAGCATGGCCCCTCGCATTACCATCATTTACATGTCTAGTTTCTGAGACACCTCTTCAGTTTAGCAGTAGCTTGCTTTAACTGTGGACACCACAACAGAAGGCAGTATGACAGTAGCTGAGCACCTGTCAAGTACAGATGTCATATATTACTTCCCTAACTCCCACCTGAGATACCCCAGTTCATATTCCCAAGCCTCCAAACTATGTCTTCTGGCATAGTTTTGTGCAAGGATTCACTTTCAGCTGACTGCTAACATATTTTTTCACAATTGCTGCTTCCCAGAACAGAATCCTTTAGGTTAAAAGCATGGCTAACTACTTCTATCCTTCTGTATATGCCTTTATATAGTACTTCATAATTGACCATATTAAAATACATACTGCTTCCTTAAGCTGAGTTTAGCAAGGAATCTGCAAGTGCTCTGCATCTGTGACCTTGTCCTTTCTCACGGGTTGTCTGCACAGTGTTATCATTTGTGTCACCAACAAATTTTCCTTCAGGTGGTTTTACATCTTATTCCCTGGTATTGATAAAAATAATAAATATGACAGAAGCAAGAATCAATCTGTGCAGAATTCTGATACTGAATGTTTGTGGTAATGATCCCCTGTTTGCGGCTGTATTTTCAGAGTGCCATTTAACCAGTTTTTAATCCCTTTACTACACAGCAAGTTATTTTATACTATTCTAATTTCTTCATCAAGATACTACGAGGTGCGACAACAAATGCTTTAAAAAGTCTAACACATCTGCACCGCTACCTTTACCAACAAATTTTATAATCTCATCAAAAAGATATCAGATTAGTATGGCAGGATTTATTTCCCATAAATCCACTTTGATTGGCATGAATTATATTTCGCTGCTTTAATTTTTTATTAATCAAATCCCACATCAGTTTTGCTATTATTTTACCTGAAAACAGTATCAGAATGACAGGGCTATAATTACTTAGGTTGTCCCATTCACACCTTTTAAATCTGAAAGCATATTTAAACACAAGCATTTTTTACCAGGCTTCCAGCACTTCAAAACAAATGTCAAGCTCTGTGGAAAGTACCCAGGTCATGCCTGAAACTTCTGTAGATGTATTACCTGGATTTTCTAACTGGTCGTAAGAATGGCTGCATTAATTCAGGAGCCATCTGGTGTGGTGTCCTGCCTCCAGCAGCAGACACTGAAGAAAGCAGGGTAAGAAGCCTGTGCCTGAGGGACCTTGCCCAGTCTGCTCTCCCAGCCCACAGTAATTTGGGGCTCTGGGACCTCCTCTGGCAAGCATTGCACCTGCAGCCTTCTGTGTGCAGCCCCAGGGTTTTTTCCTTCCGTGAGTTTGTCAAATTGCTTGCTGAAATAGTTTTTATTTCTAATCACCTTACCATGCTGTGGCAGTGAGTTCCCTGCAATAACTACACATTGCATACTTTATTATTTTAAACCTACTGTCTGAATATATCCTTTGGTGACCCATTCTCACACTGTAAGAAGCAGGTAACAGCCACTCTTGTGCCCACCTTCTCCATTTTGGTGGTGATTTTGCAGACCTATTTCATGCTCCTCCTGGGCCATCTCTCAAGAGCCACAGACAACTCAGTCTCTTTTCCCAGGGAAGTTGCTCCATGTCTATCAGTGCCTGTGCCTCCTGCCTTGGACCCCCTCTAATTCTGCTCATCTCTTTTAAAGGTGGGCACCAAAATGTGTTTGGTTTGTAAGATGCTGACATATCACAGATTTGCAGTGACATAGACATACACGTCACTTTGCGTTTGGTTGTCCTGTTTCCTAATTAATCGTTAGATCTTTGTCTTTTGCACCGCGCCTGAACACTAGGCTGACACCTTGACAGAGGTAGTCGTGTTTTTTCTCAATTTACTGTTTTGGAAGCAGCTCTTTATCTTCCTGAGCTATTCCTGCATTGCATTGTTTAGCCGACTGTCACTACATCTGGAGCTGACACTGCTGCCAACTCAAATTACAGTCATCAAGCTTAAGATATGACTCAAAACTTCAAACCCATTACCAAGCCCTTCCCTGGGCAAACTGTACCTGCCTCTAATACAGCCCCGAGATGAGCTGTATTTATTCACTTCAGTCAACATGGGTTAAACTTGCCATAGCAATAAAAATGGAGTTGAACTGGCGTTGTGCATGACTCCACCACTGTTGGGAAGAGGTATGTCTTTGTGTGCTTCCCTCTGTTTTCAGTGCAGCATGACTTTAAGGACCTCCGCAGCCAAGGCAATGGAGGCAACTGCCGTTCCAGTAAGAAATTTTAAATGAGACTTCTTCACCCAGTGAACACCCTTACTGGAACAGATGTTTTCAACTGCACTCACAAATAATGTTTGCCTATACAGTAGCCTTCTGGGGCTTGCATATACTGTCTAGGGCCTTTATGGCTGGATGAGTACAAAACTACCCATGTGCACAAATGATCCGTGTGTACTTTTATCCCTATGGACCTGCGTCATTGCTGTTCTCTGTTTGCCCGTGTCTAATGCAACAGAAAGAGTGACTGAAGCACTGACTTAACTGAGCTAATTTTGGTGCTAAACTTTAAGCTGGAGGCCAGTGGCTGAGGAAGGTGAATGGGGGCTGAGAGGTAGATCTTAGCTGATCACCTGGCTGGCTCCCGTCCATCGCATTTGCTCCTACTGGAAAGGATATGAGCAGATCTTTGTTCACAAACAGCTCTTTTTTAAATCTCTGGCAATTAGGAAGAGTGCATCAGGCAGTGGATGTGCAGTAACGGAGAGAGAAGAACCTTCTGTTTTTCTCTCTGTCTTAATTGCCTGTGTATTTATGGGCTTTGGTAATGGTAGTGAAAATCTTCCTGGCACCATGTGAATGCTTTTGCCTTCCTTCTCTGAATGACTGGTTTGTTCTTTCTATGCTGTTTCCTTCCTCTGTGAAGGCACTTTGCTCTCTGTGACCAGACAACTGCCCTCCCTTGCTGCAAAAACTCTCGCTGCCACCTGGTATGCCATTCTGCAGATGCCCAAAGGAAACAAGCCCTATTAGCTTTATATTTCCTTATAAAAACTCCCCCTGAGAGAGGGGAAAGGACCCAGTTCTACTTCCTGAGGGAATATCTTTGCCTCAGGGACAAAAACTAAGTCCCAAGGCAAAGAGACTCCCATTAAATGACAAGGCACCACTCAAAGTCATCCCCATTTACAGCTGTTGCTGCCTCCAGCAGATTTCCCCAAGGGTCTTCATTTAGCTGCAGTTCATCGAGCGGGTCAGGCAGTGATGTCTGCACAACTGGCGCAATGCTTGCTTCTTGACCAGTCTGTAGCATAATTGGACTCAGCAGCAATGGAGGCTGAAGAAAAGAGGAGCTGGGCTTGGCACAACACAATACCAAGCTACATAAACTACGGGCAGGATCTGGGGAAGCCACTGGCAAAAATTCCACAAACTCAAATACCATCAGGATTTGACTGTTGCTCTTACTCTTAGCTCCTACATGTCAGGCTCATAAGCACATTTGTTTGCAGTAAGGTCAGAGGAACCCTTTTGTCCTACTCAATAGGAGGCTGTGACATTTGGATAAATAGCCGAAGACTTGTACCAACTGATCCCTTAAATCCTGCCCGATAAACAAAACTAACAGCAGGATCTCCATACTGCAGCAGTTACAAGAGCTCCAAGGTATGAGGTACTTTCCTGGACAGAATTCAATTACAGCCTTAATACTGGTTTTAATTACCTTGACCTAACTGCTCCACGGCACAACAGACTAGCACGCTCAGGCCAACAACTTGCTGCTGAAGGAACTCAGCATAGAGGCAGCTTGTTCTCTTTTTGTATCGAGTCTGTAGAGACTTCAACTATATCAAATACATACTTTGTCTCCCATGACACATCGCTAGTCCCCAATAGCATCTATGCATCTATACATCCTATCATGCAAACAGTTCCAAAGCTATCAGCAAGACGTTTTCAGGAAGTTTTCCTGAAATTAAACAGGAAATTACCAATAAAGCATTACTTTCAAATAACTTTCAAATAAGAGAGATTAAAGAGCAGTATCTGCATGAATTAAATACAGAGCACAGGAAAAAAAATGGAGCAATAATAAACAAAAAGTCTTTTTTCTGCTCATCTCTTTTTGTCAAGGCAAGATATATTTTCTTTGGCACATACAATCTTCAAACGTCTTGAGTTTTGAAATGGAAGTTGTTTGTTTTTGTCAACCTCTCACTAACAGCACGCATCATTGAAAAGCTATTAATTTTTTTTAAATAAAAATTTCAATCAGTTCTAGGTTTAGAGCTCTTCTAAGTTAAGTACTTCGCTCAGTGCAAGAAATAAGTATATTTAGGAACCAAAAGGCTGTCTCCTAATCTGCTGTTTCCAAAAGAGAAGCCTCAGCTCAGTGCTGCTTACCTTGTCAGACCTATGGTCATACAATACGGATTTGTTTGCTAAAGACAGCTTAGGAAAGATAACTTCATTCCCTGGCACTGAAGGTTTGAGTTAAGTGCAGCACACCACCTTAGCTGTAAGCATCATCTACTACACTCTGATTATCCACAACCACCCCACCATTTGCTACCACTGCACCTCAGAAACCAGTTTGGTCACATACACCTCCTGCATACCACCCTGAAACTGGCAGTTCTGCATGCGTCTGCCACATTTCATTTATTCCTTGTGGGAAATAGCATGTTGGCAGGCTCTCTGTCCCAGGAGGAGTTAAAAGCACTGTCTAGGATGCTTGGAAGATTTCTAGGAATTACACAGAATAGGGAATGGAGTGTTAAGACTGCTCTAACTCTCAATCTCCTTGCTTTTGAAGTGGTTTGTATTCTATTACAGGCATACTATACTCAACTGACAGACATTAGAGAAGTTCCTTGTATGAAATCCCTAAGTTAAGAGAAGGCCACAGGCATGACAATAGTGATTTTTACAACATAATCATCAGGAAATTGTTCAGCTTTTCTAAGGTAACGTGTTCCCTAAGATTCTGCAGCCCCTAAAAGTAGCTCTTGCTTTGCCTCTGTTTCCCTAGAAGAAAAAAACACGTATGCTGACAAGAAAAACAACCAAAGCTTTTATTTTCCCTCCCCTCCCAACTGCTAACTATCAAGCTTAAACAAGGGAGCATATTTAACCACCCATTTCCCTCCAACAGCTCTCCACAATCTCAATGCTCATTGCACAACTGAATATTAACTGTGATTTCCTAATATCCCATAGTTGGGAATAATAAGTGAAGGAGGTAGACTTGATGAGTTGTTACAAAACTTTGTACAAATTAAAAAAGATGTTTACCTTGATCCTCTGCCATTACTCAAAGAAGCCTGAATTTGCTTTCATGTGCCCAAGGTATTAAGTCTTTTCCAACAATGGCAGCCACCAGTTTGAGTCTTCTGGAAATCAGCTGAGGCATGAGTCTCAACAGAGCTGTGGCTGAACCAGCAACACAAGAGTCTGCATATGTAACTGTTCATCTCCTCGAGAGAAAGAGTCCTGAATCATAGTGAGCCCAAATAAATTTGGAAATGTTACACCAGGAACCACAATAGCACAGGGTTGGACCACTGGCCAGAGTTCCTCCACAGGCTTCCAGAGGTGATGAGAGCAGGCTTTGGCTGGAATACCAAGCCAGGGCCATGAAGATCACCTTATCTGCCTTAAGATCTCCCTTATGGAGACTATGTCTCCAGCAATCAATGAATTGTGATTGTCATTTTCAAGTTAAGACCAAAACAGCTCCAGCCTCCCTAACGCTGATCCATCTCAAAAGCCTCTCGGATACTGAATGGTGAACACTGGACCCCTACAGGAAATTAGGGTTGGTTTCCTTTTTTAATCAAACCAAGCAGAAATGGCTTTTTCAATCAATGTAAAACAGTCTCCCTCCAAAATAGTCATGTTAGGTATCAACCCTCCCTTAAAAAGCTGCAGAGAAGGGCACTGTCCCAGATGACCCCAGAGGCTCACGCAGAGGACAAACATACTGTGCAAAGTTTCTGAAAGAGTTTTCTGCACTGACGTCAGGAGGATGAGTGGTTCTCTGGATTTACAGCTTGGCTTCCCACTTCTGTCACCTGCATAAAAGACCTAACAACATCCTCACCCAACCCTGCCAGTTCAGCCACAAGAAGGCCACACCTTCTCAACTTTCTACCCACCTAGGAAACCCAAACTCACCCAATGTCCCCCAAAAGCCTTCAAAATTTGAAAGGGGCACAAAAGGTTTTATTTCATAACCATAACTGACGACTTCTGTACCATACACTTTGACGTCTCAAGGTACTTTTCATTCTTTGGGAGAGGAGAAACGGGCACAGAGGTATAAAAGCTAAGATTAGAGGCGACCTCTGACAGCTGTGACTCACCCAACATCCCTGAAAAAATCTCCAGGAAAGCTAATGATGTAAACAAGTTTCTAAGTCTTGGACTGCCCTGTTTCACTCCCGAGGTCATGTTTTTTGAAGTTGGGGAAAGAAACAAGACAGTTCCTTTTCTCATGAATTATACCAGCAAGGTAGCGCACAACTACTTCTGCTAGACTAGCTCACCTACACTCTTCATAAAAGCAGGTTTGCAGAAGTAGCTCTTTATAAGCCACACACACCGGTACTACCTTACTAAAAGAGCAAATTCAATGCATGTGAATCAGAATGGGCTCTGCAGCATGGAAGACACAGAAAATACCTCACTATTTCAGGACAGTTTCCCAAGAAGAAGCAAAATTTGGGGTGAAGAGAAAGCAAACTGCAGCTTTAAAAAAACCCTTATCTGCCAAGTTGAACAGTAACCCCAGCATTAGTGACAGAGCGGCAGGGATTGATCACGGGCTCTGAATTCCAGACCCCAGGCAGATATTTTGAGCTGCATTATGTACTTACTTGTTAGCACAGGAGGCTGGGAACGAGCATTTCGGCTGGGGAGAGGAGGAAGAAGGGGCTGCTGGCTGTGAGGTTAGCAGGAGTACCAGAAAGGGCAACGTAACCATGTGGAGAAGAGCTGAACCTTGGTGTTGGCTCTGCAAGCAGTACTCTCTGCCTTAAACTTCTCGTTCCTGCTCTAGAAGCGCGAGGCAGTGATGTGCTTTCTTTGGGAACTGCGAGGAGAAGTCTCGGGTATTAACAGGCATTACGAAAGGCACAAGAACAGCAACACCAATTTCGTGGAAAAGGTAAGCCTAGAATCGCTTGTCCTTTGGCTCGTAGCCCAGTGCATTTCCTCAGAAACTAGGAGGGTTTTGTGGCCCGGCACTCACTGTCGGGCTGAAAAACTGATGAGCTAGCTCTGCTGCATCCCACTCTCCAGATCCCCAAATTAAGTCTAACAATTTTCTGCATTTCAGATGTGTGACCATCTGTTTCCAGCCTTGTGCTAGACCTCACTGAGGGCATCCTAGAGATACCATTTTCAGAAGCCGCGTGTCTTCTGTTTTCCTCTCTGTTCATTAAACAAGCATTTAAAAGGTTTTCAAAGTATTTGTGCCAAAAAAAAAAAAAAAAAAAAGGCAAGAGGCTTATCTGGGTTACTTGCTGCTCACAACCACCTTAAGTTACATCTTATGCGCTCTAATATATCAATTTGAAAATCTGTCCATGTACCATAAAGCAAATAACAAATCTTCTCCAGAGCCCATCTCAGCAACTAGAAAATTTCACATCCAGCCTGTTGGCCAGCGTTACCTCAGCCCCTCCACACAGGCATGAACACTGAAATAGAAGTAAATGATAAAGAACACATTACACAAAATACCTTGTATTGAAAATGAATACACTCTATTCAAAACTTGTGAGTCTTGAATTAACAAGTCAGCTCATGTCTATGTCTTTATTCTCCATCAACTCCAACAGCACACATTTAGCCTTAAAAAAACAGGTGATATGAAATGAGAATTAAATGCTGAGCGGGAAACGGGATTTGCTTTTTGAGAGTACATGCTTGCCTGTGGAGCTTTGAGGACTACAAAATTATTTCATTTTCAAAAGAAAGTAAAAATTCACTTTTCTCCAGAAACCGGAAAGTTAAGTAAAACACCAAATGGTATGAGAATTACAAATAATTCAGCAGTTGGCAAGACTGGATGGAGCATGACTGATACAGATGGAAGATTTAGTGGCCAAACTCTAACAAGTCTCTACTGAGTACATATGGACTGAGATTTTTCAGAAGCTTGCAATTTGGCCGCATGTAGGTAGATTTGAACTGAGATGGCAAAAGGTAAATCCCTGACACCAAGGCTGCTTTACCTGCCAAATTCCAATCTCTCCTCCAAACCACATAAAATGCTGAATTTTCAGTCAAAACAGAAACATGAACTTTTTTTTTTTTTTAATGCGTAAGACAACATATGTTTTCCTAATCTCTGGACTTTTTAGCTGAAATTTTCACAAATATTCAGCCCTGGGCTAATACTCAGCATAAACTACTTCAAACCACATGGATGCAGTTTGGCAAACTGATAAGCAATGGAAAATTATCTTGGATAATGAAAAACGTTACGCACTTTAGTGATAAGCAATTGTATCAGCTTTGCCTAGGACGCGCCTGTCTCCAGCTGTCTCTCTTCAGACCAAATTCAAACACAGAGACAGGTACAGTTCAGCTGTACGTTTGGTTTTTTTTTTTTCTTCCCCAGTCATTTGCAGCAGATGGGAACGCAACTCACTGTCTGTGTTGACTGCATGTGCGTAGAATGCACTGGTATTTTGTAGGAAAGTCAGACGGAAAGCTGGAGCATTTATTCTTGCTGCTGCTGTCCCTGCCTTATAAGCTGTATTTTTGCAGAGGAGTGAAAGGTAATGGGAAAGGTACAGAACAGAGGATTGCAACGGCTGGGCAGTGCAGTCTCCTGGCCTATTTTGGCTGCTTCTATTTTAGGTTCCTGGCCATGGGAATTTCTCTTCCTCTGCTGAAAGAGCGGCAAGCAGAATCCCAGGCTCCCTTACCTCATTCTGACAGCAACTGCTGATGCTGTGACTCGCCTCCCAGGATGCTGTCTGCGAGGGGGCTAAGAAGCCAGGAAAAAAAGAGTTTAGATAGGCAGAGGTCATCATTTAAAAATGAGGGAGACTGAGGGCCAGTCTTCCTGAGGAGGATAGTGGCAAGGCCCACAAAGGGAGCGGCTTTGCCCCAGAGCTACTGGAGAGAATCAGGAGCTGGGAGACCCGATTCCCGTTTACTGTTTGGTCATTGATGTGCTGCATAACAAGTTGTAACTTCGCTGCCCTCAGGTAAAAATGGGAATGGAAGCAACCCGCAAAATGAACACGCATGCATGCGTGTGCAAGAGAGGGCCGAAAACACCTGTAAGTACACTTATTTCTTCTAAAGGGGATCTTCAGAAGACCAATGCTACTAGTATATTCTGCCTACTTTACCCACTGCCCTGTAGAAAGTATATTACCAAACATGTTCCTCCTTGCATACCTTTCAATTCACAGAGCACATCTGTTCCCTGCAGTCCCTCTGCTGGTCCCCACACACCAGTCTCAGTCCCCAATTACCCCTCTGCAATCCTCAGACTTCAGGATTTCCTCTCCACAACCCCTGCCTCCTACACAGAGCCGGGACCCTGCCCTTCCGTGCGCGCCCAACATCACGCTCCTGCTCCCCTCCTCTCCCCAGCACCCTCCCTGTGCTGCAGTCCTGCGGTCCCTTTTCTTCCCACATTCTGTGCCACCCTCCCCCCTGCTCGGTCTCACACACGTACAAAGCGCCTTCTGCCTATTAAGCACTTCCATTCTGCAAAACCTCACAATTAAAACTAATCCTTATCCTACAAATAAGCTGAAAACGAAAGCAGTGCCTTAGAAAGCTTTCCATTTAATGAGCAGCTTTGCCGTGGCCCTCACCATTCCCCATCTTCTCCACTCTCTTCTCCAAGTGAGATAAAGATCAGCCCCCCTGCAGCTCCGTACTGTAAACATTAATTCAGGAGGTCGCTTACATATTAATGCTGACCCTGTTTCTGGCACCTTTGCTGATACAGAGCAGTCCCCCAGCAGTCCCATTAGCAGCAAGTGTTTTAGAAGAAGCTGATTCTTAATGTGAGTATAGGTGATGGAAGTTGACCTCCATCACTTCTCCCTTCCTCGCCTACTCTCAGAATGTGACCAGTGCTTCTGAGTACCAGATTACTGGATCACACACGTGTGTCCGGGACACACTTCTGTTTGTTTTCTCCCCCAAGCCAACGTGTACCTGTGGCCAAGGCAAGCGCTGTGCCCACACAAAGAAGAACAGCCTCACGAAGCAGCAAATGTCTGAAACCTGCTGTTTTAAAAAGCACTCAGGTATTGCGATCACGGACAGACCTCTTACAACCACACTGGCACGATGCTGACAACCCCCATGTACAGAGAGATATCCCCAATCCCAGAGGAATGCAAATCTACCCTTCTCATTGCCCCATGCCCCCTCCTATGCATTTACTCATCCCTCACACTAGATTGCATTTACTTGTTTGAATGTTGCTGAGGTTGACAAGAGACCAGCACCACCGGCAGCCCTGTCCTTTTCCCTGCAGTGCCCCAGCGAGGGACAGGAGCCCTGACCACAAAACTGCAGCAGACATTACCCGAAGATAAGTCCAAAATTGTCAGCAGCCCTTGGTCCCTAATGTATCCCAGGCAAACTAATGGGACTTCATGACAGAGAGGGAAACTGCAAGCAGCAAGCTTGGAAAACAACGCCTGGGAAGATCCACAGGGGATGCACTATACCTGCCAGAGCTGAACCTAACCTCCTGCATCATCATCTTTAAAAAGCTAGCAGTTGGAAAAGCAAAGACTTTTCCCGCTGAGGAAGAGCACAGGGAAAGCTCACGTGAACATTAGCTACTCCACAACTCTGAACTCGCTTTTAAGACTTCAGGAAATACTTGCTCTTGGACTTAAGACAAAAATCCCTCTCACTGCTGTCCACCTAATTGCATTTCCACTTAGGCATGCACATCCCAGCTCCTGATAAAGTATTCGCGGGTTGCTCTTGGCCCTGATGGGGCAAAGCACCTGCAGAACTGGAACTGGTAGGTGTGGGTCCCAGCCCTGGGCAGGCTGGGGTAGCAAGGCTCGCTTAAGTCAGCTTGTGGAGAGGGGCCAAGGGCACAACTCTGCAAAGTTTTACGCCAAAAAACATATCTGTGGGCAATTTGCACCTGCCTTTTACTCTGCAAGGCACATATTTGTTCTTTTTCCATTTCCTGAATCTCAGGCAGAAATCACCCATGTGGGAGCTGGGCATTTTTCTGCTTGCTATACGGAAAACGTAACGCAATGCAACTCAGGGTCACAGCACAACACGTAACATAAGGAGTGGTGCTACCTGGGCCCATAGAGGACACCTTTGATGTTTTCTTCAGAAAAATTCCAAGGCAAGAAGATCTGCCTGCTATCATCCAGGCTGCATATTTGCCAGGGCTTTCACTTTAAATTGAAGAGTTTGGACTTGCTGGTTGAATATATGTATGCATACATTATATAGCAAATAGGATTCTTTCTCGGATTTTAGCTGTTTTTATAGTATGAAATGAGGATTAAACACGGAGCAGTTAAGATTCATGCCCATCTCCCCGCCAAGCAACTCAGTCCACCCTCCCATTCCTCCAACACGACACCAAAGCAGTTTATTCTCCACATGCTATTACAAACCCCGGGTTAGTCACTGGCTCTTGCCCTGCAGCCCCCCCCATCTTGGGGCTCCCCACACCAGCTTTGCTCTTGCCCCTCAGTTTTATCCCATGGTTTGTCCGGAGGACCCCACGGAGCTCTGTCAATACACTACCTGTTATGATAGTCCCTTTGGCTTTTCCTCAATTAAGACAGCCAATCATGCCTAATTGTTCCCAGTTCTGTGATGGTTTAGTGATGTGAATAAATGTCCCCTCAGGACGACGCTGCAACCACTCAAATAATTCACTTCTGATCTAAATACAAAGGGCATCTAGGTCCTCTGAAATGAAAGGCTGCTACATACAACAGATAATTATATTTATCTGGAAAAGCGGCAGAAGATTTACTTTAGTAACACAGTCACATTTATAACTACGATGTACCAAAAGCTCAGTGTTTTTTAACTGGGGCGTGCATGTCCAGGCGTCTCCCACACCCCCCGCCAACCAGCTGGATGCAGTTGAAATTGTGAACCTGCTCTGAAAATTGAATAGGATCAGCTAGGTCCCCACCCCTTGGTATTAGTCACTCGGAAACATCCTTGCTTTCACAGATTTACCTGGAATTTGTTCCCGGTTCTCACAGCCCCCTCCTCAGCATACCAGGAGACCCACTCGAGCGGGGCTTCTCCACCAACAGAGGAGCAGCCCCACTGCTCCTTTTGATTCCGCCCCAAAAGCCCACATTTCTCATGCTCTGATAGCAACCTGACCCCAGGGGAAGCAATCCAAGCTTCAGCCGCTGTAGCAGCACGGGCTGCCTTCCCAGAACAGGCTGGCGGGAGCCCGCTGGAGCAAAGACCCGGCTTAACGAACCGAGCCGCGCTTGGGGCAGTGGAGGCAGATGCAGGCATGTCTCCGTAGGTCGCATGCCCCGCTCGGCTGCTGAGCTCTGTGGGCAGCTGCGGCTCCGTGCTCGATGCCCACAAAGCCCCTTCTCCACATCTCTATTTCCTCCACTTTCCAGTCACGGTAAAGACATCTGAGGGGCTTTACCCATGTTCTCAGCCAAAGCGGCCAGTTTCTCCAGGTTTGATCCTCATAGACTTATATGCTCTGTTGATTTCTGGTGACACAGGTACCACCTCACTCCAGTCTTCCAGCCTTGATCCTCCTACACCCGCTCATGTGCAATGTTCATTAAAAAAAAATAAATAAATCCATTTCTCCCCTTGCAAACCAGTGCACGTGAGCTTGTGGGAAGGTTGCGTGCAGCAATGCCACCCAGAAGGTCCACAAGGAAGCAAAGCGTGATGGCTCTGCCTCGCTTCCCCCACCTCTTCTTCCATCTCCCCCACCACCCAGTAGTCGGCAGGCGCGAACAGCTTTGTGAAGTTAAAAGTAATGAGAGGCAACTTCAGCTTTCATATACCGTGATCAATATTTACTGGAGCAATAAAAGAGTTCAGAAACTGCAGTGCTGGTGTGATAGAGAAGCTAGAGAGAGGAAAACGGCATTTAAAGTCTTCAGAGGGACATGACAACCAGCTAATGATTACTTAGGGACTATCAGATTTCTTTCTTCATTTATTTTGCCAGAGCGGTATAGTAGTTAAAACACAGAATAATAAGGCAGGAAGCTGGGCCTAGCCCTAGTCTGGGGAAGCAAGTGTGTTTGTAACAAACATCTCTCTTTTTCGTACCCAGGTTTGGAAGGAGAGCGTTGCTTGTTAAGGCGAATAGGAGCACGTCTCCCTGTTCCCAGCTTCTCTGCTGACATGACATCCTGGGCAATGCCCTTTGCCCTGTGGGGCTTCTGCAAGTGAACACTTTGTCATGTAATCTCCTGATCAGAGGGGTCTTGCTGCTGGTAATTTGTCTGCTTTCTCAAGGTTTTTTCGAGCCAGTTCATCAGCTAGCAAGCCTCTGGTGTTGCCCTACAGTAGAGTAAACCTTGGGCTCATTTGGACCCCCATCTTGGTCTGCAAACAAGAGCACCTCAGCTGCACTCCATGGCCTCTCCAAAGCACCACGAGGGGCCTCCAGGCAAAGATGTTTCCTGTAGTGTAATCTAGTCTTCAGCAGATAAAAAAATCCAAACACTACCACCACCACACCACGCAGGCCAACTCCTCAGCAAACAACCCCTTTTGTTATCTATTATCAGATAACAATGAATTCTCATGCTGCTCCTGAAAACAGAGGAATAGATTTTGGAGTATAAATAACAAAACAGACAACGTAGCTGAAGTTGCTAGATGAGGAGAGAACAGAGAGGCAGAAGAGGCAAAGGACTTGCACGGTCCCGTTCACAGAAAGCTCCTAGTTCCTCATAGCGCATCACAGTCCCTTGCATCAGAACACAGGATTAAGAATCGACATTTCCACATTTGTGGGATAACCTCCAAGTTCCCACGACAGTTTAGCCCTTCAAAAACAAACCAAACACATTAAGGATCTTTGCAAGGTCCTCCGAATTGCACATCATCTGCTTCCTCCTACATAAATTAGACTACTATTAATATTGCCCAATGAAGACCATGAAAGAGAACTGAGCCTCTACTCACTTCCAACAGCTAAGGGTAGTTAACCGCTACCTTCTTAGCAACATGCACAACTTTTGTGACAAAAATTTAATTCTTGGAACTCATCTGGGAGCCAGGGCCTCACACAGGTAACATTTTTACTCTCCTATCTGTTGGATCTCCAGCTGGGGCCAGCCATTGCTGCAGGCAGAAGGGCAATCCTGGGAGAGAAGCTAGGCACACAAAAATGGCGTGAGGGGTATTTGGAAAGGGGAAAGTCAAGGGTCTTTAGAGGCCAATTAACTTATTACAAGAAAGAATAAAAATCTCTGCCTTCTTTCCACAACCACAGTGGTCTGAGGAATAGAAAAAAATAAGAGATGTTGTCTCCAACTCCCATTCCTGCCGTGGGCCAGCTGAGCTCACAGTGGAGCAAAACTAACACCCAGCATACTGACCTAGGAGGTAGATGGGGAATGAAAATCAGGTGCTTGTCCTCCAGGGTACACCTTTTTGGAGGGGCACTCCAAAAAGAAAAACACATAGACTAGGATGATCCAAGAAAGATGCTGCTGCATGAGAAAGAACTCAGAGCCACTGGTGGGAAAGATAAGGTATTGAGAACGAAAAACAATCAGAGCATAAGAAGAGACAAAGGCAAGAAAGGCTCTTGCACTAATCCCCCTTTTCTCCCCTGTGTTCTCTGTCTTATTGCTAGAGATCAAGTCCCAGCACAGTGACAAAAAAAATTGCTTAGATCTGCAGATATAGAAGGGAGCGCACAGGCACCAGCTTCTCCAGTATCTTAAGAAACTTTGGCTGCACAGAAGCCCCCTGCAGTTACAGCCCTCCCCCCGTAATACACCCCCAAACACACACTGTGTCCTCCCCTTTGCTGAAGAAATGAAGCCAAAGTATGTGGCTGCAGCTCCCCTTTCCCCACCAGAAGCTGCAGCTGCCCCAGGCTGGACACCCCTCTTTTTTCCCCCCTCCCTCTATCAATACACTCTTATCATCATCTTTGCTCCTTTCCACGCATCCAGCTCCTTTCACCTGATTTCCTGTTCTCCTCCCTCCATCCAAACTCCCTCCAGTATCTTTCTCTGCTCCTCACAGGGGGTGTGTGTGTCTGGCCACCGTGGTGACCCCAAAAGACCGGATAGAGTGGAGCAGTAACCAAGGTAAGATCGCTGCCTTGCCCAGATTAACCACTGGAATGGTGTGGAAAACTAGCAGCCGTCAGGTTTGCGGCCAGCTGCAGGGGTTAGGACACGGGATGCAGGAGTTCCAGCTTGCTCACTGATTCAGAGCAACTCTGAGTCAATTACATTGATTTTTGCTTCAGTTTCCCCATTTGCAAAAAGAAGGGATTAACTCATCCTAGCTACACTAATGATAGGAGAGGAGATGGAAGAGAGTGGAGTGCAGACGTCCACAGGAATGGACAAAAGGAGGGATAATGGGAATTAGAAGTCAGAAGTTGACGTGGAAGTGACAGGCAGACAGATCAGAGGAAGGCAAGATGCCTGGACTAACTGAAGTCATTACAAAGACACAACGTGAGTCAGCCCCAACACTTCTTGCCTGTTTTGTGCTGCTGCTCTGGCTAGTTCAGTCTCAACATACAAGCTAATTTCTGTACCGCATCTGTTGCCACTCCCTTTTAAGCCCTGATTAACATCCATTCTTGCAAAAGACTCAGTAGTGACTTGTGAGCGTCACCCACTCACAGATGGAAAGGGATGCTGACCCAACCGATTCGCAACCCCCGATCTTCCCAGAGCACAGAGCTAACCTAACCTAACGCAGCAACTTCTCAGAGTTCGCGTCCCGAGCTCTCCAACAAGGTCACTGCCCGCGTCCTTCCAGCTCCACCCTATGCAGCCCACCGGCAAGCTGCTCTCTCCTGTGCAAAAGCTGCCAGCAAGAGTCAGCGAGCAAAGGCGGCTGCGGGTTCCCAGGGGGCAGATGGTAATGCCACGCTGAAGATAGTAGGAGGGGGAACTTATATCCAAGTCAATTAGGATTAATGCAATGTGGGAAAGTATTAGTTCTGGAGCTGTAGGTTTCTCCATTAGAGATTGAAAGCAGATTGGGAAGGGGGGTGAGGAAAGTGAAGACAAGCAGGCAAAGGCAGTGTCTTGGCTCCCCAGCCCTTTTCCTTCTTTCTCTTTTTTTGGGAAGTGATGAGGTGTGGATCTAAGACATTACACTCTGGAGATTGTCAGTGGCTCCAAACCCCATTAAGGCAGCAGTTTTCTTGCTCTCCTTTCCATCTCTTTTGCTCAATGCCGTTATGCGCCGATGGTGGCTTGGCCTGTTATCAATGGAAAACTAAAGACATTCTCCAAAATGAAACATCACAGCTTCAAAACCTCCGAATTCAACTTCCTTGGGCTGAGGAGAGCTCATTTTTAATGCTGTGGATGACAAGAACGACAGTAAGGTTAAGTGCTGGCCCTGTGAGAAAGGCAAGCAAGCAGGTAGGAGGGGCAGGTAAAGTAGATACGCTAAGTTGAGGTGAGCAGTAGAGAAGCAAGCAACAAGAGAGAGAGAGTGCTCAGGGGTTAGAGATGACATGGTTAGAAACAACACGGGCATTCCCTGAGCACACCCCACCACCCCCTCCCTTTGCAAAGCCAAAGGGACCAACCTGGGAGCAATTTTAGGGGAGGAACTGCACGAGGAAGGCACTTTCCCCTTCCGAGGGCACTTGCAAGACAGAAGCCACCTCCAAATCCTTTGCAGTGATCGTCTTCCCTCCTTCATCTGTTGTAGATAGCCAGGCTGCAAGCTATTTAGGACACAGCTTGCCCCCACTCTGCTGAGCACCTCTGCAGTGGGGATCTGCACTCAGCTGCATCTCCACCACCTTATAACCAACTTCCAGAGTCTGCAGAGCAGAGGCAGAGGAACTGGGCGCCACAACCATGCCCCCAGCTTCCCTTCAAACAAGCGTAATCTGAATGGTAGAGCTGGGGGAAGCATTTCTAAAGCTGAGAAGTGGAAGGGCTCTGCCTTTCTCTCCAGTGCTGACCCCTGCGGATGCACCAGCAGATCTATTTTCCCTCTTTCAGTGCCTGCTCGTACACCTGTACTAAGAGGTTCCAAAATCCATCGTGCCTTCCTGAGGCAATGTCCCTGCTAGGTCAGTGCATCATGGTGCTGCTGCACTGCAGGCCGGTATGAAATAGGCACAACTGAGCGCTCAGCCTGCAGGAGAGAAGGACCTGTCAATATTATTTGCCTGTAAAGTGCCACGCATGCCGGAGGTGCTTTATAAATAAGTCAATAAACAAACAGCATCAAATTACAAAGAGGAATGAATAATGAACCCTCTTTCATCTTTCTAAAGGAAATAAATAAGGGTCAGAAATATAAATTATACATATTTCAAAATCCACCAGGAAGCTGGGTTTTGACAACCTGGTGATGCAGAGGAGGTCTTAAAGCATCCCCCTCCCTCTGAATAACAGTGGGTGGCAGAGCACATTGAGGATGCTTGCAAATTCATAATTTTAAGAGTCCAGTTATATTTACAGTAGCTATGTCAATTGCTAAACCAGCCGTTGTATACACATGCACCTAATATGCTGGCAGACCCCTCCTTATTCCAGCTTTGAACCGCTGCAGTTGGCAATTCCTTCGGACCCTTATCCTGCACTGTTTAACTTTTAAGCATGACAGGTAGTCCTACAGAAGGAAATGGGACAATTCAACTCCTTAAAACTAGGCAGATATGTGTTTCCCTGGACTGGGGCCTCAGTGAAGCAAAAAATCCAGAGCTCTGCATGGCTTTGTAAGCACTAGGAAATACTGTTAAAACAGCAGCCCCATCTTCTGAAACAAGGGCTGAGTCCCCAAGCAAAACCAGGGATGTCACGGGCTCTAAATCATTAACAAACAGTGTTAGTTCAACTCAGCGCTAAAGGGGGCAAGGCAGAGGATGGAAAGATGCAATAGGTTTAGAAAATTCCCTGTCTTTTTTTGTTGTTGTTATTATTTTAATGGGAAAAAAGCGTTGTGGTTTGAAATCCATTATTTCCCTGCAGTGCTTGCAACTCTAATATAGCAACCCCAGCTGTTACCTTATTGCTTATATAGAAACTACAGGTGTGCCTGAGCATAAACAAAACAGGAAAAGGATGGAAAGCTAAATAGGGACAGGGAAAAAAGCAGGGATAAGCAGCCTGCACTCACAACATTCAGGGACTTCAGACATTTTTGCAGCGCTCAGCCCTGGCAGCGAGCTGCCACAGCATTGCTCTGCCTTGCTGCCCCGGTGCTGGAGCGGTGTCTGCAAAACCTGGGGCTGCGAGGAGATGCAGGCACCTGGTGAATCCAGCTAAAGCTCCTCTCCCAGCCCAGGCTGCCTCGCTGGTGAAGCCACCATCAGCTCCCACCCTCCTTTTGGCACTAGCCCTTGGGTGGCATCGCATCGCCAGCAGAGTCTTCTCTGTGCTTGGTTTAGGAACTGCTGTGCTGTTTCTTTTAAGTCTTCTTCGGGGGTCTAGAGTCTGCCATTAATTTTTGCCCTAAAAAGCTTCAAAAGGCCCCAGCTCAAAAGAGCATCCTCGGGGAAGCAGTACTTAACACTGTGAAAAACGCCAGGAAGCTCAGCCTGCTTATCTAAGGGACTGGTCTCTGAATTAAGACGAGACCATCAGAGAGGTGCCGACGAGAGAAGCGCAGGAAGGGTACCACTGCGTGGCCAGCTATAAAGCTCGAGCGTGACTGTCCTGAATTCTGCTTGAAGGCAGTGGAAAGTGGAAGCGCTGCGCCTAGCTTTATGGTGCACACCCTGCAAAACACACGTTGTAAACCTTCCCACCAAGAGCATTAACCAGGGAAAATACCGGAGATTTACACAGTACTTTGACTTTGTAAAATCTAAGATACCAGCAGTAGATAAAGGAATCTCAAAACATAAGTGTATCACTTGGTGGTACTACACAAAATCACAGAGGCCACAGAGGCGTGAACGAATTCACATTCCTAACAGCAGACCAGACAGTGTGCATTACACAAAAGAAAATAACACTGTCTCTTCTCATACCATTATTTATGTACATGTTTATGTAGTTAAATTGCAAAAGCTTTCCTTTAAGGAAAATGACACACTGAGGATGTTTACTCCGGTTTTGTTATTACTTTAAATGCATTTCTATTTGATTTCATTATTCAATATATATTTTCTTTTTCCAGTTACACTTGGGAGACAGGTACAACGTACACACATTCGTACTTTACTGTTGTGACAACCAGCATCACAGTTGTTGAAATATCCATTTCAAAACCTGCCTTAGTGCAATCAATCAAATCCTCCGCTGCGATACAGGGAAAATAAACAAGGCTATTGGACTGCAACTCCTGGTCGGGTGGATGGAGTGCAGAGTGTGGAAGACTAAGGGGGAGGGAATAGAGAAAGAGGGATGCCAGAAAGAAAGATTATTTCAGTGGCTCAAAGAGCTTAAAGAGTCTTAGAGGGGATTAAAGAATAAAACAATATATTAAAATTGCAAGGAAGCAAAACCAGAAACTCAACCATCTTGGTAGCCATAAGAACGCATGGGCCCTGTAGAATTAAAGCCTTGAGCGTCACACTTACGAGGAAATACAGAGACACAGCAGGAAAACTGTGCTATATTATCGGAAAGGCAAACTCCTTCCGACCCTGAGAAGCCGGTATGCTCAGCCCCTCTACCTCTACTTCTACGTCATAAGGTTGCCACCAACAAAATGTTTGTGCTCAGAGGCGGCCCCTCCTCTTGGGATGCACTTATTCCCAGCAAGGTTTCAAAACTCCGCAGAGGTCATTGTGCAGAGCGGTTGATTCCCACTCAGGTAGGAGACGTGCTCCAAAACTTTTGCTTTCAAGCCCTTGATTTTCCCAGTACAACATTTCCAGGGAGCATCCCGTCCTGACTTTCAAAGGACCCTAGTTGAGAGGGTGTGTGTTTGTGTGAGTGTGCATGCAACATCTGCACGAGTGGGGGGAATCCTGTTCTGCATATGCTGGCACCAACTGTATTCTTTAAGTGTGTATATGGTTCCCGGTTAGCCAGAAACAGAGCCCAAATCCCTCTAAGCAAGACTCAGCGAGAGCATATGTTCAGGAGCACACTGACAATTAAATGAGAATTTTATGTCATCTCAGTACAACAGAAGCAACTGAAAACTATTCGCCTGGTTCAAGAAACAAAAAACTAGCACCACCAAAACTACATAAAACTCTATCACTGAAATTTTGACAAAACTTCCCATTACAGTAGCACTGTGCATGTGTATTTTATATATATGCTTCTTTACTTCAAGCATGAAAAATGTCAGCCCAGAGGGAACTGTCTGAGAAAGTTACAAGCAGGCATTGAGCTTGATATTCGTTTGCTTACTGGGATCAGATTTTTATTATTTTTTCTAATATTTTTGATGGAAGTGTTGCAGCTTTTTGCTTTCATTTAGAAAGAAAATGTGAAGCAGACACATTCGACATATCAGTGCTTGCTTGAGTTTTCAAGGGAGACTGAAGCAATACCTAAAGAGACAAATTGTCCTGTTCTACCCGCTCCTTCCTTACCACCCCAACTCTTTCACCAACTCCTTTCCTGCTTTCATGCCTAAAGCTTATTGCCTATGCTGCTTATGAGAGCTGCTGGGATTTCTCTTCCCTCTCTTCCATCCCAGACCTCCTTGGCTACAGCTTGCAGCTCTTGAAGTCACCGTGAACAATCCCACCAGATCATGACTGTCCTTAAGAAATTGTCGCAAAAAGAACAAGGCTATAACGACTAGCTGGAGAAGGGTGTTGAGTAGGCAGAACACGCGGTTTGGAACCCCTTTGAGATAAAGGGGATCATGCCGCTCTTTCACAACAGAAGGACCAACACCAGAAAGCTAGGTGGGACCATCGAAGACCAAGCTACAGCATTCCTACTTAGACCCTGGCAACACAGATGCAGCCTGAAAGCAAAGTACTTTTCCATGGCATTTAGAAATCTGTTTAAAAAGGAACATGCCTTACTGTATATGTATTTCACACAAAATTCTGCAATTCTATAACCTTCTAAACACGTTTTCTATATGGCAAAAATTAGATCAAGCACAGGAGATAATAAATACATGAAAAGTATTGAATTCCACCTTGCCCTCCCCCTCTTCTCTACTTTCTTCTCTTTTTCTCTTTTTTCCAAGTGAGCTGGCTGCTAGACTCTTGCCCTGGCATTCTCACCCAGAAGGGATCCAGACAGCTGGGTGAACTAGTCGTTCTAAACGCTCGCTTAAGGGGATATAGTAATGAAACTTCAATCTTCTTCTTGCTGTGCCCTACAGCCCCCATACATTAGTATAGAAAACAGGTTTACAAAGCAGAAGACAGGAGTCCGTCAATATCACTAAACCAGCTGTTATTTCTCCAGTGAGTGCCAGAAGAGGGTAGAGAGAAGGGTGGGCAAGAAAGAAGGGACAATTTGTTTTGCAACTGAAACACAAATGCTCTAATGCCTGCATGATGCTATTTGCTTCCTTTTTTCATGTTTCTCCCTCCCTCCCTCTCATTTTTCTCTTTGTGGGTGTCACATGCAGATCAGGGTTTCATCCTGCTTTGCAACAGTGCGAGACACACACGTGTAGTCCTATTTCGTAGAGGACAACGTGTCCTCTCCGATTCATCCAAGAGATGGTTCTCCAAGACTCCGTGGTCCCCAGTCTGATGCCCTGGCTTGAAGCTCCACTGTGGGATTATCTCCTGTCCCCTTAAATTCCCTCTGCAGAGCATTTAGCAAAGTTGCAGACATAGCCTCCTTGTGAGGGGGATGCTGGCTGAGGTGGAATTCAGTCTGAGATTGAATCTCCCACGGGTAGGTGGTGCGTGGTCTAACTTCCCCCTGCAGTTAATGGAGACTCAGTCCTTACAGGCAGTGAAGTCAAAAGGTTAATTCAGCTGATCAGGAGATGTCTGCTCTAGGATGAGTTGAATTAAGTTCCCAGCCTCAATTGACTGCGCTGAATCTCTATCCGCTATAATGGGTGTTTAGACACTGACTCACATCTAGGTACCTACAGGAAGACCCCTAAATTTAGACATTTTAATCCAGAGATGAACCTCATTCTAGGAGTCGAGGGAATCTCTGCGTCTTTTCCAGCTTCATTGTGACCATAAATAAGAGATTTTTATCCCTATGCCTCAAATCCTCGCTTTTTGTGGAACAGGACTAAGAGCTTTTATGTATTGCAGGCACTGAGAAATACGTAACACTACAGAAAAACTCAGCAATAGTTGTGTTCAGGTAATGGTGGGCTAGCGCAGAAGGCAGGATATAGCACACCTGGAAGGGGAAAGCTGCCAAACCGCGATACTGGGCAAAACAATTCTCCTCCTTGCAGAGAACCAAGGACACGCTCACAGCGGACAACCGGAATCTGGTACAAATGCTGTTCCCAGCACGATCTGAGCTAGCTGCGATGTGCAAGAAGGATTACGGAGTTAGGACAGGCCTACGCTCAAGCTCAAGCCCTGCTGAGAGGCAGAGTTTACCAGCTTAGGTACAGTGCCTTGCTATCACAGCACCATCTGGCTTCCAAGACCCAGCGAGCCTCCCTGCACGATAGCATCTTTGTGTCATGTTGGTCTACCGTACGACATAGCCGTACTTGTAAAATGCTGGTCGAGAAGGCTCGCAGGTTTTGGAGCTCCTCCCTCAGTGTTTGCATGAGGCTTTGATGGTCTTCTGTTCCCGGCTTTTTCAGCAAAACCGAGCTGGTTAAAGCAGGCTGTGGATCATGCTTAGATAATGTCCTGGAAAATTTTGTTATACTGAAAATAAACTACTCCTTCAGATCTGGAAACGCAGGGCACAGGCTTTCTAGCCCTCCTACCCAAGAGCCCAGATAGAACAGTGAAGCTCAAAGGCACATTAAAATGAAATAAAAACATAGAACACTTACCTCTTTTCCTCTCCAAAGTACTTCACAAGCTTTTATTAAATTAAGTCTCATCACACCCTTGGGACATAGGTGCAGTAAATACCTTCATGAAAGGTGAGTGAGTAAGACACAGAAAACTCTCCACAAATACTCCTCTGACTGACTGTATGAATTGATTCATTTCACTTGCACCCTTGTGCTGTCATTTCCCACCGAGTTTCAAGCAATCAAATTTTACTGCCACAAAGGGTTTGCAGGAAACGAACTGCAAAGTTGTACACAAGAGAATTTGCTTATGAGAGGCACGTGAGCAGAGCGCAGCAAAGAACAGGAACAGCAGCTCTGTAACGCTGGGCCTCTCTGCGTTTGGGGTAATAATCCAAATGTTAAGCTATGCGTTGTCAGCACGAGCCTGATTTACGCATTTTTCATCTATTTATTTTTATTAAGCAGCTAAATGGAAGGGGGAACCTCGAGCAAGTAGGTCCGCTTTCAGGTTGTATGCCAGTTTGCTTTGCTTTCTACCACACAAGTAATCCCCTTCTGTGTGCCTGCTGACCAGGGGCTCGAGGACACGCTGAATAACGAGGGACTTGACAGTCACAGGTCAGACAAAAAGATGCTGGCAACTCCCTAATCAGTGCTTTCTGTTTGGTGTCTAAGAAAATTCATTTACTGGCAGAAACAGTCAGAGACAGAAAGAGATACCTTAGCACCTGATTTTAATTCAGAATGTCTTAATGCAAAAATATATAAAGCAATAATGTACCCACCTAAAAAGCCAGTTGGAGGAAAAACATTCCCCCAAGGAAGGGAAATATTACAGGTCTTTAAAAACTGGGACACAATCAAAAGCCCCAAAGCCAAAACTCCACAACAAACAACAGGAGCAGCACTAACTTTTACCTGGGGCGAGTCAAGATCTAGCTAGATTTCCCTCGTCTGTAAGTCTGGGAAACTCAGAAAGAACATCTTAGAAGTAGACGTACAGCCCAAGAATTGTTTGCAGAAACAATTCAGTTTTGAATCATTCGACTAAAATAACTGCAAGTAGCAAATACATTTGGGAAATCCAAAATCCTCTTGGAGTTGTTTTGCAAACAGAAGCAGCTACAATTAATTGTACAACCCAAATGATTTTGATAGCTCTAATTACCAACTGTATTTTACAGACACAAACACTAAGGCAGAGAGAAGCTAAAAGCAGCATCCCCTTGAACACCTGAGTAATTTTTCAAGGTTTTGGTTTAGATCTGAGGCATTTTTGTTGACTTTCCACCTCCCATGCTCTACAGCTCCCCAGGTCTCTCAGTGGGTATGACTTCACAGGTATGAGCACATCAAAGTCCCTGTTAACTTGGAAGACCTCATACTCTGAGCTGGGTCAAAGGAAGCAAGTTCTGAAAATCATCTGGTAATTTTCAAGAGGAAAAAAAAATAATGATTAAAGTTCCCATTTGAAATTTATATTCATGGCTGCAAAGTTGTCCTCTTTCTGCTGCTTGTATTGCAATAATAATTTTTGAAGGACAGTAAAGAAAAAAAGCAAAGGCAGTTAATGAATTTATCTTGCCCCCCACCCCCAAATGATTTTTGGTTTTGGTCAAAACTACTTTTCAATGAAATTTGGAGACTGACTCATCAGATGTGTTCCACGGAAAATACTGATATTTAAACTTTAAAAAAATCAAACACCTAGAAGTATGCAATCATACTCCAACTTCCACAATCTACTGCATCATCACTCTATACAAGATGGCTTCCATTCTTCACTTCCAAGCAAAATATTTTGGAAGGGGGGAAGCCTTATTTTGCTGCAAATGGAAATCTGAATAAAAGACTTTAAGCACAGGGAAGGGGGGGGGGGGGAAGTCTTTTCCCCTTTCTTTGAAATTCTCTTTGGGAAAACAAAACAAACCAAAACCCCAGAAGTTCATCAACAGTGACAAGAACAAAACCATCTTTTGGCCAACTCCAGACAATATAGCTTTTGTATAGATGCAGCCATCAGCAAATTCAGAGGGTGTTGCCCCTGGGAGTTTCGATCAGGCAAGTTATGGCTTTTTTTCCCCCCCCAGCCTCGGGGCACTGGGTTATTATTTTAACAAACCTTTTTCCACTGTCACGTCTCCTTATTTGCTAGAAAAGATTAAAGAGCTTCGAAGTGCATAGGAAAAAGGTGCAATTCTTAAGAACATTGCAAGGTTACAGGGCACCATCTGCTAATAATGCATGTCGGTTTGGTAACAAGCTGAAGCAGAGAGCAGCAGGGGCACTGCTTCATGGCTGCAGCTTTTTCAAAAGGGTCTGTTAAAAGTATTTCAGGAGGAGAGACATGTGAGTGAAATCTTTAAATGTGTCAACAGGGAGGCCAGACACTGAACTTCTGCCCACTCCAGAGCTGACACCATCCTTCAAAGCAGAGGAGATTGACCTTTGCAGTTGAGAATCACTGAGTGGCAGCAGGGGGGGTTCCTGCATTTGCTTCCAAGATGTTTTTTGCCTTTCTCTTGTGACAGAGAAACAGGGAGTAGTCATTTGAAGCCATGGTTGGGTGAAAAAAAGAGTATTCTTCTTCCCTGGAAACCGGGTTGGAGAAAGAGGGTGTCAGGTCATTGATTAACGAAGTTGTCGAATCAGTCCGTAATGAAGTAAAAAAGCGCTCACAAGAGGACAAGCACGGTTCATTCTCCTCTCCTTCTGCTTTATAAGGAGTGCAAGATCTGCTTAGCTTGCTCGAGTGCAAAGCAATAGGTTCTGGCAAGGCCTGCAGCAAGTATTGGGCATCCACCGTGTTGCATACCTCCCTCCTCTTCCTCCCTCCAGCCACATTAACTGTGAGAACCGTGTCCTGCTCCATTTCCAGAATTGCTCTCTGCCACCCAGGTACAGAAAATCATGACAATACAGCCTCTTCCCCTTTGCTCTGACCAGTTTTCCCAGGTGAAAACATAAACCGACTAGTGAAGGAAAAAAAAAAAAGCAGTACTCACACTGCAGCGACAAGACCTGCTAGACGAGAAATGAGAAAAGCCAGGACACTTCAAACAACGGGGCTAAGTTTGAGATCCCCCTGTACGGTTCACCAACGAGCCCAAACATCAAGGACACCGCTTTTCCTAGAAAGCGAGCACCAGCCTCTCTCTCACTAATGTCCTCCTAAAGCAGATTCCTCCTTTTGTGCCTGATGTGCAAGAGAAACCTCTCACTCCCGACGCCTGCACCAGCACCACACGAGCACACGCTGAGCTCCAAGCGCGACTACCCCAGATGGAGCTACCTGCTCTTCAGAGATAAAGCAGGGCCTCAGTTGCTTTGCTGGATCCGAATGCTAAAAGTGGGAAGAAAGACCCTCACAAACTCATGCCCTCGACATACCAAAAGAGAGGGAGAAGCCTGCACAGATGGAGGAAAATACAAAATTAGAGCAATTCTCAACTGTCACTGCGTGACCTTGGACAGGTTGCATCGCCTCTTTGTATTTTGTCCTTCCTTTCTTCCTCTTCCCCTCTGAGCACGCAACCATATCTGCTTCTGTAAAATTCAGATTATAGCACCGATGTCATAATGACTGTGTGAGGACTAATTTCACTGATGTTTGCTTAGTGTACAGCAACCCTCAGGTGGAAGAGCACTACATAAGATGGTGAAGCTGGTCAGCTTCACCAACTAAGCACCATGCTATGTTCATGGGGAAAAACACCGCCGCCAAGGAAGGGAGTGGAGGAATCCATGCCAAGCTCTCAGCGAACACGTGCTAAAGAAAAGCCCGTACCAGCACTCAAAGCCTGAGCCGACGGCAGAGCAGAAGGCCGGCTAACAAGGAGATTGAGCTGATAACAGCTTAGATAAAACACCTATAGACGAACCAAGTGGCACAGGAATCTAGGTGTGTTCAGCAAAACTGGTAGTGAAATGCTTTGGTTTTTTCGTGCTGTATTTAAAATTTCAAAATCTTCCCTAAAGCATCATGCTGAATGGAAAAAAAAACACCAAACCCCAAACTTATCTGGGCCAGTTTAAGTGTTCCATCTTCATAGAGGAAAACAAAGCTAAGTTTTTGAGTGAGAATAAAGTGCTTTCTACCGCAAATGTATAATCAAGCAACTAAGACTCCCCCCCTCTATTATGAAAATATCACAATTTTCCACTCTGTTCCAATCTGATTTTTGTCAACATCAACTTGACTTCAAAAGTCATTGATTTTGCTGCTACCATGTCTCCCAACAGGAGAATTTTCTATTGATATTTTCTAATCATCACCTCTAATTTAGAACTGTGGGATTGAATTTTTACCACCGTAAGACTGTTCTCCCCATCTCTGAAGATGTTACATTCCCTTCTACATATTCAGAGTATGCTGAGAGCACCTTAACATGATGCCTAAATCCAGAACATTCTGTGTGCTGCTAACCTTCAAAAAAGATAGAGCTTATGTACCTTTTTGCTGGCAACAGGTACATACTGCATGACGTCCTCTGAACGATTCGGTCAGGATCTCACAAATCCTGCCCCAAACATCGTCCCTTCTCACAGCACTATCCAGCTCACTCTATGCCTGGTAAGCTGCTCCCAACCATCCCTCCATCCAACGCAGAGGAGGCAGTTTACCATCAGCGTTGTTTCAAGATATTATTATTTCTTTTTTAGGTGATTTACATAGAGAAAAAAATGCTATAGAAATGAGAACCCCACGATTATTCCAACGTTTTGTATTACTACGTATTAATCACTCTCCTCTCCAGAGATGCCATTGCTGATTTGAGAGACTTGATTTTCTTTTCTTTAAAGGTATCTCCAGACCATCTTAAAGAGCTGAGCAGGCTTGGAGAGATAAGAAGAAAAAATACAGCTCTAAAGATGCTTAATGCTCAAGTCGGAGCGTGTAGAGATGCTCACCAACTAAGTGCCGCAAAGGACCGAGAGGTTCAGTTCCATTCAGCGTGTATGTATTTACCCTTATTCACAGCATTAGAACTACTGTCCTTCCAAAAGAGATGTAATGAGGAAAGCTTTCCGTGACAGAGGGCTCTGGCGCATTCATCCAGCAGTTTAGCAGAACAATGCAGAGACAGAATCTGCAGCTAAAGAAAACAGAGCCGTCGCTTAAAAGGTCCAACGTTAATAGCTGTTCTGCAAACCCCATCACAATGAAGCAAAGGGAGAATAACGAGGAAAAAGGAAATAGGACAGCACGAGGGCCAGGGAACTGGCTGAGATATTGAAACAATAGCTGCAGTACTAGAAGACCGTCATGGGACTGGTAATTTGGGGCATTCCCTAGCAGCAAAAAAAGGATGTTGCAACACGGACCTCAGGGAACGGCCGTGCAACTCTCCCCAAAAGCTGCCCAAGTTGCTGAACTTCTCGCCACCCACCTTCGCGCTGTCATTACTGCAGCAAAATCCGTGGGGTACTCCTCGCTACGCTGCGGCCACAGTAATCACCTTACCCGTGGAAATGCGGTCTCGAGAGCGGGAGCCCGTCAATGAGGTAGCGGGGCCGCTCTCCCCCAGCCCCAAGTGAAAGAGGAAGACTGCGGGTACATCAGTACAGTTGGTAATAAATGCAGGTGCATGTAAGGAGGCTTACCGGCCCCGGTTTTAATCTAGCCGAGATGCCACATTTACTCTAGAGCCCATGCTGCTCTGCTCTCCGTGTTGCTGGTTACCCATACTAACACCGTGCTAATTAACCCTAGCCCTGCTGAAGGCACAGCCATCCCCGAAGCGGGGAGAGGAAAAGAAACAGAACGAAGGATTAGTAATGCCACTGTGCGAAGGGAAAAGCAGCTTGCGGTAGCCAGGCTAAAATGAAAGGAAAGGCTGAATGTGTTTCAGGCTAGTGAAGTGGAAGAGCTGAAGTCGTTCGCATCAGGTATGACTTAGACACATTATGCATAATGTGGTGGAAAGATCCCTCCCCATGGTCCCCGATCGGATTTGACAAGGAAGCCAGTAAAATGCTGGGACGGAGCCATTTGGGACATCAGGTTAGATTCTGGCAGCTGGTAGATGATGCCTAACGCGTTCAGAAAAATTGACAACTTTTTATTAAGTTCGGTGCTGTGAAAGACTAGCCTCTCCCCAGGTGCCCAGGATAAGGTCCTGGTTTTCCCCCTTGGCTATATTTTTCAAGTATTTATCAAATATGATTAGCTACTTCCCCCCCAGCCTAATTTATTCTCCTCCTTTTTTCTTTTTTGACACTCCCAGCCCTGCACATGCCCAGCCACTGCTGGGATCGCTCCAACCCAATCCATTTCTATAGGCAGAGGCCCAATAAAGCCTCTGTGGAAATGCTTAAGTGTATTACCAGTAAATCAATGCATCCCCTCAGCTGACAGTTTCTGCAGAGAACGAGCAGGTAGTAATACTAAATGTCTCTTCAAACTTCCCAGACTGATAGCGGGCTCCTGCGAGCGATGCCCCATGGAGACGACCGCCTTTCCCCCCCCACATCCCCATTTTCTTTCCCCCCCATCCCCATCTTCTTTCAGCACGAAGTTACGCTGCGATCAGGATGCAGACCCAAATGCATTAGCCAGATTCCCTGCGGGGCTGCTACCTCGCACCCAGGTAAATCAACCGCTGCGAGTGTTTCCAGGATTACAGGGCAGCAGCCAACTTGAAAAGGACTATCACAAACTAATGTTTACATTATGAACCCCATGTTCCCACCTTCTGAAGGCTCCCTACCATCTCCCTGTTTGTAAGCAACTAGAATTTGGGTTTCTTTGAACTGAGCTAACAGAACTCGTGCATAGTCGTACTGGCAGCAGAATATATAACAAATACCATCAGCAACAACAGGAGAACAAGCAAAGGAAACAATTGAATTAATGGCTGATATTTTTGTGTCCCTATAATCTTCCTCACTCCTTCCCCACAGAGGCCTCTGAAAGGAGCTGCCAGAGCCCTGACTGCAAGGGAGAAGTTACACGGATGAGGAGCCACTTCAGAATGACACAAACCTGTTTTATCTGTCAATCAAGATGGGGGATGAACAGTTGTTTAGCAACAGTGTCACTGAAATTATATTGCTTTGCTTTTGAAGTACATAAATATTTGATTCTCTCTTCCTCAACTTTCTGCTTCTTCCCTTGTTTTAAAACAGAATCTCACAGATTTTAAAATAGATCCATAGGTTTTTTTTTTTTCCCTCAGTCACATTCAGCTCAGTTTGAAAAATATCTGAGTGTGTCTGCGTGTAAGAGAACTGGCATATATCCTGCCTATAGCCAATAAGAATGAAAAAACAGGAAGACAGAGAATAGTATCTTGCTACTGGAATATGGCAGGTTTCTGTCCCCACATTCAGCTGTGGAGTTTTTCCTTTAAAACCTGACAAAACCAATTTTGGGGAAGGGCCTGCAAGCCCCAGGCTCTCAACAGTCGCTGTATGCCAAAAACCCCGTGCGATGCTGACGGTAGCCGTGAGCCTGCTTTACCTGACCCACGGGTGGGTACCCTGGGCTTGAGCTTCACGCGTGGGTCCGTGCCTCTGAAGTACAAGGACTATTCACAGCAAGAGCCCTGCTCCTCCACAGCTTCCAGGGGCTGGGGCTGGGCTGCCAGGGGGGTTAGCAAGCCAAAAAAAAAAAAAAAAAAAAATCACAGCTACGTAAACCATATTAACCAAACCCATCGATGAGCTGCTGCGGGTGGGCCTTTGGAACAGGACGACAGACAAGTCCCTGAAAATTTGTCCCAACTGGAGCACAAAGAAGCGTTTTGTTTAAAAATCTCGTCCTAGTTACATACGGAAAACAGTGTTGGATATGCTCGTCTTATCTAGATTAGGGCAATAGATCAGTTATTTACACAGCACTCAGTGTTTGTCATCTCGGAGGCTGGCTAAATACAAAATAACTCTCTTCTGTGTCCAGGCTACACAGCAGAGAGTAGCTTATTGCTCTGAATCAAGACAGCTGCTGCCTTAGCTCGAGTGCTAGAGACAAATTCTTTTGCTACTGAGAGTTGTATGTAACTTGTGTCCCCAAACTGGTGAGGGGGAATGCATCATTATGGAGGTGATTTTTGTACGAGAGCAAATCCTGACTACTGCCTGTGCCGTGTCCTTAGGGACAGCGTAACTTTCTTGTGAGGTTTTGCTTATGGAGAACATCTGTGTAAAGGATTTATAAACATTAACTCAGGATTGTGAGGGTTTCTGAAAAAATGGATGCTAGATGGTATCCATGGTCACACTAACAATGAAGCAGGGTTTATTGCTCAGAGTTTGCCCTCAAGGGTACACAGCTGTTCAATGCTTTAGAGAAAAAACGAATGCAAGCAGAGTCTTAACCAAAAAGGGTAAACCTGAGGATTTCTGCTTTGTGGGAATCTATACTTTAGGAATTTTGCGGAAATTTCCTGCTGAGGAATTTGGGAAATTTGCTGCCGAGCCAGAAGGATATGGGATCACGAACGTACAGCAAGGCTGCTTAGGGCTGCAGTTCCACTATAGGTTTACCACTGCTGCAGCATCACCTTTGCCCCATCTCTAGCTATACGGTCTTGGCTGTTCCCTTCTCAAACCCCCTCCTGGGCAAGAACAGGAATTCATTAGCCCTGACTTACATCAGTTAAAACTATTGTGGAGCAGCGTCCTTGGAGATCACGGTGCTTGGAAAAATGCACTTCTGAGGAGCTTGCCCCGTGAGCTGGTTTCTGGCAGCCCCTGTACAGCGGAGGATCGTAAATTTGCTGAAACCAATAAGTTTCTGCAAAGTGTTTCGATTTCAACAAACTGGTATTTGCTGAGAACTTGTTTCAGTGGAAAACTCCCAACTGCTCTTCTCTCTGGCAGAAAATAGGGGAAAAGAGAAGAAAAACCCCTACTAATGCGCTCGTATACAAAAAGATGTTTCCTGCTAAGGAGAAAAAAAATCAAATATTTGTCCTTTTAACAGTGGAGACTTGGAGCAGAGAGGAACAAGGTAATTTCACATGTTCCCGTGAACAAGCTGCTGCAAATAGCTTCCCTAGATAATAAGTAGAAACGAGTGAGAAGAAATGGATAGGGGAAGATCTATAATAGTGCAAAGAAATGTGCGATCAGCTGGGGAATTCCTCTTAGGAGCCTTGTAGAGAATATCGTATTTGCCAGACCAGATCAGACCACTGGGCCAATCAAGAGCAATTTAAGCATTAAGTGTAACAGCTTGATAAATCTAGGTCAATGCACCTACACACAGGTACAAGTTTAATACCACTTCATTAGCAGGACTGCAGCACCTAACGTGGAGCCTATCTACGGGTCCTGGAAGAGAGAAACTATCGGCGTTTATGGGATTGCACAATTAAATCACTGAGTTTCTCGTGACGAGTGACCAGAAATTGGTCCCACTTCACAATTTCTAGTCTGCAGCAGCAGACGGTGCTGACACTTCAAGTGTAAGTGGAAAACAGAACCGCAACACACCTCCGGCCAGCGTGTAACACCCTGCAGGAGGAGGCTGGAGAGGGAAGAGCTCTGCCTTTTTGAGCCCTTGCATCCAATCAGCCTTCACTAGAAATGTACTATCTTATCATGCAGCAGACCGGCAATTATTATTAAATGTTCTCAAAAACCAGCGCTGACCTGTTTAAAATCCATCTTGGCACCTTGTGGCTCTGCCACAACCCAACACAAAGGGGGGATTTTATCTCTGCGCTTGCTTCAGGTTACTACGCAGGGACTTCGCTTCTGGGGCTTACTCAACGAGCAAAGAAATCCCAGGATTTTTAGCTGTGCTTGTAGGATCTTGTCTCCGCAGGGGGGCTGAGGAAGACAGCAAGATTCTTGACTGCCCTGGCCAACAGCTGGGAGAGGGAGATCGAGAGAGAGACTCCGCTCTCCTGAGACTATAGAGAGATGAAAAGGCTCTTTATTATTAAAAAATAAAATTGGCCATACTAGATCAACAGCATTAGATTCCAGTTCCTTCCCCCACAAGTGGGAATGGTACAGTTTTCTTCTGCTCCTTGCCTGACCACCACCCATGACTCCGAGACTGGTCCAGGCTTCCCACCGCACTAGTCCCAGGGCCACTTAGCTGTTTCAGTAAAAACCCCTCTCTGTACCACCGTCATCGGCGTCTGAGTACAGCTTAGAGTTATTCCTACCAGCTGCAAGCCAGCTTGCTCAGGTGCTTCTATACTACGCAGCAACCTCTCCCAGGACTGCAGAACAGTCATACCTCAGACCAGGACTAATAGCAGCCTGTTGGATACTTCCAGCACAGAAAGTTGCGTGCCACCTTCCAGATGAGCCATCACACTGGCGGAATTGCAGTACGCTTATATTTTGGCAGCCACCCAAGGCATACAGAGAAGAGTGAGAAATACAGGCACGCAAAAGGCATAACGTGCTGTCGGATCCTAGCGAGGCCAGGGCAAAGTCTACTTGCAGTCAAGATCCAAGTCAAAATTTGCCTCTTCAGTAGCCCTGTTGTAGATCTACCCGTTCTTTCCTCAGAAACAACTTTCAAGGGCTGCTAACACAAACCCAGACTTAATACGTGCAAGAAGCTCCATATGCATGTAATACGTCTTTTGGAAATGAAAAACAGTCCGAGAGATCTAATCAGCTGAAAGGCAATTCTTTACTGAGGCTGCCAGATGCAGATGAACTCTGCAGGGCTTGCTGGCTCCCAAAATGCCCGTCTAATCTACCCAACCCGCATTGCCAAAGTGTCATCGGACCAGGCCACCTAAAATCCTGGCTAGCAGCCCTTCCAACTATTCCCCGAATGCTCTGCTCTAGGTTTTTGCAACCTGCCCATTATTATCGAAAATGGTCCATTCACTTCAGTTAGCCCTTATAGCCCTTTCAGATGGTTTTGTCTATACAATTGTCCCTTTTTGGACAATATCTGTCTATAGAATATGAGGTTCAAAAGCCTCCAGGTGCTTTGCTCTAACATACATGATGACATTCTGGAAATTCTTCCTGAATGACTTTGAAATGGGAACGGTGGATAAAGGGGGAGAATACTTCCTCCTTTTCCTATAATAAGAATGGCAGGACTAAACCCAGGGAAATACTAGACTAGAGAAAGATGGCCTTGGCAATAATAAAACCAACAATTTGCAGGCTAAAATTGTCATCTTGCGCACACTTCTTCCAGGAAGCAGAACTAGAGGATTTTGCAGAGTGAATGTGACACACAAGCCGGGGAAAAGAGCACGGAAGAAGTTGCAAAAGGGGTGACAGTGGATGCCGAAATACAAGCAAGGACGGGGTCCGAGCACAAACACTTGTTCTCAACTCTCTCCCCCCAGACAGAATATCCCCCTCCAGTGCCCTCATCGGCCACGTTTCTTACATAGGTCAGATATCCCGGAGTCAGCAGCAGGAAGGCTTTTGTGGGCACATACACATGTCTGTGCATGCACGGGCTGCGAGGGGGACACGCTAAGAAGCGGCCAGAGGCTTTGAGTCCGGGGAACAGCAGTAAGAGCAGGACAGGGTGGCGAGCGTGGGGCTAGCATGAGCTCGGCTAGCACAGGGGTCCTTTGAGCAGGATGGGGAGACAGAAAATGGAGCGAAGGTAGCGTTGGACGTGGGGAGAAAGTTGTGGCTTTTTTCAGCTTGGCTTCACCCCATCCTTATCCTTTTCCCCTTTATTCTTATTGCGTTTTCTCCTTTCACCGTGCATCTCTCCTCAAACCGCACGGTAAAAAAGACTGCATATCCCTACCCCTGTGCTCCGCTCCCTTAATTCAAAGCCCACCTTCACCACCGTGCCATACCGGTCCCTGACAAGCCCTGAAAGGCACAGCTCCTTCGACTCTCGCGTGGGTGTCACCTAATGAAGACATCTATAAATATGGGCACATTAGAGCTCACCATCTGGCTGCGCCTTTTGGACGGCTCTGCTCCCCACAGATCAGTGGGCACGGAGACCGCTGCGGCCAACCAATTATTCCTCCATCTCCTGCTCCAGCATTCACGGGCACGGATGCCCTCAGCAACGCCGCTAGCGGCCGAGACCATGGGCTAAGCAGCAGTTCGGTGCCGTTCAGAGTGAAGCAGTCAACCGAGCCTGCATCACCCTGCTCCTCCACACAACATTCCCAGGGCTGGCAGCACCGGAATGCTCGCCAGCCTCTTTTCTCCTAAAGGTCCAGATCTTTTTCACATACCCCAGTGGGACTACGAGGGCAATGAGCCTTTCTGACCCCCCCCCCCATCTCCTTCCTCCCTTGCCTGGGTATCACCAGCTTCAGCCTTTCTATCGATCTCGGTCACATTATTCCCTTTTCTCGTCTGCCTCTGACACACCTTCTCTTCAGCACCAGGCACAATTTTTCTGGCCACTGGTCAAAATGATAAATTGAAAATATTTCTTTCCAGGAAGACTCAAGACGTATCATTTAAATTTTGCTTGCTTGCTTGGGTTTTTTTTTTTAGAAAAACAATCTTTTCAGATTGGCTGAAAAATTTTATTTGACCTACAAGAAAAAACCCTGCCTTTTCTTTCCAAAATTCCTCTTTTTTTTTTTTTTAGAAGTTTTGCAAAACAAAACTGTCACTGCAAAATAAGAAATTAAAATAGTTCATCTTCTCCAAATAATTTCTCCATTTTTCCCTCTCCAAAAACAAGCATGACGCACAAAGAGCATAAACCCTCCCCAAACTGTGTGTTTTGGAAGGCAAAATAGCACTCCCACTGACATTTTTCCGCCTTCCTATTTTTTTTCCCCTATTTTTCCCTATGATCCTCTGCCCTTTCCCAAATGCCATCAGAGTCGCCGGGCCAAGCTCTCGGAGAGGT
The DNA here is from genome assembly GCF_964188355.1 of Buteo buteo. Taxonomy (NCBI): domain Eukaryota; kingdom Metazoa; phylum Chordata; class Aves; order Accipitriformes; family Accipitridae; genus Buteo; species Buteo buteo. Next base: position 42,527,833 of record NC_134178.1, read on the forward strand.
GCCTGCGCGTGGAAAAGTTCACTGAACTGCCGCGGCACATTTCGCTCCCTAAATAGTCTGTAGCCACAGGACACCTAAGGAGATTGTATTTTCTTTGAAGTACATGAATATTTTATATCCTCCCTCCCTTCCTCCTCGCCTTAATTATTCTCTTATTTTGAAACACCAGCTTGCATGCAGTATTTAAATAAAGCTGTTTTCAGAGCCACAAGCAGCTTGAAACAGTCAAGCCTCTCAAAATATATTGCAAGTGCTGTACATCCTCCTGTTCGGCACATAAGCGGCAGAGAGCAAGGCACAACCTGGGGAATCCACACAGGACAGGGGGTTACAGGGACAACTTTCTCCTTCCGAAAGCTTGGGTTCCCTCACCAGATACATCCGTGCCCGTGAGATAAGACACAGGGTCTCAGCCTGTTCCCCAGCCATCCCGTGTGAATCACTAAAGGGTCTGGCACAGCAAACTTCGCCCAGGAAAGTGTCTGAAAACGCAGGGGATGCAGCGGGTTAGAACCGAAGCAGGCAATGAAGGGGAAATGTCAGAAGTCGCAATTTGGAATAACAATAGCTACTGCGGGGCAAAAGAGAGAATGAAAACACATGCAGAGTTTTCTATACATAGAGCTATAGATAATTATACGCATACATATGCGTACACACACATAAAAGGTTCAGAGGGTATGGGTGACTCAGCAGCTCTACAGACACGCACGGCCAGGTCACACAAATCTTTGCCGAGTTCCGCCAGCTGCAAGGAAATGGCCTTGCCAGATTTCAACGCGCCTGTTTTACGGGACATCTTTGTGAGGGCATCCAGGATCCCATTCGCTTTGAGTCGTGACGTTTTGACATCAAAACTTCAGGCGAGCCAAAGAAACGCTGGACGCCTGGACGCGTAGAGACCCGAGCGGCCCCAACTGCGGGTCGGGAGGTGGGATGCTGGAGGCTGCAAGCAAACGGCTGCGCTGCTTCGGGTTCCCAGCTACGACGTGACGCTCGGGACTGGGGCTGGGTTGCTTTTGGGCAGCTGTATCCCTGAGAAATTGTATATTATTACGTGGGGGAATGGACATTAAGGGGGATAGCCACACTTACACCAGGTGAGGGTGCTACAGACCTGGCAGCTGCTTCACCGATGCCTCCCGGATTATTTGGAGGTGCTTCCCTGAACAGCTGAGAGAAAAGCAAACGAAGCGTGCCTCGGCACAGGTCAAGGGAGGCCGCGTGCCATAAATGTTTGTGCAGGTGGATGAATAGCTGTGCCCACAGATGCTCACGAGTAGGGCAAGGAGTAAACATGCATATTTGAAAACTCATCCATCTCTATTACAAAAATGAGTCATCTCATCCTAATACCACTTTTAACTTTGCAGAGGCTTATATCAAGACACAGCAGGTAGCTGGGAGGTTGAAAAAAAGGACTGCCTGCAAATCTCAGGGCCAAATGTCCTGAGGTTTAATTGAAGCTTCCCAACTGAGGTGGAGTAATCCCCAAGGCGCTCTGCTGGGAATGTGCACATGACCAGCAACCAGGGCATACGATGACTTCCCAAATGCACCTGGGGAAGAAAGTCATGCTCCTCAGCTCTCGCCTGATGGTGCATCTCTGAATCAGCCCGTCATTATCATCTGCAGTAGATTTTGTGCTCTTATTACCTTGTAAAATCTCCCTGTGCTGTTCACATCCCTTGCCTATAAAACCGCAAAGGTGAAAGCTGCTCTGAGGAGGAAACTTTAACCTAATGGAGAGATGCTTATAAAGAGCAGGAAAAGTTACTAACGTGTCTCTGCGCTCAAATATATTTCCTTTTTTGCAACGAAGATTTCTAACACCGTATTCCCGGGCCAATGCTGCTCAGTAATTCTGGGTGAGAAGAGGTGGAATTTTAACCGGGTCCTGCGCAAGGGCCAGGGGAGCACGTTTTTAAATGAACTGAAGGAGATAGCCAAGTGCAAACCTTTCAAAGGCAAGAAGAAAGAGACCCTTAAACAAGTTCCATATGCAGAAAAACCCCATCCTACAAACAGCTTTACATTGCAAGGACACATCACGCTCCCGTTGGCCCATGAGGCAATAGGGGTTACAAGTTTCATGCTTTAACTTTGTCCAGCCAAGGTGACCCTCTCCTCCCTCCCACGCATTAACCAAGAGACAGGACTAACGCGATACGCGTGCCGGCAGCTACAGAAAGCAGAGCAAAGACTACAGCACGACGAGTACTCTGACAGAAGCACGGAGCGGGATATTTATTTACCGCCTGTCAATGTCTAGCCTGGACGGGATGCTGCATCTCCATAGCCGTTATGAACTGCTCATTAGACATTAACAGGAGAGGACGTTGTTGAGATCGGGTCATCTGAGTTGATAGGAAAAGAGGCAGCAAGCAGCAGTGGAGAAATCCAAAGTGAAAGGGAAGGAACGAGTCGGCTGCTGCAATGGTTACAGTCAGTAATGAGTTGGCTGGCTAGCGTACATCACTACTGCTTTCTAGTAAGTGGAATTAGGAGCAGAGCCATGTGTCAGGGGCTCCATACTGTCAGCTGTTAGCAAAAAGATTGATTTAACACAAGTGTCAATGGCAGAAGCTTTGGCAAAGGAGAAATTCCCCTCCTAGCTGCCAGGCAACCACAGCATAAAACAGAGTGGCACCAGTGACCAAACAGCCAGCGTGGCTAGTGACTCCTTGGCAAGACCCACACTGAAACGCAGCTTCGTTAAACATACCAGGCTTAACACTGTGGAAGATTCTGAAACTGTCGTGTAGGTGATGCGCGTGGAAAAAGATTCAGAAATAACCCACTACCATCGAGGAGATGAAGTGGAGCATCCCAGCCGTACTGTAACCCTGCCCAGGAGAAAAGCACGGCTCCAAATAACCAGTGCAGCCCTGTTTGCTTCACCCTAGTGCTGGGGTAGGAGGAAAATTGGGAGTGGGCAGGTCCCCATCCCAGGAAAGAGTCTGTAGGAGAGAAAAGAGATCATCTCTCTGATAGTCCAGAATGAGGATAGCAAAGAGAAAACCTTCAGAGAAAATTGCAGTGTTTCTTCCCCAAATGAGCCTGGCCTCTGAAATCAGCACACGATACATGAGATTGAATGCTTGCAGGCCTGGGCCTGTTATTGAAGTAATCTTAGGTAGAAAACAAAAACCAAATCATGAACTTGTTTACCTGAAGAAATAGATTACTGTTATTCTCCAACTTAGTTGACTAGAATTACTTAGAGAAGTTTGGCCACAAAAGTCTTCTCTGAAAAGTGTAAAAGCTGTAAAATATCTTTTCTCAGAGTTTGTTCCCCTCTGCATCCATCCCCTATTCAGCAGAGTGATTAACACGACCGTTTACTACATTTTAGCAAAGCTAAATACACCCCGTCCATTTTTTAACTAAGATCTTTTTGCTTTGTCTTCCCTTATGGGTATGTATGATTTAGAAAGAAGCCAGCCTGGCTTCCAGGTCCCAAGATGGACTATTGCTCTGGAAATTAAGGGGAAAGGAACCCCCCCAAAACCCCTATCTTCTGGATATGCAAAGTGACAGGAACTTTCCTGGAGTCGGTAAGGAACCAGCAACCAGTCCAAAGGGGCTCTGCTTACTCAGTCTCTATACAAAACTGAATTATATTTAAAAAATCCGCAACTACATTTTGTTTCTGGGAAGCCTCCTGGCCACCCTTGGGAACCAAAGCTGGAGAGGTAAAGACTGGGATTGGAATTATATATAGGGAGCATGGCCAGAAACAGCAATGGGGACAGAAGGAAGAATTTTCGCAGAGTGGGTCACTTTTTTTTTTCCCCAGGAGTATGTTTCCTCAGATTTCCTCAGCTCAAAGCACCAGCCTAATTCACACCAAGAAAGCGTAGAGCAGAAGGCAACTATAAGAAACTGAAGCATGGTTGCGGAGGTAGGTGTTAAAACACATACAGCCACATGCCAAACTCACATTTGTGATCTTGCCAGACTTGTGTGGCACAAAACTCCCACAGAGGAGAAGAGGAGGGGAAAAAAAAAAAAATAAAAATCAAGACTGACAGACCAGGCTCCTTGCAGCACACGCTTCATTCAGCATTTCAACAAGAAGGCTCGGGGGGAACATTTCAGACTTCTTTGCCTCTCAGTGAAGAGGGTCAGGATTTTTTTTCACATGGGGGTGAGCTGGGAGGGAGCGCCGGGGCACACGCAGACACGCGTGTGCTTCTGTACAGCATCTCGTGGAAAGGGAGCAGTAGCCAGCTTATCCTTCTGCCTGTTGTCAAACAGATAATTGTTCTAAAACAGCTGGGCCACACAATAGCAACTTTAACAGCCCAGCTTAAACGCAGTCGTGACAGAAATCATAATATTTTTTAATCTTCCTTTCCCTAGCCTTCCTGGAAATTAATTTTTAATGACTGCAGTTGGCTTTCGTTTTTGCTCTCGTTTTTAATTCACATAACTTCTTGAGTTATGCAACTTCCCTCTCCCACCCCCAACACTCCCCATAAATGAAAGGCTTCCATATTTCATATGCAAAACTAACAGCAGATGCTAACAGAACCAATGGGATAGTCTTGCCACCTTGTTCTGGGACTGATCAAAGATCCCACGTGCCCAACAGGGGACAGTAAGGACTGCGGACAGGGTTTGATCCATCCTTAAGGCACTTAATATAAATTTTCCCTTGCCACCAAGACCCAAGCAGCACACATCCCCATCACCCTCCCCACATGGCCCATCTTCAAATGTTTTGATCCAAAGTAGTAAAATGAGATAACGGCAATCTTTGACGCTCGAGGTCAGCTGATTGTTCCCACATGGTATCACACCTGCACGGTCATTTTCTGTTGCTGAACATTTAAACAAGGTAGGAAGCACCACTTTATTTTCTCCAGAGTTTCAAAAACGTGTAATTTAATTGTTGTTCTTTCACAAAGAACCATTTTAGGCAGTTCCTACGTAAGTGCTCAAAAACATTTATCATTGAAATTTCTATGCATTAAAATAATTACTAGTTTTCATAAAAGAACTAAATTTACAACAAAGCTCCCCCGATGCTCCCCCTCCTCTGCCCTGCAGCACCGCATGATCTCCCAGCCTGGGGTTCCCCTCATGCACGTCATTCTGGATTCTTATCACAGACAGACATGGCCATCGTCACAGTCCCCTGGTCTAAGTTTGTCCATTTTTTTCAACCCTCAGTTTTGTTTGCATCTATGACTTCACACCTCAGAATCCTCTGCTTCGCTTTAGACAACAGAAATTAGGCTTTATAGCATTTTTTATTATTTTCATTGCCCCAATACATGGCTAAATTTGGCCCTTGGGTCCAATGCCTCCTTTTTTTGTTACATATTTCACATTGAGGAAAGCAAAATTCACACCTTCTCAACGAAATTTTCACAAACTAGGCATTGCCTCGTGCTATACGTTCAGCAATATTAACTACTGTAGCTGTTTACATTCAAAAGGTTTCCCTAAGTCCCAGGAAGGACAAAATTTATTTTTATATACTAAAAGAATTTAATTTTCCAGAAAATGCTATAGTCACCTCAGAATATGACTCCAGCTGGAGGTCATGATCCTAGAGCAGGAGGAACATATCCATCATGCATCAATCAACTATGTCACTTGGCACTTATGCAAGGCAATATTTAAATGAGCCCCTCAGAAACTGAACTCCTTATTGCTAAACACCTAAATGGTTGGCCTTATAGATTCAGTCCAAATGCTTGATTGGCAGTTGCTGGCTACAGGGTTGAAGGATCCTACCCTCACACATCCATCCAGTGCTCAGCATCCCTCTGCGCAAGTGGGACTTTGCAACTCCATCTTCAGCATGAATTTGCTCAGAGGGTGAATGGCTTGGGGAGAGGCAAGCAGCAGGGGTGAACTTAAAAACACGACCGCACTCTAAAATAAGATGGGCTGGAGCCTGGGGTGCTGAGTACCATCCTATACTTCTGGGGATAATTCAGGTTCCAAGATGTGGGCAAGTGAAATGTATAATTCAGCAAAGAAGGAATAAAAAAAAGCAGGGAAATTGAGTTTCCAAAAGATAACCTGGGTTGTTATTATTGAGTTCATCTATGTAATACCTAAAAATAGTTACCTATTACAAAGCCTCTGACTTCAGTGATTTAGGTCAGGTATAGCACGAGCTGAGGGCCTTATCCATATACCATGTTGCTGGATTGGGGTTAAGTCAAAACAATATGACCTGAAAATGGGTAGCATTAGCAAAACACTGCCTGCTAAAAATCTCATTCCAAAACTCACATCATCTGAACCATCACTTTGTCAGGAATAACAGAAAGTTTTTAAAACCAAACCAAATCAAACCAAACAACCCATTATCAGCCCAATGCTACAAACTAGTCAACGTAAATTATGGTTTAATAAAAACCTCTCTTCCATCAAGTCATTGAAGACAGACAAAAAAATTCAGGTCCAGCGAACCTTAGAAAACGAGCAGGGCTGCTAGTTGATGCCCTTCAATGAAGGGACGTCTCTCTTTGGCACTGAAGTGCCTTCGGATGTTCTGCATCCAGGACTTGGATGCTGGCATTTCCTTTTAGAGGACCTCAGGGCAGCAGAAGTTTTACTAGTCCTGCAGCATAGGGAATCCAGATATAAATTATTTTTCCTTTTCTGTTAGCACCCAGGAGGCTTCTAGTGAGAGCTCCTTGTTGCACTTCACCTACACATGGTCAGGTACAGACGGTCTGAAACAGGAGTAGCTTAGATGGGCAAAGCTGCCAGGAAGGGGGAAAAGAACAAAACGTAACTCCCCGCTTTATAGACAGGAAAACGAGGCAGGAAAAGATTCACTGGTGTACACAAGATCACACTGGGAACGTTGGGCAGAGCTCCCAGAGTCCCAGAGCCTGTGCTGGGATACCTGTCTTTGGCACTGAATCCACAGGATGCTAAACAGGGAAAGAGCCCAAGGAAAGTGAGAGCTTGATGAAGGCAGCTCTTTTGAAGAGGCATAACTATTTGATTCACAGAAACGCATGACACATTGGGCGAGCTATTGCCATCAACAGAAATGCAGGCATGAAACCTAAGGGGGCCAAGAGGTGATTAAATCAGGAGGCAGCTGATTTAGAAAAAAGGCAACTTTCCCTCCTGCTGTGACAGAGAACCTGTGGGATCCACGGCCGCGGGAGGCTGTTAGCTCAGATACCGCGGCTGCATAATTTTGGGAGAAATAACAACACTGAAAACTACGCTGAACAAATGTGAAGGGGAATTCAGGGCATCGGGGCCTGGAAAGGGAAGGAAAGAAACGCTTTCCCTATTCTTGTATGGTGTTGTACAATTAGGCATATGCACATGTTCTCCTTTGAAGCATGCAGGATGGGCTGTAGCATGTGCTGCTGTGGGGCTGCGCGATGCAGGGAGGGACAGATGGGCCAAATGGACCTGATCCGAAAAGGGAAATTCTACGTTCCCCTCATCAAGAGGGTAAATGAGAAGGGAGGAAAAGGAAGGGGAAGAGCTGGAAGAGGAAGATAAGGAGAGAGAGCAAAGGGAAGGGAAAGAGAAAGGAGGGAAAAGATTTTAAAAAGACAGAATACAGAGCTAGGATAAACAGAGGGAAAAGACAGAGCCCTACAGGATTTGATTAAAAAAACCAGCCGCAATGTTCTTCTTCACTCGGCAGCAACACTGCAGACCACATCTCTGTATCCAAATGACTCAAAAGCAAATGGCAGGTCACACAGCAAATGCCTGCGCCTGTGAGGGGGCACTGCCTGCCCCCTTCCCCACCCCAAACACGCAAGATCACAGCTCTCCGCCACCGCTTACCCCAGCAGGCAAGGCAGGGACTATCGCTTGGTGCCACCAAGGTGGCTTCCCGTCAGTCAGCACTGCACCTCCTGCACCCCAGGGGCTCCGGCCCATCCATTAGAGCTGGCAGCACAGTTCCCTCTGCTCCCGGGCACCCCGTGACTGACGGGGACTGTGGCACGAGGGGGGTGACAGCAAGGAAAAAAGAAAAAAAAAAATCGAAGAGGAAGCTGATGATTTCATAAGGCAGTACCCACAGGGTTCGTGGGGTGGATCCAAATCACTGCACGCAGGCAGTAAGGAAAGCAAGGAAAGGAGCAAGAGATTAAAGCAGCCCAGCTACACACAAGTGAGCTGCTTGCATGGTCAAATGAAACAAGGCAGAATTAAGACCAGCTCATGCCAGCCCTAGAACGGTTCACAGGCTTACGCAGGCAGAGAAAGTAGGGGCTGAGTTAGCCACAGTTCTGTCCTATGCTGCTGATAAAAAGCAAAGCTTGATTCCCTATGTTTTACAGAAAACCTGGTTTCAAAATACGGCAATGGGACCCACTTCACTCGCCCTCAAAGAGATGCAGGAATGCCCTTAAACAGCACAGGAGAAGGGCTGGAGAGGAAGATCGTCCTCCAACAGAAAGCACAGGGAGAATTCAGCTTTGCACCATGAAAATTCAATTGCCTCGTTTAGACCCTGGAAAGCCTGGTGGCTTAACACCACCTGTATTTACTGAAAGCATCACAGGAACTGAAATTTATGGTTTGAAATGGGTCCGTATGGGAAAATGCTCCCAACATCTATGAAATCCTTTTGCTACACAGGAATATCATTACAGGACTAGCTAAAAAAGAAGTGCAACCTGCTGTATCACCACTTCTTTGCTATTCTGGTTTTTCTTACAATTTTGCCTCTGCTGAGGCCCAATTGCACTTGCACGGTGGAAAAAAACCAGGATCGCACAACAGAGAGAGATGCTCGCAAGCATCTCCCACAGCCAGCCCTTTCCTTAAAGTCATTTCTGTTTAAAGATAGCATATCTCTTTACAGTTCTGCAGCTCTCTCCCTAGCAGGCCTTTCATACACATGAAAAGAAATATCTGATCAAATATATTCCTCTATCATGGCTATGGAAATATTAGCAAGATTTAATTAATATATAATCATATCAGCAGAAAAGAGTTAATTGAAATATTGAATAACTACAACTTTAACAGGATTGGAACATAATGCTTCAGACGTACTAAGCAGATGATTTATCCACCATGCTATACAAATTTTAGTTAACAGTTGGGCAAAGACTTTAGCGCTATTATTTTTAGCAATAGAAGGGTATTCCCTAGGTTGTACCAAGGCCTGTGTGCTGAAAAGCATTGTGAAAAATCAGCTTATTGTGCGTTTTCTTCTCCTATTAGAAGAAAAGGAGAAAAATGTGTCTGACATTGTTAATTGGGATCTTGTGGTAATGCAGCAGTATGTGCACGGAGAGACAAACGAAATTTCAGTGCAAATTCACTGACCTTAGCCAAGATACATCCAGGGAAGAAAACTGCTAAATGAATTAAATTCTGTGACATGAAGCATGTATTACATTCCCAGGCGTCATATTAATTGTGCATGGTACCAGCAGGACAGTTGTAAGACAGGTATAATATGCCTACAAACGCTGTTGAGGTTAACTACATAGCAAAAAGAGGTTTGCAATGAGACAGGCCTGAACTACAAGCCGCCATCCTCTACCTTCAGGTTTTGTAGAAACTTGTTTACAGAGCTGGATTCTGCATACAGCGTTTCCTTCCCGCAGCCACGGGCCAAAGTCTCAGATGCCAATAAAAAAATCAAGAAAGTTGCAAGAAAGTTAACTCTGACTAAAATTATCCAGATGTGGAAAATCTCCAGTCAACCGAATCAGCAACTTTGCCGAGATGCACTTATGTTAAATCACAGACTAGGCTGGCAGAGGCTGGTGTTTATCACCAGCTTGCAAGTAGAAAACGAACTGATGAATCTCCGATGAGATCCCACGGAGTGGGATTCATGTTACAAAATCAGCCACTCAGTAAGGCGGCACTCGGTACCAAACTCGTGTTTCCTGCAGTTTTCCCTAGACACCGCTTTCAATTAATTCCCTCGGGACCTTGCATTAGTCACATAGTTACATGGTGTCTCTCTCCCCTTCTGTGAAATGGGAAGAATAACGTTTCCTTTCCACCAGAGACATACGCAGATAATCATCTCAACAGTTGTGATTAGACACAGTGATAATAGGGGCAAAAGTACTAAAGAGACCGAGGAAGACTGAACTACTCTCTGCAAAAGGAGAAAATTGATCTAGCTAAAGTGATGTGCCTGCCTTGGTATCCAGGAGTGCATTTCAAGTCCCTACAAAAACAAGGATGAGAACCTCTGCTGCAGAGAGACATATATGCAGAATTCACGTCCAACACTGGTCATGTCTTCCATTCGAGTTTGTTTGGATGTGAACATTTACTTTGAATTTACCACTGGTACGTGCAGGTACGCAGAAAGACAGAATAAAGGTGTTTAGCTACACTCATCCCACATGCTCTTTTTTTCTACCTGCTTTCGCAGCCAATTCTCTTGGATCACGGGCTCTCAATTAGTAGAATGAGTGAAAGTCCTGTTAAAATAAGGATTAACTTTTGTTCAGAAGCTTAGGTCAAATCGAACCCAGGACCTTCCCCCCCATATCTTTGGTATTAAGCAAAAGAGGTTTCAAAGGACTCTTACTTATTTGGTATTTACTACTAGAATCTTGCTACCTCAGGTGTGGAAAAATATGCAAGAACGTATCCCGCTACACTCATTAAATATGTTCAATTCATCTTTTTTTCTGGCTCAAAAGATTTGGTTGCAAAGTCTAGAGAAGTTGCTGTATTTTATGTGCCGATTCAAACCAGTCCTCCGAGTTCTTGAAGGATTTTCAGGAGGGGGAAGTGGGTAGGAGTATGGTATCACCCAACCACGTACAAAGTCCTGAAATATGGCAGAGCCATAGGATACCAGGATTGTTCCACATTACTGAAGCTTCATCTGTTGTCTTTTGTCCTGAACAGACAAGCCAAAGCAAGCAAAAGACCAGACATGTTTTTCCCAGTATGGTTAAAAAAACAGGGCGCGCCAAGGCTCTTGTCAGGGAAATCTCTGCAACGCCCAAATGCCAGCTCATGAAACGATGCTTTGCTTCCCCCAGTGCACCTTCTGTGCCAGCGGGGATCCTGACCCCAAATCCCTCGCTACGTACACAGGTAGGGCTGCAAGACGGTGCCCTCAAAACGACGGTATGGCCCAGTGCTCAGAAGAGACTACCTGCACGTAAAGAAGGGAGGAAGCACCTCAGATGGAGGATAATTCCATTTTAAATGTAAGATAGTCAAGAAAAAATAGCAGAAAGATTCCCGTGTAGCTTAAGATACCAAAGAGATGCAGCAGACCCCTGGAGTTAGCAGAATCCCAGTAGAGGTGCAGACATGGGAGCAAGGAGTTCAGAGCTAATCTACAGCCCAGCAATCCCAGCTGGGAACACTGGGAAAAGCCACACCAGAGCACTGAGGGTGCAAAGAGCTGATCTCTTTCTCCAGCAGGAAACAGTGCAATAGTATGAGAAGAATTGTATTATTAAATACTATATAATAATTTAATAACAACTACTTATGATTTACCTAATTACTTATCTCTGTTCCATAATGTATCATCTTACTATTTATTAATAGACAGACTTTAATGGAAGCGAATGGTCAGTGCCTCCCTTGGGCTGTTATTAAATGCTGCTTTCGTTTTTATCTGCAAAGACCATTCATAAATAAACCATCAAACCACCTACTGGGATATGAAAAAAAATCCCTGTTACAGATCCAAGTTTCCCCAACCGATCCTGTCACCGGCAACAGGAACGGAGAGAGGATCAGGCTTCGGTCCTGGGCAAGAATCACTCCAGACCCAAATCTGGTTTTTTTGCTAAATGGACTCAGAGGAGCCCCAGCATTTGAGGACACAGCAGGAAGACGTTGCACCAGCCTGCTCTGCTTATACAGTCACAATCAGGAAAACAGCTACTGGCTTTCACAGCTTTAATAACGAAGCTGAGAACTAAAACCATTAATTTCACAACTGCAAGCAACACTGGAGCTTCTGCCAGCGTTCCCACGTTAGCCAGGTCTCCCTACCTCTGCCATGCTGGCATTAATAGATTAATTACTCCCAGTAATACTTCGTGCCACTGATGACAGTTTCCAGGGAGCAAACCAAAACAATCTTTTTCCCAAGTCATGCAAAATGCAGCACATTTAGCAGAAAAGGAACAACAACAAATCCCAAGGTGAATACTACAGGACATCTGTATTCAGAATACATATGTGTCTTCAGATCACTGTGAAAAAGCACGAAGCCATACCTTACTTTCTTGCCCTCAAACCCTGGAGGTCCATTAAGCCTAAGCCTAGCAGTATTTACATTTGGCAAGTTAGCGTTGCAAAGCCTTCCAGGAGCGGGCTGGGTAGGGATCCGTGGAGGTGAGAGGCAGCCAACATTCCTGCTTCGTTGAATGAGATCCCAAGAAGCTGTTGTGCTCCTAGCTTTTTTTGTCCCCTCTTCTCTCACATGGTTGATCCCTCCTGCCAGGAAGGTCCTAGGAATGAGGTCTTGCAGCATCTGAAACCAGCAGTTACACCTGGCATTAAAATGCCTTTAAACACTACTCCTCCCCTTGAATTATGGAGCTTATTCCTAGTCCTCCACCCGTAAGTCAGACACACGCAGGAGTTGTTGGGGAAGCTGGCTTCGACTACAGAGCACAGATGCAGGCTGGGAACAGAAGTTACAGGACTGGGCTCTCTGTGGGACGATAACCCAGTCTGAACGATGCTTCATCTCCCACTCTAGCACAGCTCAATCACACCAGCCATATCGGAGAACCACAGCACTGCAGCAGCGCCTGCGAACGGGTCCTGGCTTTGGGATACTGAACACCAGGTTCCTCTCAACTCTCAAGATTCATGCTAGTAAAGACATCAATCCATCAAGTGACTCCCCACAATCTCTTCCCTGTCCTCATCTCCCATTCCAAGGAGAAAAACCTCCCTGTCCCTGCTCTCCTGGCAATAACTCCACAAAGGAAAAAGCCCCTGGGACTGAAATGTCGCAGATTCCGAGGACGTGATTAATTATTTAAATCGACAAAATTACATTCCACTGGTGACATTCAATGCTGTGTCTACTCTGCCTCTCGCTCTCCCCTTCCCTCCCTGCCAGCCCCCGGCAGCTCTTCCCTCCATGGACATGTGCCAGCCAGGGATCTGTTCCTTCCACTCTGCTCTCTGCTAAATGTTTTTTATTCTCAACCACCTGCCCCAGGCCCTCTCATCAATTATTAATCAAGTGATCCATGAATATGCAAATCAACACACGCACTCATTTTATTAAATTAAATAAAAAAGGAGAGAGACATGGCATGTACAGCAGCAGAATAGATGATGGGGTGGACTGCTCCAGGGAAGCTGGGATAGGTGCTTTCTAACAGGGAAGGAAGGAGTAGGATGAGACGGAACATGCACTGTATACAACTAGCAAAAGGATTACTTCTAGAGCCGTGCACATGTTTATTTTCAAGTAATGTTCTGCAGTAAATGTGGGAGTTGGAAGATGAGTGCATGCACACACGGGGGGCTTTATCCTGCAGTAAGCGAACAGGCAGAGACCCCAGGTCCTTTCTAATAATCCCTGGCAGTAGGGGCACTGTGGAGCAGGGCAGGCATTTATGAGATTGGGGTGGTCCAGCTGGCCACGCACAAGGCATTTCCATCTGGCCCCCAGCATCCACCTCAGCAAAAACACAGCTGTGCCGCAGCCGTGTGAACAGATAAGGGTAAGCCAAGGACACTGCCTCTAGACAGATCATCTGAGTAGGAACCACTGCTGCCACCTCTCTGGCTTGCATAGGGGAGGAATGAGGAAAGGTCTCCTTGAAAATTATGTCTTCTCCAGGCTGCTAACATACTGACCCATTCTGTGCTAGGTGCTGAAAAGAACTACCCCTCCATCGAGTTTTCTACTTGCATAGCATCCTGCAGCACCTGCACCCCTTTCCACGCCTTTAAGCATTAGCTGCTCTTTCTGGATCTCCAAGCCAACAGCTTTCCCTGCTGGAAAAGGTATAAGCCACAAGGAGACTGGCCCGTCATTTCCATCAACTGCCAGGTCATCCGAGTGCTGATGCCAAATCTGAACAAGCTAAAACCAAAGGCCTCAAATCAGAAATTTCCCTTCCAAGACAGGGGATGGATGTTGCCACCTCCACGCTAAGGCCCCTTTATGCCTATGGGATTTGCTGGAGAAGACGCTCAAAGGAAGGGGAAGAGAACCATCTGGTCTGCTTTCCCAGTCACCGGTGCGGCAAGCAGAGCTGAATAGCTTTGGGACGACACTCCTTCCCAGTTCCTAACACTTGTGCACAAGCATCCCCATGGATGTAGCCAAGGCTATCCTCACCCCACACAAACGCTATACTCCCTTCCACCTAAATAATTTGGCTTTCTCCCTTTCTGCCAGCTTCACGAGGCTCCATGCCATGGTTGACTGATGTCAGGTATTGACCTTCGTGAGGGTTTGAGGGAGTTCAGTGCTGCCAGGCAGAAGGGGATCCCTTCCTTACCCAGGAAAAAGGTAGAGCATGGGCAACGGCAGGGCAGGAGCTTTCTCCGCTAACAGAAAGAGGCTGTTACGCTGAGATCAGTAGGTTATTCCTATTTCTCTTAAGCATTCCTACTAGGTGCTGATGGGGGGTGGATGCATCTCTCCTGGTTCAGCAAATCATCCAGAAAGCACTGATGGCACAGGCGATCCCGTTCTTTCAAGGCAGACAGCTTATGACTCCCGAGCCACGTGCTTGTTTCCGAGACCATCGCACCGAGCTCCTCTAGCAGGGCTTCAGAGAGACCCTGCAGTCGTCGCATCAGAGACTCCCGCGCAGCTCCACCTCCCCATGGGGCGGTGAGGTTTGGGAGGCGAGTTTTCTACCTCCTGACCACATGATGATTTTGAAACACGATTTGTAGAATCAGGGAAGTCTGTTACCTCCAGTACAGCCCCGCAGCCACACACGCACACACACTATGGGATTGCTGAACAGGGACCAAGAGGGAAGGGGATAGCATCAGCAGCTGGAAATTATGTGCTCACATGATTCCTTGGCCACTGCTGTGCTTATAGGGGTACCAGAGGTGGATGGGAGGAACAGCTTTTTCACCCCCTGATCCAAGACTGTTGGTTCGTATCAAGGAGTAATTCTGGTTATACCCTCCTCCTCCATAAACCAGCTAAGCAGCCTGCTGGCAAACCTCAGGGCTCAAAAAGTGTAAGGACAAGGCTTAGTGGTACTGATTTCTTAGTCATACCTGCACTACACAGATGTGAAAAGACGCTGCGAGATCAGAATCACAATATCAAAGCTAGTGCAAATGGTGAGCCGCCATCAGAGTCAGGGACCAGAGCTGCTCTACAGCTACCTCTCAAGATCTGTCCTGCACTCCAAGTCCTGGAGTACAATCCCTGCAGACGAGACTCCAGTATCATGCTTTTCAGTATTTCAGAGTAATGCCTGCACCTGAAGGAAAATGCACCAGGGAGCAAGAATGCTCCTGCTTCTTAACTTCTGAATGGGAGGGAAAAGAAAAAAAAAATTCCCCTAAACTCACCAGCTAAATGTTAATTTGGAATGAGATATATTTTTTTTGTTTTCTAAATTGCTCTTAACTGTGTGCCAGCACACAGGTAAATTGTTCTTGGCTGAGAAAATGGCCTGTCTCTCTTCTCAGAGATTAACATAGAGGACAGTGAATGCAGCAGCAAACAAGAAAACCATGCTCCTTTTACAAATCATTCAATAGTTTCCTGACTTCTTTTCTATATAGTTTTCAGCTGTAAATGAGTTTCTACTGCTCACTGTAGCTGAAGGCCTTGCTTGCCATTGTTACTCCCCATTTTCTTTTTAAACAAGGAGGGGTAAGGAAAGAGAAGTAATTTGCTGCCATGGTGACTCCAAGCGAAATGAAATTGCTGTACTTCCCTCCTGCCCCTCCAAAGGCTTCCCCCAACTGCCTTCAAGAACTCTACTCGTTTGGTATAGGAATGCCCATGTTTCTCTGGCTCAAAGGGAGCCTGGCTTCTCAGATGACAGGCTGTCCTTTTCTATAGTAGGGAAGGATTAAAGATACCTCTCTTGGTTCTGTGTCTAGAAGAAAAGCTCAAAGCAGCCACAAAAAGGTCTAATTGGCCCCTCCAAAACTGCCAGAAGCAGTGCCAGAAATGGAACCAGAGAGAATGAACCTGTAAGTCACTACAGTTTTGTCCATCTGCAGTTAGTAACACTGGCAGCATAGGTCAGAGGATGTATATGTGGTCCAGATACTTGCGCATTCTTCTCCTACAAAGCAACGCCAAGAGAAAAAGAAAAAAAAAAAATCCTTAGGTACTACCTGTTGTTAAAGACTACAAATCCTGCTTCTCCCCCCGCCCCCGAAGTGTCACAAGCTACCAGCATCTCTCTCTCACATCAGGTAACTATTTTCCTAAACTCGTTTCATATATCCCTCTTGCTGAACAAGCCTTTCCCAGATGTCTGCAGTCTAGGTCTCGGTTTCAGCTTTGAGTGGTGGTACCAGTGCACTCATAGTTGGGTTGTTGCAGCTATCTAACAAGCCTATTGCATTTTTCCCAAGTCTTCCTTTTACCTAAAAACCATGAGATGGATTAGTAAAAAAAAAAAAACAAAAAAAAAGAAAAGAAAGAGAAGGGAAAAAGGTTTTGCCCTCTTAGTTGCATGGATTTTTGTATTCTCTTTTCACAAAGAGAGAGAGAAGGCTTATCAACTCTTTATCAACTATTGCTCCTCTGTCCTCTTGAAGCACCTTTCTCTCTTTTCTACTTAAAGATCTTGCTCAAATACTCAGCATACATTCTCCACACTCCCTTCTTTCCTAGTCTTATGAGTATTTCCATGTTATGGTGCCAGTAGGAGAAAGCAAATCCTAAATGTAGCGCTGTAGAAACAGAGCCCTTATACACCAAGTTAGATCCCCAGAATGGGTTCCCTTTATCTCGAAAATTGCTGGTAAGACCTTGTGCTGGTAGAGAATTTAACACTCGCTGGCATTTTGAAGATTATTCCTCATGCCGTAAGGAATAGGAACACTGTTCTTTCTTCTGGAATTAACACAACCTGTCATGTTCTCTTAAATATACAAAGGCTTCACCTGCAGTGGAGGGTAGTCTACTGATATAATTAATAACGATGCAATAGATGAAAATATCTATTTGATTCATGGATCTTGAACGAATATGAGAAATGTGAGACTTACGCCTGCCTTCTTTGCGTTAGAAGTTTAATTTACTGCCTCTGTAGAGAAATAGCACTTGTTTCTCTCTCTGTCTCCAAGATTCTTGCAGCTTCTTATGGAGGAGGTGCACACAGTCCCACAGTCCCTTATGGAGACTGATTCAAGTCAGCAGTGACTTGAAAGCATGGGTGCTTCTCCAGATGTCCAACTTGAAAATGCACCAAAAACCTCATCCCCAGAAAGTACAGCGAGAACTGCTGAAAACACACACTGCTTTCTCAGCTTTCAAGTGTGGGGCTCTAAAACTGGGGGCATCGATAACAACCAGCCTCTCCCAAGCCTTTAGTTGTTTGATTTTATTTTTTTACTGCCCTATAGGAAGCATCACTAATGCATAGTCTAGAACAACAGGATTGCATTTTATAATAATTAACTATACTGTCACTTGCACATATAAGCCTCTAACAGCTCAAAACAAGACACTTGTGACCAATGCAGGCTCTAACTAGAGTAGGTGCCCTGGCATAAAGCATGACTGTGGGGAAACCCTTATATGTCAACACCTCATTATTGCACTGTAACAACCCACATTTCCCCCATGAGCAAGCTAAAAAAAGGTGAAAGGAATTAATTCAGGAAACCTAGTCACAGATAATTTTAAAATTCAGCTAGCAGGATGGGAAAAGAGAGGTAAGACCACCATCATTTGAGGCACTTGGGACAGATGAGGGAAGGGTCTCTGAACTGGTGGGAATGGTCTGCTGGACTGGGTCCTGAGGACATGGTCTCAAATGGGTAGCAGAGCTTCTGGCTTTCTGCAGCACCTATCCTTCACATCGTACCAGCGCATCTGGGATCTCAGCTGGAATCTCCGTATACCTTCTGGAACAGATTCCAGAGGCAGAGCCTTCAAAGTAACCCAAGAACACATCCCACGTGCTAGATGTACTCACACACGCCTTTTCCATCCCTAATTTCTAGGACATGAAGAACTTGAATTGGATTTTCACGTCCACGGAACAGGTGCTATGCAAAAACCTTTCCAAGAAGAGATTTAGTTTAGGCACAACTTTCCAAAAGATGCTTTTTCCCTTTTTATTATTTTCACTTCCTTTAGTCCTGAAAGTAATTAACTTTCAATGGCAGCTAATTATAAGCAAAGAGAAATCAGAGGCTGCGTGGCTGTCTGTTTGGTGCAAGCTCGGCAAAGTGTTTTTTAATTGGAAACCCTCTTTGCCGTGTGCATTTCAATCCATTTTGCGCTGTATTTATCGTTCCAGATTCATATTATATCCATGACCTTTCATCTAATGACAGAAGCTCATGCAGAGAAAAAATGATTATTTTAACAAACAGACATTAGAGCTATGAAAGAGAGAAAAGAAAAAACAGGCAAGAGCAGAAAGCAGGAATGGCATGAGACAAGAATAAAGCACCCCCCAAATGCTAGATGCTGATCTCTCCCTCCTTTTCCTCCGGTATGTGACCTCTGCAGGAGCCCTCCGACCCACGGCTATTGCTACATCATCACTTGGCTGATGCCAGATACTAATGAATAGCAGTCACTGATGGCCTTACAAAAACGAGCTTCCTATTCCCATGGTCACCCACTGGGAAGAGACACTCGGAGGTGCATCCTGAACACAGCTCTTTTGTGCAGCCAGTAGCACGTTAGGAGCTGTGGGCCAAGTCTTCTGGGATTCTGTGGTTTGCTGTGGTTGCAAGCCAGGGTTTAGTACGTCCTCCGAGGCAAGCACAGGTGAGAGTTTAGAAACACAAAGCTGAGAATCATTGCAGACAATGCACAACTTGAACTGTGGAGCATGAATTGGAGATAACTGGGAAAAGGGATCCTAATTCCACGCATGTAATGGTGCCATCCCAAATACATGCAAGTTCACCTTACGGTACTTCAGCTGAGCGGAAGATGTGGAAACTTGTCAACAAAATCCTATTTATTCCTCACTCTTTGGTCAAAGCATCAGCCCCAGGCTGAACCCTCAGCCGTACTCCCTGACACTGCCTCTGTTTTCTTAGCAAGACCTCCCCACTGCATGCAGTTGCCAAAAAAAAAAAAAGTGGCCTCACATGGCAATGAAATGGCTCAGAGACCTTAGGACCCTGCGGCAGCGGAACGACATCTCTATGCAAACAGCAGCAGCAGCACTTTCAGCGCCGGGGTGGTTGGTGGGTTGCATGTGATCCAATCTGAACTGGCATTTCCCACTGTTAACGAGCGGTTCTTGCCAACTGCCCACCTGGCTTCTGCAAGAAACAGCTTAGCAGGCACTAGATGTTTGGCAAAAGACTCTGTAGATTAATTGCAGTAAATTTATATGATACACTGAGCACCAACTGCCTAATCTACATTTACCAGCAGCGGGAATGGACCGGTAGTGAAAGGCCAGGGATATCCAGCAACTCCTCCCAGAAATACTCAGTGTAACTGGAATAGTTAAGGGTGGAGGTAAGAATGTGTTATTAGCTAAATTAGCCGGCATGCACACCAGTAACTTCCATAAGGAAAACTCTTTGAGGGATGATTTATCCAGCAGAGCAGCTTTTTGCTTACTACCTAACACCATGCTATTTCTGCTCAGGACTGTATCACTCCACATGGACTTTCAGAAAGAAGGGATATTTTTTTTTTTTAATTGTTGAGCCCCTCTGCCGAAATGAATTTTTCTGCTTGTGAAGTCACTTTTCTATAGGTTCACAGAAATTCTGTGGAAAAGAGCGTAAAAAGCAAGCAAGAGACCAAAGCAGAATGGAAGGATACCAGTGCTACATCTGAGTGCCAGTGGTATCTGTAAACTTAAAAAGGAAATACAAGCAAGGTAAAACAAAAATGATTGAAATTGTCTGTTATAAGGCAATAGCCAAGAGTATTATGGGAGCCATTTGTTGATCTTGGTCAGGAAATGGTTTCCTTGAGCCTTGGGAATAGAACCGACTACGCAGAACTCCATGATATTTTCAGAAGTGCAGCGGTGCCCAAGACACATGAAATTCAGTGAAACTCATACCCTAACTCAGACCTTGCATAACACCTGTTTAGAAAACTTCATTCAAAGGTACAAAATGGGCCAGAGCACCAATTCTGAAGATTCATGAGCTCTTTAAAGGCGCAGGCAGGTACCACGCTTTGCATATTTTTTGGAATCCATCTTCACATCAGATGCCAACATATGGTCGTAAAGTGACTGACAGGCTCTGGACAGGCATCTACAGAACCCCCCAAACAAAACTCACCCCTGAAAGGTTGACCGAGAACTGCTTTATGGGGGAGATTTCCAGAAGCGCAAATGGCCCTTAGGCACACCGCTTCTACCAACTTGCAATCCCTAAAATACTAAGCAGGTAATTTAGAAGCCAGAAAGAAAAAAAAAAATATTTGCAGAGCAATCACTTATAACTATACATCCACTCCCAGTGCCTCTTTGTGATTCATTAATAAAGAAAACTCACAGACTAGCAGCTGTGTTCAAGAAACATTGCAGCAAAGTCCATCTGAGCACCGGCACTAAATATGCCATCAGATGTCACTGTGCAGATTTGGGAGCCCTTATATTGCTAGGTTGACATCCATCTGGCCACTTTAGCACTGTTGTAGCAGCACAGGGTTGCAATTTTTATAGCCCTGTTCTCCCACGTAAACTCGATACATCAGGCTGTTTGAGGTGAAGATTTGTTCGGCTGCATCATGGCTGCCCAATAGCTTGTCAAGAAAACGTTGCATCAGCTCAGGAGATCTCCTGGAGACCCTTCCCTCTGCTCCCTGTGCGAACACACAGGGAGACAGGAGAAAAAGGTAGCAAGAGATGAAGGGGTATGTGATTACGGACTATAAATTCATCAGATGGGTAAGCACCAGGGAGGAAAAAGAGCTCTTTAAACTAAGAGATCATGTTGACATAACATATGGATGTTAACTGGCCATGAATACACTTAGACTGGGAATTAAAAAGAGGCTTTTAAACCTTCAGAGCAGTGAAATTAGACAGCGCCCTCCAACTTCAGTATCAGGGGAAAGCCACCCCAATCACGTTGCAAATTTATGAAAGGAATATTACACAAGAGCAAGAGCTGGAACGGATAATCCAGAGGTTTCCACGTATCCTACGCTGCAGTAAGAACCATCCCACAATACTTTGCTATGTGGCAAAGTCACCCCATACCAGCTGCCTGGAAGGTTTTTCCCTTGATCAGTGGACTATGTACAAGTACTAACAAACCACAGTACCCTGTACATCAGAGCAAGCAAAACTGTTTTTATAAGACCGTTCAATAGGTCCAGAATGAACAAGTTTCTAAATGCATAGGGTATGTTTTCAAAAGTAGCTTTCAAAAAACAAGTCCCATTTTCAAAAAGAACTCAAATCCCCAAGTCCTTTGATTTTCAGGAAGACAAGCTCCTGAGCAGCTGAGGTGCTTTTGAGAGTTTTGTCCCTAATCTTTAATGTCATTTTAGGCACTTTGATTTACTCTCCCTTTGCTGTCACACAACATAGTTTTGTCCTATGCCATATTGAAAACAGTGTCTCTAACCTTTTGATTCTAATGGAGCTTGAAATACTAGGATAGATGACAAACTTTGCTCAGTTTTGTTTACTCCTTTCCGTATGCATGAGGATCATGGACCATGTGACAATGCAGAAAGATGCAGATAAAAAAAATAATTTGCTGTTGACTTCAGCACCAGACCTAACCCAGACTTTACGAAAAACACAAAAACACAACATATTTTTGTACAGGACCTCGATAACTCAAGTTCCCACCTACTCTCTTCAACCACTAAATGAAGTGCCTACCTGAGTAAAAGATGGAATTTTTTTTTTTAATTTTAATGAGGCTTTTAAAAAAATTATTACGAGGCCATAATTATGTTGTCAGACCACACCTGGAGTACAAACATCTTGCTGTCACCAACATGCCAGGTAACAACTCTTTGCTGCTAAGTTAGTGATCTGAATATATGATCAGAAACTAAACACTTCAATTCATGCAAGTGAAATTGTTGGCAAGAGAAAGTCTACAGTAGAGTAGCTGACCGTGAAAAGTAATCTGTTAATTCTACAAACTTCACTTTTTAAATTTGAGTACATCACAAACACTTCAGACATATTCCATTTGTACATTTTATCACATCAGGCAGACAATGAGAGAGAATCTATGAGGTTTACTTGTAAAATGAAGAATTTTACTCAAAAAATAGCAAGCAATTTGGAAACTGCCCCACACTGGTTATTTTAGTCTGATCAAGGCTCAAAATATGGATCAAAAGTTTCTTCTGAAGAAACAGCCTGCTTACCCATCTCAGGCCACGTATCTCAGCACTAGCCGAGATACCCGTGCTCTCCCTTCCATCAGCCATTTGAGGTCAATGGGCTGACCCGAACATGATGCATGTTTGCAGTCCAGTCCAGACTGCATTTTGGTCTTGCCATTTTACTCTGACTTACCAGACCTTCGGCAGAACTCAGTTGTCACAGTAGAGGACAGCTGCCATACGGAACATATCAAGTTTCTGATCAACACAAAACATCCTTTGGAAACCCAGTAATTCTGCTAATATCCCATCCCATATGAGCACACCATCTTCCTTGCCACCCAACAACGGTTTCTTAATGCTTTGCAAACTATACCTCCCACCACAACTATATCAAAAAGCACTGCCCTGCCAGGATCTTATTAATACCCCCCCCCCCCCCCGACAAATAACCACTCCAACTCCAGAACAATATATTGCTAGCTGTGTCATAAAAGCAGTAGCCGATACCATTTGGATTACAAGATGCTTCGATACTTGAGCATAACTTGATGGATGCTAATTAGTTACAGCGAGATATTGGCATTTACCACAATTGCTCTCAACAGCATCAAGATGTTTAACAGTGACTAGAACTCAGAACAGGCTCTGCACATCTAGTCATCTCTTTTTTTCCCTCCCAACTTTAACACAGGCAGGCACACGACAATGGCAGTTTTGTTGCCAATCGAAGTTATTTAGCAATGTCATTGTAAAAAGCATTCAAATCAAATTACTTACCATTACTTTAAAGACAACCGGGAGAGGATTAGAAAGCACAGACTTACCTACGAAGAAAAAAAGAAACAAAGTTATAGAATGAGCAAACACAAAAGACAGAAGGTCTTCAACAATTTGAGTTCAGAGATATGACAAAAGTCTTGACAGACTACCAAGAAAAGCATATGTAGTTCCTTGCAGCGACAGCCCCCTGAATCGGAGAGGACCAACTTACCAGGTGACACTAAGAACGAGGGTTATTTTAATCACACTTGCAGGTAGGCTCAAAACAAAAGTATAATTTCCTGCCCCAAGGAACTTACATTCTCATTTAAGATGAGCACATCAGAAGATGATCACCTGGGGAGCAGGAAAATAATACTGCGCTCATATTTGGCTGTGAGAGCATCAGACAAGTCTTAAGGATTATGTGGAGTACTTGTGTTAGCTGTCATAAGGGAGCAATTAAAAAATAAATACAATAAATTAGTTCTGAATTGGCTCTAAAATGTGAAGGGGGCTTATTTCCCAGGGTTATTTTGCATGCACTAAAAATAGGAATTTTGCAAGATCCTTCTCTTCATCATTATTAACCACGCAGTTCTTTGTGGTACATAGGAACTGCTGTTATAGGCCAGGGTTTTATGGTGCTAGGTCACTGTCTGACTAGAAAACCAAGACTGCTTTGTTCAAAGGAGTTCCAGGGTGCTTCCATTAAATTTCTCATGAGTCTTCATCAGAAAATGGTGAAGCTCCACGGTGAAACTACAAGCATCACCAAGCACAGCTGAAAATCTCATACTCATTGGGGTCCCCACTCAGGCCCTCTCTCGTCCTGCCACTGTAACCCACCTTTTAATTTTTATGCAGTGAATTTGACTCCCTCCCCAGGCCCATGCTCCCATTCAGTGAACTGCCACTGCTGTCCTTCAATCGTGCCTCTGGGTGCCAGAAAAAGCTGTGCTGAGCACGGGTATCAGCTGCTGCGCAGCAAGCCTACAAACACTGGCACTGCTCCATAAGGGTGAGTATTTTGCACATAGTCATTGCTTCACTGGTATTTCTGAGCAGAATATAAAAAATAAAAGCTCCTATGACAGAGTACAATGAAGCACTGCTAAAATAAATTTATTGATTTTGCTTCAAAAATTTTCAGGGGGGGCTGATCCAAAATCCATTGATGTCAGTAGCCCAGAGCAGAAAGGAGCAACAGATTAGAGTGAAGAGATTATTCAGAAAGGGAACATCACTTTTGTGGGATATAGACCCACACCAGCAAGCTTTGATCCTTGCTTGCATATAACTTTGACCCAGCTTAAGGACATCTGGGCAAGCTGTTAACACAAGGACTTCTGGCTACATGAGCCCCTATTCATTTGCACAGGAGGTGCTGCAACACATTGTCCCAGCTCCACTGTTTTGCCTACAGTTCAAACTACGTGGATGTGATCGCCACTAGTGGGGTCAATGAGGTGGTTGTTCCCAAATAATATTCACCCAGGACTCTTACAGAATTTCTGGTTTCTTAATTAGTCATCAATACAACTTCATTTTATAGCATGCCTTCCACACAGCCAGCACCACCCACCTCAACAGGATGAAACATTTAATGGAGGGAAAAACCAAGTGTCTCAGTCAGAAGGAGCGAGATCAAGTGGTTCATTTCAAAAAGACAGGTTTAGGATGATTTGGTTTTTTCTCCAGTAAATTGTATGCAAGATTGAAGAAAGTTGTATGCAAAACCAGAAAAGATAAAGGTGGTGGTTCAGAGATGGAAAAGCAGATAACACCAAAATATTTGTGAACACCCTGAACCCAGTCATATCTCAATGCACACATTCTCTTCCAAAATGGCCTTTGAACAGTCTCAGTGCTCAACGCATACCAGAGTCATTAAATACTTGTAAATAAATATTCACAGGCAATTTGCAAACAGGCTAAAGGATGAAACTTCTTGTAGTGAGCTGAGACTCACTGATACAGGAACAGAAATAATGTCACGTGGCATCAATGATCCATCAAATGGCATGGGAAATTAGGAGTCAATCCTCAGAAAAGGACATGCTCAAATAAACCAGAGGCTAAAATTCAGTCACAGAAACTATTTATCTAAACTGAGAATAATGAACAAATTAGTAAAAAATCAGTCTGCTCCCAGATAACTTACTGAACAGAGGGGTGAGGATACATTTTGATAACACATTGCTGCCTGCCAACAGTTCACCCTGCTCTAACTCTTACAAATAGAGTGGACTGACAATAACTGGGAGCAGCTGATAGAGAGAAGGAAAAAAAAAAAGAGAATGGTGAGCAGTAGAGAATAAAACATGAATGGTGATGGAAAAACACTAGTTCCCCCTTTGCAGGAAAAGGGAATAAGGGGGACAAAGCCTTCCTCTGCCTACACTGCTCAAGATCCTACCTGCTTTGGTCAGGTCGCAGCAGATTTGGCCCCCGTTGTGCAAAACTTAGGAGCACAACCACCTACAAAGAACACCGCTGTGTATAATGAACAAAAATCCCAAAGCTCAACTTTCACCGCTTTCTCCTCCTTATCACCAGAAGACGCCAAACCTTCTCCTCAACCCCCCTCCTTGCTCCCGCTAAACTCTTCTGCCTTCCAGATAGCTCTACTCATCTGTCACTCAAGACGCTTGGTCCAGCTTCTGTCTTAAGGACACTCAACAATAGGGAAATAGAAGAGCAGCTTAGCCAGCTCTGCGAGCGAGATTATTCAAAAGGTTAATTACTGAACGAAACAGAAATAGGAAATGGAGGGGGCAACGGGAAAGGGGGAGGAGGAGGAAGGGAGGGAGCAAATGACTTTCAGCTGCTAAATCTAGCTTTCCAAATCCTTAAAGTCCTTTACAATTTAGGCTGAACAAGAAGGGGACAGAAGGGGGATGGGCCGTGTTGTTCACTTGCATGTTTGTTAAAACCTCAATTATGTTCCTCTCCTAATCCTGTGTCATTAGGAGCAAAATGGTACATCGGGAGGCCATTTAGATATGAACGCCTGCAACCTCACCATCCGACCTGCTGACTTCTCCTTTCTTCCTTCTGCTCTCTCTCTTTTTGTTGCTGGAGCCAATTATATTTAGAGATGTGATTTTTTTTTTTATTTTTTTTTTTTTTTGGCTAGGCACTCGGCCTCCAGCGCCAGGGGTCCCAAAATGGCCCGGCTGGAGACCCTTGTGGCCATTATTTATTTTTTTTTTTGGTGTAAAGGTCATTATTACTATAATAGCTGGGAATGAATCTGTCTATTCAGAGCTTTTTAAAAGAAAAACAAAAACTCCAAAACAAAACAAAGGAGTATTTTCTAGGGTGCCTCCAATCCCTGTTCTCACTGGAGCAGTAGGAGTCCGGCTGCCGACTTCAATGGGAGAGAAGGATTGAACCCGACTAGAGAATTTTACAACACTAAAACAAAAGCCTCAGAAAGCAACTAAGTGAATTCAAATGTAAAGCTGATACCTCTTTGCTCTCTGCTGGTGGAAGGAAACAAAACTAAAAGGAGAAACTGTCAGTATAATCCTCCCTTCATCCTCAGCCTTATATCACACCCAGGCCTGGCCCCAAGCACAATTCAGACGCAACGGAAAACCTCGCGTCAGGACCACCCGACGCCGTACGGAAGAGCCCAGCGTGGGGACCCGAACGCAGCGGCACTGTCGCTTTGTCACCACCTCAGGACTCTTCGTTACCCCAAATCCGCGCCTGCATCAGTAGTTCACCAGAGATGGCTGCATTGCAATGACATGAAACAATCCATACATCATTTATACGGCTCATTGTGCTTCCTCTGTTAAGAGATCAATACAGGTATCTCTTCTCATTATCCTATAAGGCATGATGAGTGCAGTCACTATCTTAAAGTCACTTGCCAGTACATGACATAATAAGACCCGCTTTTCGTCCTCTGGACACCGTTGTATAAAGGCATTATGAGAGTTCACGGGCAATCAAGTTAGTATTTTATTTAGATAAGGGAGCACCAAGGCAAAGGAGGTCAATAAACCTTTTCTCAGCTCTTCCCAGCACTAGCTTTGCAGGCTGGTTTTGGTATCATTGGGGGGAAAAAAAAAAAATAATCAGAGCATGTTTGGAGACTCCACAACTTTCTAGAGAGGCATAATGTTATACAGCCTTCTGAAAATGAAAGATCTACCTTATTGCTTATTAAAATTTAGGCAAATAATGAGGTGAAAGGGATAATAAATAACCTTGAGGGAGAAACACTTGGCAAGAGTAAGTTCCAAACTGTCATGGCCAAAAGAGTCTTGACTTTGGGAATTTCACTTAATTTGATTTATTGCCAATTAACATAAACTTTTATTTACTGATTCAGGCATTAAAAACCAGAGATGACAAACAATTAAACAAACACTTAGGTAAACCTCCTTCTTCCCAGTTCCCCAGGCTTCACTGCAGTCCAACACATTCTTCCCCCAACCCACACCAGCCAGTCTCCCCTTCCCTTGCTTTGGACACCCATTACATCCCTCCCTGCAAACCCCTTGGGCGAGGCGATGGGCAGCTCAGGAGGTTGAGTTGGTACGTGATGTCTTCTTGCTGCTGCTGCTTATTTCTTACTGTTTTCTTTCTCTGCTCCTTCCTTTTGGCTTATTCCCCCTCTTCTCCAGCCCAGGTCCTCCACATGCTGCAGTCCCTTCGGGGTATCCC
Source organism: Buteo buteo (assembly GCF_964188355.1). Classification (NCBI taxonomy): domain Eukaryota; kingdom Metazoa; phylum Chordata; class Aves; order Accipitriformes; family Accipitridae; genus Buteo; species Buteo buteo. The sequence continues at coordinate 42,555,668 of NC_134178.1, forward strand.
TGTCCCAGTGTGGGTCACCCATGGACTGCAGCACCTCCCAACACACAGTGCCCCCCCCAAGAACCATCTTCAGCCCCATCTCGACAATGTTCCCTTCCACGTGCTTCCTCCCGTATCTGCTTTTGTGTCCCCTCTCACGCATCCTCACATCTCCTCCCATGTCTACTTTGTTTTCCACCCTCATCTCCCCACATTCCCCCCCAGAGAGACTGGGGCACCTCTGACTGGTCACTTTTCAATCAACTTAAAACTTCCATTAAGGATTACGCTGCAGTTGGCAGAAAGCTTGCCCTCTAGCTACCCAGGCTGTTGCTGTCTATCTGCAGAGCTACCCGCCTTTACAAAAGTCACTCCCGCACCTTGCATCAGCACAAAATGCTATTTTAGAGAGAGCAAAACCAAAGAGGTATGCTGCGTTGGGAGTGACCATCAGGTACAGCTAATCAGATCTTTTCCACGCCACCTTCCAACCAAGGTTCTCCAGCCATGGGAGCCATTTCATGCTGAGACAGTGAAAAAAGTATTTTCGCAGCCTGGGTGATGCTCAATCCTTCCTCCTTGCTTATCCTCCCCCTCCCCACCAAATATTCAGGCTGCAAGTGAGGCAGTGGATGGCCACATCCCTCAGCACAGCTTCCCCAAGTCAGAGTCCACCTCCACGAACTGAAGCTCTTTTAATAGCACTGTCGATGAGAGATTGCATATCCAGTTAAGTGCTATTCAGATGCACCCACAGACGTTCACTGCTTCAGAAACACATCTCTTCCTAATAATATAGTTGGCTACATTATCTTATTTGACACTAAAAACTTGAGATGACTGATGGTAGTTTAAATTCTGAATAGACAAAAATTACAGAGCAGCTTTATAATCTTTTGCATTAGTGCCCTGGGGAAATGGCTGAAGTCTTTATCACATTCAAAGGACAGCATGACTGATGCTAAACCTCTACCCTCCCAGCCAGACCAGCCTTCCATGAAGGTCTCAGGCAGCCTGGTTAGGAGCCTACCTACAAGAGCAGCTCTCAGGGCCTGGCATTTGATCATTAGGTGCCACACTTCTCATCCTCCCTAAGTACCGCTTTGCAGTGTTTCTAACTTACTTGCAACTAAGTCAGGATTCAAGGAACAAAGAGAGAGGAAGGATGATGAAGGGGAAAGATCAGAGTGCGAGACTTTTCCTTTACCCTGAGTGTAAACTGCTATCCTACTGAGAAGTAGTGTAGTGTTTACTTCCCAGACACACAAATACTACAAATGAGTTGAGAAACTATACCCTAACAGATATGGAAGAGTGGTTCAAGAACCTGCCCCAAGAGAAGGAATAAATACACTGGCAGCCATAAAGGGTAGGTTCAGGGAGGACTGGGCTTTTATAACATCCCTGGAAAGAGCAACAGTCATTACTCCGAGAATCATAGTGCTTATTTCAATACCAAAATGAAAGGAGTAGGAACTTAAACTCAACTTTCTCGCCAATCTCTTTTCCCAGTTTGAAAAAGCAGTCCAAATCAGAGCTCTTCCTATTAAGAAAAAAAAAAAAAAAATGTGCGGAGCAAAAGGAGCCTCTCAGGAGAAACAAAAGGGATGATGAAGGCTCAAAACCTCTCAGGCAGCTCGTATCACTTCAATAAAAGCACAGATGACCACGTGGAGTCCACATGAGTGTAGGAGATGGGAACGGAGAGATGGACACCAAATTGGAAGCCTCCTTAAGTCTGTTGCTAGAGGAGAGTGTCCCCACTGCCCTTCCCCTCAAGTCATGGTCTCTTATCAGAAACCACCATTTGTCTCAACCCCCCAAGCCCCCAAATTCTTATGGCCATAAACATCTCTGCAGAAGATAACTCTCCTTTTCCTCCCTGAGGACTTGTAACACACAACAGTTAGTGAGGAAAGAACACTAAATGGAAAGCAGATATCTCTAATGCAATGCTCCCTTCTATTTCCACCCTTCAATGAATATCGCTGTTGTATCAACTCCTTGTCTTGTCCTCTACTGCTTGTGTATCAAGCCTGCTTCCATTAATCCAAACAGAAATCTCTTTAGGCTGGGTTTCTATCAACAAAAAGAGGAGATGAGCACTCCAGTCTTTTTTGAGCATTACAAGCCGCCTTCTTAGGTCCAAGCCCATTCCAGGACAGAGGTATCAAGAAAACTCCACATAGTAAATGCTAGCCTTCATGCTAAGCTCACTGAGTAATAACTAGGGCACAAGTTTTACAACTGTTCATTTGAGTCTGTCCAGCTAAAGTTCAGTGTCCCAGTTTTCACCAGACAAGATGCTGCCCAGCATTTTGGGGCGGGTGGGTACTTTTTGCACCATGGTTTCACAGTAGCGCTGCATCCCTGCCCTGGGGTATACCAAACAAAGTAAACAAACTGACTTGCACACCCATCAATTATAGACTTAGCAATGTCCCTAGCAGAAGTAGTAGTAAAGCGACGTTGAAATGAAAATGCAGGAATCAGTTCTGTACCAGAACTGCTGGACTCTGGTCCAACCACGCGCAGTTTCTCCAGCTCACAGAGCAGTAGCCGATGGTGTCGGATGAGGTCACCACACACGGTCCCCCATCTCACCGCCGGGACAACGCTGTCACGGGAAGGACTGCAGACCACTAATTTAGTCGGTCCCTTGAGAAAAAACACACAACCTGAGGACTAAACATTAAAAAAGCTTCCTTACTACCTGCTAGCCAGTGGGCAGCGTTCCACTGGGGAAGAGAAAACCACGGCCTCATCGCTGCAGGCTGCATGAAATAATGTTCTTAAAGCAGCATCACCAACAGCAAAGACAACACAAAATATACCACCTGCCTACGTAGTTTTCAGCAAGCTTGACAGCGAGAGGAACATTTTTCCTCCCACATCCAGAGGAAAATATCATCTCCCTGTCTGTCTTTATCCGTCTTTTGTGTCTTGCCTTTTAATTAGCCTATAAATGCTTTGGAGGAGAGAACCTTCATTCTGATGCTGCATTCATGCAGGGCAGAGGGTCTTGGTTAATGGCAAGGCCACCTTAATGTTGCCGAGATAAGAGCCATCATCAGCCAGCCCCAGTTTAGCACCTTCACCGTTCCTTCGTTTTGCCGGACTGCAGCTCCCTTGCCTTTGCAGGCGGGCTGTGTGGTTTCCACGTGCGTTCTCCACACGTGCTGGGATTTGAAGAGTGCCTCTCTATACGCCGCAGCATCACTCCCCACCCCGACTGGCTGCCCCCCTGCCCCAGCACATACCTCTTTCCCCCCCACCTTCCCCTGCTATCTCACTCCCGATTAGTTGCATGCTTGTGATTAAGTCCCTTTTAATAAATGACTCCTATTAAACTGGATTCCTCTGTCACTGTGAGAGACATAAAATTAAAAACTGTCTGTCTTTAATCATGCCAGGCTTCATCTCCGTCTCTCAGGCTCCATTTATCAATAATTAATATAAGGAAGACTGAAATCCATTTCAATTTCAAAGACCCAAATGTTACATTTTTTAATAAAAAAGAAAGAAAAGAAAGAAAGAAACCACCATCACTCCCAGAAACAGAGACAGCCAGACTCACACACGGGAAAAGAGAATCTGGCAGCGCTGCAGCAGCCTCCAAAAGGAGAGAGAGAGGCTTGGATGTGACAAGCAGCTCTCCTCGTGGCTTTGTGACTGGAGATTTTTCCTCTCAAATACTCCCATATAGAGGAAGAACCCCAGCGGTCCCAAGGCCTACAGAGATCTACACTGCAGCTCGTGGCCTTATTTCTCTTGGTTTTACTGAGTCCCCGGAGCTATGACAAACCAGCACATTGTGCTACCCAGTCTGGTACCTTCTTTTAACAAATTGCCAGATCTCAGGTGCTCCAAGGGAAAAGTCACAACCAGCGCTTCCCTACAAACACAGTGGTAATACATGGCGGGATTTACCGGGATGAGCAAGGATGTGGGAAGGCAAGTTGACAGCCTGGTTCTCATTACATTGCTCTATAAAGGCCTAGAATTGACATTAAAATCCTTCTTCCTTTATTCAAGTAGTGCAGCTGTTTACTCTGGCTTTTTATCACTACACCACACCCGGTGTCTCAGCCCATCTTACTTTTGTTGCATAGGAAGTACAAAGAAGTCCAACACGAAATCACTGACAAATGCCACCAAATTTTTTTTTTTTTTCTTTCAGCCCCGAGACTGGGGCTCACCGTTTGGTGTGAAGGTACTTGGAAAAGGAAAACTGTTGGTTATACCTACCCTTGAAGTGAAGGGCAGTCACAGTTTGGGTAGGTATCCCTGTGTTTGGGTACCGTACGCAGCACACCTACGCGATCCACAGTCAGGGTGCCTTTTGCTCTGACTGTGGCTGGTTTTTAGACCGAGCAGGGTATGTCTCTGAGTATATCTACATGGCATGTTCCTCTGCCAGCAGTATCACTTGAGGAAAGCCCCTGTGACCATGGTGATGCTGTGCCTCGAGTCATACGCCCTGCAAGGGCTGTTTAGCTCAACTCGGAGCACACTGAAGATGTCCACATGGCTTTCGGTCAGTTCAGAGTACGAGTAGACAAACTGACATCGTCAAGAAAAAACAACACATGAAACTGTCATGCAGACATATCTGACATGTCACATCACATGGACGTACCGCCTTAGCAGACTGGATAGCTGTGCCAGCCACAGACCTGTCAGCCATTACATAGGTAAATATCTAACTGAAAGTGAAATAGAACACAAAAAGCAGGAGTTGTCCTTTCAGGGGAATCTTGCACATGAAGCAAAAAAAACCATTCCAAACCCAGGTTACCGGTCAACACCCAAATGACACTGAGCAAATAAACACACACCACCACAATAGAAATAAAGGTGAACCTCCAGACTGGGTGTTACCCTGCATAGCTCCTAAGTCAGGCAATTCCCAGCTAAATTCATCAGCTAAATACCCAGCCCAACACCTCCCAAGCCTCAGCAGCTACCTGGACTCCCCAGTATCGGTGGATCTCAGCCCAACCACTTCCCATAATTGCCGTGGAACAGGGGAGTCGCACACAACTAAACCCTGCCGCTAGAGGTAGCGACAATCAGGACATTACCCTCTGATGAATAACCCTATGCAGGGGAACACAATAAGCAGCCTGGTGTAACACCATAACACTATCAGTCATTACTCAGTAATTACTCTGCAGCTACACAGGGACACAAAGGCACACACACACCCCCCCCCAGTTACAGTGGAGAAATATCATTCAATAGCCTTTAATTACTGCAGAACCACACGGTAACAAATTATGACCTGCCTCTGGTATAAAGTGGTCCTATCACTCACTGCTCATTCCCTGGTAGTTACACTAAGGGAACCCTTTAGTAACCCCACGGCAACTGTGGCACATTGTGGCTGTGGGGATTTTTATCCCAGCACATGGTGCATTTTCACGATTGTTGGGGGGGCAGTATGCAGGGATTACGAAGAAACATTTGCTGAACTACTGTTATCTTCCCAATAAGCTCCCTGTTCCATGCCACTGAATTGTGGCAACATTGTGGTAATGCTTTCGCTGAAACTTAGACGTGAGGGGGATAATTGCACCTTTGCCCTGCAGATCTCGTGGTACTTATAATTATATCCTGTTACCAAGGAACACAGCAATTTCCAACCTATTACCCACAGGTATCGTTTATTTCAGAGTTAAATTTATTACTTCAATGCCAGCCTCGCTCATGGTTCTCCTTTATGCATTCAAGCTTCCCTAGTGACAAACATTGAAAATAGAGTGAACGGAAAAAGACGGGATATAGGGACAATAGATGGGAGCAGGAGGTGTAGATGCCTTTCTGGCCCTTGCTCTAGCCTCTGCATTGCTTTTTGTTAAGCCAAGGGGGATTTTCTTAAGGGAGGAGGAGCGTTAGTGCAAAAGGGGAGCAACCCTCCTGCAAGCCTAGAGAGGCTGCAAAAATGAAGCTGCTCCCGGGGCCACCCGAGTCTGTGATGGGGCTGCAGCGCTGGCTCTCAGCCCATGCAGAGACAACGGTTGTCACAGCTATCCGCAATTTCCAGGCTGCTGGGCTTTGTAAACCTTCCCTCCAAGAGCCTCTGTGCCTTCTAACCACTTTGTTTCTGCAAAATTAGGGAAGGAACATCAGAGACGTGCTCTAGCACGCAGCTGAACTCTGATGCAAAGGACTGCCCAGTGGTCTGTAACCACATAGCATGCGATAGAAAAATAAAGCCTGTTTACTTCTGACTATTCAATTCCCAACAAGAGGGAAACCACAGGAGGAAGGAAGAAATTGATATTTTCCCCAGGCTATATCAACATTTTAAAAGGAAACAAGCAGTCAAGAATATGGATCTTCACTGAATGCAGTGTGCCACATCACCAGCAGCAGAAACAAAAACGTGGAGCCAGTTCTGCAGGTTTCCCCTTTCCCAGCTAGCAGAGATGCTCGTGATGCTCCTCACCACCACTGAGCTCCTCACGAGCTTTGTAGCATTTCTGCACACAAACCAGTGTGGCCTCTGGACTATTGCAACCTATGACAGCTTTTAATAGCTCTTTAAAGGATATTCCAGCAATCAGGTACGGCACCTTTACCACTACTGACACTCACCTACTCCAAAGGGCTGAGAGGGGCAAGCCTGGTACTCTTTATCTGCCTTGGGAACACCTAGCTTGCCCAGAGGCGAAGGATTTAATAGAGGCTACTGAAATATACTGGTTCAGTCCTGGCTATCCTGTGTCAAAGGGCAGGACAAGGCTGAAAGCGAGGAGGACGTGGCAGCAGGAGGCGTCCAGGACCAAGGGTCAGTCCCCTCCAGGTCACCGCACTCAGAAGATGGGTGCGAACAATGAGCATCCCAGATGACACAATACACAGTTTAGCTAATAACAGCAGGTCTCCATTTTGGGGAGATCAAACAATACCAAACACTGAAAAGGCTAGAAAGAGTAGATCGAGGTATTACAGATTTGTGTCCCGCTTCCTGCGTTATCTTTGCAATAAATCATCTCCGCGGAAGACAATAGGTGCTCCAGCTCCCAGAGAGGGGCTCGCTGCTGTTCAAACGCATCGCGCTGTTACGGCAAGTCAAGCTCTAGGAGCGACACAAAAAGATAACGCTGGAACACGAAGAGAAGACCTGAAGTAAGTTGTTATGGAAACCAGATTCTCACAAGCTCACACCACCGAATGAGGTCTCTCCCCTTACATCCGTTTGTCAAAAAGCCCGAGACGCACAGGAGTTGCTAATGACCACAGCTCTGTTGCCTTACCTTGCATTCACAGTAGGTTTTAATCAAAAGAAACAATGCCCACTTTAAGATGGGCTACTTCGTTGTCAGATTTTTAAAGTTTCAGAAAAATCACAACAGCACCAAAAAGTGATGGCAAGACCATACGTTAGTAGGCTCAAGCCCATGTTTAGCCACATAGAGATACAGGATGGGGAATAGCTACTTCACCTAAGCAACGTAGTGCCATTTTACATGCCCTGGGTTATCCATCTGACTTCTGCTGGCATTTCCAACAGCACATAGCTCTTCTATAGCTGACATTTGCCACTATTGCTTCATATTACATTGACTATACAGAAAAGGCAAATTCTTCTGTATGCTTATACCGCAACAAAAAGTCTGTATGGAAGTGTACCGACAACAGCACTGGGTAAAGATCATTTTCCCACAGAAACAAAGCAGGGAGCTGGCTATGGCAGACTGCTAAGCAGCAGTAGAGACAAACCACTGCCTTTCCCCATCACTGTTAAATCCTTGGTTACATCTGTGGAAGAAGAGGGTGGGATAGACCTGGCACTTACTTCCTGCTGAAGTATCATCCAGTGCCAGCAAGATCTGCAAGATTGTTTTTCCAGGGCTTTCCATGCAAGTTCTTGCTCTTTAAATTCCACCACGGGATGGAAAGAAGAACTTCACCTATGCCATCAAAACGCTTTAAGCTGACTGATGAGATATTGCATGCATCTTGCACTGGATATTAGTTCAGCCCTGACACTACCTTGTACCCAGACCTTCTTCCAGAAAGACTCCAACTTATCCACCCTGCGTTTCAGGACCTGTCACTACCACAATGCTCAGGATCAGACACACTTCCAGACCTGAGTTTTGGGACTCGGGCTTATGATTTGACCCAGCATCATCCCGACTCCCTGCTCATTCCCCTGAGCAACTTGTTCTGATCTTCCTACTCCACAGCTTCCGACAGCAAGCTAAAGCAGGTGTAGGGAGGTGCACGCCTACACAGGAGGACCTAAGAGTGCTCAAAAACATGCTTGGTGCCACCAAGAAACCGATGCCAGGAGGTAGAGTTTAGAACATGTTCTGCGCTGTCCTGACCTGCGTCTGAGGGCAAAAACAAGAAACAAGCAGCACTAACAGGTCTCATGCCAGCACCATGGCCCCTACTTCGGCAGCATGCTGTCTGGCTTGCAGGGCAATAGCAGCAACACCTGCTACAGTTAAGAATGCAAATGAGTTTCTCTGCTGGTTTTAGTCGCTCATAACTTGCCAAATTTTTCATCTTAAGAGCTGAAATCTTCTAGACTTGGCCAGTATCCAATGGCGATTATTTTTTGAAAGAACATGGCAGAAGTGACTTAACCACTACAGAGCGCTTAGAATGGCATTCATCGCTATGACTCAAAAGTTCTGACAGACAGAATTAACCAGCTTTAAAGTCCACAAAGTTTAAGTCTGAGACTTAAAAAGCCAGAAGCATCTGCCAAGGGATTTCAGATGCGCACCTTTCAGCAAGTGTTTGTACACCATTCAGTGCACAAAGGCTCCAAATTAGCACTAAACCTCAAGGATTCACTAAGATTAAGTTGAGGGAAGGAAGAAGGGCTAATGATCCTGTAACCAACTCCTACCTGGTAAAAATAGTATGCAGGGCATTCTGCCAACTCACTGCTAAATTAAACCACGCAGGCAGGTAGCATAAGATCTTGTACTCACATTTGTTGAAGTTTCCACCAGTTTCAGTAATGGCTCTAAGACCTTTCCTCTCTGAAGGCATCATTTCCTGAGCAGATGAGCAGATTCAACATGTCACCGAGCCCAGAGAAGGAAGACTTGCTCCTCGCTTCTCTCCTCACCCATGCCCTTAGCTGTGCAGCTCTGTCCCCTTCCTTGCACCAGCTCCAGCGCTTGCTGGACCCACCTTGCACCCAACCAATTTGGCTCGTTAACCAACCTGGAAACTAGATGCTTTTATTTGCTGGGTTATGACTTGAAAGAACTTGGAGAGGGACCTACTGAGCACCAGAGCAAGCAGAAGGTAAGCAGCAGGAACATGCACCTGGAAGAGGCACACTCTCAGTCTACCGGTGGTAGCAAGCTATTAGAGTGCTTCCCCCGCCTGCAGCATCTGCACTCCAAGTCTCTGCAAGCTGGAAATTTGTAAAGCACTCAAGCCCCTCTGCAGGGAAAATCCAGTCTTAACATACAAGAGCACAAATCCCTTTCGAGTAACCAGCATTAGAAAGACAGGTTTTTTCTTTGATGGGTCTAACTCACAGTACGTAAACATCTCTGCAACAAAAAGATGATATAATGGCACTACAGAAAAAATTGCCCAGGTAAGTATAATGCTGTGGCATTTCGAGTCTGCAGGTGAAGCTTCCAGACTGGGAGATGTGAATACAGAGCCTCTTTACATTCAATCAATGCTCACTGTCATGAGTCTGACTTCTGTCAGTGGTATTCTTTTGGTATCTGGAAGAGGAGGGACAGAAAGAATTGCTTTAAGTCACAGGAAAAATAATCAGTTTTTCATCCGGGAAGACAGAAGAGGTGGGAAAGAGATGTGTTCTGAAGGTTTTGCAAATTTCCCTTGCATGAGGTTGCTAGCTCTACACTCTGAAGCAAGCTCTTTATTAATTGCAGACAATGCATTCAAGAGGTTACAGCAAGTACAGGATAGGTGGGCAATGACTACTGGTTGACTCGCACGCTCTCTCAAGGAGTCCTGAAATTTCTTCTCTACAGTGCGTAAGGTCATATGGGTATAAAACACAAGAGAAAAATGTAGCTCATCTGATGAAGAAGCTACAGCATAGATACTGTAAGCTGGACAGTCTTTGCTACTGAATCAAAACTTCAATTTTTCTAATTTTTTTTTGTGGTTATTCCCATTCTACAGTGGTCAAACCATACTTACAAACATAATGATGCCCATACACAAGGGCCAAGTCAGCCATCTTTCCAAGGTAACTGACAAAAACAGAGAGAAGGGGGAAGGATTGATAAATGCACTCCGTGCTGTTCACTCAACAGACAGGAGACGAGACAGCGGAAGGCGCGCCAGCCACATTCTCAAGGATCTTCCATGTACACCGTTGCAGTCACTGTCAGCTGTGCATCTCCACTAGCTTACAGCCCCCGGTGGCATCTGCCCAAGCAGAGACACTATACTATAGCGTTAAGCTGGGACTCCAGCACGCCCCGAGTCTGTGCTGCACAGCACCCCAAGATCAAGCAGAAAATACGTGTTGCACTTCACTGAAACGCTGCCAAGTGCTACACGCTCCTTTTCTTTCTGCTACCGAGTTACTGGGAAACAGTAGCATTACTCAGCACGCCATAGGAGCCCTCTGAGATTTGTCATCTTGCTTTATATGACTGCTATAACACTCTTCAAAAGAACACATCAAGAAACCTAGTTCAGCTCTTGCAGAGGCTGTAAGTTTGGCAAATGGTGTTGAAGGCAGCCTACGATGTATAGCGTGCGCTCCAGCAAACCTGCCTGTTTGCTCGGCGCACGCAGGTACCTGTGGCCACGTAGAGCCTTTGCTGACTTCCACGGCTTCCCCACACAGATCGTGACCTTGTTTTGCATAACGGCTTGATTCGGATAATCCCAAGAGTGCTCGCAGTCATTTAAATCAGTTGTAACATAAGGAATTTCAGACTGATTTTAGTTCTAAAAAAGTTAGATTTGCAGAGCGAAGCACAGTCAGAAAGCGTCAATGTAACACCTCCCCTCATACCCTTAACCACAGTCTCCTGCGCATACGTATTTTCACGCCGTTTTGTGACACTTTTTTACATGCCCCCCCCCTTGCCCCAGTCCACAGGATGGCTGGGACTTGCTGAATGAGCAGCTATTCAGTATTTCTTTTTCCTTCCATTATTCATTGCGTGGCCTTACATCTTATTTATCATACACTAAGCCCCTCATTGAACAAGGCAAAAATCCTGCAATCAGAACAGCCTGTGAGCATTTAAAGACGGTATTATAATTCTAGTATTTCCTGACTTCTGTGCATTTCGTTTCACTGTTACTTTAATCCATGTCTTTTGTGTTGAATTTCATTGCCTCTTTAAAAAAGAAAAGTGGATAAACAAAGAAATTCCTTCATGAGCAATACATTGACAGACAGCAATAGAGCATTTGTCTTTTATAAATGTGCAATTTAGAGCTGTGGAAATAATTGATTTCTTGGTTTGCGAGCAAATCAAAATAAAAGTTATTTTTGGGTTGCCCTAAAAGGCATGCAAAAAAGTCTAGTCTAAGTTAAAAAGCAAAAAGAATCAGATGAAGCCCCCAAACTAATTTGTCTGGATGAACTGAAGTGTTGCACTGGGAATAGATTGCTCTGTTGTAGGATTTCTAACACTTTCAAAAATAAAGTTTTCATTCCTTTGATTTTTAAATAAACCCCCAAAGTTTTACTTTGATCATCTTTCTACTTCCTTGAAGTTAGCTCTTTCGCTTTTCTCCTCCACGCCCACCCCCAAAGATCTCATCACAATTTCAACTTGAGTTTGTGATCATTTCAACTGACTTGAAGTTGTATTTTTGTAAAAAGCTATTCAGAAAAAAGGAGAAGGGAGGGTTGAGTTGCCCACCTCCTGCTTTAAAGCAATTGACTGGGCAGAATCCCCCACTGCTTCTGCTCTCAGCTCTTTGTCATTATTTATAAACTAAGTGCACAAGTGTGGCTACACCTCAGAGTTAATAGCCTACGGGCCACGCGATGCAATGAATTAATGTGATTACACAGTGGGGTAGGGCTGGGGGCAGACAGGCAGCAAACCCACAAGATTCAGCCCCATTCCCACTACGCATGGTTGGTGGCTTTTTTGCAGGACCGGGGCTCGAAGTACACAATTACTCAGCAAAACAGGATATCGTTATTTATGTTGCCATAACCCATTAGCCGCAGCTAAGGTCCTGTTGTGCCAGCCGCTCCACGAGTAGAGACTCCCTGCCCAGAAACAGGCTGTGAGTTGCTCAGGGCAGATCAAGGCTGAGAGGGGAATCGGAGGCACGGAGGATACCATCTGCCCAAAAGGACACAAATCCTCATTAACAGGTCCGGGCCCCTCTGCCCAGGAGCCACTACCCAATTCTTTGAGCCACCTTAAGTATGGAGGGAGATTTGACAAAAAAAATAAAATAGGAAAACACACCTTTGCTTTCTCGCGTGCGACAAGTACGCACAACTCCCGTTTCACCTTTGCGTGCTTATTTTTGAGGTCTACTAAAATGCCGAACAGCTGCTCAGAGAAGGTTGACTGCAGCTTCAGTAAGTGCCCAGGAATAGCCACGGTTCTGCTGTTGTTTACACTGGCATTGCCTCACCAAGATTTTCACAGGCACGTTTGTTCCCAGTGGCATAAGTCCCAGGGAAATTATAATTTCAGTGCACCTTAAAAAGTCAGAAACTAAATCCACTTGCAAAGCAGACAGCAAATGACAAGCTCTCACAGCCGTAAATGCAGACATTATTGCCATTTTTAGATGCGACGGGGGGAGCGTTTATCAGTTCCCCTCTAAACCCTGTGCAGAAGCCGACAAGGATGCTCAGTTTCCCTCCTAAAAATTTGCAGCACCTTAAAATAGAAATGCGTAAACGCAACAGGGTGCGTGGCAACAGGGAGCTAGGTCCTGGGGAGAAGTCAACGCCAACAGCCTTACTGCTTCCATGCCTAGGTTGACATGTGTGATAGCTCAGATTTTTCTGCATCGCCTCCTGTCCCAGGCAGGTTTATTAGCCTGGGCAGAGAGCTGTGTGAGTGCCTGGGACCAGCTCAAGCCTGGAGCCAGCCTAGCTGCATTCGTACGGCATCGGAGGCATTAAGCTCTGTCAAACCTAAGCTGATCTGTGCGGATCCCATGTGGTTCCCCTTGCACCTAAGCAACCTGTTTTATCTACAGGCTGTGTTGTCTGGGAATGAATTATTCAGCATTAATCGATTTCTCTTTTTTTTTGCCAAAGAGAAATATCTTTTATTTACAGTTTATCCGAAACACTGAATTTTCTTGCCAAGATGCTCCACCACAGATACCTGCAAGTGCTTTTAGTCAATGTCATTTCATGCCTGTTCCTCCCTTATTTTCTTCGAATAATTAAAAGAATGAGATGTCAATAAAACATCAAAAATATTTTGAGGTAGAAATATTTCTTTTCTGAAAAAGCTGAAGCAGAAAATTTTGATTCTCCGATTTGAGGGAGGGGAGGTGGGGCTTAAATACTTCACAAATCACTCGGGTCAAACAGAATACTCATTTTTGCTGAATGAAGTACGCCACCAAAAATCTTATCCAGCTCCATTTGAAATTTAGCATTTAGAGTGAAAATACGTGTACAACTTCAGCTTTATGCATAGGTGCATGCTTCACCAACAATAAATTGAACAGAACAGGGCACAAAGACACTGTACTAAATTGCATACTGCAGCCTCCAATTTTGTACTTTCAGATATTTATGGGTAGCTGCAGAGTTGTGGGTGCGCTCATTTTTCACATGCAAATGGTCATTTGCACACCCAGATACGCCTGAAAAATTAAAGACTTGTTTGAGCACTGATGAAATACAACTACTCTATGTACTGAATAAAAGCAGTAAGGCGCCACAGCAAAGGGAAGGAGTACAGAAGCATTATGGGATAGGCAAGAAATATTTGAGAGAAGCTGAAAAGAGATGAAAATTTGCAAAAGCAACCCTGTGGGTTTGGAAATTCTCCCTCGGTTAGGAACAGCCTCAGAAATAGAGATAAGAAAAACAGCGTAACCCAGCTGAAAATCTGCCCTTGGCTTCTCGCATGATCTCTTAAGATGAGGATGAACCCATGTGGTTGATTGAATGAACACCCTTAAACACATTATACCTTCATATTAATGAAACTACTGAAAATAAAACACTTGGAGGAAACATTTCGGTGCACCAGCACACAAGCAGCCACCACCCCCCCGATCCTGCAGGCTGGTTTAAGGAAAGAGCAATGGTCTCTACTCATTATCAGTGAAACTACACCGATTTGTATCTGTTGCACTTACAGCCATAGATTTTGGCACTCATCTCTTCTCTCATACCCCACAGGTTATGGAGAATTGGGTGTCAGGCTCCATGAAACAAAGGCATTAGCATCCAAAACCACCCAGATAGTACACTCGCCTCGCAGTTCTGCCAAGAAGCGAAAGACCAGCTGAAATTTGGGGCTTCTTCCCTCCCCACCTCCTTCTCCAGCTCATTCACACATAGTCCCTCAAAATGCACACGCACAACCTTAGTTCCTTCCGCAGACGACACGACATCAAATTGACAGAGCTGTGACTCTTTGACATCCAAGCTGATAACAGAACAGCACTTTTGAGCAACACTTTGAACAATAGGCAAGAAATGTGGCTTCCATAAATGGGTGAATTTACAGCTTGCTGTTCAAGAAATAAATAAACCATTACCCACAAAGCATCATTTCTCTTTGAAGCATGTCACCTGTCACTAAAGGTTAAATAACTGTCAACCGCTCATGTGAGGCTGGCAGGGGTAGGTTGTAGCTTTGCAACTTCTTACGGCTTTAATGGGGACCGTGCAGTTGTAACCCTCCTGCTTTAAGGAACACAACATCGCTGACTGTCAGCAGAGGGAAACGGATCACCTACTACGTGCCTGTTACCAACTCATTGTCTGTTATGATTTTACAAAGGAAACGGGTCAAAATATAGTAGGCAGCAATCAGCATGAAATAATGGGCCAACTGCTATGACTGACAGGACAAGATGCAAGAGACATGGGCTTCAGATTTGGGAGCCAGCTGCTATAGGAAAAGCAAAGGTGATCCTCTCTTTCTAAGACGTAGTCATACCATCAGTCTGTGCCTCTGTTCCTCATCCATGAACCAGGGGCAACAGACGCCCATCGCTTTGATGCTCGTGACACCCTACGGAACTAGGACAAAAGATTCATAGCTCAGACCACCCGGTAAAGGGACAAGGGCCAGGTGAACGCAAGCACGCAAAGAACACTAGGGAGACCACCAGTGAAGATTCAAATCCCATGCAGACTCTGTTCGCAGGCCACGGAAGGAGATGGCATCTTCTCTTTTCCCCCAGTCAGCAAAAAACCTGCCCCTAAAGTTTCAGTTGAAGGTCGCTTTTCCCCCCCTTCCTGCCAGCTCTGGAAGGAAGAGACCAGTTTAAAACCATGAACAACGTGCAGGAGATGACAGTAGGGCAGGGAGCTTACTGGTGGAATGGGAGTCATCAGAAAACATGCCATGCATTCAGATACTGTGCTGAAAAGGTACACACTTCTAGAAATAAGAGACAGCACATGGACTTGGTAGCCTGCCATTTCCCACCGAGTCTGGTAAGGACAAGGCACTGGGCAGAAATCACTTGCAAAGTCCCTCAGGCATTGGTGAGAAGTGACGGTAACCCTGTCAGACAGGCAAGCCTGCTTCCTTCTCTCTTCTACAGGGAGCACACGTGGATTTTCAAAATGAGAAGTCATTATTACAGAAGGGAAGATAATTTCTATACTTGATATGGGCAGGGGTTTGTGCCTACGTAGGCACACAAGTCTCTTGAGGCATGAGTACACATGCACTGTAGAAGTTCCCTCACCCTGTAGTTGGCTGACCATGCTCACAGGGCTCCCCAAAATCCTCCCAGGAAATAAAAGGCAGCAGGAAAAGTTAAAGCCTCATCTCTCAGCTGGATACTCATTAGTCCTACAAACATGGCAAAGTGGTCTGTTACTGCTCTTCCGTAGTACCTGTGATATTACCTTCTCAGGCTGAGAACCATTCAGAAACGGTTTTTCTGCCAAAGCTCAACAGCATTCCAGTTTTTGCCCCACAAAGCGGCGTCTCAGCAAGAGCTGCCTTCCCTCTCCGGAGGATGGGTGCACAACCCAGAGAACCACTGGCCGTTCTTTGCCTCCACTTGAGAGGGAGTTACTGGAGTTGAGGGTCTGACCTACAGATAACCACAGATTGACAACAAAGCCCCAAGAATATTGAGAAACAAACCTCTTTTTTCAAACCTCTTCACTCAGCTGTTTTTCAAAGTGTCCATATGGCTAAACAGCATGAAGGGCTTGCTGTGAGAGCAAAAGGATTGCCAGCATCCCAGAAGCAGACAGACATTCAATAAGAGGAATAGCACTGTGCTACCTAGCAACTTCTGAATCCGTTTCCATCTCAAAACTGTATCTCCTTCTCCACTCCACCAAAACTGGAAGTAATGAAAGCTGTATTCCTGATGATACCGGGAGAAGGAAAGGGGAGTTTGTCCCAGTTTGCCAAAAGCACAAATCCCGTTTGCATGTTGCATTTAAAGTTTCACACTGGTTCTGAAACTCCATGCCCGCTCCGGACCCCTATGCCGTTCCCTAGTCATCTAGGTCTAATGAAGTTGAATGAAAGCTGTTAGGGAAGAGGAGCACGATGCAAGAGGAAGCACAGGTTGTATAAATGCTCCATGACCATTTCTTATCCAGTAAAACCAACCCTTGCCCTCAGGGTGGGTTCTCGACCTGCTAAGAGACCTCCACTGGGCTGGTAGCAAGAACTGCAGATGAACGCTGTCACGGAGGTTTCCCATCCTCTCCATCACCTATTTTATCTAGGAAGATTTCTAGCTGTATGTAGACAGTTGCAGCGTGGCATCACGAAGAGTAGCACTGTGTCTTTCTGAAGTCTCCTTTCTTAACAGGAAGATTAGCAGTTAATATAGCTTCCCCTGAGGAGCCATCTATGAAGCTTTTAAGGAACCAGATAGAGGACCGGACACGAGAGGGGGCTCACAGACTGATTCTTTGTCATAAAACCTTTCTCAAAGTTCGTAGTGCTCTCGAGTTCAGACAAATTTAGACAGGACCCAAGTCATTCGCCCTTAAGGAGGCCAAGTAATAAATTATCCAAGCCACAGAGAGCATCACCCAAACACAGAGTTACAAGAATATTCTGTTCTCTATCACTTTTCACGGGCCAGTGGATGTGGCAGCACAAAAGCATGCATTGCGATGCAACAAGCTCTGTATTCTTAAAGAGATTTGTTCTCTTCCTTCACAAACCCTTCCAGTACCACCCAGCTGGAGAGAAACATGCATGCAAGTATTTGGCACCTTTCCTCTCACTTGACAGCCAAGAGAAATCCAGAGGCCAGTTTCCCCAGTGCCCTGACAACCCTACAGGGATGGGATATTCATTTCTATTCCCATGCCAGATGACAAAGCTATAAATTGTGTTCAATCCTACCATCCCTTGTTTATCTACCATGACAGTCTTCTCTGGCTCTTGTGTGGCTAGGAGCCCAGAGGGCATGCATGACCTTTTTCAAGCTGTTCTAAGTTGTCATAAGCTCTTCTGCCCCCCTTTCTATTTTCCATCATTTTATTCATGCCCTGCCCTTCTCCCTCTCCCTCTATCACTCCAACATCCCTTTATTGCAATTCTCCTGGAACTTTATCTTCTCCTGTCTCCCTGCCCATGAATTACAACCTCTCTTACTTTCCTCTCTTTTCCTCTTCTTGTTCCCGTTGATGGCGTCTCTTATTTCTCTCCTCCATTTGTTGAGCAGGCCAAGCTTTCACCCAGACACTCCATTAACCCAAACCTCCTCTGACTCGCTGCAGTGCTGAAAACAGATGAAAACTGGGCTCTCCTCACTACCTCCTCCCTCCCTGCTTTCATTTATCGTTGCTCCCTCATGCTTTTTACCTCATCCCCTCTCTCTCCCCCTTCCCTCTTCAGGCACATCATTGTACCTGGTCGTCTCTTGATCTGTTGTCATTTTTTGAGCTCCCCGTTTCGCTCATCTTCCAATCCCCCATCAGCACTCTCTGAAAATTAAGGTCAGAGATTAGTCCTTTGCAGCTGCCCTAGTGCTGAGCCGAACAAACATCACTTACATCCAGAAATTTCCTTTCAGGGCCACCTGGCAGGGTAAACTAAGACATCTTGCATTTCTTGCCAAGGCCCGAGTTGCTGAACTAGTAGAGGGACAGAATTATTTATAGAGATAGCTTATGGAGATGTTATTGAGATGATGGCTCAACACCTCAGAGCCAGCCCCTTCAATATTCCAGGTGGTAATAAATAAAAAAAATGGGGGGGGGGGAACAGGAGATGTGGCAAATCCTTTAGCTGGGATTTGGTTTCCAACAGCAACACTTGGCTAATTTTCCCTCTCACACAGATAAAAGAAAGAAAGGGGTGCCAGAATCTTTGATCTTCAGCAATATGGGAAGCTGTATTTATGGTAAACATGAAAAACAGCTGATGCTTTGACTTCCTAGTGTCAGAACTGTTAATTTTTACACAACACTTAGGCAACGCACTAGTGAGCACTGAAACTTGCAGATTTGTGTTTAGTTGTCTCATTACGTAGCAAGACAGAGGAGAAAATGGACTCGTACAAGACTCGGGAAAAGAGTTTGGGATTGCAACATCTCTGATAACTCTCATTGTACAGCTGACACAGGACCATTTTTCAAGCAGTAATGTGCACATGACAAGACATAAAAAGGCCATACAGGTGCAAGAAAAACAATGACCAGTTCTGCAAGAATATCTGTTCATACTGAAACAAGGCAATTCCACCTTTACCAAAGCAACACTGACATCCACCACAAAAACATGGGAGGGTTAGAGAGTTTATTGCAGTCACCTGATGTGAGGAAAGACTGAGATGCTATGGGCATTCATGGCAGAAAAATCTGGGAACCACGGATGAAGAGAGCGCCCTTCATCCTATACTGAGCATGTCAAAAATTACATCTCTGCAGCAAGAGGCAGACAGCGAGCTTCGCGGATGTAATTTCCAGAAGAGGAACAGGACTATGCATTAAGAACCTTAAACCATGGGCAAAAGAACTGGCTCAAGTCCAGCTTCTTAAAAATCTGTTTGGTCCTGGGTAGAAGTACTGACTGAAGCTTTCACCAGGGCTGGGTTTTCTCCTGCAAGAATTGTGGCACCCAGACAGCAGAGCTCACTTTGCAGCTCCTCTGTGGCATCATTTCAAATAGCTACCTATGCAGTTACTTCCATAAAACAGAGGATAAAACCTTTTAATCACCTAATTTTGACACTTCTGGTTGAAAACAGCCAATGTGTTCAAACAGTGAATGAGGCAAAACAAACAGACACACACGCACAAAACAGTTTCCTAAGCTTTTTTTTTTTTTTGTTAAGGGACTAAAAGGCACGGTGCCAAAAATAAGACATATTGAAGCCTAGCTATCATACCAAATTGAGAAGCAGCTCAGAATTCCTAGCAAAAAGAATAGGATCATAACTCAACAGGCATTTCTGATAGCAAAATGTGGAGAAATGACAAAAAGGGAAATCAATGGGATATTGTATTACCTGGCTATAAAGTATTCAAGAAGGATAGATTGGGGCCAAGTTTTCTTCTAGTATAACTCCAATAACTTCAGCAGAGTTATGGCAGTAAAGACACTGGTCCTTCAATACAGGGACCATTCGAGTAGCAATAGACTCAACTCCTGCAGTATCCAGTGACGTGACATCACTGCAGGCAGAATCTTAGTTTAGCATCTGTCTTGACAAAAATACCAAGCTGTAAACATATTTTAAAGTGATAATACAAGCTTTCCGTTCAAAAAAAAAGGTATACAATCCCAAATGAAGGAAATCAAAGAGGAAAGGACATCCAATGTAACAGCTACCTGATCAGCCACAGCAAGAGGAAAGTTAAAAAACAATTTCAGTTTAAGTGCTGCTTGAAACTGCCAGTGCTAGGGTACAATTGAAAATTGTTTTTTCATTAATTCAGACAAGTTAAAATAAAGGTAATTATCAGCGAGCTAATGCATACCAGTGACCAGAATATCATCCAGTTCACATTCTTAAAACAGCAATCAGAACAAAATCTAAGAGTCTTTTAGATGCACAAGGTACTATCACTTAATCAGAAATCAGCAAGGCAGAGTAAACACCAAACACTTCCATTACGCCTGAAGTGCAGTGTAGTGCATGATAGCTCTCAGACTACTTTTTCCTGTATGTGCTAAAGATTTGTAAAAATAAGTAACAAGGTGAAAAAAGTTTCAGAAGTAGTAAGACGCATCTAGTTCAAACTGTAGAACAAGACGACTCTTCCGAGGTCTCTGATCAAGCTGGGTGCGCCCAGAGCATAATAGCAGATCAATCCCCTGTTGACAAATGGAAGGTAACACAGAGTAGAAAACAGTCTGAACTGTCCACACGCTAGCAGCTGCAAGCCAGTATTAATTGTGACCGCCCAGGGAAGAGGCCTGGGTGTCGCTGGGGACAGCTCAATGACAGTCTGATCAATATGCACAGGCAGTAGAGAAGGGTGAGGGGAAGCAGAGGAAATGTGTGGTTGATGAATGTACCCAAGTACATTCTAGTACCGCCATATAAATTAGGGGTATGCTCTCATTTACAATGCTACATTCAGTTCCAGCCAACGATCCACCCCCCCAACCCCCCCAATGGTACCATACAGCTAAACCATCAGGGATCAAAACAACAGACAAACACAATTACTGCCTGCATGAGGCCACAGATGCTTCCAAGGACAAAGTTAACTTTCATCCTAGTGGGGCAGATGCCTTTGCTATGGAAGATGACTTAGGGACTCCCTAAGGCCTCATCTTCAAAGGCAAGCTGGATCCTGAGTCATAACATCCCCCCCCAAAAAAAAATTAAAAAAATATATACTAAGTTCCCACTCAAAGATGACCGAATAAGGAAGCTGAGTGATTCTGGCATTCATTAACAGGGTTTCAAACACAAGGAGTCAGCTGAAGCCTGATCACTGGCAGTGGGGTTGCACAGCCTGCGTTGACCCACAGCAGCAGTAAACCACCCCACGCAGCGCATCTCTCTGCAGATCTTCATTCCTGTTTGAGGCACCAAGCACACCTTCGTACAAACCGGCCACGTGGGAGACGGCTTCTGCCTGGTTCAGCTAAGCTAAATCTGTCCAGTTTGTCAGCCTACATCTTCGCCAAAGCAGACTCCAGCAGTACGGCTTGGCCAGCGTGTGAAAAAAAAAATACACAGGCACCTCGCACCCAGCCAACTGCCCGTGCTTGCTCCCATCCTTCACAATTCCATGTAGCAGAACTAGAGCACCACTAGCCCGCCCAAGGCCCTCCATCCACCCAACCTCATTTACCAGCTCATCTCAATAACTGTGAAGAAGGCTAGAAGAGCAAAGGAGGGGTTACGGAATGTGCCGAGCTTGGCTGTATCTCGGTCAGATCTGGGGTGACAGCAAGCCTGAACAGACCGTGAAATAAAGCTCTTCCCGTTCTTGAGATGGAGAAAGTTACTCCTCTCCGCTTGCCTCTGATAAGATTGGAAAGAAGGGGAAGAAAACATCCTCTTTGGGACTGAAAATTATCTTTTGACCTCCCAAATGTGACACTCGTTTTCAGCACTACTGCATCTTCTTTTTGCTTAGTGATATCCTCAGAAGCAAGTTTGCTGCCATAAAAGAAACTGCCGCAGCTGTAAATAGTGATGAACATTGAATATTCTTTACAATTTCTGGAAATCTCTTGTGTCACGCCTATGACTGCACTCTAATTATCCAATTAGGAAGCAGGAAGAAGAGCACATGGCTTATTGTGTCCAGCCAGATCTTGCACACATCACTCAAACTGTGAATATCAAACAAATTATTCACAGAATTTCTTTGAATAATCTCAAATAGCCAATAAATTGAGTGAGGGCAAGAATGATGATCTGCTTATCAGCAATTCCGAGACACGAAGAGGAAGCTGAGTTTGCCAGGCTTCTTCTGAAAGTTGTTTGACTTTTCACCATAACAAGTATGTGAATTTGACTGAGCACTGCAGACTACCTTTGAAGTTTAGTGAATAACAGGCTCAAATGTGGTCAAATTTAAATAAAGACAGAATGTTTCCAAAGCTGTCATGATTTTTCACCCCCCCCCCCATTATCTACGAATTGTTTACCCAGTACTCCGTGCATGTTATCACCGCTGACAACGTAGTCAAGTGCATGATACCAAAAAAGAAAACGGCCTGCTTGAGCAAGACAGACTGCTAATGCACACAACTTTTTAAAGTTTCCTTTCTCTTCCTCCTCTGACAAATCCACCGACCTGTGAATTTCCCCAACCATTTTTTGTAAGCCCTTGAAGTTTTTGGTTTTCCATTTTTGTCTTAACATTTTTGAGCTATTTTTAAAAATTTAGTATTTTCAAGAGAGGAGATTGAATATGCATTGAAGCCTTCAGTTTTTCTGAGGCTCTTATCTTAGATGAGCATCTAACAAAGTCCTGGAAAACTTTTAACTTTATGCACTCTTTTCACCAGTTTGTCAGGAATCTCTTCGCAGTATTTCCCCCCACCTCTTATACACATTGAAAAGAAGAGGAAAAGTTATTTCTGCAGGAATTAACTTTTACTGGAAGGAGGAGATCCAAGGGAAAGCGCTAATAAAAAACTGCTTCTCTTCTTTTTCTAGGATACGAGACAGAAGTTCATGACAAAGCCCTCTGATGACTAATTCCTTTTGTTGCAATAAATGCTGACAGCTCTCCACCCCCACGCAGACACACGCTTGATTTCATTAGATACTGCTCAAATGCATGTTCTGAGTATTTCAGAAGAGACGTATGCCCTGGTTGACAGGCAATACGGGAGAAGACACAGCATTTCACTGGTCACACACACAAAGCTGCTTTCCTGTAGTAGAGACAGAGTACATGATACCATGACTGTTCCCAGTACAATTTCATTACCACTAAGTGCTTGGTCAGCTCCTACTGACTATAAAAAAAAAAAATGCACGGATACCACTCGCCAATGCCCCTTTTCCCTGCATGCATGTACTCACACCCAGACTATGACGGTGCATTCCCCATTTACTCAAACTTGTACAGATGTACAAACCTATCTTGCACATCAAAACGCGCACCTCAAATCATAGCATAATGCTTATTCTATCCTAGCGATTAAAACACAGCCCGCTCTGTTAAATAGGTATGCAATTTTTATAGATGACCAGGTCATTTGTGGTTTTGTCTTCTCTCTCCCCACCCTTGTATGTACTTTTTTCAAAGTCTGCCTTGAAACAACTAAAAGGGAGCTCATCTTTAAAGAATGAGGGCTCATCACCTTCTGATAATTAAGCATCTTTAAGGGGTCCCAAGGTGGGCAAGCAGGCTCTCGGAATGGCCCATAATCACTAGTCACCGCTAAAAACCTTGCCTATATTATATGAAACATGAAATAGCTAGGAATACAAGGAATACAACTAGGAATTCAACCCATAAAGCCTTCTTTGTGCAAGTGAGAAGCCTCAGAAGTGCTTTGAAAGGCTTGAAGGAAAAGAAATGATTTTAACAAAAGAACAAAAAAAGAAAACTTGAAAGAGAACAGAAGTTCTGAAGTGTGTGGGGGTGGGAGAAGTCTTCAGTGTTAGGAACACCAAAGAGATCTCTAACTCAAAGCTACCAGAATAGCTTAAACAAGCCAAGGTGGCTGTGGCTTGATATTCTTACTTCGGCAGCGACTGTAGTTTGTTGCCCAGGGGACTGCACTGTGGATCTAACTGGACTGTGGTTTAATTTGCAGAGGACCTAAAGGATGGTTGCTCCCTGTATCCCAACAAGAGCAGTTCAGCTTCCAGGAGGCTACAAGAGCTGTGCTTTCATGCCATACCTTGCTGGCGAGGAAACCACAGCCTACCTCTTCTAATTAGCGCTGAGCACCGGCGAAGGGACACGGACAAAAAGAAGAGGGCCCACGTTTGCTACGCAGGAGCTGCTCTCTGCCAGCAGAACAGCTCGCGGGTGACCACCGAAGGGCTGAAATGAGAAAGGGGCCTGCAGCCCCTTCACTGCGACAGCACCACGGCTTGAAATTCCAATCTCCTCCTGCTCCCCTGGGGTAGTTTATGAGCCATTTTGGTTAGTGAACATTGGCTCCTAAAATTAATGAGCGTGTCTGTTTTCAACATACGGTCAATTGCTGATTGTTCTGATCTGGTGAGCTAGGCTGATGAATACATACCACCCACAGATAAAGAAAGAGCTGGGCTTTCCTGCTGCATGTTGAGAAAAGGGAAGAGGAAAAAGAAACAACAGCAAAAAAACCCCTAAGCCAAGTGCCAAAGGTACATCAGGGTGACTGCACCCAAAAATACACTTAACAGGGACCCATCTTCTGCTGCAGCTAAGGTTTTACTGAACACTTAAATCTGGTCAGTCTCTTTTTTTCTGTAGCCAACAACAGACCCCAGGTCCTATAGCCCTGACCTTAACCGAGTGCCAAATCACAGCCATAAAAAGGCATCTCCTCCTCACTCTGCTCACTCGCGGGAATAGGTAATGAGATCGCATTCTCTCACACTGGTCAACTTATCCTCTCTTACAGTAACACCCAGCCACAGCTTCTGCCTCTACTTCATGTTGTCACTTCAGGCCAACGCGTACTCAGCTCCCCAGGTCCGCAGAGAAGCGGCTCAGCGCAGCTGGAGGCAGACATGCACACGGCTGCTTCACAAAGTGACCGCATGCACTACCTGCACCATCATGTTAGACGGCAGGTGCAGCTAGTCAACCCAAAATGTCAAGTAATAAAAGTTCTGATTAAGAATAAAATAAAAGAAAAAGGCTAAACACCCCTTGCCAGTCATAAGACATGCTGCCCGCCAGCAAATTAAAAATTTTTATGCCATTGCATACACTGCATGTGCCTACTATCAACAGCCATGTGTTCACCTCATGAAAAATACATGAAGAGCTAAGTGGCATTAATAGTGTTTATAAGCCCATCACCTGGACAGAT